>NC_139764.1:93186579-93790217 GCF_965231275.1 Zosterops lateralis
CTAATAAATACTCCTGTCATGTCTACTCCCATCCCATTTTGCAATACCCTTAGGCTCGATTATCAAATTGGTCTCACCTCACTGCAGTGCCTACCTCCCCTCTCTCCAACTACTGCAAAGTAGGACACCCTCAACTTCTTTTCTCTTCCCTACCAAAACAATACTCCAGCCTGTACCTCTGTCTCTTCCCTATTCCCAAATATCTCTTCTGCCCAAACTACCAGAGTTTTCTCTTACAAGGCCCTTTATCCAAAATCATGGGATCCACCTCTCAGCATCTTCCTGCCTCAGTTTTTTAATCCTTCCGGCTGATGTTCCATTCCTATGGTTTGGCTTGTTCACAATTGACAGGTCATGTTTCTGAAAGACTACTTTAGAAGATGGAGAGAGAGTGGCTTAAAGATTGACTTCTCAGAGACAAAGACATCTCAATTAGAAGCATGTTTGTTTTCCTGCTGACAGGATAACAGCTTGAGATGGTTTGAAGGGGATCTTTTTCAGTTAAATCTTGTATGTTCTAAAATTAATGCATAAAACATCTATTTCTTCACACAAAGAACAAAATTTAAGCTAGACAACAAAGGAGGTCTTATTTCTTTCTTAGTGTTTCTCAGCAGTTAAGTGATGTTTCTCCAGGGACTGGCTACCCTGGAGAAACAAATGGCTTGATGCCTTTGCTGCTTTTAGCTCAGACCTCTTACTAAGTGCACAGCAGAATGGCAAAAACCAATCAAAAGCTAATTCAGCAGAAACGTCTAAATTTAGGAAGATATATGGAATTGAGCCCATGCATGTCCATAATCATAAAAACATTTATGTGCTCAGTTTTATGAGCTACTCTGCAATGGTATCATTAAGCACCATCTGAGTACTGTGAAGGCTGTGTGACAGAGGATGTAAATCACTGTCTAAATTACACTTTTCACAACTGCCTGACATCGAGGACAAAAAATACGCCCTCTGAAATCCAAGGACATTTTTGATTGGAGAGGATATAAATACAAGTATTTCTGTGTATGAAAACCAGTGTCAGTATTAGAGAATATACTGAGAGGACAGGTAGTGAGCAGAGTCCAGAGAATGCAGCAGAGTCAGGCAAATGTCTCTGTTCAGTACATTACAAGACACTTCAGAAGAGAAACTTGGGGAAGAAAGGAGAGTATCAACAAAAGTGATTCTGGAAAAAAAACCCCAAACCCTTCATATGTATTTTGGGTGTTATAAATATCAATTTTAAATATGTGAACAATATTTACTGGGACAACCTCCCTGCAGAGATTTGTGGTAATTAATATTTATGTTTCCAATGGGGAAGAAACACCAGAAAAGTATCAGAAAGAACAAAAAGTAGGGGCAGAGGTCTCCTTGTTGAGTTAGGAAGAGTTTCTATATATGAAACTTGTTTGGCCATATTACACCTGCCAGTTGGGAGAAAACGCGTGCAAAATTATTTTAGAAAAGAAATTTCACACTCTTATCAGTGTTTGGCTTTGATGCCTTGTTACTTAATCTTGCTTTCATATTATAGCTAAAAAACAAGATTATGTTCATTGATATCTCTTAAAGGAGCCTCGATTTTCAGTTTCTTTGCTGTGATTCAGTAACTCTACAGGTTCTGAAGGTTGGAGGTCTGCCTAGGCTCTGTGAAAGTGCTATTTTCCTGCCACTTATTTTTCTACCATGGATTTCCCTAATACTGCTTAGCTGTTTTCTTTATATGTTAGTTCATTTTAATAAGTGTATTTTAAATTAGGCATCAGCTATGTATTAGAGGGTTGCTTTGATACAAAGGCATGGTTTGTGCCACCTAAATGAAAAATGCTTTCAAGTTTTTTTCGACACTGCAGCATTTTTGTTGAATATATGTATGCATTTATCAATTGACATTATAGAATTTTCCTTAAGCTGAGCCACGGGTGTACACCTAGCATGTTGAAGAACAAATAAGCATGTGCTTGTGATTTCTCTGATTTGAATACATCCTTCAGGCAACTTATCTATAAAATAGAACAAGGTGCACTTTGAATTTTTACCATATTTAGGAAAATTCTGGTGGAGAAAAATGTCACAAATATTCAGAGGTTGGCTCTGCCTTCAGGCAACAGGTAAGTAGAGGAGAAAAGGAGAAAAGAAATCAGAGATCTTCAGAAAGGATATTTGAGCTGGATAGCTCAGCTTTATACTGTATATCCCCAGTGTCCCCCAGTCAATGGAAAATAAACATGTTTTCTAGGAAATATTTCTTGACAGCTCTGTGTGATCTGGGACCCAGAGGACATCAATGACTTGGTCACTATCTCCTAGGACCATACGTGTCCTGATGACTTGGCTGTTGGGACCAGGGGCTCAGCAGCAAGCGGGCACTGCTGCAGTCAGGATAGGTCAGCAAGGCAGTGAGCCACGCTGGCTGCAGCCAGCAGCCCTGCAAAGGACAAGCGTGCCTTTGGAAGCAATTGGGATCCTTGGCAATTGCAGTTTGCTGCACAAGATCTGAGGCAAGACAGTACCAGCGAGGCTTTGATGACAGGGCCAGGAATCCATGTGTGCCTGCCAAAGCCTGGGAGCCAGCCAGCCAGCCAGCTAGGGTTGTTTCTTTCTGGGTTATCAGCCCCATGCATCCCCATGTCTCTTAGAAGCAGCCCAAGAAGGGTTGCTAGCACAGAATAAATGTGATACTGGCAGGAAGGTTCAACACAGGTCACGATATAGCAGGTACATCAGTTTGCATTGAAAATGTGCTGGCTACTACTTCAGTGAGCTCTGCCAGAAGGAGGCATTGCAAAAGGAGAACAATAGTATTTGCAGAGAGAAGAAACCTTTACATAGACTCCCATCTACCATGGCAGATGTGATCTCTGCTTTTCCCTCATGTGTTTTCACAATCTGTGAGAGCCACACCAGACAATGATTGAGTACATCTACCGCCGAACCCTGTCAACCCATCTTCCTGAATGACCACTTTAGGTCTGAGGGTGCCTTTCTGACCTCAAGTGCAGAATATTCTGCATTTCTTCTTTTTTCCTTCTGGTCTCCACAAATAATCTGGCATCACATTAGGGGGAAAAAATGTCTCTTCACATGGGTGTTGTAGGAGACAGAGCAACTTCCTTGTAAAGATGAAAATATCAGAGGCAGCACAGGAGCAGAACATTTGAACAAGTTTGAGGAATAGAAAGACAGGCCTCTCTCACCACCCTCTCTCAGGACTTTGGGATTTCTGAAACGGTCCATTTCTAAAACAGTTCATTGATTATCTGCTTTACTAAGGCAAATTGAGAGACAGAATGAAGACAAATGTCTCCTGCATCCAGCACTCCAGATAGCTGTTCACCCATGGTGACAGACCATGGCCACTGAGCACCCCCAGCAGCCCACCACAGCTGCTCAGACTGGCTGGGAGTATGTGAAAACACATCAGCTGTAGAGCTAATGGAGTTGGCACTTCATCAGCTGCCTAGAATTCTCCATGCTCTTGTCAAAGACAGCTTGAAGCAGCAGCTGGTTCTTAATCTACTTAGATCAGACCATTAGAGACAGAACAAGGAATCAGCACAGCATTGCACCTCTGATGTAGGAGGTAAAAAATTAACTCATCCTCTTTCACTTTCTCCATCCACACTCCCTTCTGCCTTCAGTAAAGAGTACTTCTGTGGAGAAGGGAGCAATGGAAATGGATACCCACCACGGCTCCATCCTCCCGGGCTCCAGCCTTGTGGCTCTCAGGGCCCCAGGAGACCTTAACCCTGCTTAGCTTCGTGGGAGATGCAGAAGGTCACAGCACACACAGAGATGCCTTCATAGCGTTCAGCGTTTGTGCCCCACAGGGGAATGGGGTCCAACATCAGCAATGTGTGCCTAAGCCACAGGCTTCTGATCAGCCTTTTGTAATGGCAAGGGGCTTTTATCATCCCATAGCCCCTGTCCATATGCACCAAGGCGAGGTACAGAGGCAGACTCACTGCTGAAACTTTGGAATCCAGTCTTGACTGAGAAGGAAACAGATCCAGTTAATAGTTCTTTTTCCACATATCTGTTTACTTTCTTTAATTAAAATAAGGCATTACTCACAAAAATTATTGCCGCAGCAAATTAAACTCTTTCAGAAATTAAGGCCTGCAGGAAGGCAACAGTCTAATTCATCACACATTCACAGTCTGAACTCTTGCATAGATGCATATCTTACAACTACTCCAAGGGCTCCTCTAACAAAGCAAAGTGGGGGCTAGCACTCAGCTCCTGGAAGCAGTGTTCTTGGGGGATTACACGGGCTGTGCTCCCAGGGGAAGGGATGACTAGGCTGGGTCCCCGGGTACAATTTTAGCTACACAGTTCTTTCTCCACCCTGTGGCTGTATTTGGCTTTACAGACTCTTCCTGAGCAGCCAGGGACCTGTGGCAGGGTATTCACATACCTTTTCCAAGGCTGTAGGGCCAGCTGTATTGTTTGGTTGTAGCTGTCCCTCCATCTGGAATAGGAGGTGTTCACAGGTATAGGTCAGGGAATGCATTTGGGGGTCTCATCCTCAGTTTTAATGTCCATGTCTGGTTTGAGGCAGGTATGAGAGAGGTGCAGTTTTGTCCCTTGAGAGACACAATACCAGTCAGTGGCACAGGATGTCAGGCCCTGGATGGCTCTGGGGAACAAACAACCTTATGCCACTTAAAGGTTAGTGTAATGTTATCTGAGAAAGGCTGGCCTGTAAAAAGGATTTTACAATTTCTTGCTTTAGTTCCTAGTCTTCAAATTTACAACTTTATATGGTCTAAAAGCAGCCTGTAAGAAATACTACAACAAATCTCCAAAATTATAGTCACCCTACTGTTCTTGTCCGCTGGCAGGTTAAATGTCTGATTTATAATTATTACAAATAAGGTCAAGCACAGGGTAGGACTGACCTCGATACTAAAAGCTCCACGATAAAAATTTTCAGCAGCTTCATAGTTGACCCTGTAGAAGTCAGTAATTAAGACTGAAACTCTCCTGAGGAACGAATTACTGAGGAAGCCCACCTGAGTTTCAGTGGCCTGAAATTTACTGCTCAGAAAGGGTTTGGGTGCTGGTTCCAACAATAATTTTACTAAAAAGACGTCTTGCTGTGTCTCACTCGCTAACGATTAAAACATCAGAGTGCCATTACAATACATCACAGCAAGAGAAGTTATAGGTATATAAACGAATGAGATTTTGTCTTCTGGACGGGAACTTGGCCACAGCATTTTGTGTATAAAGATCCGACACGTTTCGAACAACCTTTCCTGGGGTTTGTCACTCTTTGGCAAATTCTCGATGTGCTAAACTCTCATTGCAGACATAGCGAATGGCCGTGCCTGCAGAGCCGCAGGGAGAGCGAGAGCCCGCCCAGAGCTCGGGGTGCCCCCGCCCGGCCCCGCCCGGCCCCGGGCACCTTCTGAGCCTCGGCTGCGCTCCCAGCTTACCCTGTCCTCCTTTTTATTTATTATTGATTTGAAACCACTCAAATCCACCCAAACACACATACTCCATCCCCTCGCCTCCTTTCCTGAGATAAAAGAACTCCAACCCCCAAACCAGCCCTGCGCGTTCCCCGCTCTCTCTCGGCGCTGCTGGGAGCCGGCCCCGCCCGCCCGTGCCCGCGGCTCTGCTGCCCCCTGGCGGGCACCGCACTGGGCACACGGGGCTGGGCAGGGCACACGGGGCTGGACTCGGCACCGGGCCGGGCACACGGGGCTGGGCAGGGCACACGGGGCTGGGACCCGGCACCGGGCCGGGCACACGGGGCTGGACCCGGCACCGGGCCGGGCACACGGGGCTGGGCAGGGCACACGGGGCTGGGACCCGGCGGGATCCCTCCAGCCCGGGCCCCTCCCTGTCTCTTGTCCAGCCCGGCAGGAGGTCACGGCGGTGTTACCGCACGGCCAGAAGCCGCTGGGTTTGAGGCTCCTGAAGGCCCCGCCGGTTTTCCAGCTCGGCTGGGGCCTGTGCGGGGTGGCGGCTCTGCAGGCGGAGGGGAGACCCGCTCCCCGCGCGGGTCCGAGCGTTAATCCTGGTTACAAGGGCCAGGAATGGAGCACCCACCCCCGGAGCAGCCACAGAGAGCAGGCTGTTGGTTACCGCTTCCAAAATGACAACAGCCCCAGATGGGGAAGCAGGAACATTATTCCTTACTGGTACCTGACAGGGCGCACCATCCCCTGTCCCGGCCCTGCTGGCTCACAGCTGGTGTCCAGGGCACAGCCCCAGCCCGCGGTATTCCTCCCGTGTCCCCGCCCTGTCTCCCCTCTCCCCCGGAGCCCCGCCGGGGACAGGCCGGCGCTGCCCGCGTCCTGCGCTCTGCCAGCGCCCCAAGGAGCCGGGGCCGCTCTCCTCCAGGGCCGGCAAGAACCCCAGGCTGGGGAGGTTGCATTGATGTTAATTCCAGGGAAATAGCAGGGCTGCTGTCCTGAAATCAGAACTTACCCGGAAAGCACGGTGTCAGGCACACGGATATTTAGAAAGATCTTGCCAAAAAAGGGGCGCAGTTCCTCCCCTGCAGAACAACTCCCCAGAGCCAATGGCAGCAGTGGCACCGCTCCTTTGCATCACTTCCACAGTTTTCAAGTACATTACTATTAACATTTTTTTTCCGTTTAAACTTAACCCAGTGCTAGAAACCATTCAAGAATGGACAATGCAGTAGGAACTTCCCTTGCAGAGAAATAGAGAAGATCCAACAGCCAAAAGGCTGGTATGGGACAGGCATGACACAAATCTGCAGAACTGAAATTACTGCTTTAATTAAATAAGTAAGCTTTTAAAGCAAACAGTTACTTAAACATCTTTAGTGTTTATTTATTCATGGACCTGAAATGAGATCTGAAGCTCCCAAGGAGTCCCTAAAATCTTGCTATTTATCCCCCATGCCTGAGGCTACAGCATGCCCAGCGAATGCCTGTCATTTCTGTGAGTTTAGCAGCAATAAATACAATGGCCCCAGCTTTCATTTATAATACCATATTAGTGTGAAGGGGTCATAAAGTGAATTCTGCTTCTTTTCCAGATTTAGGAGCATAAAAAACAGCAAAGCAGACAGGCGGGAACATGGCAATCATTGTCTCCCTGATTTCTGAAAAGAAACATAAAATTGAGGAGAAGAAAAAGGTGGATTTGCCGAAATCTGATCGTTATGCTTGAAGCAAGTACAATGCTGTATTTACTCAGAGCGTTTAAAGAGAGATGGTATCACCAGAGCATGTAATCCAGCCCCTGGCACGTCACAAGCCAATTTACATTCCCTCAGTCAACCCTTTATCAGGCTTCATCACTTGAGTTTGACTAATGCTTATTTTCAGGAATCAGTTATTGTGCTTTTGAAGGCCAAAGAAATTAATTTGCTGCTTTTATTAGCAGCTTGTTCCAGTGACTAATCTCAGTCTTAAAATGCAGGCCTTCTCAAGAGTTTGAAGTAGTCTAGCTTCCCCTTATGTGCTGCCTGTTGTACTTTTTCTTTCTAGGCTAAAAAGCCTATTAATTCCAGTACTTCCTCCCTGGAAAATACTGATATATAGAAATCAGATGACATTTTAGATTTTTGAGGTTGGAATAAGGTGGGCAGGGCAGGGATTTTTAAATAAACTAAAGAAATTATTTTTGTGCTCAACTGTTAGAAATTTTCTGAAGTTCAATGTAACTTTCATGACTCTAAATTTGGGAGTGTCTTCAAAAGACTGTATATAGACTAGAAGTTCTATGGCAATAATATCAAATAAGGGGGAGTTTAACCACAATTAGACCTGAACTTACTTTCTTAGCTGTTTTACATGTAAATGTAACAACAGCTTGCTTGAAGTTGTTTTTTCTGTCATAATTTTTTCTCATCAGAATGTTCTGATTTGCAGGTGTTGAGATGATTTGCAGCACTGGACTATTTTAGGTAGAAATTATTAAGGGATTGGACAATTCACTGTGGAATGTTTTTTAATTTTTTTTTTTTTTTTAAATTTTTTTTTATTCTTTCTGGTGCAGGCAGCATTTATCCAGAAAAAGCACTAGTAATATTAATAGCAGCAGAGCAACATTAATCTAACATGGTGTGAAGAAGTCTACTAAAAGGAAACTGCCGTCAAAATGTTATGGAAGATAACATCTACAGATGGAGAGGAATATTCATTGTCCTCTCTACTCTAAACTAGGATGTGACCAGTACCCTGGCTACTCCATTCTGACTCTGAGTAGCTATGCCCCACCAGTTAGTATCAGACTCTGGAAAATGATCCTTTATTAGTGCTTTGAAAATCCATTTGTAGTTAATAAAAGTAAATTTTGAACTGACCTATGCCTTTTCTCTAGGTGGATAAACACGGGAGATACTTAATGTTTCAGGAATAGGAACGGCAGATTTTTTCCATCCCTAAATATACTAAAACATGTTACTTTTCTCATTAAAGAAGAGTTGCTGGGCATAGACTGAGCCCAGCCAGGTACAAAGTTGCCTTTACTGAGTTTTCTGCTTGGCCATTGCCTATGGTAGTGGACCAGGGCAGAGAAGAGGGGAAATCAGAGTCTTGGAGAAGGAAGTTTTCATGTTGTGACAGTTCATCCTGATATTTATGATGAGTTTTCATTTTCAAATTGTACTTTTCTCTTTCCATCTGAAACTAATAGGGTTCCTTCTTGCCTCCAGTATACAAAAATATGTTCCAAATGCTTATGCCACAAACCCTCATGCAGTCCTTGCGTATAAATGACAATTTGTTCACTAGAGCAAAGCAAGGGATTTCTATCCCATGACCTCTCATTAACTCATTTTTTTTCTACCAATGGTATTAGACAGTACCGGGATTTAGATTGCTGCAGCTATTAAAAATTCCCTTAACAGCTGAATTTCAGGGTAATTTAAGGGTAAACCCATATGGGCTGGATGGAACTGTCACTTAGACACTCCCTTTGAAATCACTTGAACAAATGCTCAGTCAGGCAAGAACTGTCTTTCACAGCATTTTTAAATTAGAAGAAACAGAGTTATTTATTATTTTCACACAACACTATAATAATTTTATTATTTTTGGAATTAAAAAAAATATTTGTATTTTAATATAGCAACATCAACCTTATAGACCAAGTCTTACATTGTTATTTTGGAACTGAAGAAACTAGGTGGTATCTAACTTAGCTTCCACTTAAGATATGCCTTAAATTGTTTTACTCAGAGGTATAAAAGGAGGTATTCTGTTGGCTTGATTCAATGGTGTAAGTACAAGCAGTCAGAGTACAAACCCAGAAAATTCCAATTGTAGATTTAAAGTTCAAGTGCTATTCATGAATCCACGATTCATGAATCCATGGGATTAGCTCAGGCCACTAAAGTGGGGGTCAAGGTTACTCAAGCATGAGTACAGAGTCAACAGCAGGTACTTTTATAAGATCTGGAGATCTGGTACACCTGTCTTGACTTTTTGTTCCATGGATATACTCCTGATCCTCCCTGGCATACTATGGCTGATTATGCATTACTGAAGGGAAATTGCATTGGCAATATTTTGTAGTGAGTTTGATTTGTTCATTTATTTTTAAAGCATTAAAAAGATCTGAATATTACCTACAAATCATTTTTTTCTGGTAATTTGAGTGAAAAATGAACAAAATGTATTCTGTGATTCAGCATTCTTGATGTTTTTATTTATTCATTTATGCCTCATTGCTTGTCTTGTGTCTTGTAATGTGTCTCCTGGCCATTAATTAGAATTACTGAAGTTCTTTTATGTTCAGATGGGAACCTTGTTTAATTTCATTATGTAGTTTTCTCTTTGCTGTGTTATAAATCACTGTGTTTACTTGTAGTTTCTCACACTTGCATATTATGTGGCTGCACTGTCAGTGGGAAAATGGAGAGAGGGTGCTGAGAAACCCTCCATGAGCTGACTGGGGGCTTGCTCACCCTGCTTCCCAACAGCTCTTTTGGCCTGATATAATCTGCATTCAATCTATTCTTTATAGGATGAGGGACAGGTTGGGGCTTTTTTGCACTCTTGCACTCCACAAGAGGCTTTTAAAATCTCACAACCCTTCAACCCCAAACTAAAATCCAGTTTGGTATCTGAAAGAACTAGACCCTTCCATCATTTTTACTGACCTCCATGTGAATTGGTGTCTTAAGAGGGCTGAGACATAGCTGAATAATGATCTGTTGTTTTTTCAGAGGCACTGACTGGGAGTAGCTGAACATTAATTGTTGAGTGGCCCTGAATTCGGTCTGGGCCAGGGAGGATAAGTTCCTGTTCCACCCCAGCAGCCAGTCTTGGCCTCCATCAACACTGTTTTTGCATATATTTCTTCCTGTTTCCTGAAACATACCTTTCCTACCCTCTGGCTCTTTTCCCGTTCCTCCTCTCCAAGCTTGCTGCCCTCCTCAGTGAGAGCTAGATTTCTTCCTCAATAACTTCTTGCTTCCTGAGCACTAGACAGGAAAAAACAAACATCCCTGGAGATACTTCCTATCTTCCAGTTAGTAAAATCTTCTCAGCCCAGTCTTTTCAAAGCTGGAAGAAAAAAATTAGGGGGAAAATCCTGGTCTCCTATCCTGTCCCTTACTAGGCTCTGCATTGCTGTGACCTGAAGCTCCCAAAATCCCTCCAGCTTGAGCTGCCATGCACAAATGGCTTCTGGTTTTTTTTTTTTTTGTTTGTTTTTTTTTTTTTTTTTTTTTTTTTTTTTTGTTTTTGTTTTTGTTTTTGTTTTCCCACACGACTCATGCAGAGCTGATCTTTACTCTAGACATACCATGGAGTTCCTCAGTGCTATGATGCTGGTGAAATGAGTGTCACGTTTTTTAAAATACAAATAAAATTAATTTTCTTCCTAGTTCCACTTATAGAAATGCATTCTTATGCCTACAAATGTTCTGCCAGATAATTTCATGAGATGATGACCAATGGCATGGAAAATTTGTGACTGAAGTTCATTAATGACAAGTACTGGTATAAAGGAGTTTATTGTCTATGCACATGTGTGCATGTGTTGGGAGCACAGATGCATGCTGGTTGTGTATAGTTATAGCAGATGAAGCCAAAGGGAAGAAATAAAATTAAAATTAAAGTTTTTTAATAGCACAAGCATGGTGCAAGGAAACATTGCACTGTAGAACTATATGATAACATGAAATCCCCCAAACTCTCTGAAAAAGAGGGAATCATTACCATTGAAGAAAGTTCTTGAATTTGGTGCTTACATCGATTGCTGATATATTGGTTTAATGCCTTTTTTTTGGTAAGCTCTCTCTAGAGAAAAAAAATAGATTCCATTATTTCAGCAGCATACATTATGGCCCAGATGTACCAGCACAGTCCCAAATGTAGTTTCCTTCTCACCTAATTTTTGGGAGCCATAGTTCCCATTGCACCTGCCCTGCAGGTGCAGTTGTTTCCAATCATGTGGTGTAATGTAGCTTGTCAGGCAGTGGATGCTCAGCCTCAAAGGTTATGAAGACCTGAATTTTTTTCCCCTGCATCACTGCAACATGCTGACAACATCTGGAACAAAACCCCTGTGGCAGAGGGACAAAGCTGGGGCCAAAGTATCCTTGGCTGAGAAGAAGCAGGCACTGAAAATAGATCCAATAAATCCACAGTCTGATCACACTTTGCCTTTGAGAGAGTATTTCCACTCTAACCTATGCAGACACACTTCAGAAACCATTATTCCCAAATATATCTGTTTACTGTGATGGAGAGCTGTGATTCCAGAAAGAGAAATACGTTATTGCGAATGAAATCTGTTCAGGAGTTTACTATCACTTTCGGGGAAAATGTGCTCAGATACAGCAATGGGTGGCAGTATAAACTTCTGAAAGACAGAGAGATGTGCTCAGGAGTGCTGGCTGAGCCTGTTGGACACAGCAGCTGCGCTGTGCCTGTGCCAGCAGCCCCCAGCCCAGCTGCGCAGGGCACGCGAGGGTGCGGCAATGCTGCTGCACACTGCCTGCCTTTGGAAAGACATCCAGGAGGGCAGGCTGGGAAGGAGATGTGATGGATGCCTCTCATTCCTCACACTTTCCAGACTAGCAAAATGGGACTGTGAAAAGCTTCTTCTGTCCTGTTTGACACAGCCAAAAGGAACTGAATAATTTAGTGCCTCTGCAGACTGTCCCTCCAGACAGTATTCAAAGGCATGCTCTATTCTATTTGTTTCTGTTTACTTCTTGATGAAAAAGAGTGGGAGAACTACATTTATACCAATATTTATTACAGGTTATACTGGTTTATTTAGTTACATGTAAGAAATAGTGAGGTTCCTTCCAGAATAAGATAAAATGAAGCAAGAAGGGTCAAAGGGGGTTTGCCTTTAACCAGCACTGTCCAAGGAGGAAACTCCTAGGACCCTGAAAGGTGTCTCTTTGTTTAGAGCAAAAGCAAATAACATTATAACTTTGGAGAAATCCAGAAAGGGGGCACATCAGCAGAGAGAGCACACTGATATGGTGGGGGTTGAAAGGCCCGTCAGCTCCTCATATGAATTCTGAAATCCACACGTCCCTTGGGTAATGTACGTTTGTGCAATGAGAATTACAGCAAGCTAGATACTATTTTGGTCATAATCATCTTTCATTTTTAGCTACTGGAAATGAACTTGTGACTGAAAAGCATCTATTGTTCATTCCTATCCATCTCTGACATCTCTCACCCACTTCCCCAGGAACAATTTCGCTCATATATTTTACTTCAAAAACAACCCCTTTCATGAATTGACTGAGAGTTATCACTCATCTTGTTCCTGAACTCACCTAACCTTTTTCTTCACAGGTAAAAATACAATATTAGCTTCACCAGAAGCCATTAATCTTTGTCCCAAAAGTCAGTAGTCCCAGTATAGCATCTGACACTAGGTAACACGACAGATCATCATGGAAGATATTTACAGATATTTCATTTGTGACAATAAAGACAAACACTTAGCAGCTCATGGACCAGCCATTCTGTTTTCCAGAAAAGAAAATTTGATCCCAGAAAGAAGCCAAAGAAGGGTCACAATCTGTTACATCTCACAAGGTAAATGCCATCAAAGTAAAACACATTACAGATGGTAAATGTGCCCCAGAGGCTCCCTACAAGTCTTTCACGTGGCCATGAAATGCTGCGTCTGCTCCTCAGGTCCTCCTGTGCAAAAAAAACCCTCCTCCCTTCTATCCTCTGGTCCTTCTGAGGCGCAGTAAATTCTGGGGGAAACTTTGTAGCCCCTGACTTAGAACAGCATTTTAATTACACTTACCTTACTTTGATATTAGGAGACAAGCAAGCTGGGAAATGGCACACAGAGGGAACCTCCCCTCCACATGTGCTGTCACAGCTGGCTTACATGTGGTCTTAAGTGATCCTTCTAACTGAATGGATAGAATTTCACATTTATCTCCAGGTATTAGGGTTTTTTCCTTCTTCAGTTACTAATTAAAGATGTAAAATCTGATGGAGAGTTACAGCTTCTTACTTGTTATTTCAAATGAGGATGCTCTTGTAAAATTTGTTTATTCTGTGTCTCATTAAAAAAAAAGAAGACAATATTATATATTTTGGAAAGATTTGGGAGAATGAAGTTAATCTGAGTGGAGGATTAAAAGATCTTCAATTCGTTATACACCAATTTGTCTCAAAACAGTAAAACCACCTCCTAATTGAGGCTGAAAAAGTGTCTTAGTGAATTAGTTCATTTCATGCAGAATCTGTTTGCTTTTTGGCACTCTATGCATGTATGTATTTGATTTGAGATCTGGCTGCAGAAACCAATATGTAGTGTGAATTAGCCCAAAAATGCTCTTTCACTATGAAGCAGAATTATTGTGAAGTCCTATTCCAAATCAGCTAAAGCAATCATGTATTTCTAATAAGCAAAGAATAAAGAATATAACATTGACATTGGTTTTGCTCTATAAGTTTTCCCTTTCCTCAGCCTTTCTTTTCGGCTTCCTCCTTCTGTGATTTAGACAAGCAAATAGTTTTATCGTGAGATACAGACATGCACAAATGAAACAGAACATGATTTCTGGCCATTTAAAAAATATATATATATAAATTTTACAGTTGCCCCTCTTTTTTTTTTTCTGTACGGATAAATATATACATACATATGTATACATACGTATATATATACATACACACATATAAAGCCACATAAACCCAAATATGTAAATATAAGCATTCTTAAAATTCTAAATACCAGATTTTTAGAATGTTGTCAATGCTTCATAAATTTATAAATATTTTACAAAATTTCCTCTGACATATTCAAACCCCAAAGCATAACATTCATCTGCTTCCCTCACTGTTCAGTCATGATTTATTTCCTATCTGGCAAAAGTGATTTATCACTTCTCTTATGATTGGGATTATGTCACTTTTTAATACACTGAATCCCTGATTTTTACCAAAGCTAATTTCCTTTTAAGATTTGTCTAAAGCAGTCTATTATACTCCTCCAGGATCTGCATTTAAATTGATTAGTCATTTTCTATTCCATTGACCTAAGCCCTGTCCTCCTCAAATATTTCAGTGCCAAGCTCTGCAGTGGGTGTGATGGTGCTCAGTTGCAAGGAGGAAGCCAAGTAGGGCAATGACAGGTGCAAAGTCCTTCTGACAAGCAAACTCCGTGTTTTGGATAGCTCTCACCTATGCAGGTGAGTTAGTGTGGGTCACAAATGATACATGAGCTACACAACAACTGCAAAGACTTCTGAAGAGATTCTGGCTAAGCAGATTATTAATGTCTACTTCTGGTCAGGATCTGGCTTCCCTTCAGGGGTAAAGGCCGAGGTGATGTTATTCCTCACATAGAGCAGAAATTTTATTTAGATTTTTTTTTTAAAATTGCAACACCTCAAGCAGCCCAGCACCTGCTACTAATAAAAAGGGATATGAACCTCATACTGAGAAAAGAACATTGCTGAGTCAGCTGCTATCACAAATTTTCTGCAATTCCCTTATTTAGTATTAAGGTGTTTTATTCAAGAACAGCCCATCTTTCTACCTTGGTGAGCTGATAACCCCATAACACAGGAGAAGTGTGGGAAGACAGATAGAGATAGTGCTCAAGGCAATCCTGCCTCTGATATATTGCAGCTGTGTTAATTGCCAAAGAGTGGGAACAGCCTTTCCCTCACAGCTGGGTGTGATAAAGGAATGTGTTAGTTGGTCGAGAGTCAGTTGGAGTGGACAGGAGGCCGTGTGAGGAACAGAAAGGGTAAGATGTTGTATGAGGGATAGATAGGGTTAGGTGACTGTACCAGGGACAGGAAGCAGCAAGCTGGAACTGCAGGAGGAAGAGAGAAGAAGGAAACAAACAGCCAGAGCTGTGTGGGGCTGCTCATAAGATTGTTACATAGAAAAGGTGTGAAAGACTTCTACATTACATGGTGCTAATACTTGAGCCCTCTGAAGTTTTTATTGAAGCACTTTGAGTGCAGTGGCTGCTTCAACTATGACAGAGAAGTGGAGGCCCTGAGCACTCATGTCCCCAGGTGCTGAGGCCAGCAGAGGCACTAGCCCCCTATATCCACCTTCCTGGTCAGCCTCTCCTTCTGGGAAGAGCTGGGGAGCAGCACTGGCAGCTTTGGCAGGCAAATGCCTCTTTCACACTTACAAATGGTCAGTTGCTTATAAATAGGATCATCTGTCAAGTGAGATGAGGGTACAAGTGGTCTAGGCACATCCCTTTCTGAGCATGTGTGCAGCCAGGGTGCTGGATGGTGATTCCTGCTGTTCTTCAGGGAGTTCTGACATGTGGATCCCAGCTGCAACCCCCCCTAGCATATGTTTGTTACCTTGTCCTTAAATAGTTAAGCGGGGATTCACTACCATTATCCAAAGAAACAGAAGCTAGACTTTTCTGCTGATGATGCTAATAACCTCCTTCCAGGGAATGGGGAAACAATTTCTTTAACAGCTCCTAACAACTCATTTGATTGAAACAAATCAGTCTTTTTTTGATTCATCTTCTGAACTCTGTTCAATTATGTCATGCTTTCTAAATATTTTGTAATCCTTATTACTTTCTTTCAAATTTTCTCCACTGCTTCTCAACTCCTCCAAAACAGGATTTAATGCTCTAACCAAAACTCACTAGTATTGAATGAAGTGGAGCAAGAACCTCTGTAGCACACAGGAAATGCCCATCTGACTTGCCATTTTCTCAGTGGCATCACTGAGTATTCAGCCAGTTAGTGTCACTTTAAGGCATTATGAAATATTTCTGCCTATCTCACTTGCTAACATTTTGTGTGTGTGTTTACTTGAGATTCAGAGGGTAATTTCTGCCATCTCAGACAGAAAGTGGGTGGAAGTGGCTAAGTTGAAGATAGCAAGATTCAGAGAGTCTGTATCCCACCATTGCCCAAATATGACAGTCTGGTTCCTAAACACAGGCAGACAAGCACACAAAAAGCATCCCGCCCTGTATCCCAGACGTGCTGGGGTTCATACCTAGGACAGAGACAAACACCATCTCCACCCAAGCCTGTTAGAAGTCTTTAGACACTTGACATAGAGCAGAATGCAGTGCCCATGGAGATTTCACTGAGCAGCCTGGATGGGGGAGGATGAGCCATGTCTCAGATGCAAGAGTTTGATTTTTATCAATCTGAAGACTTCTTCCTTCTATAGGTAATTTGTTTTAGCTGGGCTTGGAATGTCAAGTCCAATAATGTGTGCGTGCTGCAATTTAAGTATGTGTATACATGGATGATTACACAGCATGATAATTTGTTAAGCCACACTAATTTAATGATATGCTAATACATTCACTATTAGATTCCTTATTTTCTTAAGAGCATGTGATTTAGCATGTGTTGATTTACCACCAGGTTGACTCTCCTTTAGTTGCAATCACATTTTCTCTGCTCTGCTTTTTCTCAAAAGAATATTCTGTCACATCTGAGTACAACATTTAGTATAGCATTCAATATAGCATTTTTTTTGTCTTATTCTTCATTGAATTACATCACATTGAATTTAGAAAACATGCCTGTTTTCTTGGGGTCACTGTGAATTTTGATCATATCCTCTGCAGAACCTGTAACTATTCCCAGGTCAATGAAAAAAAAATACTCCCACATCAATGATGATTTTTTTAATAAATCATCAAAGTTTTCAATGAAATTGCTGAATAGTACTGAGAGGAGGTTAGATTTTTCTCCCTCTCACGCTTCAAAAGGTCAGACATATATGCATATTTAAAATAATATTTTTAGATGCATCAGTTTTAATTTTAGAAAAATTTCATTTCGAGAATATTTTCCTAGTTTTATATGAAAATGCTATGCTGGAACTGAATCAAAAGCCTCAATGAAACAAAGATCTATCACAGCCTACTCTTTCTACCTAATTCCTTAGGCCATTCATCTTGTTAAAGAGGAAAATTAAATTGGCTGACGTGATGTGATGTTGGCAAACAAGCGTTGCCTAGTTTTTATCACTGTTTTATCCTCTAGCTACTAATAAATTGCTTGTTTAAAAAGTCACGGCAAAATTTGTGCAGGGATTCTGTTAGGGCTGCAAAAGGTTATGTAAGGTACTTGTCTACATTTCAAAATTTTCACACTTCAGCTGTGCTGCTACAGTTAAAACAATAGCAGCTTTCTACAAATCTACTGTCAGTGTCAGTGCAGTTCAACTTGAATAAATATGTTAATTCCAGAGCATGTACTCTGCACCTGATTATTTGGTTCAGCAATTGAAATAAAAATATGTCACATCTATGCCCCAGCTTTACTTGACCTTACTAGTTCATCAGCGATGCCTGTCCTCATTTATATGGGTATGCCTATAATACTGAGGCTGACATTCAACCATCTGTGAAGCTGTTGTACAAGAAACAGCTTGCTTGTTAGTCCTGAGATCCTTTCCAGATTGCAGGAAGAATCAGCCTATTTTAGGGAACTCATAAAGGCTAACAGAAGCTCAGAGGTTACTGGAATTTAGGCTAGAAGTGATCAAGGCCTTAGTTCTGATACAATAGTATAGAAGTGTTGTACATCCAGTTACGAATGAAAATTTTGAGCCTTCTGCAAAAGATACAGAACCATAGATACTAAAAATGGAAATTCCTTCATAGAAGCAATGAGCCATCAGAGTATCAAATGTTGAATTTTATTGGTCTTACTGTCAAGACCTTACACAGCCTCTTTGTACACCACCTGTCAATGGGGTACCTAGCACCAGCAATTAAATCAGGAGATGTCATCTTCCACCTCCGGCTGGCTCAGGATGCCAAAATTCATGATCTCGGTGTTAAATTTTCAACCAAATGTCTTTCTTGAACTCAATCCCTTCTTGGGAAGACATCCCTGAGGCTATCTTCCATTTCATTATCCCCTCTTTTTCTGATGGCTGCAAAACAAATGACAACTAATGGGATGCTGGGATGCTGCTCTTCATTTTAATTAATAGCATCTCACTTTTTCCCATCAGTTTCTCTCCTGCATCTGCCTATCTGTTGTTTCTTATCTATTGGTTGGGCTATAAACTTTTAATGGTAAGGAAAATTTTTCAGTTTGTAAATGTACAAGTCGTCCATAGCTAGAGCTCCTAAGCATTATGGTAGTAGTTATAATACATGAGCAATAAAAATCTAATTATTCAAGCAACTAGGCACTTTTCTATGCCAAATAAATTTATATTTTTCATATTATTTCTGATAACTCCTTTGTTTAGACTAATCTTTGTTTCATGCCTACCATGGCTTTTATGTAATGAAAAAATGCGGCAAAGTATTGATCAAATTTTCTGCTGAGTTGCTAAAGCCATTCCCAGGAGACTTGTCTGCCCTGAAAGGAGCTGAAAACCATGAAGTAGGCTAGAAGCTCTTTTTCGTTATTTTGTTGCAAACTGTAAAAACACACAGAGATGCCTCGGGATTCACTTTGTAAAAACAAATCCATTCACTTGCTTCTGCCCACTGCTTACAAATAATTCAGATCTGGGTTTTTTAAAAGCAAAAGAGACTAGTGTTCTTTCTGTTAATGATACACAATGTTCTCACTCAAAATCAGTGGATGTATAGTATTAATGACTATAAATCAAAACACATCAATGGAATGGCATAGCTTATTCCATTATTTGCTATTTTCCATCAGATTTTATATGTGTCTTCCTTTGATTTCAGCTAAAATCGTATCAAAATTATTTTTTTTATTTATTTCATAACACTACAAAGGCTACCGGTCTAAAGTAATAGTTTGGTGTTGTCTACAAATTGCCTAGTTGGAAATGTCAGATTTTAAACTAATGCAAATTTTAAAATGTAATAAGGAGTGTACTCTATTTTTTCTCAAAAAATTTAATTGCAGAATTATTTACAGGAGATGAACATAAACAATACATAAACCAATCGAAAGAGGCAGCTTCAAAAAAGAGCCATGGGGCAAAATAGTGAAGCACATTTTCTTACAATCAGCTGGAGGTGAGTAGAGAACCATGAAAAAAAGAATAACTCAATAATAAAACAATTTTCAAATATGTCTTCAAAGTAACAAATAACATTCTGGTAAAGAAGATATTACTGAGAAGCAATAAATTATTGTAGCAATGAAACAACATACTGTACATTCAATTTAGGTATCCTGCATGCTACTAAATAGAATTTATCAAAAGAACCATAAAAGCATGAGAAAGAATTACATAAAATAGTTTAATTCTAGTGAAGTGTAGCTTTATACAGATGGTGAATATTTGGCACTCAGTTCATCCTCATTGTTGATATGATTTCTTATGTATATATATATTTAGATATATTTATATATACTTTTAATGATAACTAAACAGCTAGTTTCCTGGTTCTAACATTCCTTGAAGTTCTATAGGAGGCATTTAATTTAGTCCTTAGGCCACACTTGATTATTTTGGCATGTCCATGGTAAATGAAAGTATGAGTTTTGTCTCTGTACAGAAAATCCTGCACAGTCATAGTGGCTTTTCCTCAGGAAAGAACATTTTTAGAGCAAATAAGCCAGGCTACTTGAAAGGAAATTTTATTTCAGTCAGGAAATTAATGTATAAATTGAACTAAATAATACATACATGCTGAGCCCTTTTAAAATGAGATGGACATTCTATTAAACTTCCAAAGGGTAAATAAAAGCATGGATATGAGCATGTGGATTCCATGGTAATTATAAACAAAGCTGACTTTTCTTTGTGAGGACTCTCTTCAGAGACTCAAACCTTCTACCGAGCCCTCTGCATGACTGAGCTACCTGAAAGGAAAAATAAGCTCCTATAAAGTAATGGGACATTTACTACCTTGAACATGGAGTCCTTCCTACCTCAGACTTGCTGAGTCAGATATTGATCTGAATTATATTGATTCAGATCTGATATTTCTTTCTGGTTTCAGTTTCTGAGCATTGATTCTAACACAACTGGGATCAGAACTTAGCTGGGTGCTCTGCAATAATTCATATCACAAATAAGAAACTTGTATGACAGTGAAGCTTTAGGAATGGGAAATGGTGTGTTGAATGAAAGAGTGGCAATGTAAGAAGAAAACTCCTCACAAATGGGCTGTTTGTGAATAATGACTATATATTCAAATAAGCCTCCCCCTCATTTATGCTTAGGTGAAAATATCCATGGTTTTGTACCTAGAGAAGTAAAAAATCCTGTCCAACAAAACCAATCTAGAAAAATAACAATTTGGCCTTAATAAAATATAGAATTAAATTGCCAGCTGATGAAAACTGTTCTGTGTTTGCTCAGTTAAAGAGCAAGCCATGTAGACAGACTAATTTACCTTAACTACTATCTGACTTCAAAAGCCCAGTTCTCTTCTGGCAATGAAGGGTAATGGGACAAAAGCTGGGTGTGGAAAGGTGGATCAGTGAATGTGCAGTCTTCTTCTGCTACCATCTTTTATGAAATGCGACATGCATTTAATGAGAAAAGATGTGGAATACTGTTTTCAGATACAGAATCATAGAATTGTTTATATTGGAAAAGACATTCAGTAATGAACGCAATGGCCTCTTTCAACTTTTGGAATTTTATTTCATTAAGAGGAGCTGAATCAGCCCACATATGTTGGCCAAATTTTCTTTTGGGCAATGTTCCATTTCAATTTTGGTTTTATACTTGCTGTCCTGAGCAGCCTATTATGTAGTTAAACAGCTACAGCATTATGCCATAGAGGTAGCTGCATTTCAGAGATAAATTAAGCAATTTCTGTAGATACAGAGGGCTTAATTCCTTACAGGACTCTGTATATGCATATGAGAATGCCATAAAACATCTGCTCCTGAAAGATGGTCCCTGGAGGTGAACATGGTGAATAGTTGCTGATGGGTCATGGGGCTGCAGAAGGCAGTGAACCTGCCACAGTCAGTGTTGAGGATGAGCTGCAAGAAAGTGGCACAATCTACAGGAATGTGAGGGTTGACTGTGGTTCCTGGGTCTGGTTCTCTGGAACCCTGACAGTGAAAAATCATAATGTGTATATAGATATACATTTATATCATCTTTCTGTTCTGTGCAGTATGAAATGGTGGCCTCTTGTCTGCTGACCCTGTCCATGCAGAGAGAGGTGTCCCCGTTGCTCTGCCATAAAAGAACCCTTAGGGTTAGGGCTGAGTCCCACAAAAGAGCAGCTGCCCAAACCAAAGCACAATCATCATGCCTAAGTCCTGTGCCCCATGTCATCCCTCATGTTAGCTGGGCTGGAGGGCAGACCTGGGAAGAGAACAGGGCACTTGGGGAAGGCTGCTTGTGCAGCAGGTACCCCAGATGGATCTCTCCCGCCACAGAGAAAGAAAGCGGGGGAAAATGCACTTGCGAAGGGGAGACTTGCCAAGATTCCTGACCCAGAGGGCTCAGCTGCCAGTGCCATCAGCTCCTGTGCCTGGCACCAGCCAGGAGTCTCCTCTAGCACCCTCCCATGGAGCTCCTTTACTGCCAGGACCTCACTGCCATTGTCAGGAACAGAAAAGGCAGAGATTGCTCTTGAAGGTTAATTTGATGCTCATCACTCCCTGCCTACTCCCTGGGGGATGGTATGAGCATTGATTGCCCCCATCTCTGCTTTGCTCAGGTCTTCCTCTTGGTTCAGTGAGTCTTTTCTTCTTCAGCATAGGCTCAGATTGTGGGGTCCCAGATGCTGGAAGGGTGCTGTGGAAGGAAACTCCCCAGCAGCATGGGGACAGGTGGGAGAGCCCCCAGCATCCTGCCATGCTGGGTTACCTGTCCCAGCTGCAGCCCAGCCTGGAGTTTGTGTGTTGGCTAATAAAGTGCTTGGAGATCCTTCTGGATGAAAGGCACTGTATAAGTGTGGGTGTCAACCTGTCATACACCAGGAAACACCTCTCTAGACATTAAGGGGTTTGTTGATATTCCTTACCTCGAGTGCAGCTGGCGGGTGGTATCCCTGCATCACAAGATGCCAAGAACAGTAATGGGAGTAACATTGCTCCATGATTCATTTAAGCTCTCTGACACTGAGGCTCTGGTTTCACAGGTGTTCAGTGCACGCAGCTTGGTCCCTGGAGCTCCCAAACCAGCTCCAGCCTCCAATCGGCCAGCACAAACCAGCACTTGATGGGTCAGCCTGCAGTGCGCCCTTGCCACTGGTGCCAACACTGCAATGCTGAGGAGGACGTCAAACCCACCAACTGGGCAGGGCAGGCTCAAGGCTTTGAGTGTAAAAGGCTGAGCTGGGCTGATGTGGAGGCCTGCATGGGGAGGGCTGGGACAGAACAGTGACCCTACCTGAGTGCCCCGGGGCCAGGGGCCTCTCGAGGGCACTGCTGCCACAGGGAGGCTGCCGGCCCCAGCGACACACTGCGCCACGTGTGACACTCCATCACGTAGCAGTTACATCCAAAACCACCCAATGACCAAACATTCCTTGACTATATACTAGATGCAGTGCTGAGGAAGTAGAGTACTAATTTACTGATACAGCAGGACATGGGCTTATTTTAAAACAAATAATTTCCATTATATGAAATATATGTTATCTCTATCTATATATATGAAATTCACACACTTTCCTATGCACACTTTAATTCCTTCCTGACTGATCTCAAATCTAGTATAGTGTCAAGGTTTAAGCATGAATTAAAATATAATTTTTTGGTATTAAACTGTACAATGTTGTTCATCTTTGCATTCTGCCAAAGGCCATTCTAATCAGGTGGACATGAAATAATAGAACCCTTCATAATGTACTTCACCAAATTACAAAGAATTTCAAATCTAAGAAAATATGCAAAGCAAAAATAAGTATGGCAAATATCAACAATTTTACTATTCAGGCCTTTTTTCTTAGTATACTTGTGTTTTACCGGCAATGACTAAATGAACAGAGACTTTCCATAGTTTTAATGTGTTAAAATACATATTAGCCCAATTAATATTTAATTAAACACTAGACTATTTTGCTATATTCAGCTGTTCTGAGTGGGTCTATACCCACTAACTCTCAAAGGAGAAAGCATTCTAGTTCCTGTCTTTTTATTAAGTTATGTTCCGCGCCTACCTTGGTTTTGTAATTGACTTTTTAATTTGTAATTGACTTTTATTTTTATGATGTGGAGTCAGGTTACAATTGACCTGGTTATATGTTTATTAAGATACATGTTTCTTATGTCAGAGAATGAAGCAACCTGACTTTGATTTATTTGCAACACAAATATCATAAACATAATGCTATCCTTCTAAACTCACCGGGTATACAATATGTAAATTGAAGTGGCTTATTTGCCTTAAGAGATATAATGTTACCTGTACAATAATTTAATATATTGCACTTCAAAATGTAACATGCACAGATAACATTACCAGATTTGTTGATAGGCATCTAGTTTACTTTTGATGTTTTTTTCTAATTCTTTGTTTATTTGTTTGGAGTTTTTTGTTTGTTTGTTTGAACATGGTGGAACAAACAAAATTCATAGATTTATAAGTCTTATACTGAGAATTTTCTTATAACAGCATGGGAAATGTAGAGCGTAGACTTCTCCAAGTCATCATTCTTAGGCCATCTGGGATCTCAGTTGATCTGTAAGCTGTTTGGTTTACAATTTCTTTTCCTAAAGTCTAATTACTGTCGGGATCAGATACAGCTTGTTTTAATCAAATGGCCTGTTGCTGCAGGTAGGAGAGTTCAAGTGAGTAAAGCAAATGTGATTCCTCCTGGAAGTGTGCAGAAAATTAGATAAAATATATCAGCTGCCATATGTATAAATGTGTATGTGTGTGTGTGTCTCTATTTTAAATTTCTTCAATCTAGGAAAAATACTGGCTTTGGTTTTATGTGGATATTCTAATTAGCAGCTCCACTTAAGATACCAGTCTTCAAGACTAAAGATGCCAGTCTCTGCATGTATTTCTGTATTTAAAATAGTACAACAGATAGAGGAAGTAGCATCAATATTGTACACTGCCTAGGATTCAGCTCTTGCCTTAATAGAAAATGCCTTGAAAACACAAGGGATGGGAAATATAATGTTTTCATCTATAGAAGAATATTTCAGGGATTTATTATTTTTTATTCCTTTTTTTCCTTTTTTTTTTTTTTTTTTTTTTTTTTTTTTTTTTTTTGCATTCTTGAAGGACATACATTCGTCTTGGTTTTTGCTTCAAATATAGTTTAAGGCTATTTGGTAAAGTATATACCAGGCTCAATTTACAGGGGTGTCTTCTCACAGAAACTTCTCAAAACTTCATCTCTAAAGATTTGTACTTTGAAGCCAAGCATGCTTTATCAGCTGTCCAAAGACAGAACTCATGCTTAATACCACACACTGTATGAAAAAGAGAAGGAAAAAGCCAACCAACCAAACAAAAGAAAAAAGATTTGAAGCAATGTCAGATCTGCATAACCTACGGTACTTCATGTTTTCAGTCATCCATCAGGCTGCAGGGTGCATGGGATTTGGATTTAAAGTGCTCAACAGGTGAAGAACCAAAGTGCTTGAGTATAATTAAAGAGTTGTTCTGCCTATGGCTAAATACATTGCATTTGTTAAAGCAGGTAAACAGGGAATGTGGTAGGTGAGGCTGTCTGCCTCACTGGGTTCTCATTCTTTTCACCTAAACTTGTGTTCTAAAGGATTCGATCCTTGGCATTGGGGGCTGCATGTTACTCATTTTATTGCGTCTTCACCTGAAGACTTCTAAGTGCTGGATTGCTTGGTTGGCTCTGGAAGGTAGGTGAAGTGGAATAAATCTGTCCTAATTTGTTTTAAATGAAAGCCTCTTGACTGTGGTAGCTACCACTTCTCTCTTCTGACAATATGAGGCTTGAAAATATATTATTTTCCTTATATTCCATGGCTGGAAATCACTTATCTTGAGTCAGGTTTTTTTTGTTTGTTTTGTTTTGTTTTTTTCCTATGTCTGAAGCAAGCAAGAACCTCATTCTTGCCATAAATGATACTGCATAGAAAAGTAGTTCTAAAAAAAAAATACAATTGTAAACCACAGTTCACCTTTACCTTAACATAACCATTTAAACTTATATATACTTACCACTCACATTCATATTTCTGAAACTGTTTACAACATCACAACTGGCATTTTAAACAAGCAAGATTTTTTTGTTCTCAAGGATACCCTGGAAACTCAATTGTTATAACAATTTGAGAATTTGAAATAGTACATGTAGCACAGCTCTTGAAATGAAAGAGAGAAGGTTTATAAAATAAATATTAACATGTAAAAGAACTGTTAAAAATGCAATGAGTGGTCCAAAGGAGCGAGTATAACTTTTTCTTTACTCATCTTACTACAGAAGATCTAACTTTTTAAGGCTTCCGTTTTCCTTTCACCCATCACTCAAGTCCTCTTGCATTACAACAATTTTGCTTAGGTTTCAGAGTGTCATTATACCGCTAACAGCAAACGTTTCTTAGTGGACATTCCCACTATCACCAGACTTGTATGTTTCTTGGTTTCTGATGAACTTTGGAGTTTTAGTGGCCGGATATCCCTGTTCATCTCCAGAAACTTGAATGAGATGAGAGGCCTAATGTTATTTTGCAGTAACAAAGATGAGAAGAGTGGCAGAGCGCATGGGTAAATATGTTAGCTGGATTCTAGGAAAAGAAACTGGAGGTCAAGGAGATAAATGGGTTCTTTCTTTCCTGCTCTTTACATTTGTAGCACCTTCTACTTGGATTAGCTAATGCCTCTAGTGAATGGTGAGATGCACCCATTTATAGTTTGTTATTCTTATCCCTAATTATCACACATTTTATAAAAATATAAATAACAAAAAGTAAGCTGGGTTCCATCTCAAGAGGTGTTTCTTGTTGTCCTCTGAGAATATGTTGGATAAGTCAGGTCTTGACAAGCCCTATCCATTGTAGCTGATTGTAAGTCAGACAATAAATACAAAAAGAAGTAGTTCTTGCGGTGAGCTCAGCAAATTCTGAGGAAATCAAAAGCATTCCACTGTGCTTATGGCACAAAGAACACAACATCAAGGGCATATTTAGTGGAGAGAATGAGACAAAAATTACCAGGTAAGTGACAAACTGTACAAGCATTTTGTTTAAAAAAAGGAACTCTGCAGCATTCTGTCTTTAAAGCCGGGTTTGGGCCTCTGGGATATAGATCTCAATGCTGTCTGCACGCTCTGTGGCTGAATTCTGCCGGAAAGAGGCTGCTCGCTTGGCAGCCATCAGCCGTCGTCTTGCTTCTTGCCGCTGTCTGTCGGGTAGGTCCAGAGATTTTTCTCTTGTGATAGGGAATTTTCCTTTTGGGGGCTTCTTTGGTACAGGAGGAGGAATCTTTCTTTCTTCCTGCAACAGGGCATTAAAACTAAGGGTGAGCTGTGTGTAAAAGGTACTTGTCAGCAGAGCATGCACATCAAAGACATGAAAGGCAAAATACTGATTACATACATCAAGCATGCTCAATTTGTGCTTGCCCATCAGCTGACTAATGGATTACATGAACAGCTATCCACACTAGGGACACTGACAAAACCCTCTTATTTGACAACCATTATGCATTCTGCGGTCCTGTGCCTGAAAAAAGACTACTTTCTTCCACCATCCTTGCAGGTATTGGCACATGCAATCTGCACACCTCACTTTCATATGGATTTGTTTAATTTAAGCTGACACATTATTACACTCATTATAAACAGAAACACATACTGTCTCTCCAATAAGAATTCAGCGCATCTGTGTGGTCTGATCAAGTGAAAAGACTCTCTAAGATTAGCAGGACAGGATTTTTGATTAAATTAATCATACTGAGTTTAGCCTCAGCTGGATATGAGATAGCAGCTGTGTATACATGTCTATTAGTTTAGTCTCCTCCAGGAATTGCTCTATGGAAACATTCAAGCACCAGCCAGAGAGAGAACATAGGGCTAATTGTTCTGCTTGCAAGCCTGGGCCATTTTAAAGAAAATTATTCAGAACAATTATCAAATTATAAAGTGAAAATCAGTAGATTTTGTTACCAAAGTAGCTGCAAATTTCTCTGCAGGTGTTAAATCAAGAATTGTTTTGACCATTTAGCAACTATGAAATATCATGTGAGGGTCTATAATCAAGGCATTGTACACTAATTTAGTTTAGAAGAGATGGACCTCTGGAGTAATTTTGTACAATCCCCATTCAAAGTGCACTTGAAATTAGTGCAAGTTTAAAGTTAAATCATGGGGGTTCTTTTTTTTAGTTTCATGTTTAATACTGGACTCCATAGCCCTGAAGATGAAGACTCTATAACTTTATTTGTATAGGTATGGTTCTTTTGATAGGTCCTTTGAGATATAATTTCTTAAATAATATAAAGTGGTAATAGTCCAGAGTATGGGCTGTTCCTTATGGAGAACACAGTTAATTTGATGCACAGCAGGATTCAAATAATACAAAAATTGAACTGTTACACTTATGGTTTACAGAGTCCTCATTTTTTTATTCTGGTGTTTGTTTGTTTTGGTTTGGTTTTTTTAATAATTCTGACTCTACTATCAAAATGCAATAGCCAAGACTAATAATTAGGGTTATTTAAAAACAGTTCTGCATTAAACAGGAACAGTGCAACAGCCTAAGATTCCATGATAGCGAATTCTGCCTGTCTTTAGTTTCTCTATCTCCTGTTTTCATAAAGGCTCTATTTCTGTCATCCCATCTTAATTTTTTTCCACTTTTATTTATTTCCCTCTTAGGAATATCACTGTTGCTGTCAGTATAATAATTTCTTACTTCCAGTTGTCACTAGTAAGCAAGAGTTGCGAACTCACCATCCACCAACCCGTTGGCTGAAAATTAAAATCCAAGAGGAGCATGAAGAAATGAAAAAGTTGTCAAAATGCCTCCTAATTCCTCCCAAACCAAACAAGTATTCACCTGAGGCCAACAGTACTGACTCAAACCAAATGCTGTTTTCATCTGATTGATACAATAATCAGCAAGGATAGTGGGATAATCAAGGTAAGGGATAATTGGGGAAAGAGGGGAAAGGCAGTTTCAGAATTATGCTGTTTTTATGGGCAATTTGTCACCTTTGGTTTGTAAGCAGCATGTGGGGCATCTCCCAAATTGTGGAGTTGCAGGGCAGAGGTGCAGGGAGTTTGCCAGCAGCAGTTTGTCCCCCAGAAGTATATCAGCTGAGCTTTAGTATCACCTGTGCAATGTTTTGTCACATGCTTTTCTCTTATTCCTGTTCTATTATCATTTGGGTCATACAGGCAGGGTTAAACACTGCAGTGTTTAAGTTTGAGCTACTCCAGATGTAGCAGAGTGCTGAATTTACCTTGTTTGAGTTCTTGAGCTGTTGTCTTCAGACTGAATTAATAACAAAATATTTCTGTTCTAGCCTTTAGAATGTGAATCAAATAATTTGAACAAAAGTGTCACGGAGTAAACTAGCTTAGCAAAATCCATTTTATTTGTCATATAATTCAGGTCAACATAGTTAAAAAAGAAAAGACTCCTCACATCTGATGAAAGTTTCCATGTAAAAATTGGGCAAAGCCAATTAAATACTTCCCAGGGTTAGAAACCTATTGTGTTTCACTATTATATTTCCTATTAACACAAATACAAATGGGGTATAAATGGTATTGCCCATGGTCTGCTTACCTTCCTTTCAGGTGATTCTATTATTTTCCATTCATTGAGTTTCAGCTGGTGCAGTTCATCAAACTTCATGCTGACATCTTCAATTGAGAGCTGCAGTAAGTCCCAGAAACCTGCAAGGTCCTGGGAGGTTGGTCTTGGCATGGCACTCGGGTCCTGTAATGCACCAAGGAGAAAATGTGAACACTCCTGGAGATTTTCAGCAGCGTGCAGCAAGGCAGGAAGGGCATGGTGCCAGATTCCTTTGCTGCAGCACTGCTCAGTGCTAAGGCTCTGCGCGCTCCACAGCTGGGAGCTGTGACTGGAAAGCTGTGCCTCCTACACAACCCAAACATGAATGAGTTGGATGTCACACGCCAGCCTTCCTGAATTTGCAGCATGGGAAGTTCCTTAGCACCATATGCTGTGCTGACCTGCATTTCTAAAAAGGAACAAGCTGACAGCCTCTGTCTGCTGATTATTAAAGGCAAGGGGAATGTGTTTTGTATTCCAGCCAGCCTGAAGTCTTCCTGATTAAAAATTACATTCGTGACAGCTGATTAAGACAAAACAATGCCACAAAGTCGTTGTCACTTTATGCTGAATTTGATGTTTACATTGTCTTGCATTTTCAAATGTATACGTGAAATATGAAATCTTGATGGGATGCTTGGATTTTGTTCACCAGGGAATTGAATGGGAAGACATTACCACCAGGTGCTGCAATTAAGAGGCTCTATGTGCATAAGACTTAATGGAGCAAACATTGGTGGTAACAATTAGCAAGATGACCCTGTATGTGATAATTCACCTGATTCCAGTGCTGGATAAAATTTGTATTATAAGGTAGTAGGCAGACACTTAACTCTATGCTCTCTGAGCACTGCTATGAGTTCAAGAAGAGACCTTGCACTTTTATTGAAATAGAGCTTATTAGTAAACATGTATGTGAAGGTAATGAAGAAATGCCTTTTTCATTCCAGGACAGGAGGAAGCCATTATGATAGTCTAAAGAATGGAGCTAGGAGAGAGAATGTCAAAACCATGTCAAACAGACTCTGGATCTTTCACTCCCTGAGCAAAACCTGTAAAGACTAGTTTGCTGTGTTAGCATCACTTGCTGTTATGGCAGCCTCTGTTTCCCACTTTTTTCAAATCTAGTGGTCAAAGGCATTTTATATTTAAACACAACCCCACAGCTGTCTAGAAACTGGAAGATAAGTCAGCATTACTATTGAATTCCTCCCTTGAATCACACATTTCTAAGGGTTTCAAACTAGGAATTGCTGCTCAAACTTGGGCTTACAGGTGCTGCTGTGAGAGATGAGCACCTGGAACAGAGCATGACAACATCTATTGTCACCCATATCTAGACCCTACTGGAATCTGGGCCAAGAAAAACTTACAAGTCTTCACTAGAAGAAAGTCTCCTTTTAATAGGGAGCTTCAGGGGTTTAAGACAACTGGCCATATATATTTTAACAGACTTCTGGGAAACATTATAACTCCAGATTAGTGTTTACTGAAAACGACTTCATTGGGTGGATCCCAATTTGTTACAAAACAATTTAAAATTTATGTCAGTGGTGTTACTTACTCTATAGAGGTCAATATTTCAGGCTTTAGGAACTGACTTCCTGTGTGACATTCATAAGGACAGTCCCACAGCAGTCTGTTTTATCTTGCAATCTGTTGTCTCCTGCCTGGTATCCTCAGTCACTCTCCCCAGTTTCCTCTAACAGCCAGAAAATGATGCCATTCATTGGCTTCTGAATCAAGGCTAATTGCTGTTCTGTACCTTTGTGTGCCCCATTCTGCCCACGGTGTTTGTGAACATCACAGCCTCCAGCACGACTCTTGCAGAGGGCTATGTTGTGTGTGGTCCGGACACAAGAGGGCTGCCTCTTGCCTCTTACACATCCACAGTTCATGAATAAATGCTGGCACAAATGAGTACTATTACAGCCAAATAAGTTTTGAAAAGATTGGCTTAAACCTGCTTCTTCTCAGAAGCTGCTTATTTATTTATATCTTGCTTGGAATTCAGCTTTGCCGCCCTCCTTTTAAAAGGGCCCTAAAGCAAGAAACAAGGATGGTGCTCAAGCTGATCTGTTTCAGCCTGCACCCATGACACACAAGCTGAGCAGGATCTGTGCTGACTAGAGAGCATGGAGGAGGATACTTCAAAGAAAAAAAAGAGTGTTACAAAAAGTAATGTGAATAATGCAGAAAGGACTAGTGATTAATCAGTAATGATGTTTTTTCTAAGTAGTTAGTGGGAACAGTATACATGTAGGAGATAGCCAGCCAGATTCATAAAAAAGAAAATTTCATTGAAGCTTACATTTCTGTGAATTTACCCTAAGTTAAAGTCTTTGATAAGGTCTCCTAATACAGAGCATAATCAAATGTGCCATTTGAAGTTCCCATGATCCTTTAGAAAAGTCCATAGATGACTTCATGGTTAAATTTCAGTTTGAGTAAGTATATTCCTCTAAAACTCTTGTTGCATTTTGAATTTGCAGAAGTAAATGCTGTTGTTCTGTGTTCTACATTTAAGCTTATAGATGCTGAACATTGTCAGAGAAATTGCCGTGTGGCAGCCCCACGTGTGCTGGATGTTTTCAAGAGAGGGAATACACAAGCTGCCGCATTCCCCTGGGGCACTGAGATGCTGCCTTAGGAGCCTATGGAAAGCCTGCTGTAGGTATGCACTAAGTGATGATTTAGCAACAAACTTTATCATTAGGTATGGGAAGAAAAGCCTCCAGACATGAATGACCTACAGTCAGTTTTGCAGTTGCTGCTTTCTGCAGAGCCCATTACTGATTGAATGAAAGTGAAGGATATTCAGAGTCTAAATCTTGGGAGTGGAGTAAAGCTGCTGTTATGGATTTCAGAGGTTTATTATCCAAAAGAGAAAAAGAGAAATAAAATCTTGCCAGCTTTTTGGTTGTGGTGTCTACAAAGCTGTAGATTTCTCCTTGTGCTCCTATTGCTTTTGCAGTAATGAATTGTTCTCACTCCCGAGCAGCTGATGGCTGTGCTGAGCAGGAACTGCACTTGCTATTAGAGTGATGCTCTCAAGCACAACTGCTGGGCTCACTTGAAGATAAATGAAGTGGAGTGGAGGTTAGGCTCTCCCAAATCCTAGTTTGCATAGCTTAATCAATCAGATAATGGAGGCCATTTTTAAATTTTCAGAGAGGAACTTTCAGACAATGATGAAGATACCCTTCTATTGGTATGAAACAAATTACTAGATAGAGAGCACACATGATATAATTGATAATACAGATGTGGTCAATTCAGACTTTGTATATTTCCTCCATTATTCTTTAACAGCTTTTAAGATTCTTGTTTTGACAGAGTTTTAGAAGTGAATAATTGGATTCTTTCCTAATGAGGTTCATGTATCTTTATATTTTCTATCAGAAGGTATGACATTTTTTGCATTATTTTCTCAGTATTATTTCATTGCAGGCATTCTGAATGTTTAATTTTATGGATGGAAAGTAGCAAGTAGGTCTTTGCAGAATGGATGTTTTGCCTTGGAAGTTATGTGACAATTCCCAATAAGCAAAAATAAGTATGTAAGCAGATGTATAGGTTATGTCTGCTGTTACGCACACAACAAAATTCAGTACTTTCAAAATGTGAGGTTTAGGGATAGTCAGAAGGAAAAGATACACTTGATGTTTGAGACAGAAAAAGAAAGGTGTTCTACCACCAGCTGTAGCTGGAAGAATTACATTCTTCTATTGATTAGTATCATCTTGCCACAACGTTTGAATTGCTGATGGCTGCTGTCATATTAATGAAGCTAACATTTAGAATTGAATTAGTCTCTAATGAACTTCCAGAACAATAGCAGTGATCCTTGTAAGTAATATAATACATCTGTTCCTTTAGCCCCAGGACATCTCATATATAATTGGCAACACATATTATCCAACTCAATTTTATGAACATTATAGATATCTCATTTCCATGATCAGTCCTATTTTCAGGTAGGTAGACAGCTGGATCATGAATTCTACACTATTCTATTTTACTATTTTCCACTCATTGTAATGTGAAAATTTCCCCATTTCTTACGTGAAATATAGTTACTATATTAGGGTATTGAAAAAAAAGGTCATAATATTGTCTCCAAAAACTTGCATTTGTTCCCTTCTCATTTTCTTTTGTTTAATAAAGATAGCAAAAAGAGAAAAGCAAAACACAATCAGACTGAAATTACTGAAATTACATATTTGCTAAAAAAAAAAAAAATAAATCTACTACCATCATACTTTAAGATTAAGTTTTAAAAAAGGGGAAAGTGAATTTGGGACATGAAAATAGCATTTCAGAATTGTACTTCTTGGGTGCAATACAGTTGTTTTTGAAGTAAAAATATTAAATTCTAAAATTTAAAATAATATTTAAAATTGTGGAATATTATAGATGAATAAACTTTAAGTCTTCAAGAATAGCCAGCCAAAGTGACTTACCAGATTTTGCTGACAAAGCCAATAAAATTGCTGGAATTTCTGAGACATGAGGAGCTGAGCACTTCCAACAGCACTTCGGATCTTTCCTAGGACTAAGCATACAGATAGATTATTACCAATAAATGTTTTTGAGAGTAAATACAATATCCAGCTAAAAAATCTGCAGGTGAAATTCCAGGTTATTTTAAAATGTAAGTAAATATCTGATTTTTTTGCTTGTGATTATACACATATAATATTTTTTAAAAAGACCAAGGTATAGGAAAGCTCAGTGGCACCTTATCTTTTGGCAATAATGAACGAACAATAAATTATATATTAATAAGATAAAAAAGCTTAAGGAAGTAGAAAAAACCCCAAGGGACTATATTCAGCTTCCTGAAATGGGCATCCATCAATCCATATGATTTTGAAAACACTCAAATTTCAAAGTAAATGACATCTCTCCCATTTACATTTGCTCATGTAAATTGAGAGCTGTTGAAATTGTCTTGCCTGAAGAAGCTGTTGGATGTCTGTTCCTTCTGATGTCAAAGGCCAATGTACCTTAGATTATATCTTCTGGTTCTGCAACTGCAAATTACTTCACTCACTACACTTGTGTGGATGATTCCTGGGTGAGATCTCTTTATTTGTTCCAAGGATAAAGTTATTACATTCAACTGTAATATAAGCTATTCCTACCATAAGGATTAGATCCTCACAGGAATTGCACCTCTGAAACATGTTTTGGGACATCCACTAGGAATTACATGTTGTCTGCCCAGGAAAATATACACAGTCCTCAGCACAGGAGCTTCAGACCAAGTGGGACACAAACAGGTGCTGAACCAGGATCAGCCCCCTCAGATGTGTTGGTATTTCCTCACTGTCCATGTACATGCTCTTACAGTATGCACTGGGGAAAATAACCAAACTCATTTTACTTGACTTGGTTTCCAAGAGTCATCTGTTTAAATTAAAATTTTTGAATGTGATATAATCCGTGATCAGAGTTCAGCAGCTCAGCCATGTTAGGCACTTATTTTTAGATGAGCTGAACTTTCCTCCTGGAGATGCCTGTGTCTTTCTATTGACAGTAGTGGCTTTTGACACTATTGACAGTACTACCTAAGGAGACTGGCTTATCCCTAAGAAACTAACTCATCCTGACTCCCACGTTTGCTGGGATAAATACCACACTTTGGTAGTTACACCATGCCTTCCTGCATATCCTTTCCTACACTTCCTTTCCTCTACATCCATCTCTATAATGAAAGAAAAAAACATTTTAAAAAACATTCTAAGCCATGGTCTCAAGGAAAAAAAAATATTTTAGCAGGAGAATTTCCAGATCTTTAAATAATGTTAAAGATATAGAGAGGTGGAGTAAGAGTAGGCAAGAATTACTCTGATATATTTCACTTCAATTTGGAAAAAACAAGTTTGATCATTTAAACAGGATGGTGAGTGTGGAATAAAGCTGGTACAGCACAACTGATATGCAGCCCCTGATACAGGAAACATTAAACTGTGGCTTAACATTTTGTTGTTATTTTGAATAAGTACAAGAGGTCATGTGAAAATAGTATTTGGATAGTAGATTTTACATTTTAATTATGCTTTCTTTAGACCAGTGAAACATCTGCTCACCTACAAGTAATAGCAAGAGATAATTTGAAAGTTTTGGGCTCCAGTTACAATCTCAGTAATTTTCAAGGCACGTATTAATATGCAGAGCTGTGGTTCTCAAACTCTATTCCATTTTCTGTTAGACAGTACAACTGTGCCACAACACTAAATTAAACAGAAATATACATAATTCATCAGTCCTGTGTGACATCCATTGTAAAAGGGTTAAGTGGTTCAGGGCTGCATGAGTAATTCACTGAGGTTTGTTTTTGTTCTGTTGGCCAAATGTAATAAAGCAATTTTATTGGTTTGGGGTTTTTGATCACCAAACCCCTCACTTTTCTCTACAGTGTTATTGGCATAGAGAAAGGAATATTTGGAGTGTTAAAACCTGAACAAACATCAAAAAAACATAAATAAAAAAGGAATGTTTCATTTGATCTGACACAAATTGCTTTAATTTGGTTTCCAACATTTTTAATAAAGGCAATGACTTTAGTGACAAACAGCCTTTTACCTTCCTTTTTTCTCTTGGTGATCTGTAGCTTAGAACATTAGATAAACTCCCAGTGTGGGGTCAGAGGTCCTGCTTTTCCAGGGTGATATTTGTGCTATAGCAGGCCCCTGGCATCACCTATTCCATGCTATAGTCAATGACTCACTGGGCAAAAAAAGTGAGAATGCTTCCATGGGCTGATGGTGTGCTGGTTGTCTCTAGTGAGTAAAGTACACTTTTAGTTTCCTCTGCTGAATTTTACAGTTCATAGCTCAAATACATACTCTGAGTAAGGGGCATTGATTTTTAGCTCAATAATTCTGAAGAAATATAGATCCTGACAGAATCTATATATGTCTGATATATTCTAGTGAATCTCAGTTACCTGAACCCTCATATTAAAGAAACATTAATTTTATCTTCATTATCATGAAGAATCATGTCAACAAGCATTAGTGATTTCAAGCGCAGACAGAATGGTCAAGACTTAGGCACTGGCAACATAGCATTTTGGTGGGATACACATTTTTCAGGAATATAAGACTACGATGGTTGCATGTGCCACTGAGTCACAGTGCTGAATACACATGTATAATTACAGCCCCAGCATTTACTAAAGATGTAACTCTATTTCCACTTTAATAAGTAAATCAGATGTAATAAAACATAGAGGTTAGAATCTCTCATATTCATGCTACTCTGCCTTGCTGTAATTAAATTAAGTATTAAAACACTTCAACTCATAATCTTTAGCACAATATTAATAGACATCCAAAGCCTTGTTATTAATTTCATGCATTGGGGAATTATTCTGATGAGTGCAGATTGATTATCTCCATGAAAGAATGATGAATGTTAGAGACTGAAGAGATTGAGATGTTTGGTGATGACTAGAAGATTTTTCTTGTAAATAAATTATGATAAAAATCTACTAATACACATAAATAGACACAATCTTCATATAATCGATATACTTCCTTGCATTAAGATAATTTTGTATTTGCCCAAATGTCAGGAAAGAGTCACAAACCCTTAATTCTGCCCCCTGAAGCAAATGAAGCACTCCATTTTTGTTGCATGGTCCTGTAGACTTCAGCTCTGAAGATATACAAAACCTTGACCATGACTTTGGTAAAAGTAGGGTCAGGATTTACACCCTGATTAGAGATTGTGTAAATTGCACAATTAACACAATGGCGTCTTTTCCTCTGTATGTGTGGTATTGTTTGAGAAATTCTACAAAACCTTGTAAGCAAAAATGATTTGATATCACAAAGGTAGAGAGGGAAAAGTTAGGTCTGTATTGATGAAATCAATTATAATCTGATGCTGTAACTCTGATCTTGACAGGTTAAAAACTTTGTTCAACTAATGCACAAAGTGAGAAAGTGATAACAATCAATCTGCTTCTGGCATCCATTACTGTCTACTTAAATTATATGTTTTAATTTAGTTTTCCCCTCCATTTGATCATTCTCTTCCCCCCTTATACTTGTAAATAAATTACTCCACAATCTGAGAATATATGCCTGGAAAATACTGAAACTGGCATTTAGTTCACCCTCCTAACTCAAAGTAGGACATGATATTTGTCTAATCTCTAAGCCTAAATTAGCAATCTTTAGAAATATCTTTTTCACTATCAACAGAGCATGTAGACACAAAAATAAATATATAATGTTCAGATGGCATTTTGGGACAACACAACCCCAGCTGGCAGCGCTCTAGAGGGTAATGGACCCTTGTTCACCAACTGAGACTTGCTGCAAATTTGCTTTTTACCTCAACGGAGCTAAGTTCAAAAAGGAGAAAATTTCAGCAGAACAATACAAATTCCTCCAATGCTGGGAGGAATTCTTGAATGCCACACTGTAGGACTTTACGACTATTTCAGTACAGTTAAGACATTCTTTGGTCATTCACAACCCTCCAACTGGAAATTTCAATAGGTCCTGAAGGATAAGTTTGTGAAGAGCATTAGAAAATGATGGCAGTAATTTCTCTTTGGTTAAAGGATAACCTGTATTTGATCAAGAACCTAAGAAAGCTTTTATGGATAATTAATTCAGGAATATACTTAAAATCAATTGGCTGTGAGGGGTTTTTGTTGATTTTTATTCCCTAAAATTATGCGAGATTTTACTCTGTTTTCTATTACTATTCAGTCTTATTAGTAAAGTCTTTGCAGTCCTGTGGAAATATCAGCTAGAGGATTAGCAAGGAATGGTCCGATATCCATGGAATTAAGTGGAATGAGAGAGGTGATACTTTGAGCTCCTACTCTAATATCTTTATTTTTTTTCCCCACTAGAGATCACTTTACTGCCAGCAGAGCTACTAACCACGATGCAGAAGATACCAGCAAAACAACCTTTCTGCTAGCATAGTTATTCCTATAGTTATTTTTTGCGAGTATCTAAGGATTCTTATGTGAGAGTAAACTCTGTGGAGCTGTTCTCCATAAGAAAGTACTCCAGTGGCCGAGCATGGGGTACTGAGAAGCCCAGGGTGTTGTCTTCTTTCCCCTGCGAGACGCTGCCTGCAAGCTGAGGGAAGGGACTGCAGTTCCCTCTCCCTGCTCCCATCACCTTGCTCATGGGATGCAGAGTCCTGACCCTCTTGGTCTTCAATAGCTTGGTGACACTTGAAATTGTTTTTCTTGTCATCACCTACACACTAATAACCAAACACAATTTTCAGGGTGTAAAACTGAAACTCCAGTCAGCACCCATGGGAAACACTTGTCTTTGCCTGGAGGCACCCTCTGAGTGCAAATGAGCAGACGCCTAACCCTGGGAACTGTTGCAGACACATATCTATATTTTTTACACATAAATGAACACATGCACACACACACACATATATACATATAAATAATAAACAAATAGCTGCCTCCACAAACAATATAAAAACTTTGCAGAGACTTCAAAATAAAACACACGGCAGCTAACCAAATTTAAAAAAAATGCTTTGAAAAGAAGGACAGAGAGGTTTTTTTTGCTGCAATGATCTCTTTTTCTAAGACCTGATGAGTAAAGTTCTTAAAACAACATTATGGGAGAAAAGCTACAGTGAAAGAAAAAATCAATACAGCAATCAGACAGCTTTTGGTGATCTCAGGGCTGCTGTGTTAACATCAAAACTGAAATTGTTTTCTAAAATGCATTTCTATTTTAACTGTTCCATGTTTAAAACAAAATAGAAGTGGTATCATTACAGCAGCCTTCTCCTATGAGATGCAAAGCTATATTTGGTCTTCAGGAACAATTAATATATTCAGGCCAAAACCAAATTATTCAGCATTAAGAATGGCAATTTGAATGTGCAAACTGAGCAGTGAAATGTTTTGGGAATAGTAGTCTTGCTGGAAGATGGAAAAACATATTTATTTGCTTTTGGCTCAGCTATTTCTGATTATTTTCTTCAAGGAACTGGCAAATGTTTAAATATGTCAAAATACATTTCATGCTGGGATATCATTAAACTTAAGTTCTTGAGGATACACACCTTGAAACCTCTGTAGCTCAGACTGGGGATACAATATGTTCTAACGGCTCAACAGGAAAAAAATTTTCACAGAGTTTTTAGAATGCTGTGAAGCTCATTCTCCTAGTTCTTTGAAAACTTCCTTTTACTTAATTTGTGATTAGATGAAGGGATACAATTTAAAAATAATGTAATTTGGAAATTAGTTCAGGAAGATCTCTTGGAATGAGTTACATACAATGAAAAATCAGAACTTTGAGGTTCACTTTTGACAGTCAGCTGAACACAAATTCTGACTTTGCAAAGACTATGTAGACCTATTCTATAACTTCTTTAACCTATTAGGGAGGTCAAAATGTTCCCCCAGGCACGAGTAATTAACTCATATTTGTTAGTTTAAAAAATAGATATTTCAAGGGTTTCAGTTGTATTTTATCAACTCTGTTATTAGGGAATTTCTCTTCCTTTTTCTGTTCCAAATTTGAGGCTCTCTGCAAACAGAGAAGCAAAATACCAATACTATGTTTTGGTTTTTGACTGTAATATCCAAAGTTAAAAGGGTGTCACTAACTCCAAATATTAATAAAAATTACTGAAGTCCATATTGTCTTCAAGTCCTATGTACAATTTACAGAAAACTACCTTCTTGATTGCCCTTTCACCATGCAGCAAGGTGTTCAGAGTATTTCTGGAGTGCAAAAGTATAGGTTCACATGATGGGAAGGAGAATGGATCTGCACCTGAGAGCAGGTAGTCAGCTAAAGTCAGGTCATCCAAGTTCCTCATGTGCCCAGTCTCATATTGCAAAGAATAACAGCTCTAACTGCCTCTCCACATCTCTGAGTGAGGGAGGAGCACTGATGCAAGCATGTTTCCATTGCTCATTTCACATGGCTGCAGATTTGACTAGGGTTGTGCAAAAGGAAGAGCTTACAGAGAGAGGAGGTAGGAGAAGTCCAGCTCTTGCCTGCAGACTCCTCACTAGGAAAGAGAGAGGCTAACGGCCTGTGTGTTTCTCCCTTTTGCTCCCTAATAATCTTATTCTTTCAAAGGAGATCAAAGTCTTGCTCTTTGAACTCCTGCATCAGACTGAAAACACTGATGTTCCTACATCAGTAACAGGTGATCTGGGAAGCAGGTGCTTTGGGATTCTTAATGATGGCATTGAAACGTCAGTACTCAGCACTGCAAAGACTTGAAGAATTGAAAAATAGGACATATATGAAAAAAAGTACTGAGGAATAACCCTTATGAAAACTTTGGAAAGTCTTCCACAAGCTAATCAAAGCAAAATATGTTATTATTTAACAGTCCCTAGGAGGCTATTAAAGCCTTCATAGTATCAATGGAAGGGGAAAATTCTGAGTTCTGCTCTGTCATGATGAAAATAAGGACAAAACCCATAGTCCAGAAAGCACCAGAAGCTGAAGGAAAGAAAATCAGCCTTACTCACTGCCCAACCCCAAATCCTCTGTTGTTACTTGGCAGACTTGTGCACAATACAGCAGAGAAATATGACTGTAAAATTAAAAAATCATGACGTAAAAACATAGACATTCTTTGCTTTGAAAAGGTCAGTGCAAGAAATAGAAACTGGCCTTTTAGTCACCACTCTGGCCTGGATCAAGACCTGAGGGTACATCATAGTAAGAACTCACTGAGAGAGAGAAGATGATCAGGTAACAGTACTCAAAGGTGAAGGTGAAAATTTTAAGAGTGCAGGGAAAGATGCTAGTAAGAAAACTTAATATGAATTTATCTGTGATCTGAGAAAATCTCAGCTGAGACAATAATTCAGATTGTCAGGGATTGAAATATTTATAAAACTGAGCCTGAAGAACAAGGATAATTGACCTCAAAGGGAATCACAGGGAGCTGGCCACTGAGTCCTAGGACCACTCTGATATATTGCTATCATTAGAGCTGTCTTGGATCTTGTTCCAAAATAGTCTACATTATTTTTCACTTTATCCCATCACTCCTTTCAAGGTGTCCACAGGACATGAGAGAATAATAATGATTCTTGACAAAATTGTAATAAGAAAATGCAGCTGAATCTTCTAATAATGCATATTCCTGTCTAACTGCAGAAGTACTTTAATTACTGTTCTTGCCTGCTACTGCTTTCTGTTCTTCCAACAGGCTGAAGTGCCTGTAAAGGAATGGAAACATTTTTGAAATGGCTGCTCACTAAGAGAAAAAATCACAGGTTTCAGGAAAAGGGCAAAACAATGTTCATGTAAGACCATCCTGTGTGCTCTAGCAAAGGGTCAAGCACTGGAGCCATAGAAGTGAGTGGGAGGGATGTGTCAGATTTGGAGCTGTGGATGGAGATATTGCACCATCTGAGCTCTTTGTAATACCAAACTCTCATCCTGCACTGGACTCTAGAGTTGGCTCTTTAACTACTTCCACAAAACCTTACTCTAGGAAACACCATCTTGCACAGCCATTTGCAAGACAGTGTTCTTATGTATTATGGTTCTTTGCTTCTACAGAACAGAATATTGAGGACAAACCACAGCTCACAGCTTTATCCCAACAGATTTCATATTTTAGTAATCATCTGTAAGGAAATTTACTGAAATGTTCTTACTTTCTTCAGAAAGATCATTTTCTTCTGCTTCTCTTTCCATTTCTTTGCACCATCCTTCCATTCTCTTTGTTTCAGTGTGTAGTAGCTTCATGAACCAAGATCCGTCCCGTCGGCAAGGAGACATTCGACCAGTCTCTACTGTCTCAATGGCTGGCTCCAGCCAGGGTTCTGGTGGTGGAAGGTTTGAGGTGTCAACTGGGGTCCTGTAATCTTCTCTGTAACTGAACAGTCCCTGTGTCCGTACAGTTCTCACTGCACTGTATTGGGTGGGTGTGCTGGGCTCTGAGTGCTGCTGGAATGACGAGCCAAATTGAAGTCCCTTATCCTCCATGGTGATGTGTCCTGGAAAACCCTCCAGTTCCAGGTCAGCCTGGACTGCTGCTGTTACACTGTTTGAGCGCTTGAATCGTCCATGCCTTGGTGAAGAAGAAAGAAAGAAAAGATATTAAGACATACAAATAACGTATGTGATGGTACAGAGGTACAGAAAAATGTTTCGGTGAGGAAGAATAGATTCTGTTCTTCTCATTGGACTTTATGTTAAACATTTTTTCTTTGTGTATATCTCAGTAAAATTAGATGGTGAGTAGCAACAGAGAGAAAAAACAAAATGTATAGTGGAATTATTGATATAAACAAGGGTACAAAAGAAAATAATTTATCTCTGGAAGCAAATATTGATTTATTCTAATAACACAAAATAACTTGTATCATTACTAAATAAACTGGAAATAACTAGTGGAACTAGAACTTTCTGATAGAATTCTGTAAAGTATATATATAAAAAATTTAAATGTTCAGAGTTTTAAGTAGAATTTAAAAATCTGAAAATCTACTCAGTTAGGACTTTTGAGACTCCTGTAACAAAAGAAAGAAAAAAAATTCAGCAAGTTTAAGACTGTGGGTTGGGGTTTTTTGTTTTATAGGGTGATTTTCCACTGTTATATGACACTGAATAATGACATTTTAGAAAAGCTTTGTGTTAAAAAGTTAGATAGAGAAACAAAGATTATTTGTGAAATCTTTTCAAACTGGAGTCTATTGTCTCAAATGACTTGTAGTCAGTGATGACAAAAGGCAATTAGCGGCCAGATACTCTCAGACAGCTGCTGTGAAATGAGATAATGGTCCTGGTCCAGTACTTGATAAACAGTAGCTGCCAAGGATAACCTGTGGATCAGTACATGGGCCAGCAGCTTTACAAAACTAGAGAAGGACTGAACAAATCAAAAAGCTGATTCTAGTTTAGAATAAAGGTACCATCCTAAAAATTGTATCTCCTTTTGTGGACTGGGAAAGCCTGGATCAGCATGAGGAGTCCTATCAAAGGAAGACTGTTCCAATATGTAGCTCTTAGTATTTGTTCTGCCAATAATGAAATTGTATTAAGCCACTGTTTCAATTCAATTCAATACATTAACTTCTTTCCCTTCAATTAAAAACTGGAAAGTTAGATAAATGTGAAGCAAATACTAAGTAATCTCCACAAATTTTACCAAATGACAAGCATGTATATAAGAAATTTGGCTTTGGGGATTATTTAGTGGCAGCACCTGTCAGGTCTTATTTATTAAATCTGTTTACAAATACATGTTGTGTTATGAAAGACTACAGATTTTTGAACATGCTTAAGTTACCGTTTTTCATCTTCCACTTGTATTCCAACAGAGTGGTATTCCCGTAGGCCTCTGCTTTCAGTATCTGAATCAGTTGCTGTTTCCACCTAATTCAACACAAAAGATACATCTGCAGAGTGAGCATTGACAACTCAGCACAATTTTACATACACTCATTCAAAATTAATTATATATTTCATGTCTTTCTGCTAAGAAACACCTGTCACAGTAAAATAAATGGAAGAGGTATTCAGCCTGGTATTATTGTGTTGGTGCTGTGTCTTATTAAAGTTTTGCACAAGTACTTCTGCTGTGTAATTCCCTATTTCCAACCCAAGCAGAAGGGATTACCCAGTTTGGTGGAATCAGAGAGTAAACTTGGTCTGGAAGGGCTGTTCTAAGAATGAAGAATTCACAGGGTAAGCCCTTTTTATATTATTATAAACCAGTCTCATTATAGTCCTTGATTTACAAAATAAAATAAAATCTCAAGTAGCCCCATAAGCTTGCAAGTGATAAAAAGAAATGGAGCAATGAAATTTTATCAGCAACTCTGTTGACAAATATAAAACCATTAAATGATGTGAGAAATACAGCAGAATGCCCTATCTCACCTTTTTTTTAATAACACAGTCCTGACAATGCTGTATCGAGCAGGCAATTTATGCATTTTTTATAGCATTCCCATCTGAAATACACTTACCAAAACATATTCATAGTAGTTTCCTTCAAGACTGAGACTAGCGTTTGCAAGTTTCTGTGGGATTTTATATAGCACTCCCCACCACCACACCGCCCCCAAGTCTTTGACACAGAGCAAGTACTGCAGTATGCAAATTACTGAATCAAGGGAGAGGCACGAAAAAAAAGAAAAAAAAGTAGAACTGACTTTTCCTTCTGAATGATATTTTCACTGTTAAAAAAAAAAAAAAAATCAACCAGTGTTTCAATATGCACACTCCATGTGTGAATTCTAAGAATCTGATGATAAAGATAAGAAAAGTTTTACCCTTGCAGCAGTCACAGACATCTCTAGAAAGAGCCTGATGGTCTTTACAGCTGTGTCTCAGCTGCACAGTCCCAACCCCACCTGGTTTCTGATGGGATGCAGGGACAAGGTGGGTGGAGGGTGGGAAATGAATGCATATGTGGACTATACTTGAGGAAGGCAGTTGCTGGTAACAACTTCCATCTTTAAGCTGTAGCTTAGTGTACATTCCCATGGAAGGGAACACCAGCCAGCAATGACTACGTGTTCATATTTACCTGTGGGTGAGTCTTGGAGATCAGCTAGTGCAGGAACCCTTTAGTAAATGTTAATGGCATGCTTGAACTGCACAGTATAGCACCAGGCACAGGTGTGCTAAAATGTCTGGCTATCAGTGTGACACATTTCCCAGCCATTCCCTGTATTCTGCATAAGGTCTAGGGGACAGAGCATGATGCCATCTGTTTCCACGCTGGCATCTGCACGGAACCTTGCTGTATTCATTCTGATGGGCAGTGCATTGAGAGAACTAAAACGTCAGACTTGGTAACAGTCTCCAGAACATGGTGTTGTCACTATAAAAAGAAAGATTCTTCTTGACATTGGCAGTAAAAAAAATCCTCAACCACAGAGGTAGCAGCTTGGAGGAAAAAAGCCAGAACAACCAACTGAAATGATAGGTAAATTAGTTTCCTAGTTAAGGTGGATCTTGGTTGCAACATGAGTGAGAAGCTTCAGCTGCTTGGGGGGGTTCATAGTATCTGAAAGAACATTGTTCTATGCAAAGCAGCCATGAGATCCAGTTGTTAGCACAAAGAGACGTCTAGGAACTGCAGACATATATATAGCAGAGTCCAAAGGAGCCTTAAATTACAAATGCTAGTCTAAGTGAGGGACTAGGCACTCACCTAGTCCTTTCAGTGATTTGAGGAAAGCTGCATATAGACACATTAATTTCCTGAATTAACTGAGCAAAGAATGAGATACTCATGTAAGCTGTTAGAGGGGGAGCAGAGAGGCAAGTTACACTTGCAGCTTTGACTTCTGCAATGAGACCTCAGTCAAACATGCACGGACAGGTTTTGAAAAGTGAATTCATTCTCAGAGGTAGAGGAGATGATTGAGAGGGGACCTTATAAATGCCTACAGGTATCTGAAGGGTGGGTATCAAAAGGGTATTTCCAGGCTCTTCTCAGTGGTGCCAAGCAATATGACAAAAGGCAGTAGGCAGAAACCAAATACAAGGAAGAACTCCTTTACAGTGTGAGTGACCAAGCACTGGAACAGACTGTGTGGAGAGGTTGTGGAGTCACTCTCCTTGCAGATATTCAAGAACCATCTGGATGCACTCCTGTGCAACGTGCTCTGGGATGCCCTGATTTAGCAGGGAGGTTGGACCAGATGACCCACTGTGATCCCTTCCAAGCCGACCCATTCTGTGACTGTGCTGTGAATAAGAGCAGATAACGCAAAACACTTAGACTGTGACTCCTGGTTGCTCCTGTAGGAGTGTTAGCAGGAAGATGATGTCCAAGGTGAGGAAACATTTTCTGAGGATGTTGAAACCCATAGCAACAATGGGGAGTGATCAGGAAGTCTAAACTGTTGTTAAGAGCTATGGTACTGGGGTTCATCTCAAAGCAACCAGTCAGTCTGAGTTAATTCACATAATTTAGGAACAAATTGCTCAACAAAGTTGTGGATACCTTATCCTCGTAAGTGTGTTTGAGGCCCAACTGGACGGGACCCTGAGCTCCCTGGTCTACTGAAAGGTGTCCTTGCCCATGGATGGAGGTTGTAACTAGATGATCTTTAAAGTCCCTTCCAACCCAAACTATTCCATAATTCAATTCTATTTTATTATTCCATTGGGCTGGGTCCAAAGGAAAAGACCATCATAATTTCATATGACTTCCACTTGTTGATCAAGTTCCTTGAACTTGTTCATCTGAACTGCAGCTCCAGATGATGGTGTCTGTGATGTAGGCACAGGCACCACAGGGTTACGAGCCTTAAGGTTTGACAAGGGAAAAGAGGTTTGTGGGTGGCCAGACTGAAGAAGTTGAGCAGATGGGAACAAAGGATTTATCAGGGCCTTCTGCTCACTCACATGGCTTGGCATGGAAGGACAGGACATTGTGTGCCAGTTCAGACCTGAGACAAAGCTAGAGAGATGAAGCCAAGCTGACATCTCCACACATGTCAGTCTTTGCCTTCAGCCCTTTCCAAAGCATTGCACTTCCTTCAAAGAGTATACCAAGAATGACCATTTTTATTTAATGTGCTCCTTTGCATCTAGGGAGTGAGTACCCAGGTAGGAGGTGTAGGCCAGATTCCTGAACAAAGAAACAGGGGAAGGAGAGTCAGTAGTATCATAGCTGTGGGGGTAACATACACCTAGTAACACTCTGGAGGTGAGCAATGGCCAATGGACAGAGAATAGACTTTTGCTTTCCACGGAGGTGGCTCAGCAGCTCACACACAGTGTTGGTGGAAATATGATGGTCCAAAGACATAAACAAGGAAAGGACCCTATGGAGAACATCAATCAGTCCATCAATTTTTCTGAAACAAAATACACAGACTTGCAACACACACCCTTCTTCCTTATTGCATATCAAAAACATACCTGCTTTTGCCAGCTACATTGTTTGATGTAGTAAGAAATAGCAAGTCTTCTTTTAAACTCTGCTTCTCGTGTGGAGGCAGATTTACCTTTTATATTTTGAATGGGTTAATACCTTTTGTATTGATGCAACACATCGAGAAAAAAGTCTTTTTCATCTATCTGTTTTCAAGTGTTTTCTTACTGGCATTTCACCTGGAGATATAATCCTGAGTAATTTACCAATATGCAGTTGAATTCACAGGCCCAGATGAAGTAATATGCTCTAAAATTTTATTTAAAAAATCACCAGAAAAGTGATGATTCCAGGTATCAAAATAAAAATGATTTTGTTATCTCTAAATATAAACTCTTGCCAAATTATCCTTCCCTCCAGCTTGCCAAGACTGACACTAACTAAGTGATCTGAAAATTGTCTTGATATTTTAATGCTTTCATTTTCTCACTATGCCTTGTAGCAGCAGGGGAATGCCAATTCTGTGTGTGTGTGCAGGCAAAATCTAGCACTGCAAATATTGCAACAACCAACAAAATGTAAAATGGAGGCAAATACCAACACAAATAAAAGTGGAAAATAAGACAATAATTTGCAATCTTAAAGAAAAAAAATGAACAAATAAATTACATTTCTGTATGACAGATATTACAAATACTCCTGCTAGAAAACAGCAGGAAACTTTTTATCTGACTGGCTCTACTAAACTCAAATGAGCACAGGATAAAAAGTGATGCATTTGGTTTGATTGTGTGACTCTTGAAACTCGAATAAGTTTTGCTAAATCTGTTGTTATATTCCTTGATTCATTATTATTTTAATACTTACACAGGTTCTAAATATTTTCAAATTTGCCTACAGTCTAAGTAAAGAAAAAAAACATGAAAAAATTTATCTTTATATGTTTATGATGGAATTTCACCCAAAATAGGAAAGAAAAAATAGGCAGTCATATCAAGAGCAGAAGAAATGAGTAAATCTAATACAGTAAATTATACAACCTCTCTCATTGCATGCAACCTCTGTCATTGCAACAAAAGAGCTAGAAGTTCCTTAAAAATTGTCATTTTAGGCCATGAAAAATGTTGTCATATGTGCTTATGTCCATTAAGCTTATAATATTAGTAGCAAATGTAATGGAGCACCTTGACATTATTTCTATCTTACCAATGATTCTTGTAAGTCCCTTCCAACTCAGGATATTCTATGATTCTGTGTCTTACCTTTCACAAAGACATAACCGTCCCCTTCACATTCCTTGCTGTCGATACAAGGAGCAGGCAATACTATTAATCCTCAGAGATCAGTCACTGCTGACTGATACAGCTCTAAATGTGAAAACTAAGTATCAGATACAAACTATGCCTTGGTAGTAAAGGATCCACAGGTAAATTATATGAACACGAAATTATTTTAATAAATACAAATCACTATTGAAAGTAATTTGCTTGCTATAATTAATCTTAGTATGTTTATAGGCACTCATTCTAGCAAAGAATGCAAAATTATTCTTTCGAAGTATTTACTATGCTTTTTTAGATAATATTTTAACTACTCTAAAACCAATATTTATTTCTATGTAAAGCCTTATCCTGCTCTTAAACATGAACACTGCAACTGAAATAACATTGCATCATCCTAAACATTCCAGTCTAAGCTTCTATGCATACTGTCTCAAAGGTAGACTTGAAGTTAATATATTCAATGCATAAGAAAACAGATTTTAACCTGTTGACTTACACTTCTCTCTCATAAATATTAGCAGTAAGAGTCCTTCAGGCCACATTATCTTTCCCCATGCGACTTCACTGCCCTCAATGGGTTTTCACTGCTGTAACCAATTTATTCTATAATTAGAGCTTAAAAAACAATCTCTCTGATGATGTACAGGAAGGGAAATAATTCACCCTTCCTCTCTTGCATAGGCCTCTCAGTGATAACAAGACTAAAATAGAATAGAAAACACTACTTCTGACACTAGATCAAGTACATGTAATTGTGAATTCAGATAACCATTCTTAGGTATGGGGCAACCTTATTTGTATGCAGTGACTTCGAAGTAGGAAAACCACTTCAAATAAAGCTACAGTACTAACAGCTACTGCTTTCCTTAACGGATGGAATATTTTAACCAGCCAAAAACAGGCATGTTTTCAAAATAGTTTTTAGAAACCCGGCAAAATAAACTTATACTTCCATGCTTGTAAAGTTTTTTGTGTCTAACCATGGAGCTCCATTTTGCCACTCTGCTACTTCCAAACTGAACATTTGGACTACTCAAATATGTGGCATGGCACAGTAATCGCTAATTACCAAAAGGAACAGTTTGAAAATATCCTCTGATCTCTTAAGAAAGGACTTTTTTTACTAAAAATACAAGCCAGAGCTTAGAAATGGGATTTATATCAAGCTTATATGAGATTGTAGTAAGAAAATAATGTCCATAGTAGAGGTTGCTGATAACTTTTTTGGTGCATTTAATGCTAAGGGGCAAATTGCTCTGAATCAACAAATATTCACTGACTTCTCCAGGCAAAGGACTTCATACACTCCTCCTACAAAAGCACAGTCTAACAGTTATTTTAGGAGAAGAAACAATACTTACTTCTAGAGCTTTGGAACATTTATGATCTAAAGACCAGTGTAATCAATGCAAATATTTCTTTTGATTGAAGAATACACTGAAGTAGAGCACTGACAAAGATGGTATAGCCTAAACTGTACGAAGAAAATGTAGGTGCCTATCTAAGTAGATTTAACATATGGGTACAAAATGCTTTGTGTTAAAGGGGAATTCTAGTTTGAGAGTGCAGAATATCATGAACAATGTTTTTACCATGTGACATGAATAACTTCATTATATATATATATAAATTAAATTATGCAGAAGATCCCCTTTTGTCACAAAAAAACTTAGGCAACCAAGCTATTGCATTCATCTCCCTGGATACTGCCTTTAATTTATAAGAAGGATTTGTTCAATGTAGATTCTGGAAATTATAAAAAACCCACTAGGTATTTTGAAGCGTGATCTTCTGATAATAAGTGAAGATGACTGAGTCCATTCTCTATGCTACAATTAGTGCTTGTCTCCAAAAATATGACCATGAATCAGCCTTCACACTTAGAACATTTGTTTCCATCCCATTCGTTTCCAGGGTTTCTGTTCATTTTGAGAAGCCTTGATGTCTTTTAAATAGAGAAGAAACAAAGAACTGCATGTTTTGAAGTACTTGAAATAAATAGGAGGAATTTCTTGACATGTTTTCTCATATATTTCACAGTCCTAATGCTTTTAATATGAAATGGTTTATAACTAGAATGGATTTGAAATGTTAATCATTGGCATATATACCAGGGTGTGCAAAAGAACGAGGAAAATCCTGGAAAATATCTTAGCAACAACCTTGTTCTGATTTAGTGCTTATTTTACTCTTGACAATCTCTACTCTCCATTTTAATTCACATACTTTGATTAGTCTTTTGCTGTCATGATAGAAGACAGATATGAAATTCATAGCTACTGGGATTACAAGAGTCTTGTTCTTTTTATATCCATATATTCTTTCAATTGCTGACTAAAATTTTAATCTTAAAATCAGTATTTTGAAATTCATTTTAATTTATAAGTCAGCATTTTTTCCCAGTGTGTATTGACATGCCTGACAATATTTTTCTTGATTTAAATATGTCAGTGGAAAAAAATAAAACTACAACAAAAACCCCAACCCCCCCAGCTATTTTCTGAAAAACTTTCATTTCCAAAGCTTTTATTTTTTAATTCAAAATTCCCATCTGGGATAGGACTAACATAGCGTGAGATGGATTAGTGTATCTGTGCTGTTGTCAGCCTCTGCAGACAGTTGTTACAGATGTAAAGCAACTCCAGTGCTTCCCTAAGAGCTTGGGTTCTCTGCATGTGAATTCCAACCCTACTGGCACACACCTAGCATGAAAGAGCTTTTTAAAAGAACTTCCATTCACCACATGTCATGTGTGCAACACAAATCATATATCTCAAAGACATTGAGGGTCTAGGGTGGGTCTGTTGTATTTCCACTTGCAGTGGCACTGCTGGTCACTCTGTACTTCTGTTCTTTGCTCCTGTACAAAACTCTCTTGGCATTCTCTCATGAATGTGTTAAAAGAGTGGAACAGTAAAAAATGCACAAATTAACCATCCTGATAGCAAATTAACTAATGCAAATAAATGCAAATTCAATGCATTACCCTGGCATGGCATGCTAATGAGAAAACAAGTCATTTAGTCAATCAAGGAAATATGCAAATAAAAAACATCCTTTTCCAAGGTACTTTGACACAGAAGACTAAAAGAAATTAAATACTGCTACTGTACTTTGAGTGCTTAAATTACCATTTGTGTAGTTTGCAATAAGAACATTCTACCTTGTGCTTTTATTCTGTACAAACTTGGCAATAGCAATATAACAAAATGTATTTCCTATTTAAAAATACTGGAGAAATGTATTTTTCGCACTAATGTGATCTTTGAAGCTTAGTGCTGAAAAAAATCCCAAACAACTAAAATGTGCTCAGAATACTGTTGAAAATTCAACCTCATCTAATGTCAAACGGTACAACCAAGCTGTTTGTATTTCTTTAAAGATAATAAACAGCTCACCCTTCTAAGACCTGCTGTTGCAAACAACATTTGCCTTTCTCCATGTGTGCATGAGGACCACTGTTATAGTCCAAGTGTCAGATGACAAGTTTCTATGGAGATCCTCTGCCTCCATGGAAATCATTGTGCAGGTGTTTTTGTGGATTATAAGCGCATATTATTAAACACAGCACACATAGAGAAGGGTCAGGGCCCAGTGAAAAGTACTGGTCATCACCTGTAGTAATAAACAGGTTCAAGTGATGTAATCAAAGTTCCATAACTAATTGCTGGAATATCAGGATTGACCAAGTCAAGACACCAACACTGATAAATACCACCATGCACAGTTGCTGTAAAGGAGAGATAAGAACAATACTAGATACTATTCCTTTCTGAATAGTAAGTTTCAGGTTAGGGGCTAAAAGGTACCAAAGGTTTGTTTGCTGCTCCTTTGAACTTTTCAGTGTTATCTCCCCATGCTCCTTCTCTGAACAATTTAGGATACACTAATTACTACATAAAACATTTGAAAAGTAGCCATCTGAATATTTCCAATGATAGTTAAAATGAATGCTACTCTTCTGCATCTGAAGAATCAGAAGAAAATACTTTTATGTCAAGGAAATGGACAAACAGCTTTCTGGCAAAGCTGATTCTTTCCCATTAGTCTAATGCATTATGGAACAGCAAAATTACAGCATGCTAAAATGTTAACCTGTAAAGTTCAATCAGCAGCTGTGACATGCTTAACCTAAACATTTTTCTACGACTATATTATGAAATTAATGGAAATGCAATTACTACTTTTTAAAGAAAATAATATACTTTCTTCTACATTCTTGTATATTTCTAAAATACATGGGTTTTTTTATATGGACAATTACCTTCTCAAGATCTATGTTGCTGTCTCCACAATACCCGTGTCAAAATAAATTTCAGTTTCTCTATAGCTAATCTAGCAAAAGTAACCACAAAAGTGAACCGAGTGATATAAAAGGGAATATTCAACAGAACAGAAGCATAAGTTTTCCTCTACTCCTGTCTCAAAGGAATTAATATTCTTTGTGAGTTGAAATTTCCAATTTTTATTATTACTTGGTGTTTCCTAAAGATTTAAACAAATGACCATTTCTAGCTGCCTAGTACTTCCCATTTAGCAGAAGGAATAACAATCAAAATTTGCATTTGGAATTATCTTATTTCATTTGCCTGAAACAACAGAAGTTGACTGAGCTTTCCACAGTTTGACACACATATTGTCAGGTGAAATAAATATTGTGGGTTTTGATGGACAAATGGGAGAATGCTCAAAGACTGTGTTCATTAATGCTATTTTATTACTTGCCATCTCTAATTATGCTGTATATACAGCAGAACATTTCTTCCTCTTTTTGTATCTTCTTCCAAGCACAACTAAAGGGACAAGGGTCTCTTTTTAGGTAAAATACTTGAAAATTGAGTGGATTTACACATTTTCCAAGGTCAAAAGAGAAATATACTAGAAAAAGTGCAGTAAAGCATTTTAAAGCTGGTGAAATTCTATTAAAAGGACTGTGAATTCATGGAGGGAAGGAGATGAACATGCTGTTCACCTGTAGCTCTGCAGTATAATTTTCATATCAAGTGTTAATGACAGGTAACCTCCCTAGAGATTTATTCATTCATTTTCTCCCAGGTACAGTGTATTAGCCAAAGACTTTTCTGCAAAACCATGATGTGAATCGCAATTAACGCTAAGCAGCCAGGGGTTGTTTGTTAGATTATTAGAGCAAGTGAAGCTGAATGACTCATTCTATGCTATTTACAGGAAGAAGACAAGCAATTCATCACAGACAGATGTTAATGATAGACTACCTGGATCCCTATAGAGGAACGCCGGCTCTTCAGAAACTCCTCTGCCTTTGTCACTAGGATGGCCTTGTCACTGGTGCGGATGGAAGTGCCCTGGCCCTCGGCGGCATGGCGCTGCGCAGCCGCTGTCTCCAGGGCCAGGTTCATGGCCTTGTTACTGTCCAGGCTGTCGGTGGAGTTGTACATCCCCCGCCCGTCCTGCGGCCACGGGGATATCCTCTGTGTCCGGCTGTCGTGGTACGCGTCCTGGGTGGACTCCGTGCTGCTCTGCGCCGTCACGGAGATCAGTGGCTTGGAAGTGGTACGAGGGGGTACTGGCGGCGGTGTTTTTTTGTAACTTGTGTAAGTTACAGCTGTGGAAAGATTTAAAAGAAAAAAAAAAAAAAACAGAAAGAAAGAGAAAGAAAAAAGCAAGAGAGAAATCAAGATTAATCTGATGGAAACTTGACAACAGAAATCACCTCAAGATTGTGCTACTTAAAAATTATGATGGCGTAATGTAGTGCTCTTCATGAACCTCACTATTATTTGAAAGTGCCACTCAGATGGCTATCCACAGAAACATTTTATTTCAACAAGAGAGAAGGAAGGGATAGAAACAAGAGTCCCAAATTACAGTGAAGATGAAAGACAACGAGTATACGCGTGTTAAAACTTGTGCTGGGTAAATACACAGTAAGGCTTCCGAGATTGTGGGATAAAGCTCATAAGAGAGATAAAGGAAGAATTTTTTTCCCCCTGTTCTTATAATCTGAACTGTGAGCTTTGTACAGACACAGTGTGTAAAGAAAATAGCATCAATATACTGGAAGAAAATATTATTCAACAACTTCTATGTTATGATATGCTACACTTTAACTTTTTAAAATCCTTCCAGCTACACTGGTTGGAATTAGGCAAGGTTGGCTACTTACTTGTGCAAGAAGCATATGTTTTAAAAATATCCACAATACAGTTAATAAAAGGAAATTCAAGGCATGTTAAAAATATTGTAATATATGCAAAGCTATTAAGACTTTGATGAGCAGAACTGTTGTGAGGCTGATTTAACATAAATTCTGTCTTCCAGCATAAGGCTCAATAAAACATCCAATAAAACTCTACAGATGCAGAACCGTGCCAATACTGCTTCCTTACAAAATTTTTTAAAAATTTCATAGGAATGAATATTTAATCGTTAATATCACAAAGCTGAATTTTCTAATTGTCTAAGCCTATGATACACTTTTTCACTTTTTTTTTTTTGGTACTAATAAGAGTATTTATTTTGTGGAAGAGTATTTTCCCCAAAGCACATATAATCATAATTCATAAAATTAGCAACTGGTAAAAAAAAATGGAGTGTGATATATCTTTTTTTATTCCTGTACAGAGAAGGAATAAATTCACTTCTTGTATAGTTACAGGAGTAAGTCCACCTTTGTTTAGTTTTACTAAATGGATTGACATTGCAACAGTGACTCAGGTGACCTTGAAATTGGGGTTGCTTGAGTCCAAAATGGATTCTATAAGAGTTCTTCTTTCCATTACACCAGTATGGGCTGATGAGCAAAGAAGTCAGCCTCTCTAGTGGTGGTTTTTTATAGAAGGCTATGCTGCAGCTCTCTGGAATGAAGGGATTGGCTTAGGAATTAATGCCTTGGACTACTAAGTCTGCATCACCAGGCTAGCCTATGTGAACAGTGAGTCTAGAGAAACTGACTCTTAAATGTTGACTATTTATAATCGTAAATAAAAGTGTTATCATATGTAAAAGAGAGAAAAGCTGAGCTAGGAAAGAAAACCTTAATTTAAAGAATATTTTGAATTACTATTGACACCACTCAATTCTGGTAGAGATTTAGAGCCTTGGTCTGAGCTAAATTGCTCTAACAGAGTGAAACATGTAAAACATGCTCTTCAGAATATGAGACTGCCTTTTTGAAGTGCCGTTTTTTGTTTAATCACCAATCTTGTCTACTGTCAGTTTTGTAACCAGCAATTAAGAAGAAAGAAAAAACTCAATATTTTTCAGATGGTTTAGGGAGTACAGAAAGTTCGTAGAAGAAGGGGAAGGCTGTAAAGCTTGGAAACTAACACAGTGTCTAATGTTCTCAAGCATTTTTCTACTAAAGCAGTTGCCATAATGCTGCTTCCCCACCTTCTCCCTGCAAATGTAGATGCAAGTGATCAAAATGCTGGGAAACATTAGAAATAAAGAAAATGAGGTGAAATTGTGTGAACAATACCCAGCACAGGAAGCCAATTTTACCTGTAACATAAGACAGGCTATCACTGTGATAACTGCTTTACTGTTTTTTACATCTGTCTTTATGTAAAAAATAGCAGTGAAAAATGAAACATATGGTTAATGTGATAATGAAACATCACAAGCAAGTATATCCCTATTACTTGAGCAACAGATCACTTCTCTGTCTAATGAGGAAAAATGTTAAACTGCTGTTGGAACCCTTCATAGCTGGCTTAATCTTCATTTACAATTCTGAAAAAGAAAAATTCTCCCTGTGGCAAAACTGAGACATAGACTTTAAAGAATTAGGGATTTTAGAAGAAATTTTAGTTAGAGATAAGCTTTGCTGGAATTAATTAAAGTTTGTTAAAAATTAAAATTTGTGGTTAGTTAAGAGAAATCAGATTGAGTTAGCTTTCCAGGCCTCAATAACTGATTGCTTGTCAATTTTATGTTTTGCTTAGCTGGGTTTGTAATGAAGAATAGAGAACCTGATAAATAGATTTAGGAACATAAATTACAGAAACTCCCCTATTCCGAAACCCATTGAAAGTCATGCACCTGGGGAAACGGGAGTCCTACCAGAGCTCATTTGTTACATTTGCATTGAAAAGGGAGAAAGTTCAGAGCGAGGAAGAGCCATCTTACTTCCTCAATTTAAGCCCCCTCCCCTCGGAAAAAGACCACCGACCCATTTCAAAGGCAAACTAGGCATGCTTAATTGTTTTTTAGCTAATTATCATACGAAGCGGAGAATGGGATGTAGCAGGGCTATGAATATGCATTTGTGTTTTGGGTATTCAACATCTTTGCAAATAAAAAGACTCTGTGACTGTAAATTGCGGTGTGTATTTGGGAGCTATCCCGCATGCTGCCCGGCGCTGTAATAAACATACACTTTCTAACTTTAAACTGTTAGAGAGTTTTTGTCCATCTCAGTTGGATATTGGAATTAGATCGATATTCATATTTTTTAAATAAATCAAAACCAAAACATTTTCTTGCCTTTTGTTCTTTCCCCCATTTTTTTTCTCCCCCTAGGAGTGAATAATTTATTTTAAAAAGTCTGATTATTTCAGTGGAGTGACATGATTTACAGCCACCAAGTACTAGAGTAACTGTAGTGTTCTGGCAAGCATTCCATCATGAACACTAAACAGAAATTAGAAGTCCCACAGATGTTCAACAAGTAGAAGAAACTTCCAGTAGACTGAAAGTTTGTGAAAAACTGGCTACATGTTTACAGTGAAATATGGCAGGATGAAATTCAATTAATTCCTATACCATCATGGAGATCAAATATTGAGTAGGGAATAAAAAACCAAAAATCCATCTCTACACTGTTAATGAGTTTATATCTGGAATAAGAGTTTCAGAGACAGAAATCCAGGACTAATTGGCGACTAACAAAATCAAGTAAGAGGACAGAGACATTCATTAGAGAGTCAAATCTTGCTACCAAATTCTTTTTGCTTTAATCACTCAAGTGGTTCTAGTGAAGTTAATGGGATAACTTGGCATGTGTTGCTGACTAAAGAGAACTACATAACAGAGTCTTGTTAAAGAAGAAAGCAATGCAGTAATCCACACTTTGCTGTTCATGCAGATCAGATCTTCAGGTTTAGATCTCTAATAAATAAGTATTGTCTTAAGGTCTGAAGCATGAAATTTTATGTCACTTACAAATTGTTTCCATTAATAATGGCATCTGGGAATAGTCCTGTTATCAACAATAATGCTTTTCTATCATGTCTAGTTCTTGATCCTGGCAATCGTAAATACAACACATTATATATGGGAAGAAACATTTCCTTCTCCTAATAGAAAATGAACTTTTTATTTATCACCCACTTATGCTGATGGACAGGGGCTCCTGTCACCTTTGCATCATTTCTACCTTGTAAATTTTATTTGCCTTAGCAGTTATTAGTCCAAAGCAAGCATATATAACCTCCTCAGCATTGCTTTATGTCTTCCCCATTTTCAGTCACCATTCTGCAAACTCCAGAGCTGTGGGGGATTTTGCTGGCCCCACAGAGAGGACTGGTGCTGGGCAATGCAGTCCTGGGGTGCTGAGCACTGACTGAGGACAGTGCCCCACAGCTCCACAGGGCACTGGTGATGAAAATTGATCTGGGAACGATAAGACTGGGGTGCAGCATTCTTGTCTTCAGTGAGGACAAGTGGGGCATCAGAGGCAACTCAACAGCAGGAGATGAGACCCAGCATGAGGCAGGGAAAAGCACAGCACCGGGAAGGCAGAGCTGGTGCAGGATAGCTTCAGATACATTTAAATTGTGGACTTCAGCAGATGCCATTTTTATGTGTTTTATTTTATGTGTTTGGACACATAAAATAGCAATTCAGGATAAACTCCTGTTGTTTCTGGTGCTGACCAAAGATTTCTGATTTCTTTAATTTTTTAGTGGTTTTAGGGTGCATATCGTGAACATGTCTGATATTTCTCTCACCAGACCTGCTGCTGAGCAGTGAGGCTAAAGCAAAGTAAAAGCAACAGGCCTCTGCAATGCTGTTAATCAGTTTGCAAAGTCTATACCTGCTCTGAAATGCAAAGAAAAAGAAAGTAGATGGCACAAGACATAAATATGTCTCTCTATGAATAAACTAAAAAAAGAAACTAAAATTTTCTTTCCAGTTGTATTCGAAGGTTATCTTGATATAAAAAGCAGATTTTTTTTTTTGCCTAATTTATTAAAGTGGGAAAAATAATTTTTAAAGTTCCTAACATAGATTCTGTCTCCCTCTATTGGCTTATAATAATCAATCAAAAATTACAAAAACAGTAAAAAACTGTTCTAATTCTAAACTATATGGGTATTTTAGACTCCTATTTAAATCAAAGTATTAACTGCTTAGGTAATTGCCCCACTTCAACATAAATATGTGCAATTGGCTCCACTGGATATTCCTTTAAGGAAGAGCATTGTTAGAGAAAATGAAATGGTTCTGTGCTGCCTCATAGTGGGCCAGATTAAACAATGATGTAAATCAGGTATAAGTTGTTCAGGAGAAATGAGAACATAGCAATGCAGAATAACATGTATTAATTTGTCCTCCAGTCAGGAAAATGTGTAAAAGGTCAAATTAGTTTTGTAAGGATTGATATCTTAAGTGCCAGACCCTCACATACACAAAATTGCCTTTTAGTGCCAAATTTTGCACAGAGATGGCTACGAATGACCTGTTCTGTAAAGTATATTAAATTTTTTATGTGCTGCGTGCCAGCTGGGGAGCATCAGTCACAACTGGAATACCAGGCACTATGGCAATACTGCAGAGTAGCCAGGACAATTCCAGAACTGGAGAACTGGAAATTTGGTAGTTTGGATACAGACAATAGAAATATAAGGAAGATTTCCTGATTATTCATAAGCAACAGTTTAACTGATACAGCTGGAAGCAGAATATCCCTCTTAATCTACACTGCATTTGTCTAAACTTGCTAAAAGTTACTGTTGATACAGCCATAGAAATCAGCATTCAGCCCAACCGAGTTTATAGTAGAAATAAAATTACTAAAATAGGTGAATTTAGTTATAACTTCAGGTTAGCCATAGACCTTCACAGACACAAGGCAGTACGAAAAATGTGCTCTATTTGATGAAATAGCAGTGGTGTGGGTGACATTCAGAACACCTTTCAAAAGGCAGCCTTTTAATAAATCACCACTTTTGATCTATTTGCAAGATGGAATCACCTGAGGGGTTTTTACAAATCAATATAACCATTAAGTACTTAGTCAAAATAACATTATTTAGGCTGAGATCACAAAGTTAGCTGGATGATGAATTTACATGAAAGCACCATCAATTAAAGGAAATGGTTGTGGCAGGAGTAAACTGGATTTTCTGTTTTGTAAGGAGGTTTATTCAGAAGGAGGATAATTACTCTGCAGGGAGCTTGCAGCTGCCCTGGAGGCAGAGGCCCCAGGGGCATGTTGGTGAAGGCACACAGGGCTCCTCTGAGGACCCACAGCACCAGGAAAAACACAATGCAGATGCCCAGACTAGTGCTAGACCTTCTGCTTTGCACAGGGAAAGTCAACACCAACCCCGAAATTATTTTAGAAGAGGAAAAAGAGACCTTCTCATAATGAAAGGCAGCAATCAAATCTAATCCTGTATCAAAAGAGTACCCAGTTTTTGGAATAGTCTTTTGGTGTATACTCTTCTAGTCAAAGGCTTTGGAAATCCCAGCTAACATGACTGGCCCTGAAATCTTTTCACTGTTCTTTATCATGGTCATTAGAAATCCTGAGTTACTCTTAAAATAAAAATCTACATATGGATGACTAACAGTTACTTCTCAAAACACAGAATGATGATCAATAAAAGACCATTAAGAAATCAAAGGGAACTTTAGAGGAAAAAAAAAATCTCAGACACTAAAAGTGTTTATTTCTTACTAAAAGAATTAATTATTTGATGATTTTTCTAACAAGGCATGGATGTCTAAAATAAGAATACAAGTCCCTATTTAAAAGGGAGAGTGTTGGGACACATCTTTTTATATATGCCTCTTTTCAACTTCCATCTACATCAGGCTCTGATTCCGAACATCATTAAAAGGAGAGTGTATTGTCAAATAGCCCAGTTTAATTGTACAAAATAATCTGCTTTTCTTAGTCAAATTCTGAAATGCTAGTAAGAGGTTTCCTTCTTGAATCAGTCATACGTTTAAAGCTCAGTCATAAAAAGATTTAAAATTGCTTCGTTTTAACATGTGTAGCCTCTGGTATTTAATTAAGAAAAATGGATCTACTAAAATGAAGAGGAAAAGGTTGAATCAGACTGTTTGGACCCAAGCTTGCCATTTTCAAAGTGTGCCCTCAGGGACTACCTCAAAACCCACACTGATGATTGGGGTCTCTACTTTCTCCTTTCAGCACTGGAGCAGTAAGTGCCCAGGCTGCACAGAAAAAAGGAGTGATTTTCTCCATTACCTGACCCTGGACAGGCACCTGAATGTAAATCAAGTCCTTCAGAGTGCTCTTCTAACATACCTACTTGTACTTAAATTGAAATATTGTCTGTATGTGAGTGTAGGGCAGGGGAGGGAAGCACATCACATACAGCCAGGGTTCTCCAGCCCCTTTTCTTTGCTGCTCCTTGGAAAGGTCCACACCTTTGCTTGCTGCTCCGGTGGTGAAAGATCCTGTAATTGCTGAGGGTTTTCCATGTTCAAGCGTTTCTCCATTTTAAAGGTAGTTGAGAGTGTTTTTTTTTAAATTGTAAGGATATTCAAACCTTGCAAAAATAGCCATTAAAACTTACCAATGTCATACTGTGATTGAAATTCAAGAGATAATTTTGGTTTTAATTAAGTTAATTATTTTAATTAAATTCTGAATAAATTTCTCTCTAACATAATCAGAGAGATACTTCAGTTGTTAACCTATCTTCCATTTTCTCATTCAGGCCTCCATAATGAATCCTAGCCAGTAAAGAGACCAGAGAGCTTCTCAGTAGAGAAAGAGTCTCAAATTTGGGTATCTGTGAAAAGACCCTGTTTCTTCCTTTTGAGATTAAACAGTAAGAAGCAGTGAGATTATATATATATTATGACATAAAAATACCATAGTGATATTTTTATGAGATTTTTTTTTTGCAAGACTGCTTACACTCAGATGATTTTTATCAGCACAGTTTATATGATGGGCTGCACTTTATTTAAACTATATACCTGAAAGCATTGTCTGGCTAGTATGCATCTACAACTTTTTAACCTTTCTTCCTGTTGGATCATTTTACGTATTTTGTGATTAATTAAACCTGGATATTTGTTACACCCTAAAGTCAGATGTTAATCAGTAGCCTCATGTTGGCATAGTCTGGAAGCAAAATGTTGCATTTGTCCTGCGTCAGCATTTTAAGTAGGGTCTTTTAGTAACAGTGAACTACATCAGACCTTCAAGACATATTTTGGGAACTATACATGGAAATCCATCTCACCTCACATCAGTGACTAAAAAACCCCAGTCATCCAACTCTAATCACTTTTAGAATTACTGTGAGAAAAATAAGCAATTCCAGGGGCAATTCTTGCCCACTTTAGATGGGAAATGAATAATCCTAATTTGAGCTGGTTGTCCTTGATTGTCTTTGTGGTTGACAGGGAAAAGCACAGGATATCTACCTTTGACAGTTCCCATCACTGTAAGTGTTCAAGAAACAAGTGGCTTGGCACTTGATTTAGTTGACATGGTGGTGTTTAGTCAAAGGTTGGACTCGATGACCTTGGACCATCTAACCTTAATGATTCTATGATGCTATGAAATGCCTAAAGGGATGAGAAACTCCAGCCAAAAGCTCTGTTCCTGTGACACACTGGTTTGCACTGGGATATAACCTGTATTTTGTTACCAGTGCTCATTGGAAAGGTGGGAGCTTCATCTCCCCTGCTCCACATCCCCTGTGAGCTGGATGGTAAAGCAAATCTGACTGGAATTTGCTTGCAGTAATGACTGAAATTTAATTTCCTGCACCTTGAACCCTTCTGCTGAAGCTGCTACATAGCAGCCAGTACCAGCTTTGCCCAAGGTATCTTTGTAACTCCAGACAGGAATGAAAAGCAAACCTTCTGTACTTCAGTAATTTTTTTACTCAAATGACCAGTTTGAGGCATTAGATTAGACCATACTGTCAACCCCCTTGAAAATGTTGATATTGAAGTCTGTGGAATCTGTCTGGTTGTCTGTACCAGCTTAGGGTCTGGACCATTATATTAATATATTCTTGACACAGAAAAGAATTGTGCTTCCTATATAGAACTTTTTAAAAAAGTTTTTCAAAATGACACATCGCTGAGACACTGCTGCCAAACAAATCACATATAAGAAACCTATTTTTTAAGCAGCATCTGTCATTGACATCTCTAACAAATAGAATCTGTGCAGCACTTTTAAAAACTACTGAAATCATTAGTATGACACATAACCTCAATTAAAATTTACTGGGGTAAGGCAAAATTACCAGACAAGGTTTTTTATGGATTTTTTTAAAAGAAAAAAAAAAAAAATCTGTGTGTGCAACAGGTTGGTCTCAATATTCAGAGTAGATCCTTTTAGGCTTCAGTTCTGTACATCTATCTGGTTTTGTACAGGAAACTAACAATTAAGTGGAAATGTGACCACTAAATTGGGAAAAAGCTGGAGCTACTACAGTCTCCCTGGAGAAGAAATGTATAAAAGGAATTACTATAATCAAATAATTCAGTGCGCAAAATGTTACCTCCATATTGAGAAAACTTAGGTCTGTAGGCAGCTCCTATCATTACACAAATGATAAATATGTTTTGACAGTGTAATTAATGTTAGTCTCAAAACAGAAATGCAAATCCAACAAGACGTCAAGATCAGAAACTGTAGGCCTTTGCTAAAATTAAAAGAGATGTGGGCAACACAAACCTCATAGATTGCTGATGGACTGGTTAAAAAGGATTCTATTTTAGATCACTTAATTAGCAAGAAATTATAACTTAACCCATATCCTGTAGATGGCACGGCAAAGTGCTGACAGCTCTAATGCTCTTCTAAACAGTTCCTATGTCCCTCTAAAATACTGAAGTTGCATTAAAAAACACAATCTCAGTTTTCAGTTACAGGAATGAAAAATGTTCCTTTAACTATATTTCATTTTCAAAATGTATGTGCAGCTTTTCAGGAATACAGATTGTCTTTTTCTGTGTTGATGATGTGACAAATGCAAAGAGAAAAAAAGATTCCAAAGACTAAGAATTGCTCTTCTTGTGCTACTCCTTTCATATTGAAATAAAACAAAATTGAAAATGTTTTTCAGTAGAATTTCTTCTCGAACTCCTATGTACCCTTCTCGCTCAGTTGAATTTATTTCCATCAGCCTCCTAAACTCCCTCATGAATATATTATGTAGGCTTATAATTGTTTTGGTTTTTCTATTCTCTTTCTTACACTAACTATATGTAGCTTGTAATTTTATTTAACTTTTGTTAAGGAATTTTAAGATTAATAATATGAGAAAACCAATTTGTTTACTTGCCCTTAAGGAAATGTCACATAATTTTATCACCATATTATGATAATAATCTGACATTAAAAAACTTAAGTGATTAGTAAATATTTTAAACAAATGCATTTTAATACCTTTAAACAATGAATTTAATCCACAGAGATTACAGGTCTGGAAACAAACTCAGTTTTGTCAAATCCAATAACCATTTTACCCAAGAAACAGATAGAGTCAGTATGAGTGTCAAAACCAGTGCTAAGGAAGCTACTTGAAGGCTCCCAGCCCTTTATTTAGGTGTAGAAAATGATGCTTTTGTGTTTTGATCTCTCAGATTTGTAAGTCAGAGCATGGTTCCCACAGTTATCCTTGTTTACAGTGGGACCCAAATTTAACCTTAGTTTTCATCCTATAATGCAATTTGAATAGGTTTAATTTTTGCCTTAGATTAATGAAAGTTAGCTAGCTACACAATGCTATAATTTTAGAATATTTTAATAGACAACAGAGAGAAACAGGGATGTCCAGAGGACCACTTCTTTCATAACAGGTACAAGTTTTAAGGGACATTTATGTCCATTGACTATAATTACTTATTAAGATGATTGCCTTTGACACCTACATTTTAGATATATGTATCACCTGAGAAGAACTTCTATAACTGAAACTGGTAAAATTTTTTTGACTGGGGAAAGGAGACAGAGAGTGGAAATACATGTGTTTTTCTGGACATAGGAATGTCCCAAAAGGTAAAGAAATGCATATAAAACTCATGACTCATTGATACGTCCCTGATATGCTGTTCTCATTCTCAGAAAGCCAAGTGATAGGTTGCTCACCTCAAACTAAGTATCCTCCATAATCCTGGATGTCCTCTAGTTGCCCTTGAGGGGCAGCAGCATGCTGTTAGGATTGCTCTGGTATTTGTGGTTTCCAGTGTAGATATTTTAATGGACTATAGACTGAGACCAAACCTTGGCCTCACAACAGGCCTTTGTCAGGAACTATCAAAGTGTTATTCATTGACAATAAAACACCTCGGTGTAGGTTGAGGTTTGTTGATTCTGTGTTGGTGCGCAATAGGATCCATACACTGTATTCAGTCTGGGCCAAACTCACCAAACATATGTACTAAAGCCTTCCTCCCTGAACAGCAGCTTCTTGTCTAGAATGATTCAATTCTCTTCTGGATCCTGTGTAGATGTCTCAAATGGTAGCAGTCAATTGTCTTTGAACTAGTCAGAGTTTGTTGTCATAGAAACTTAGACAACTAGATTGTACAAAAGCATCTACTTTTAGTTGACTTGACCTGGAGGCTAACCCAACACAAATCAACAAACCTGTCTGGTCAAAGGTTAATTCTGTCAGGTTATGCCCTAGGAATGTCACCAATTTTAGTTTCTTTATTTTCTCTGATGCTCTGGGAAAAAAAATCTTTCCAGTATGTTTTAAGCATCAAGTTTATCAATTGTCTTTCTAGGGTAAATCTGAGTCTGAATAAGTTTCCTGACACAAAAATGGATCAAATGTTTGTATAGCTTGCATGGCAAGGAATGCGCTTCCAGTGCACATATCATTATGGCTCTTGACACATACATCAACAAAAATCCAGGACTGAATACATGCAGAGCTTCTGAGAAGACTCCTGAGAGGTTATTTGCTTCAGAGGAATCCAGGAGAAGAACAGGCAGGATGCTTCCTTCTTTTTCCACTACAAGGAAGCACAATGAGCTGGTGCTTCCAGGGTGACCCACCCTCTGTGCTTCCCTCAACTGCACAGACAAAGCCCTCTGGCAACCTCAGGGTAAATAGCTGGGCTGAGATTTACATCTGCTACTGTCAGCTTCTACCATGTCAGGAAGGGTTCAAACTGAGCAGTGAATCATGCTCCTTGCATGTTATATTTTTCTGATAAATTCTTCTTTTTTTTTTTACCTTATAATACCATAAAGAAAACATAGCTGAGAAAACTCTGTGAGCAGAACAGCTTTGATGCCAAATTCTGCCAGGGGAGGCAGCACAGGTGTCCTTTTTAATAAAAAAAAGAATCAGCTGTCTGGCAAATCCAGTGGGTTATGGAGGAATTTTATCAAGCACAGAACAGCAGGAGCAAGAGAGAAACACTCATTACACATTTTTAAACTAACCATAAATGGAAGGCAGTGACTTAATTTTTTATCTTTGACTCTGAAGATAATCTGCACCAGGGAGAATGAAAATTATGAAAAGCTCCTGGCCACTGCTCCAACTGCTTTCATGCCTCATCAGCTTGAAGAGGCCAGGCAGCCCTGATTAGCACAGCCTTACTCCATCTCCAGGAATCCCAGAGCTGTGAACAGCTGTGACAACCCCCTGGCAAACTCCTTGAACCAAAGTGTTTGTGTCACCTTCATCCTAGTGACTTTCTGGGCCATTTTTACCATGTAGAGCTGTTCTTGAACAGCAGTGTCAGCATAGCAGCAGAACGTCAACATGTTAAAAAAAAATTAAGGACTAATTATGCTTTCCAGATACACCCAGAGCAATGAAAATCATATGAGCGTATCCAAGTGTAGAACTGAGCTCATCATTTGTTAGGATAAAATTTATTCTCAAAGTATAGGAACACAAGTTGGCACAGCATCAAAGGAGTAATTCAGGATGCCCAAATGCTCCCAGAGATAGATGGCATTTCCTGCCGAGAGTTAGTGTCAGATAACTCCATAGAGCCTCAACGGTAATTAAGGAAAGTCAACATAATAAATTATGGTTAATAACATAGCCTTTTATATCTTATTTGAACTCAATGCTTTGTGTTCTTAAAACACCTGTTGTCCATTCCACTGCTAGCTATTACTTAGCAATGGATACTATTGCAGCAGCCCTCTTATTCCTCTTTGCAGCTCAGCCATCCTGACTCCAACTATTCACTGACTCTGGCTGTAGCAAGCTCCCACTGTAGGTTTCCCTTGCAGCCTCTGACTGCTGGTTGTTTCCTGCTAAACTGTGACTGCAGGTATTAGTTTGCAGACTCTGACTGCAGGCTTTTACCCATCTAGGCTGTGACTGCAGGTTCCAACAACATGCTCTAACTGCAGACCCAAACTGACCTCACAGTAGTGATTTTCTCTCCCCATGATCCTTCTTCATGAGTTCCTCTCGTTCTTTCTTCTTCATGATTCCTCCTCCCCAGCTAGCCCACACCCTTTTATCACACTTATCTTGATTGGCTACAACTATGACTCATCAGGGGCGAAGCTGTGTTGAGTAATTAACACAGCTGTTACTTCTCAGGGGCAAGGTCACCTGTATTCCCTTCTCCTACAGGATACCAGTAAAATCCTCTCAGCCAGAGCACTTATTTCTACAGAAGGAACTGAAATTGTGGAAATGTTGCTTCATGCATAAATTTTTCCCCATTTTCCTTGGTTTTCCTAGCCATAGTGCATCAGGTTAAGAAGATCCAAACAGCCACCTGGATAAAGTATCTCATACTTGAGGAAATAAAAGAAAATCACACATCTACTGCTCATAAATATTTTTCCTTTTAAGAATTGAAGAGCATTTTTTCCTCAATTTTTATATTCATATACATCTATAAAATTCCTTCAGAGTTTTCTCTTCCCCAAGCTAAGCAGTCCTGACACTCCTATGTTTTTTCTCATGAATGGGGGTGTCATATGTAGTAGCACCACGGCTTTTTCCCATCTTTGATATCTTCATAAGTGGCAAAAAACCTGACAAACCAGCAAAACCTAAAAACAATAACTAATGTTATTAGTGTTCAGACAGCAACCAGTGAATCATTACTTTAGGGTAGCCATGCCATGGTACAGTACAATTTCTCTGTGAAATATCATATTCTCATCTGGGTGTGTTTTTTTTTTTTTTTTTTTTTTTTTTGTAAGTACATGATTATGCAATCAGTTCATTGACCATGAGAATTTTGTGGCTAAATCTCAAACATGGGCTGTAAAAATTCACCTTACATAGCCCTTTATTTGCAAATGGAAAGCTGAAAAGAGCTTGAAGTGAGGTGAAGGGAAACCTGCAATTCTTCAGGCATCCTGAGTAACTGAAGGAGCTCTAATTGAAAACTCCCTCATCCAATGTGACCTTGTTTGAATTAATTGGTTTTGGAATTAATGCTGAATAGTTCAGTAAATGTGGAATTCTCTGAAGTTTACTCATTTCCAAGTAGAGTCCAGCTGACTGAGAAAAGTAAAATGGCCCAAAGACAGTTACCTACTTTTCACCTTCCTCAGTGAAGTCTTTAGCAAGCATGAGCTTAGTTGAGCTACCTACTATGAATCAGACAAAAGGAGGTGTTTGCACAACTGAGAGAATCATTAAGGTTGGATAAATCTGACAGATTGCATTATGCTAAATATTCTAGAAGAATTAAAAAAAATTATGCAGTATACTGGCAACTTAAAGCTAGTAACTGTATTCCCTAAATCCAGCAATGCTTCATGCTAAATTTCTCTCAAGATTAGCAGGAAATCCCTAAAGTGGGAGAAATTTCTTTGGACTGACATTTAACATGGCACAGAAATCCAGGATGCCTTTATGTACCCTGCCCAAGTCCCCATTGTGCTGAAGTCCATAGCTAGGTGGATTTTTTTTAAGATTAATCCATTCATTTATCATTAATCTAGTAAAAAATATTGTTGTAGCCAAAAAATCTGGGTTAGAGGAACACGTGGAGTAGTTTTAAGAAACTGAAAATGATCCTCTCTTTTATTCATCAGACTAAAACCCAGAGAATTTAGCAGAGGCCACTTAGTCTGTGCTTGATGCTGGAGAAGGATTTCATACATTTGATCGAGTCACATATTTAGTATTTCTGGCTAGCCATTTCTATTTGAATATAAAAGCAATATACACTGGGAAGATATTCCACCTGCTGGGTAAACATCCTGAGCAGTGATCCAGGGAGGAAGTGCTTCTCTCAATAAAGTTGAAAGTGTTTTATACAATGTATATAATGCTATCAGGAGAAAAAAATCTGTCCCTGCCCACATCTGAACAGATGATCAGTAGGTGTTCAAGTTGGCCAGAAGTGCAAATACCAAGTTATTCTCTCTCTCTCAGGGAAGGGATTTTAGCATGTTCTTCTGCTTCACAAGAGACCATCCTAACTGCTACCTCCATTACCATGGCAATTTAGTATTTCTGCATTCATAGTTAAAAAAAAAAAAAAAATCCTGTGAGGAAATGTCCTGAAATAGTCTATAACATGTTGAGTGATTAATATAAAGGACTCTCTCTACATGCAGAACTTGTAACAAAAATAAGTTGACCTTCTCAGACAAGGGGGAAACGAGGGACAGAGTGATTAATATCTTCCAGATGTCCTTGTTGGTTATGTTTTCATAGTACTGTCTAGTGTTGTACCACAGTATCTGAACTACTTTTCAGTAAGAGAAGCCAGGTGTTGCAGGTGGGATGAGGTGTTACTGCAGCACTGCTCCTGACCTACTGCCTGCCCTCCATTTTCCAGCAGGATTCTACAGCCAGAGCTCGCTGTGGGCTCAGCCCCAACCCCTCCAGCAGCCTGTGCTTCCCACAGCACTGTGCCACACTCCCTGCGTGTCACCAGGAAGGAGTCTGCCGAGCTGACAGGGGGATGATGTGCTTAGACAACAGGGAAGCGGGCTGGCACTACCTGGGAAAGTGACCCAGTTTTCATGAACTCTTTCTGAAAAGTGAAGCATTGCTTGCAGGAGTGGCAGAGCTGTGTAAGTCAGTAGCACTTAGGATGACTACTGCACTCAGTGACTTCCCATTCAGGAAATTACATGTTGTCTGTGATGGAGGAATGAGGTGGGAGGCAGCAGCAGCTGGAGCTGTATTTTCTCAGCTGTGCATCTGACAGCTGTGACTGGATACGGTTCAGAGAAAAAAAGCATATGCTGCCATTCAGGGCTTTTAACATCAAGTATCTTTTACTGGGTTCATTATCTCCTCACAAAATGAAATGTGATGGCTAGAAATGCCCTAACCTCAATGAAACAAGTCTCAGCAGGGGTCACACAGAGGCCAGGCCTAGCTTACAATGGGCCAGCAATGCTGGGTGCCTCCTTTGCACTGTGACTTGTCTTATTCATTTACACCTGGGGCAACAGGGAGTGCCCTAGGCCTGGTCACAATCTCCTTCGGAGGAGAAGACTGGTTCCACAACTAACTAAACTACATGAATCCATGCAGAAGTTCTGTGTTCTTTATTATCAATGTTTCATTGGGCATTTTCTGTAAAGTTGTATGCAGTTAAGAAGAGTCTGATACTGGTAGTTCTTCTTCCATCTATTAGAAAATCCTGTTAGCAGAGTCCATTAATAATGTCCCTCATAATATTCATTATAGTTGCAACCTCCTGAAAGCTGTTAATACATCTAGGAATATTTTAGGAAAATGCACGCTGTAAATATATTTTCTATACTTTTGTAATTGAATTCATAGATCAAACACTACTATTTTATTTTAGGTTTATATTTTTAGTTACAAGAATTAATTATTAGCTAAGCCTATGTGTTATGAATCAATTGCTTTACGACAATGATAAGGGGCAGTCATGACCTATAAAACTAAAACTGAATGGAATAATTAAATTGAAATTACTGTTAATTTTCTAAAAAAATCCTTTAGTTTCTTTGCCAAGAAGAATTTGTTACATCAGAAGCAAAAAAGAAGTTAATGTAATTTTCCTAAGAATTCATAAGATTGAATTGGAACTAAAAGCTGATGTGAAATTCTGACCTTTCTGACATTCGTTTGAATGTCAAATATCTGCCAACACCATTTTCACATTTCAGGCAACTGTTTTCTTTTATAATTTTCAGAAATGGATGAAGAAATAAGATTTTTGTAAAAATTATAGTAAGTATAGGAAATGCAGCATCTCCCTCCAAAGGGACGAGGGCTGAAGAGAGAAAAATGGAAGCATTGCACCTAGGATTTTAAAAACAAGACTTATTTGGCAACTGGAATTTCCCTTAAAAGTGAATCACATAATCCTTACTCTTGTTGTGTATCAGATATTTATTTCTCATTTGCATATTTACCTTATAAAGAAGCTGAGGACAAACTTGCTCAGTGGCACAGAGATGATATTTTAATTACAGAATCACACTCAGAACTGTAGTCCATAGGCTTGGAAATAATTCTGGATCAGGAAAATGCCTCAAATAATCTTATCTCTCCAGATTTTCAATATCACCTCACCACAACAAAGAAGAAGGATAATTACATTGTGGGCAATAAAATTTATCTGATAGAAAATTTCTGAGATGAGGGAGAAGTTTTGTGTGAAATGAAGGTTAAAATTTTCCAAACCACAGTATTTAACCACCAGACTACTAATCAATGCAAAACATTTTTCATAAGTCTGAAAACACTGTGATGCAAACATCTTACTACCTATTTTCCCCAAAATATTCTATTGTTCAGCTTTGTCAAACTGTGGAAAATAAAATAAGTTCTTTTCATTGAGAATTTTGGTCTTACGTACCATATAAACCCAAGACAAATTAGGTAAAAATCAATCCACTTGGTAACCAAGGTAATTCTGAAAATATTCCAGTTCACTACATGGAGTCAGACTCCAAAATAAGCATCTACTGGTGCCTTTTGCCATGGAAGGTGTCTTCATAGTGAGCACACAGTAATATATGATAAAGATGAAAATTAGTCTCTGGGGTAGCAATAAGATCTCATTTTATACCATGATAGCATCTCTATTAATCAACGAAAAGAAACATCCCTAGAGGGAGCACTGAAGCAACAATTTCTAGTTTTACACAAAGTTTTATGTAACAATTAAAATACTATGCTTAAGATAAAATAACATTTTATGCTACTTCTGGAATGCAAATATATGTTATTCAACCACAGCTTCCTTTCTAAGCTCCCACTGTTCTGTTATACAACAGATGCGTCAAGCAAATAATTTAAAAAGTATTTTTGTATTATGCGTTTTGAACTCATTTTTACCTTTTGTAGATGGGTAGCCTGCACTACAACTTAACAGTACATGGCAAGGACAATGTCATAATTAGGAACTGGCATTAACATATTTGGAAATATAGAAGTGAGTTTGGATCAGTTTACAAAGAATACATATTTCCTATAGATTTAATTTTAATTATTTAATGGCTCTCTGTGCAATCTTTTCTCTACCAATACCTGTTAAAATTCCAAAATGGATAAAGCTATTGTCTTTGCTAAGCAACTAATAAGAAAAAAGAGAGCTGCCAGAAGAATGTTAAAAGATCTTAACAGTGAGTGTTATAACAATGGATGCTAATGGCTACTGATGACTAATAGCAGATGTGTGAAGCTTGCCAAAACGTTTACAATTCAGTGCACTGACACAATTGGTTACACCTTCCCTAAAAGTAATTAATTACCTTTTATATTTACTGCCTTTGAGTATTTAGACCAAACTTTTTTTAATCTTGCTTCTCTTTCTTTCGGTACTTTAACAACCTAAATTAAAATTAGCACAACTAATCTCATTTAGAAGATCAATTACTTGATCAATAAGCCACATAAATGTCTAACAATATAGAAATTATATCATTTGCACTTGCATTTTTATATTTGCACCTAGATAACTGTATATATGTGAAACAGAGGTCAAAAATCCAGGTCCATTACTTTATGCATGCAGGATTCTTTCCAGAAGGAGCTTATTCCAAGAGGTAGCCACAATGATACAGTATCACAAACATAAGAATGCTGGTATCAAACAATATCTCTACAGACAGAAAATGTTTCTGGTGTCAAACATCCTTTTAGAAAACAAGCTGATATGTTTTTACATGCAGAGGAGTGGAAGGGTCAGTGGAGAGTTGCTTACCTGTGGTTGACCTGATGGTTGAGGTGATGTTGGAAGATGTCAGCGCAGGTATACATTCATCATCTTGGGAATAGCCTGCCTGAATGGCACGCAAGTAACTGTGGCTTCTTGTTCGGAAACATCCAGGGAGGTCAAGGGCATCCATTGCCTGAGCTTCAACTTCACTAAACACTGATTCACACACCGATTCAAATTGTCCATTAACCTCTGCTTCACTCATCTGAATAAACAACAACAATGCATTTGATTTTTGACTTGCTTTTTTGTGATCATCACGGCCTCAACATCTCAAATGGACACCTGTACATTGATGGAGAACTGTTTTAGCAAATAGTTAAAATGTAGTAACCCCTTCTGATCACATTCACATTGTTTAACTTATATCAGCTGTTTACACATCTATATTAAATGCATCACACATGCCACACATTAATGTTACATTTAATATCTTTTGGCATAGCTGAGAAGTGACACAAGCCAAACTCACTCCCTGGTTAACTGGGTTAGCCCTTCACTGCCATGGAGGAACCTTTCCTTCAGCAGCATTACATAAAGTCTGACACTTCTACCAGCAGGTGTGCTGTGGAACCCCTCCTGGCAGAGCAGCCCAGCTGTGCCTCCTGGACCCTCTACCAGGCTGTCTCCTTGGGGTGTTTCAGCAGCAGCTCCAGCTCCCTGCAGTGCTTGAGGAGGACCCAGCATTTACCTGCTAGCCCTGCCTTGCATGTTGGGCATGATGCAACACTCTGCCTGTTTTAGAGGCAATTTTCATGATAAACAGGGCTAAGGCAGAGTGGTCAGGCTTGGGGAACCTGTCAGTAGGTAACCATATGTTGCTGTTTTGAAGATTAGTGCCTTAATTCTACCTATAGCATTTTTCAAAGATTCACTGAAGGCAGTTCTAGCTACCTGTAAATGTACCTGAATAATTCAATATTTTGTTTATCCAAAATAGACAGGAAGTTAAGACTGAACAGATAATTGCATGACTTTCTGGAAATAATTTTTTTTCTAAAAAGCGAGTGCTAGAAATTGGAATCGGTATAAATAATTTTCCAAGTTAAATTTATGGCATCAATAAATGGCACATCTAGTTGATATTAATTTTCCTATACAGCTGTTAAGTGCTCCTAGTACTTTATTCATTATGGAAAGAGAGTCCCATCAAATGTTTTAAAATGTTTTAGGGTTTTGGTTAAGTAAATGGAAATTTTATAGAGAAGTTCTGATGATAATGAATAACTAGCATTTTAATTTTGTGCAAGACATTTTTGGCTACTAAAAATCTTCTGAAAAGAATAAAGTTAGTCTTCATAAAATTTGCTTTCAATAAAATTAAGTAGACTAATGCAATCTAAAAGACATAAAAAAAAAATCTTACTCTGAACTACTTTGCAATATTGTTGATCAGGAAATACATGGTAATTTAGTCTGTAAACTCTGTAAGTCTTAGCCACTTCTTTCAAACTAAGGTTATTGACAATAGAATATTAAAAGTTTTCAAACTTAAATTAAAAATATAATCAATGGAATTCACCATTCTTTTGAGTCTACCCTTTGTCAGGTGTGAAAAAGGAAGGATCTCACAACAAAAATGCATAAAAAATACCACAAATTATACAAACTGCTTTTATGTAGATGGAACAAGAGGAGGATGGTGTCATGGAAAAAGAACAGGAAACAGCAAATGTTCAGAACTTGGTATTTTAACATATTTGCTTTGGGTAATATCTATTAAATGTATTTATTAATGGTCTGGGAATAGCTGGACTGTGAGGTAGGAAATGTGTGGCTAACACAAAGTTGCATAGGTTAGTGAACACTGAAAAAGCAAGGAGCTGTATCCAGCAGGTTTAGTTAATCTAGCCAATTGAGCAATCTACCTGCAAATGAAATCTATTGTGGACACCTTCCAGATAATGCACACTGAAATGAAGAATTTTAACTTCTACTGAAACCAATTAATCATCATGGACACCTCAGTGAACATCTCTGTGCAAACATGGTCAAAGAGGCAGAAGATGTTGGAGTAGTTCTATGTGAGAATATTGTTGGGTGGCAGCTAACAGCCTTTGATTTGAATGCAGCATTTAATACACACGAAACTTTCTCAAAAGCAGAGTGTAATAAAAAGACAAAATAACCAAATCAGTGTAATAAAAACCAAGGCATCAGAATGAACGGAACAGTTTTCACAAGGGAGCTGTGAAAACAATAGTGAAAGGTTTGGAAAATGACTGACTGTTTCTAATTCTAATGTGTGCTACATAAGATTATATTTAGAATTACCTCACATAAATTAAGGAATTTGACTGAAGGGTGACTAGCTCCTCCCAGCTCTCTACAGTCAGTGGAGACTGACAAGCATTTCCAGAGGGCTCTCAGCCCACTCGGGATGTGCACTGTCCTGGAAGAAACTCTTTTGCTCCATTAACTACAGAGGAAGCTTTAGCTGTTGCCTCAGTTAAAAGCCTCAAGTTAGATGAGTTGAATCCAGGCCTGAATAGCCATGCAATACAAATTGAATATGAATGAAGTTGCTTTAAGATTTCTCTTTTAACATAACCATTGTGTACGTATACTCTTAGGTGGCTCACTAAATGGTCAAAGAAGTATTAACTAGCATGTCTGAGAAGAGGGCACGGTCCATCTGTCATGAAACAACACAGGGAAGAAAAGTCAGGACCAATAAACATTAAAACATTGGGAGTTTTATGTAAAGCCCTCTGCTAAGTAGAACATGGACATAATTCTTACGGCTTATTGCAGTTCAAGTGTGATTCAGACCTCACTTTACCATGAGTTAGCACTAACTAACAGACATAAAGCTGCCAGGGAGGAAAATTCTACCTTTTCAGGAGTCCCCATATATAGAATAGTTGATAGGATTTATTCTTTCACCCAAGAAGAGTGAGGGACTTGATTTAAGATGAAACACTGCTCCTTTGAAACATGATTTTTTTCAGTCTATATCTTAATCTGGCAACCCACATCTACTGAAATCAGAGCCGGTATTTTCAGATGATGAGTATTGCAGGAGTGTACTCCTCATGCTCAGTCTGAATCTTCTTAACATTTAAATATTTAATACGTACTGAAAATAAAACCACCAGTATTTATATTTTTAATGAAAAATTAAATGGAAAATATGTTTGACAGTGTCTCTTTGCCTCTAGCATTCAGTATTTTTCTTGAAATTTTGAGTCACATTCCTTAGAACTGAATTACTTCCACAATTCACATCCTCAGTTTGATATTAATTTAAAAAATGCAAAAACCCTAAAACCATCCACTAGTTACAAGTCTCACATCTGCAGTTAACCTATAAGAAAAATTATAACAAGAAGTTCCCACCTGACTAACACAGCTGGCCTGACTGAGGGTGCTCACTGCTCTCATATAGCTCTGATTCCTTGAGCGAAACTTTGGGGAATTGTAGTTTGCAGAGGGATCCAGGTTGTGACCCCCAGGCACGTCACTTGCAGTTTGAAGGTAGCTCTGACTACAAAGGAAAGAGGAAGAAAAAAGGAAAGGGTGTAAAACTACAGATGGAATCAATTAGGACACTAAAGACAGTAATTTGTATGAGACACACAAACCCACTCCCCTGGGTCCAAATCTTATTCTTTATAAAGCATCATAGATCTGTTGTAGCCAAACGTCTTAGCACAAACATAAGAATTCTGTCTATGGGTCTGCTACCTAGATGGTATGAAATTTTAAGTCTTTGCTCCATTTAAACATCCTCAATCCTCCTGGCTATTAATGTTGAACTTTACTAAAAGACAATGTCTAAGGTCAACAGGAACAAAAAACAGAGCTAAAGCACAAACCAAAGTAACTAAAAATCTTTCTTCATATATAAAATCTACTACTTGTAATCTGGTTTGCATCAGGGTTTTACACATCAAGAGCCCTTTTATCTTCAAAGAACTGATAGTTTTACAAAAGATTAAAATATCCCAAGTTCAGCTAAAAAAATAAATTAATAAGGTGCTCAGAGCAACTGCATAGCTCTGAGAAGCTCTAGAAATTGTTTTATTACAACGTGTTTCCCATTTTGCAGGATTGGGACCATAACACCACACAGAGCCCTTGCCAGTATGCTTTCACACCAAGAGTATGCTAGTATTCATGTTTTGTTTTAAATGTATTAATATTCCAGGAAAATAAATAAACATGACAAAAGTGCAGTACATTGCCTTGAATACAAAAAATTAAACTCTGGTACACCAGAGTTCTCAGAACCTCTGTAAATCAGATTTTAGAACTTTCCCCTGCACATGAGCGCAGAAATGGATGAATGTCCCAGATGATATTTGGTTTCATGTGGTTAAAAAGCAGCTTTTATATTTATTCCTTAAAGGTAGCTTGAACGAAAACAGTTTCTGGGAAAGTAGATTTGTTCCGCTTGAATGCCTAATATTGGCCATACATTTACTTCATGCTGAGTTGGCAGAGTTGGTCAGTTCAGCAGTGTCTGTGACATGTGCCTGAGCTGTTGGAAATTTCCCTGTGAAGGGTGAAGTTTTCTCTCAGAAGAACCAGACCACATAGCGAGTAAGCCAGAGGTTCAACTCCTGCCACAAGACGAAACACAAACCAGGGTTTTGTTTCTCAGACCATATTTATCAAACATTGAGCATGACCATAGGCTGGTGCTTGAGGAAGAACTCAGCCTTCCTCATAGAGCAGACACAACCTGAGTTTGGATGTAACCCCTAAAGACACTCTGGGAGGAATCTCAAACATTTTATCATGGCTCTGCCTTGAAAAGCAGAGTACTGGGATCCATATCCCTGTGTGGTCATGTCTTTTGATGTCTGATGTGTGATGATCCAGTATTCCCCCACACCACCAGCTGCTAGAGCAGATGGGATTTAGAGACCCTTATACTTGGGAGGTCTGTTCTCAGGCATTTCCATGTGTTGTCCCATCTCAGAGTCAACACAGACATAGCTTTGCTTTCTCAGCGCATCTGCCTTAGATTCACAGAATCATTTACTTTGGAAAAGGCGTCTGAGATCATTGAATCCAATGTTAACTGAATGCTGCAAGTCCACTGCTAAACTGTGTCCCTAAGTACCAACTTTACGTGTCCTTTAAACACCCCCAGGGATGGTGATTCAGACATTTCCCTGGGCAGCCATTTCCAATGCCTGATAATCGTTTCAATGAAGAAATTTTTCCTAATAAATTTGCTGGAACATATCCAAAGAAGAGCAACAGAGCTGGTGAAGCAAAAAAAAAAAAAAAAAAAAAAAAGGATGAGTTTTGTTTTCATCTTTGTTCAGGACAGGTGTTCATTCAAAATCCTATGAAATTTCCCTGGAGAAAAAACCATTTAATTTCTTCCTATCTATTCAGTTTCTTCTGTGGAATGTCTCTGTAACCTCATGCCAGAGGTAAACTATGTAGAAACTATGCTATAACTGCTGAAACCAAAATGAAAATGTATGTGATTATTGCAGGTATGTGCTCAGAGGTTAATTAAGTCATTACAGTCAAAGTGATTCTATGATTAAGATAACAGTCTGATAGTGGGTCTAATTTGGTTCTAGATGATAAAAACAAGAGCTGTTTTTTTTTGTTCCCATAGGTATGAAGACAAATAGATTAGGCAAAGTGGTGTAAAGCCTCACTATACACATTTAGTTACTGGATGTAACTTCCTTTCCTCTATAATAGGCTGATGATCGACTGCTCCGTGTCATTCTGATTTTTGCATATGCTTTACTTACTCATGGAATCACAGAATGGCTTGTCTTGGAAGAGACCTTAAAAATCATGTAGTTCTAACCCCTTGCCAAGGGCAAGGACATCTCCCACTAGACCACATTGCTCAAAGTCTCATCCAGCCTGGTCCTGAACACCTCCAGGGATGGGGCATCCACAGCTTCTCTGGGCAACCTGTGCCAGTGCCTCACCACCCTCACAGTAAAGAATTTCTTCCTAAGATTTAACGTAAATCTCTAAGTTCAAAACTGATCACCACTTGTCCTATCACTATCTGCCCAGGTAAAAAGTCACTCTTCCTCTTCTTTCAAAGCCCCATTTAAGTACTGGAAGGTTGCAAGGGTGTCTTCTCTTCTTCAGGATGAACATCCCCAGATCTTTCAGCCTGTCTCCACAGGACAAGTGCTCCAGCCCTCTGATCATTTTTGCCTCCTGTGGACCTGATCTAAGGAGTCCACATATTTCTTGTGCTGAGGACTCCTGATGTATTTATACTGCTCTGGGTGGGCTCTCACGAGGACAGAGAGACTTTTAATCTGTCTGGTATTATCAATAATCGCTTTAATGTTGTTACGTTAGTATTTTTCAAAACAAATAAATCCCTCCTGGGTGTTCTGCTTTGTCATCATCAGGTGGCAAAATCTAGATTCTGAGTTCATAAACAGTTTGTTAAAGAGATGTTTGAGATTCCATTAAAACATGGGCCACATAAAGAAAAGATAGAAGGAATAGAATTAATAGTATTTATAGAAACTACTGTATTAAATACTTAAAATTAATTAATTTAAACCTGATTCTAATAAGTGTCTCCTTTGCTAAATAATGCTTAACAACCTAGTATTTGATTAATCACATTCTGGTTCCTTCTTAGGCATTGGTGTCATTAAATACCATCAACAATTTTTACAGCAATTTCTTACGGAAAGAAGCCAAATATTCCATAGTACTTCTAAGCAGCTGAGTTTTGATGAATGAGTTTGGATATTACCTGATAGTTAAATAATTTTTCATTTATCAGATGAGATTAATTAATCCATGGAGCTGTAGCAAAGTAGAAGAAATGTTACATATAAAAGCTATAAAAGGCTATAAAAGCAATTTTACACTAATTTGATTAACACTTTGAAATTTTCCTGATAAATAGAAGTTATTAGTTTTTATTTCTAAGATATAATCTCAAAGTTATCCTCTAGGATAAATGTGTTGATACATGGTGAAAATTATGACCTTTCTATAAACATGATCCAGAAGTGAAATCCCAGAGTTACAGGGGGAAGCTGTTCTCAAATGTCATGATCTGTTGCTCAAGGAAGTCTCATGCTTGTCAACAATGCTAGAAAACACAATCAGAATCTGGCCATTTTAAATGCTGATTTTTTAATGACATCCACTCTAACTATAAGCTTAGAAACAAAATCCTCGGCTTTCATTTCCAAAACATCAAAGTTTTTCAGCTTTGAAAAATGAAAATAATTTTCTTTTATGTTCTGTAGCAGAATAGATGATCTTATATCTCAGCTGATCACTGCAGAAGGGCAAGACAAGCATGTGCAAATGAGATATTTTAACAGATCATCTCCAGGACTTCTAAACAAATACACACAGTAACATCAAAGAGGTGGCTCTAAAAATCGATACTATGGAAAAAAGGAATAGGGTGAGACTAATAGGAAAAATTAAATTAGTAGGTCTGCTCTCTTCCCACTTGCTTTAGAATAGACTAGATTTTAGGAAGAGATGTCCTTTAAAAGCTTTTCTCCCCCCAAGGGTTACTTTCCATTTTCCACTGGCTTCAGAAGTTCATGGCAGCCAGGCAGAGGTCTTAAATTTAATGAGAAATATCTTAGCTGAAAGAAAGGCTCAAAGCCTATAGAAATTTTTTGGGGAAAAGCACTTCCATATAATAACCTTGCAGCTGTTGAGAACCTCCACTCTAAAAGTGAAGGGCTCCCAGTGAAGATAGCTAAATTTGCAACAGTGCATTCAGCACTCAGCAGATTGCCCGAGTGTGTTCAGGGATGAAAAATACTGTATTAGAGCCAGATAAAGTAAGCTATAGCATGACATGCTTATCTGGGACAGTATAACTGATGGCTTGCCTGATAGCATAGCTGGGATAGCCTGTCACCCTGACAGTGAGGTTAGGCTGCATATTCCAACAAAAAATAGATCAAGAATAAGGGAAGAGACAGAAGTCCAAAAGCAGTCCTTGGCAGTTCCTAAGAATCTTGCATTACAGTCTCCATTTTCTTGCATTTCTGTAAACTGCAAAAACTCAGGTTTCTGTATCCAAACCTCAGGTGCCTGATGCTCCTACTTGAAAGCTGACCCTTCCTCCAGGCTCAGAATGCACATTTACCAGAATCCCCAAGGACATCTCTTTTTCGTTTTGACCCCCCAAATCCTAGTCCTTACTGCTCCCTTTTTAAGTCCCAGTTCACAGTTTCCTGTTCAAAATCTTCCCCCAGAAGAAAACATCCCCCAGAAGTCAGCATTGGGCCACTTATCCTTCTTGTCCTCTGCAGATTTCAAAAGTACCCCTAACACTTTTTTTTGTCACCAAAGTCCTGCTCCACCTGATACAGTCCCTATCCCACCCCCTCACTTAGGAGGCTATCACTAACCTAAAACATCTTTGACTTCTTGTACAAACTAACTGTTCTTGCCCACACCTCATCAGGAGTAAAATTTAAGAGCAGAACGGCGGGAAATAATTCCAGGAAAGCACCTGTTACTTTACCCTTGCAACAAGCAACAGGATGTGCTAAAAAAACCCCAAACCCAAAGAAACAAAAAAGGAGGACCTTTTAAAATTCTTTTGACTCCAAATCCCCAATTTTAAATTTGTGCTTTTCCTTGTCTTGTAGTCATCCTTAACAGGACTTATGTCAAAAATGTAGAAAGAAATTTAAGTTTTCATATACTGCAATCAAAAAGTACTACATAAGGTTTGTGAATAGATTTCAGGACATGGAAAAGGAGGTCTACATCTCCTTATCTTTTCCTAACTTAGGCATTTCTAATGGAAGACTTGGAAAATCAGAGAGCTATTTGGAACATGTTTTAATTAAAGGAATAATAATGCAAGCTAATCCAATAGCTGCAATAACACATTAACTAATGATAAGGGAAGGCCATTAACTAACGATAACAGAAAGACTCTCCTCATCTTCAGCAATCTAATATTTAACCCTCTATTTCCTTTTATTTTAATTGTGTATTTATTAAAGGAGTAAGTTAGTTCATAAATAAGAGAGACCTGACATGATTTAATTTTTTCCCCCAAATTCTATTGTTTTATATAACTTCTGGAAAGTTTATGGGACCATGGACAGTGTCTGAAGTAGCACAGTGACTTCATATATGGCACTGGGGGATTTGAGGCATTCCCACTGCAATGTGTGCCACAGTACTCCACACTACTCAGTCAAAATCTATCACTTTGTGTAGCACTTGGCCCATACTTTGTCATTGCTGAGATCAGATGCTGATGAACACCCAGGATGGTCTGTGGAATGTTTCCTGAAGTCTCTTGGCACTGTCGCATGATGAGTATTGCTGTGAGATAGACTTACAACACACAGTACTGCATCGGACTCAAGCAAACATTGCTTATTTTTTGAAGATGAATCGTTTTGTCTTTCGGTGAAATAGTATGCATGATAACAATATTGTCTCACATTTAGGACAGCTTGAAATGCCAGAATTAGAAAATAGTGGAGTTTTACATCTTATAGTTAGTCCAGAGTCAAAACAACACAAAAAAAAAATCACAAAATCACAGAATCAAGTAGGTTGGAAAAAACTCTGAGATCAAGTTCAACCTATGACCTAACACCACCTTGTCAACTACATCATGGAACAGAGTGCCATGTCCAGTCGTCTTAAACACCTCCAGGGATGGTGACTCCACCATCTTCCTGGGCAGCCCATTCCACTGCCCAGTCACTCCTTCTGTGAAGAACTTCTTCCTAATGCCCAACATAAACTCCCCTGGTGCAGTTTAAGACTGTGTCCTCATGTCCTGTCACTTGGTGCCTGCAAGAAGAGGCTCATCCCTGCATGGCTACAACCTCCTTTCAGGCAGCTGTAGAGAGTGATAAGGTCTCCCCTGAGCCTTGTCTTCTCCAGGCTAAACACCCGCAGCTTCCTCAGCTACTCCTCACAGGATTTATGCTCCAGACCCTTCACCTGCCTTGCTGCCCTTGTCTGGACATGCTCCAGCACCTCAATGTCCTTCTTGAAATGAGGGGCCCAAAACTGGATACAGGAATTGAAATGTGACATCACTGGTGCCGATGTCGTAGTTTGACCCACTACAGCCGAGTACAGAACTAGAAGCTCCCTAACTTCTTCCTAATCCTAATTCCCAAGCAGCAATACTTGACAGCCATGACAACCCCAGGGGGATAATGGACTCCTGAGAAAGGGATTTCTCAGTCACGCTGGTTTTGTTTTGGTTTTTTACTGTCTTCATTTTCTAATACGTGATTGACATCTTGTCATAAACCTAATACCATTGTTTAAAACAGTGTGATTGTGATGCCAGCAATATACTTGCCAAGGTCATTCCTTGATCTACTCACATTCAAAATAGTGATCACTCCCCAGAGTACCTCTTCTCTGTCAAATGTTCAGCCACCAGTGCACCCTGGGTCAAGAAGGCACTGAAAGTGAATTAACGTCTTCTGAGGCCTCTAAAAGTTGCAGTAAGAAGGTCACCTTCTGACTCTGAATGGGTTTATCAGGTTTATTCAGGGACTATACAATATAAAGAAAGTCCATGTTCCATCAAATTAATTTTTGGAATTGCCATTTTCTAAAATCATGCCTTTTCATTTTCATGATCATGCCTGCATTTGTGCAAAAATGTGAGGATGAATGGGAACTTAAAGAAAGTACAATCACTTCTGTTCAAATCAGTATATGCAATTCAGAAGTATCTTTCTGGGACAAAAAGATAAAATTTGTAAAAGAATTCATCTTGGGTACCTAAAAGGGAGGTGCATTAGAATTATCAAAGTAGCAGCAGTTATCAAAACCTATTTTATTGAGAGATTTGCATTTCAATGGATATTCATTTCTCTATCTGGATCTATCTTAACTATGTCTTTCCAGATATATGAAATAACTCATTGACCAGAATCTAATGATTAAGCTTAGCCAGCAGTGCCATTGTATAGCAGCTGCAAGTCACACTGTATCTCCATGGAGCCCTGCTGGAGTCAATAGAGCTCTGCAAAGGGGCCCAGATGTGCCTGCATGCAGCCCATTGGAGAACTCAGAGTGCAGACATTAAGTCTGATTTTCCCTTTCAAATAGCACATTAAGTTTGGCTCTTTAGAAAGCTGAAAGTGCACATAAATCTCATAAATTTATCTGTAGCAGAGAATTCTTTTTCTAATATTTGCCAGTCTGAATCGTCTGTTTGATCATTGGTAGATATGAGAATTTGGGCCAAATGAAATTCTTTAGATGCCTGTTCATCATTGACCTATACATTTTTAAAAAGTGTTCCTGAAAGATATTGAACATTTGATTTATTACAGGAATATGCCAGGAAAAAGGTGGAGACTGCTGTTTCCATCCTTATGAAATGCCTACTAATCACTGGTAGGAGAGAACTCTTACTGTCAGTAAGTGTTTAGGGATTTGGTACAACGTGAACCAGAAGAGAATGAGAGGAAATCATCAGAATCGTTAAACAGTCTGGTGGTTTGATCACTCCTTACAAAGATAGAGAGGATGTGGGCTCACCCAAGCCTGTATTCCAAATCACTCAAAATATGCATATAATAAAAGAAGCAGGATATGAGAAATCTAAACTTGAAATTTTCTAAAAGGTGACAGATTTACACATATAGCTAATCTATAACTAATCCTAAAAGTCTTATTCCAATATAATATTCTGAGCTTGCCCTGACAAGCAGGCGACAAGCCAGTCAGCATCAGCAAAATTCAGGCAGATGCTGTGGCAAAAACTTAAAGGGCATTTAAAACATCATGTAGCAGTTGAGCAAATGGGTCTATGGATCTAAGCAGAACTCAAATATTGGACATGTGTTCCAAAATCCATTTGTGGAATTGAAATATTCGTTAATTCCTTCAGGAAGCTATCTCACTTTTTTTTTTTTTTTTTTTTTGCTTTTTGCTTTTGGTGCAATATACATGTACACATGCAAAAAGTCCTAATTGGGTAGAACAAGTGTAGACTATAGGCTATCAGGACTGATTAAAGCATCTGAACATGAGGTTAATTTAAACACACATACAAGTCCATTAAAACAAGTAGATCTAAAGAAAATAAGTGACCCTCATGCTGAAGTTGATATTAATGAAACTGTAATTTCTGGAGAAGCAATTGAGTAGAATTGGAAAAAATGAATATATATACATATATACACGTGTGTGTGTGTGTATGTATGTATAATTTCTGGGGTTTTAACCAAAAGCATCTTAATTTTCAAATCCTTCCCTGAAGGAGTGTTTCTGTAGACATCCTTTATAGTTCTATTTAGGTTTTTTATTGAAAACTAAACAAATGAGAAAATCAGTTTTTGATCCTTTTCAAATGAAAGTAAAACTAACATATTTGTTGGAAGCAGGAATAAATAGGCACCAAAAACCAGAAGCATATTTTCCCTTGGATGTCACTATTTGTACTTGTTATATTGACCTGAATCTTACTGCATTATCACCACAATCCATCATGTAATTGAATTTTTCTGAGAAAAGCCTGCTTTATGCCTGAAAAGACTCTGGACTTTGTTTAGAGCCTTAGGATCCCCCTTCCATCACTAATCCAGGGTAATACATTTCAGGCCTACAACATAAAGCTAGTATTTACTAAAATGAGGCAGGAGGTCTGGGCTCAGTGACTCCCTGTGTTTCACACTATGCTACTTCTCAGAGAACAAGATGCCTAACACTGCTTAAGAGCATTTGCTATTATTCTGCAAGGGAAGAAAAGATGGATATGTCTTCTGACCCCACGAAAGATGTTTCCTAGGTAGCCAGGTGACTCTTTGCCCTTCACCAGCATTCCCTCTTAACCCTGCAGCCTAATCTAACCCAGATCTTATTGACTGCAGCAGAGAACACTATTGCCATGCCAGTGGCCCTCTGATTACATTATTAGTTGATAAGGCTTTGTAATTAGCCCTCAAACTCTCCTCAGTAAATCTCCAATTTCACCCCTCAGAGACTCTGAGTAGATGCTACTACACTATAGGGCCTCAGAAAGCTACTAATGAAGTGTGTAATGAGGCTTTTTAGAGTCAGAAGATTGAGGAAAAAAACTCAAAGATAAATAAAAAGCATATAAAAGATGAGGGTTCCTTTTATAGTAATTTTCCTCATCTTTTATATTAGGAATATTTCTCAGGAGTAGCTTCAAAACCATTCCTAATTTAAAATGTAGAAGAGTTAATGGCAAATTGAAGTTTACCTTAAAAATTAAAAAAGGCTTGGATCATTGGTGCGCAGCAATGGATGAAAGAAGACATTAATTCCTCTAGCAAGAAAGATGTGCTTTAACTCTCAATCTGTGACATTTTTGCAGCACACCCACTCCCCTACATGTGCACCCTTAACCACAGCCTTTTCTGTGTACACTTGCCAAGGGGTGTGTCGTAGGAGAAATACCCACAAATTTGTTTGGCAGTAAAGATTAATGGAGTCTGCACTGTCCTGAGCAAAGCTGGATGAAAACCCACAGGGCTGGCTTTATGCATCACTTCCAAATTTCTCTTTTGGCTTTCAGTTTCTCATGTTGTAAGCATGTTATGGTTAGCAGAAATGGTTGCAAAAGGAAAGAATTTTATTTTTTTTAATGGAGATTTCCCATATGTCTTAGAGGAGCCTGTGCTGTTCCATGATTCCTGGGCCAAGGGGTCTGGCAGCTAAGTGCTGTCGGATCTGGTTGAGGTTTAATTCCCTTGCTGTGTGCTTTGGCAATGCTTTTGTTGCCATAATAAAGTCTGCAGAACAGAACATGTGGATATGTCTTGGTTAACAGTCCAGATAAGCATTAAGTTAGTGTGGCCATGGACAGATGCAATCTCTCACTCTGAAAAGAGGCAGAGCAGTGAAAGGTCATTCTCTTGCTTTGGTTTACTATAAGCCCAGAAAATGTGTCAACCATTTCAGGTTTTAGACATATTAGCTTACAATACTGAATAAAGTGTTTTGTGTTAAGATACCAGACTAAGTAAGAGTGGCTGAAATATGGACATGCATCATGCTCTTCAGGTGTGCTATGGGTGTAAACAACCTACAAAACAAAGATGTTAAACATCTGAGGGAGGCACAGATGCTCTCTCTCTGTGAGCATGACTCGTACTTAAGATACTCATTCCATACAGTGGCCAAAATCCAGCAGAGGATTACATGAAAAACTTAATCTTGGGTTGTCAAGACAACTTGAAGTATCACTGGTATTGTAATGCGGTAGTTTGCCAAATAATTTGTACTATGGTAGTTTCCCTTCCTCATTGAAATACTACAGTTTTGTACTGCCTCTGTGCTCATATGTCCTTCTGTCTACCCACCCATCAGCTTAAGGTATCTGGACTACAAGAAACAGAAAAGTCTGCCATTAGAGGTTTACAAAACAAAAGTACACATTGCTGTCACTGAATTTATTTTACTGTAGCTTAACCTATTTCATCTTCATAGTTTCCTGTGAGTCACTTCAGAGCATAATGGAAAACTTCAGCACAGCATGACTCTTCATTTGTGTGAGTGATACCAGTATAATTTTCAAATAGAGTGTATTTACTTTGAGCTAAATGCTATTGTTATCATTTTTGACTAAATGGTGAGATGGTTTTCAGTGTCCTTCACAACACTTCAAAGAGGAGATATTGAAAATGGAATTTACTATTTCTATAGTGTTGTTCTGTTCATTTACATAATCAGTATATTAAGTACTTTTTTTCCTGAAAATGAAAAGCATCAAATAACCGTATTATCTTCAGTTTTTCAGAATTGCTCTCCTATTCCAGAGTGCAAAATTCTTGCTTTATTTTCAGCTTTTTTTTCTGGACCCCAGTATCTCTGATGCTTCCATCTCAGCTTTGCTTGGTTTTGTCATAAATACAGAAAAATGACTTTTACTAGGTTGGAAGGATACTCTTACAAATCATGTGGGTCAGTCTTTCTTCCAGGATTGCGAAAAACTTATTTAGGACTTGGACAGACACTCTCTTTGTTTCAGCTCTCCATTCCATAAACTGTTCAGTTGTTTTGCTCTTTAATGGAAATGAAAGTGCCTAGCAGTATATGACAGACCTTCTACAAACTACTACCTTCCAACACAGTTTAACTTCATCTTCAGTAGCATCACAACACAGCAGAAAACAATGGACTGAATAGAAGGGCTTGTATTTCACTTCTAGTATACAAAAACTGACATCTGAACAATTTCGTGTAATTAATAGTGAAAAATAATTTGAAAAAATATATAAAAATCAACTTTTTTTCCCAGGGCTACTTTCCCAGGGAGTCAACATTATTTCCACATTAAATAGGACTTCTGGCACCATTCCAAGACAATGAAAAGTTGAAAGGAAGCAGATTCAGGTATGTGTCCTGTCTCCACCACAGCAAGTCTGATTGCATTATAATTTGCTCAAATGCAATTTCCGAATAATACTAGTAAATTACACTGACCTTCAACTTGATGTTATTGGACTAAGTAGTGCAACATACTATTTTGCTTTTTGAAATATAAAGCATTGAAATTCATTTATCTTCAGTGAGTAACCTGGATATTTAGGTGCATTTAATTTTTGAAAAGTCTAGAAAAAATTGAGCCCCTTTATGCTATAGCTATACTCAGAAATAAGCCAGGTCCATTACCTGACCCTTTGGCCAAGATTTCTTATCCTACAGTGAGAGTGTAGGTCTCTCTGTCTGCATCCAACAGACCTGGTCCCTGAACCATGTCTTGGCACTATCCAGTGGTGTGACAGGTGGCCTAGGCTGGAGGAGGGCTGGGAATGCTGCTGGCTGTGCTATGCCTCTGACAGAGGTGGTGATCAGATGGATGGGGTTGGGTGTATGGCCTGCTTCTGTCAGCTTTATAAACCAGCAGTGGCAGACTATGTACTTCCTTTTTTTTCCCCAGCTTGGAGTAAAATATACTCCTTTTCAAAAGCAACTTAAAAGATATTATTTTCAGAATTTGAATGCTTCTATTATATAATTTCCATGTATCTATTTGTATTTATTTATTCAGATGCAAATATGCATTTTTATTGTTTAGAAACTTTTAATGTTCAATTTGCTGAATCTTTGAGCAATGCAAGCCAGTAAAATAGGGCTTACTTTTGTTGAAGCATAAACAGAATTTAAATGAGAAAAAAGGCCTTGCAAAGATGCCTAATAATACTCAGAAGAGAAACACACACACATGTCAAACGTCTGTTGAAGGTTAAGTGAAGGCTGTTCTAATTTTCATTTTATCGCTTTCAGGATACTGATGGAAAACTAGGCTTTTTCTTATTAAATCCATCTACTTTTGTTTTGCAGCCAATAAATGTTTTTATACTGCCAAAATTATCAATATTCAGCTTTTATTACAAGTCTACTGGTGCTCTGGCAGACCCCAGTTCTGAGCTACCCTGTCACCCCAGCAGAGGACTAAGAGAATTAAAGCCCCATTTTATTTCTGTGCATTAGCTCCCTCCATCTGGGTAAACAAGCTAAAAAGCCAGCTAATGCAGCTGACATCTTGAATTATGTAATTTCTCATAACACATGCCAGAAAAGCCATTCAGCCCTGCTATACATGCAGGAATTCTGTTCAAAGCCCTGGCTTCTGGTGCAGCAGCATGATCAGTGGTACAAAAGGTGCTCAGCATGCAGTGGGGATTACTGAGCCATGCTAGAGGAGAAAGGAAAGCTCCATAACCATTATCTGTTGCTATATCCTTCATAGACATCCACCAGACAGAAAAGACAACCTCAGTGACAGGGAGACAGATATAGGAGGAGATGTCTTGTGGTGAAAACCCAAGCTTAGGATCAGCACTTTGTATTTCTGTGCAGCAGGAAATTTTCTATCTGCTTTAGGATTGCTGAAATCTGTAGATTTTTGCAAGAACAGCTTACAAGAATCAGAATAGTTGTCACATTACTGCTTGAAGCTCACTGGAAAAACCCGTGAATGTTCACCCAGTTAGGCTGGCAGATTCAAGGTGTTGCCCTTCAGTTTAAGGAAAAATTGAGGACTTAAAAGGTATCTGTCAGCAGGAGCTGCCTGGCTGCTCAATTATTCTTAGTCTAGTGCTAGTGACAAATTTTCAACAGAACCCCTAATAATATTTTACAGTATTACAAAAAGCTTCCTCCTTTTCTGACTGGTTAGTGGTAACTATGCCACAAAATCTTCTGGGGCCATGAACAAGCACAGCTGTCAAACCCAGTACATGCATCAGCAGTGCACCCATGCTTCAATCAATTAAATTCTGAGTAGTGTATTTGCAATACATGGAGAACTGACAGAAGACTCAACATTTGGTATTGGCCTACTAATAACCACCTGCCTTCAGGATTTAACAAATCAGGAATACTTGCTTTCTTGAAATATATTCCTTATTTGAATATGTATGTTTAGTTATGTTTAATTTCTGTCTGAATATGTTTATACGCTGTAGTGGTCTAGGGCAGGCACCAAGATCTGTCACCCACTGAAAAATTTGTGCTGCTACCCAGATCCCCTTGTGGGAGGCACAAACATGGCTGGAAACAAAGAACAGCATAGAATATATTATATTTGGTCTAAGTGCTTGAAAGTTAGAACAGTAACTAAGAAAATATTTCAGTTTGTGGCACAAATAAGATAAGACATACCCTCCAAAACTGGGATGACTGCAACCAAACTGTCTCTGGGAATGATCCCTGGACTACAATGGTGCCCAGAACCCAGCCAGGCAGTGGCTGAGACAGTACAATATGAAGCAATGAAGCTGTAAACTCTTCTCTTCAATAATAGTGAAAGTTGGTGGCTTTCTTGCAGATTGCAAGGTAAATAATTCAATTTAATTAAACCAAAAGGATTTTTGCCTAGGCTTTTTGTTTTATTTGATTTTATGGAAAGGTGATTCACTATGGTAAACCATATGGTATTACCACCAGAACAATAAACAACATCCAGTCACATTAATAGAATCAGCAGATTTTAAATCAGGCTACCACTTTCAAACTTCCCTGACAAGAATATTTACAATTTACTTCTAAAATGATATATTGAAAAGATAAAAAGGAGAGGAAAATAAAGACCTATTGGAAAACATACATAGCTAAATATTTCCCTGTAGTTTTAAGATTTGCTTTAGTTATTTAATAGGCCATATTGTAGGTAATATAAATGGTAGTATGAATGAAAAATAACCCAGTCAAACAAAATCCTCCATAATGTGTTTAAATGAGTATGATATAGTATAACAGGTGCATAAAGCATTACACTGATAAAAAGGTGTAAAATGCCCAATATATGGTGCAGTTATATATTTAATATTATATCTAGTATAGAATAGAAAATATTTTCTATTTCAGAGAAAGCAATGAAGTAAGAACTACAACAAAAAAAAAAATATAAACCAATCCTTCTAGAGAAAAAAAAATCTGAACTTTGAACTTTTGGCATAAAATATGTATTTCCTTCACTAAACATAACAAACTCATTCAGAAGTAGAAGGTTTATTTCATGAATGGAAGAAGATGGCAGGTTTTCATCAGTAACCACTGTAGCTAATTTAAAATGAAGCCAAAAAATTACCTTTTAAACTACAGATATTTTTTATTCCTATGGAAGCTGACTGTTGCCCATAAGACAGAAAGCTATCCAAGTCATGACAACTTCCAGATAGATGTAGAGAATCTTACTTTTGATGATCTCCGAGTGGTCTTTGCCCAATGGATTTTAATAATGACTCTGGTCGAACTGTTAATTTTGGTGATGTCTTGGGGCTAGTATCAGAATCTCCACTTTCTTCATCTCCCATGGCCTTAATATAGCTCCCACTTCTCATTCTTCTGCACGGGATCTCTTCATCTTTTCCACCAGCTGGATATCCTCCCCATTCATCCTGAGGTACCTAACAGACACCATAAAACACACACACAGAATGTGTTTTATTATTTTCAAATGCTTATATACTTCCTTCAATTTTTCATTTTACAAAGACAAGTAATGAATTTTTTATTCTTCAGAAACAGATTGCTTATAAAGAGATTTCTAAGAACCTTAAGTGATTTTGCCATTTAACTTCAATTTCAGAGTTGGAAACTTTTCGTTTATAAATGTTAGAATCCAAGGAACAATGAAGTCATGGATTGTGAGCTGAGCTGCAGTATCTATTTGTAGACATGCTCTAAACTGCAGGAAGCAGCTTAAAGTTTGCACATAGATTTTCATCTGATAACAGTAAATTAATTCAGGTATTTCAAACCTAAAACTCATTGAGAGCTGAGCACTTTGGGGTTTATTACCAACAGTCCTTATAAGGGACCCTCAGGGAGGTGAATGGCATTTTTAAGATAAACTAAGCCATGATCTTGGCATAAATGGATAGGATTATGATTTAGGGCAAACTTCTGTGAAAAACAAAGAAAATAATTTGTCTCTTTTCTATTTAGAAACTGCAAAATAGTTAATAGGCACTGTAATAGATCAGAAATGCACCCAGTTAAATAATACATGTGGTTGCAGGGTTGCAGTTGCTTTTATGCACTTCAAGTGAATTTCCAAATAGTAAGATTGGTAGTCAGATAATCCACAGCTGGTGGATGAAAATCTCTCTTCCCCACAAATTACCAAAAAACTGAGCAGGAGTGGATTCTTCAATCCAAAGTGAAATCAGTAATTGCTTTTTTTTTTTTTTTTTTTTTTTTTTTTTTTTTTTTTTTTTTTTTTTAATTTAATCTTCCAAGGTGCTGAGTCCTCTGGCTCTAATCCAGAAACACACTTACACATTTACTTAGTTTACAGGATATAGGCAACTCTCTGAAATGCATTATAAAGATTCATGGTTAAAAAGTAGGATGTGACAGAGTTCATCAGTGGACCAAGACTGATGCCTTTGGCAGAATCAAATCCTTTATCAACATTATTATTCCATCTATATTAAGCAGTTTAATGCCTTTATTTACCAATATCCTATAAGTTTGAATTCTCAATTAAACATATATTTAGCAGTTTCTGCAAAGCAGGATGTCTAATGAAGATTTTCAAGTCAAACATGTTTGAAAGCTTCTATAGACAGAGTTCATTGTGGGGCTGAAGCAAATGCTCCCATTGGTATCAGCAGTCTTGGAGACTGGGTTTAAATAACTAACACGATCTGCTTGCCATCTTTGTGGCCCTTTCAAGACAGATGAATTAGCCATGCACACCAGGTAAACAGATCTGGGGATTTGAGTTCTAAAAAGGGATTAAGAGAGAAAGGAAGTTTTACAAGGGGGTGAACAAGTAAAAATAGAGATATTAAATTTAAAAGCCCAAGCTTAAGACAGAACAAAAAAAAAAAAAAAAAAAAAGACTGAAGATGAAATCAGATAAGAAGAGATTAAATAGATAGCACGTCAGAAAAATGTTAGAGATAACTATCAGAGGGAAAAAAGAGTCATGTTCTTATACAAAGTAATGGGACAGAATATGAACCTAAGTGACATATGGGTTAGATCATGTAAAGAAACAAAATTTTCACATTGTTCAGCTTTGGATGGTGATTGGAAAGGAAGCATCAAAAATCTTCCCCAACTTGAAGACTGTAAGTGTGATGCCTCATTCTCATTTATTTTCTAAGACTAAATATGCGTAAGATTAATGTTGCAAGAACATTTTTTATGATTCTATGAGACCTAAAAGATCATTTACATGTAGTCATAGTAGTCATAGCCAGTCACTTAAAATACTAAATATATATATATATTTAACTCAGCATTTTTTAATCTACAGGTGACAACACTAACAGCTGCAAAAATCTGAATTAGAGAGCTACTTTATTACCTGATATCATGCAAAATACTCTTATTTTTAAATATTCTTTATTAAATGTATGTCAGCATGGCTAAAGACAAAATTCAAACCCTGAAAAAGCAGTTACTGGCATCTACATAGGCCCACTACAAGATATACTGTTCAATTTTCAGTGCTAAAGCTAAATTATCATGTCTTAATATTGTTTTAAAAGAAATCAAAAAAACCCCAAACCACATAACTTTTTCATAGAATAATTATTTGGGCTTGAAACTTCTTTCCTTCATTTTAGTTCAAAGATAATTAAATAGAAAGTTTAAAAAGACATTGATCAATAACCTTTTACTTACTCAAATGCGGAAAATTATTACTTTCTCAACTTTATTTTGTTTTAAATTCCATGTTCAAATAACTAGATAAGGACTGGATTTAAATGAATACAACACAGGCTTGTTTATTGATTGAAGTTGCAATCTTAATTTAAAAGATAGGAATGACTGATTTTGCACATTAAAGTATATAAAAAATTAAACTTCTTCACTGTGATAAGGACAAATCTTACAGTTATGTGCTTTACTGTTTCTGTTCATTGCATTTCTTTTGCTGTCTGTATTCATAAGTTATATGAATTCACATAAGAGCTAAAGACCAAAGCTATAAACCAAAGAAGTCCTGCTCCATTTGTGCATGCAATGTGCTCATGGTACACAAGGCAACAAGAATCCCTTTCTAATCAGACCAACTCACTGGCTATCACAGAAGCATTTATGGATTTTAAAACTGTTCACAATTAAAATATCTGGGGTTTGTTGGTTTTTTTTATTTTTTTTTGTGGTTTGTTTTGTTTTAGTTATTATTTTAGTAATTATTTTAGTTATATAGTTATTGTTTGGTTTTTTGTTGTTTTTGGTTTTTTTTTTTTTTTCGTTAAGTCATTCAAAGGAGCACAATACAATGAACACAGTGAATATGCTTCTGCAACCTGGCAAGGAAGTTTGACCATGTGTTCTCTCAGAAAGTTTCATCCAGAGTTTTGGAGAACAGCTGGACTCTTTTTGCCATCTATAAAATTAAAAAAAAAAAAAAAATGGCCCTCGACATTGTTTTTCTTCATGGACTGAGAACAGAAGCAAGATTTGAGTCCCAGTTCAGCCTAGTTCTTCCTAGTTTTTATTTACTTGTGCTGATAGGTTAAACACTTGGAAAAATCTTTCCTAATCTCAGACCCCAACCCAGCTTTAAAGTAAAGCAAAAGCATTATACGAGTGCAGGAAAGATTCTTATTTTGAGATATTAACAAAGAATTTAACATCATGTATAAGGGTCTTTGAAAATACATCTTCCAAAATATGGAAAGGGCTTTGCAAGTTGCAGAATTTCTATCTTACAATAGTTACCAGCCCCTGAAATTCCCATCTGCAGGGCTTGCAGCTGTTAATTTGGAATAATTAGCCTAATTATCTACTTACATACAGTGATGAGTGCTGATATTTATAATGTCTAAAAAGGCCTTCCTTCTGTTCTAGATGTTAACAGGAATCCTTGTATATGTAGTTTCTATCCACAGAGGAGTTAGGCTGCATATTACCATATGAATTTCCTTTTGCAAGAACAAGTGGCTTACAAGGTCTGGCTGCTGATCTGGTTACAGCTATTACAGAGAATGAGTCTCCTTCATAAGTATCATGCACTGTTGCTGTAAGGAGCACCAGGTTCAGAAAATTTGACATCTTTCAATTGTCCATCTACAGGTTCAATTTGATATCTTACATTACTCACCTAGGGTCTATTTTAATAGAGCATTTGGTACCTGACACTTACCACATGTTATGAAGCTGAACTGAGAGTGAATTCCAGAACCTTAGGAAGGATCCTAAATTCCCCATAAAGGCATGAAAGGTCCATCTTGTTAGCAATCAAAACGTAAATTGCAAAGAAAAATCTCAAATAGTTCTCCTTTCTTCGACTTACTGTATCTGATTACAGGCAGCAGAAAGGCCTTCTCTTATTTCCCTGTCAGATCTTAAAATCATCTTCTGAAGAAAAAACTTTGTTGGGTTTGTTTTGTTTTTTTTTCAAAGAACAGTAGCCTTATTCTTTCCTACTATGATAAAACAGCTGTGGAAGAGGAAGACTTTCTTGGTCACCCTCTAATCAATAATGTTTGGAGTGCTCAGGAAGAAGACCTAAGGCTCATAAATAAACTATTATGCTCTCCTCCTCTTTTTGTCACTCCCAGCCTTTTCATTAAGCACTCACAAATTGCCTGGGGAGGGCTAGTTAGGAGAGAGGGACTCCATTTAGACAACATGCTTTGTGATCAGGCATTTACCTAAAAAGAGGGAGCTTAGTTATACCCCCTAGGCCAAGCACTTACACAAATTTAATGTAAAAGGGTGTTAGGATAAAACTTGTGGAGCCTTTTAATAAAGAAAGAAGTGCCTTTGCTCTAAACTGATGTACATGCTGCTTCTCAGAATGCAATTCAGGAAACTGATTGTGGTGCTTGATAGTGTTTGACCTTCTATAGGTTAAAGAAACTGAACTGTCATCTTCACAGTGGGTATTCTAGAGACTTTGTTACTATAAAAACAAATTTTCTTGCTTTAGATGAAATGTCACTATCCTTGTTCTTTGTTAGAAGTTCATGTCTTAAAATACTCCTTATTACTAATTTTTTGGCTAAATACCTGCAGGGTCACATGACCAGTTAATGGCCATGAAAGTTATGATTTCTGAATTTTTTTCTAAATCTTATTTCTATCTCCCTTTTATAGAAACAGTACATAATTGTGTGAGTCTATTTCTTATTTTCCTTCTTTTATTATTTTATATTTTTTACACTGTGTTTTAATTTGATTAAAGTGGACCAGGCTGCCCAGGTAAGTAGCTGGATCACCATCCCTGGAGGTATTTAAGGTGCTTAGAGACACGGTTTAGTGGTGGACTTGGCAGTGCTGAGTTAAGAGTTGGACATAATGACCTTAAAGGTAATTTCCAGTCTAAATGATTCTATGTTTCTATTCTTCCTGTTGATTGTACTGATTCTGCTCTGACCAGTTCTGACAGAAGGATTTTGGACTCCTAACTGGACTTCAGCAGTAACTCTGTCCCCTGAGTCTCAGTAGGAAAACAGAACAGCATGTTGTCAGGGAAAATGGGGATGGATTTAACAAAACTACAGAACAAACTAGAAACCATGGAATTGATGAGGTTGGAAGGGACTCTGGAGGTCTCCAGCACAGCCTTTTGCTCAAAGTATGGTCAGGTACAGCAGGTTGCCCAGGACTGCTACAAAGATGGTGAAGGGCCTTGAGGAGAAGCTGTATGAGGAGTGGCTGAGGTCACTTGGTCTGTTCAGCCTGGAGGAGACTGAGGGGAGACCTCACTGCAGTTACAGCTTCTTGTGAGGGGAAGAGGAGGGGCAGACACTGATCTCTTGTCTGTGGTGACCAGGGACAGGACCTGAGAGAATGAACTGAAGCTGTGTCAGGCATCAGCCTGACAGAGCTCAAGGAACATTTGGACAAAGCTCTTGGGCACATGGTGTGGGTCTTGGGGATGGTCCTGTGCAGGACTAGGAGATGGCCTCGATGATCCTTGTGGGTCAGGGCAGGATATTCAGTGATAATTTGACTGTGTCCAACTGGGTTTTGAATATTTCCAAAGACAAAGACTCCACAACCTCTCTAGACAACCTGTTCCAATGCTTGACTACACTCAGGGGGAAATAGCTTCTCCTTATACCGTATGAGAAATAGGTAACCTAGGCCCCCTAAACCTAATTCTAGGAGTGTGAATATCTAATCTTGTATCTAAGCAATATTAATGAAAAACCTGGAAGAAAAAATGAAATATTCATTCTTCTGGATTTGACTATTGTAAATTTGATGCTTTTTTAGCTTGTTTCAGTTTAGGCTTTATCTAAAACAGTCAAAATGGCAACAGCCATTGACATTTCAAAATGGACCTGCTCCTGTTGTTCCACCCACTTCTATGGCATTTGCTCACAGGTCCCAGAATTTTAAAGATGTTCCACAACTAAACTGCTGATCTGCTCAAAACTCCTGATCACTTTACTATCTAAAACTCTTCTAAATAAAGGGCTTCAGCTGAGGGAGATGATTATCACTGCTTAATATATCTCATTCCCAAAGGTTAGGTGAGTATTATCTACCTCATAGGAGTTCTGAGAATTTTAATTAGCATGCAGATATAAAATTAACTGAAATATTGATTTTTACCTAAATCTTATTTTAGTAATACAAATTTCACATTTTACTAGAAGCAGAAGCTGTCTGCACATGGAATTACACTATACATGATGTGAAGAAGGATAAGATATGAAACACTGTTGGAGACACACAATTTTTGTAATTTTAGAGAAAGCCTAGCCAAGAAGATGACACAATCTGAAATGCAGGTAATAGGTTTTATCCCAGATCATATCTTAAAGAGCCTCAGAAAAACAGCCTTTGTGCCCAGCTGCAAGTAGACAAAAGCAAATTACAATCTTGGAGAGCAGACAGAGATGACTTTTTGCAATGGTAGAAAGTTTCCTTGATACTACAGTGGGAGATGGGAGCTGGACCTCCTGTGTTTACAAAAATTTCACTCAAGAAGAAACACCAAGCAACTACAAGAATATTTTTCTGAAGTTAATGGCACCAAGACACTCCCCTGTTTACTGGCTGTGCACTCTAGACCCTGCTGCTCAGGATTTTTGCAGCGGGGAAGAGTGCAGTATCTGAAAAGAGGAGTTTGTTTCCTCAGTAGCTAATCTTGTATCTACGACTCACCACAATTCTTGGTGTACATTTTTGACTAGTTTCCTCTGTGTGGCTTTTTTTTTTTTTTTAATGTGCTGATTCATTGTGCAAAGAACATGAATTACGCAATGAAGTCATTGAAAAATCTGTACAAAACATGTGGAGGGACTCCTCCTCACCACTAACAATGCCATTCTTCATAATTAGCTTTAATTTTCACATGCCACCCTCTACTCCTTGAACTTCTTGACAGCTCAGAAGCACAGAGAGTTCTTGAAGCATTCCCAAAGGTGTTGACACTGTCCATCAAGGCAGGAGCTAATTTGAGAAAACAAGAGTCATCTTTACCTTGCCAGCCATTCTCTCTGGGCTTTGCTCTGAACAGCCATAGTATTACAGAAAGAGGAAGGAAATAATGTAGATCCCAAATAATATATGCTTTACATTGGGTTGAAAACAACCTGACTTCAGGAATTTGGGATTTGGTAACAATCTGGACACCCATGCAGATCACAGAACACAAACATACTATTCCAGCTGGGAGACATTCAAACAGGAAAATCATTGTCAGCATTATTTGTTGCCTGATTTTATTCTCTCATGTGGAGTTCCAAGCAAACTGCACTAAGCAATTCCTGAAGGAAAGATTTCTGTTCAGTGTGCTAAAATTGCTTCTGTTTCCTAAAGAACTGTGCTCTTTTCACTTAAATGAGTTCACTTTTTAGAACTTATATCTCACAAGTGATGAATTAAAAACAAAAACAAAAAACCAAACAAGCAAACAAAAAAAGGGGAAAAAAAGAAAAAAAAAAAGAGAGAACCAGCACTATGTTTCCCAACTGGTTCTTCAGCAACAATGTGAATTGTAATTCGAGGATTGCTAAATACTGTAATTGCAATTGTAACTGCTGTGAGGACTTTGTGGCTTTGTTTATACTATTTGGGTGAAAGTGGGCCAAATTCCCACCTCATTACCATCTGTGCTCATATTGATGGCACAGATCCTTGCAGTTCAGCCACCTGCAAAGCCTCTCCTGTGTTGCTGGGTCTCTCGGGGACCCTCAGGACTCTCTGCTGTTTTGACTTGGTGGAGCAAGGTGCAGTCAGATGAGAGTCATGGGCTGTTCCACACTGTGGATGATTTTAGCCTGCTAAGTTCACTGAGGTCTTGTGCCAAAGCTTTAATATAAGATGAACTTGAACTGAAGGGAGGGCTTGGCCTGTACTTACATGAGAACCTGTTTATAATTTCTGAATCTAAGACACAAAACCAGCAGAGTTTCAATTAAGAAAACTGTGTGCCAGTTGGCTGCATATTTCCTGTGGTATGTAATCAAGGACACTACTTTGTGGTCAGCTCAAGTCACTTTAAAATTATATTACCATTAACTTCAATGGGGCAGGTTTTCCTTAAGCAATATTCAGCTTTTCAAGCAATGCTAGTAATGATCAAATGACCTAGAGTGCTACCTGAAAAATTACTCTAACAATAGTAATAAGTAAAAGGCAAGTGTGCAGCTGAGCTGGTGAGTTGCTCCAACTCACTGGGCTGCTGCACAAGGAGAGAAAAGGATGCAAATGGTGTGGTGACTGCCTTAGGACTGGACAAACACAGGTCAGTAAAGAGCCACTGCCTTGCCTGGAGGTTGCTGCCCTGCAGCACTTCACTCCCCTGCAGTGGAGCAATCTTTACCTCTGAAAAAGTGTGGCCACCAAGAACGCACTCTGGCCTGTGATAAGTACTGAACCAACCTGTGCTCAGGAGGGAGTTTAGAAAAAAATTGGCTAGCTTGGATGAAAAAACTGCCTGAGACCTGCTGAGCCATATAACAGTACTGAGAATCAGAATGCAGTGCCAAAGAAACCATCCTGACACTATTTAATTTGATAGAATAGATGTAGCATAATTATTTTACTAATGGAAATTCACAGAAACATCAAGATCGAAACTTGGAACTTTGCATGTGTGCCACAACAAGTAGCTTCTCTGCCGAGAATGGGTTTGTACCCAGAGTTCGTTTTCCTGAATCTTTTGGGCCAGCTCATAGTTACATTTTACTTTAAATATTTCTCTATAAATTGAATTAAATGCAAATTCTGCTAAAACCAAGCATCAAAAGGCTAAAGACTTAAACAGAATTGCAGCCTGTCTCTTACAACAGGTGAAAGGGAGCCATGAATAAAGCCAGGACTCAGCTGGGCTGCCTGACTGACAGGCAGCAGACAGGGCCCAGGGGACCACAACATCAGCAACTGAAGCTGACTACAAGTTTTTCTGAGTTGGGCAGGACCCCACAGACCATTCATTCAAGGTTACAGAAGTATAAAGTAAGAGAAAAATAATGCCCCTAAAAAGAAGAAAAGGAGAGGTCCTCCCAAAAAACTTACAATGCACAGCACCTCTGAAACCACAGAGACTAAGAAGCAAGGTCTCCAGTGTTGCAGAGCTCTTATAAGGCTACAGAGAGCTGAACATAAAAGGCAGCATATGCAGGGTTGAATCAGAAACTGACCTGTAGTAAACAATCTTATTTAACTGAAGCAGGGAATGATATAACTTTTTTTTTTTCAGTTTGTTACAGGTCTACTACTGAATGTCTTTAAAACACAAATATTTTAAAGGCTATTTAATAGCTATATTTGCCTTTCATAATTTTTCTAATTTTAACTAATGATTGACATAATGTTTTGAACAGTTAAGTCTAGATGACTGTAATTATCTAGCTTCCAGAACAAAATGAGTATGTTTTTTCTTTTCTATCTATTATGTAATGCTTAGCAAGAGTATCTGTATCTGTATCTAGTATCAAAAGTATCTGCATACTTTTCAAAAAGTGTTCCCTACCAAAGTACCAGGAAACTTGTCCATATGGACAATGAGCTATTTAAATACATTTGCAATTCCACTTTAAAAACCAAGCTTTAAGCACAGGATTGTAAGATGGCCAAACCCAGAAAAAACAATAACAAATTAACATTTCTGAATACTTCATCATTTTTACAGTCACCTCCTTGCAGGAAAAATGGCATGGACTGCTCAAGAGAGGAGCTGGGTCTGCCCTTGACAGCAAGCCTGTGGCCTAAGAGAGTGTGCAGTCATTACAGCCCCAAGTATATGTTCCTGGCAGTCTCCTTCACCAGATGGCCTGACTGTACATAATAGTAAGTTACTCCTGTATGAAAACTTCTTCAGATCCAGTGACACCTTTGAGTAACAACTGCAAAGGTCAGCCTTCAGCTTCAGTGAAGTGAACATGGAAAAACAATTTGGCAACACACTTCTAACATCATAAAGGAGGACAACTCCCCCTGAATAAAGGGCAGTGGGATCATGGCCTCCCTTTTCTACTCACAGCTTTGACATTTCCACAGTAATAGGGACATGTTCTGGCAACTTTGAGAAATACTAACTCTCAAATCTTTCTACTCTTGTTTGGAAAAAAAGAACATCAGTAATTCATTTCATCCAATATGAGGGTCCTAGTACATGGGCATGGAAGCAGTGCACTGTATCACTGATTAACACAGTAATTCAAGATACCAGTGACTTGAGACAGCTCTTTGGTCAGAGCTTTGCTTTACAATATCACTGATTGAATGCATTTATTTAAATTTTTTAAATTTTATTTTCTCCTCTTGAGAGGGGTATTTAAGTAGTCTGGGATTTGTGATACAAAAAGCCATCAGCATTCTGTAAATACAGAGAAGTGTAAGCTTTATTACTCCTCTTTATTTAATGCTCCACAAGATGTCACAGGCTGACATTAACACTGTGAATGGGCTGTAGTGCAAAAAGTGTCCCTTCATTTCCTTATTGTCTGGGCATTACCTGTTTGTCTTGCACATTTCTGCTGCTGACTGGGAGGGCATAGGGGTGGATGAGACATCCTTGTGGGACTGGAATGGGCTGTAGAAAGCCAAATGATACAGCATTTGTCCATGCTGATCTAGGATGCAGACTGCCCTGCTACCCTACTGTCTATACTAGCTTTTCCTGCTGTGGAAACAACGCGGTTAATTCTGGAGTTAGTGGCTGGTCATAAATCATTGTGAAGGCAGCGTGGGTGGTAGGGATTTGGATGTGAGTGTCAAAACTCTGCTAGCTCTGGGTAGTTCCACAGTGTGCACTCACTGGTAGAGGATTGGATGTAGTTTCTGCACTTCATACATGGCTTTTATGTCAAGTAAACAGATACAATATAATTTCACAAAGATGGAGTGCTGAGAAAAGTGCATTGAGTTCCAATATGTCTATCCTTGCAAATCAGAGGGAGAGTGCAAAGCAGTCATGTGCCTCACAAGGGCAGTTTCATTTGTGGGAATCTGTGGGAATCTGTATTCCCCAGCAGAGTTCTTGGGGAAATGTAACTGTAGGCTTAAGGCCTATTTATCCATTAGCTTGTCCTCAAAGACTTTCTCTGTGTAGCCTTAACTTAAACCAGCAAAGACCCTTGTTGAAACTGCTGGGTTTCTTATTTTTCTTTTTTAAAGAGACCAGCTCTGTGCTTTTCTTTCATTCTGTAGAGTACACAAGCTGACATTATTATCCACATGCTTAGCAGTGCCTCTGCTGTAACCGATGACGCTCGTACTTAAATGCACTAGGAAGACAGGAGTGGGCTGAAGCCATTTTTAGAACAACATGCTATTTCCTTTTTTAGTGCTGACTCATTCACTGTACCTTGTGGTATGTTTACCCTAATTGCTTGCTGCTTTGGAGGCTGTTGAATGGGTGAGGAAGGAATATTAATCAGTGACATCACGCTGTGCTCCAGAGCTACAGTCATGGTGAGTGTGATGCCCTTGCCTATCTTTTGGCTCTGTGGTAGGAATTATTTTTCTTTAGCTAGCATTCAAAGTTATTTCAGTTCTGGAAACTGTAAACGACTCTTTTGTGCACATCCTTTCAGCACAGTTATCTAATTCATATACTTTTTTTTTTCTGTTAAAAATCTTTGCTCCTTGCTAGTAATCATATCAGAGTGGAATTAATCAAAGTCATTGCACTGTACACATGTGAAACCTAATTAGCCAAAACAGCTGATGAAGACAGAGGAGATCTCACAGCTCATTTATCTTTTTCTTAACGTATTATATATTGAAATTAAAATGACTTGGAAAACATTAGCAGCCACTATGGCTAAAACTATACAAAAGTGTGCATTATCGCATGTGTGTTCTACTTGGGCTGTTTTGCCTGCTGAGAGTTTGGTGCCCAGAAATGTTCAATTTGTCTGCATTCGAAATAGAAACTTACGGCCCATACATAATAACTTCAGCTAATCATTCACAAGATATGGTCTGATAAATGCTGTTAGTGTACAGTTACAAATGGTTGCCCTCTGCTCTTGAGGTGGTAGTTGACCGACTGATTGACATTACAGCCCTCCCAAATTAGCTTCTCACTCTTGCCCTCTCCCTTGTCCCTGTGTGTTCCTATCATGTCCACTATAGAAGGAGTGATGCAAATCTGATCTGAGTTTTAAATGAGGAAAATAATCACTATTTTATATAGATGTATTTAATGTTGAAATAAACAAAATTAGTTGTCTCAAACTATCCACTTTAGGACTAGATGGCCATCCATGCTTGAAAAAGGCATGTTGGCTGAATCACCTCTGACTTACAGCACTACACTCCCACTCCAAGGACAAGCTTTAGCTGCAATGACTCTGTGTGGAGAAGGGAATCTGAAACCCTAAAAGAGGAACCAGAGATTAAGCTTGGACATTTACCGGGTTAAAGAAATACTTGCTTTCAACTCTAGGACATGACTGAAGCATATAATAAGCAGACACCTTCAAAATCCCTTGTCTTATCTCCTGCTTCTAGGCACTTGTTAATTTGCTAGTGGCTTCCTTTTTAGAAAGAAAATTCCTATATTCACTCTTCAGAGTTTCAGTTTGAAGGAAAAGAAGCTCAGTAATTATGGTGGAAGACAAAGTGGAAGCCCAGAAACATAAGACAGAAAACAAAGTCTCAAGCACAGGTCTAGGACTGCCACGGCCTTTCAGTTTGAGATTCTGCATATCAAGTCTCAGTGGAAAACAGAAGTAGAAATTTTTCGTGCAGCTACTGAAAAAATAATAGGAAGAAAACCAATAGATAGAAAAGTGAGTTGGCTACTGAGAAACCTCACATAAGTAGGTAGTAGAACAAAAGCCATGTATATACATATAAAAAATGGATAATACTAATATACAAACATAGAAATTAATTTTTGTTATTCTAAGATATGCTTATGTATTTGTGTATTCATTGACGGACTATAATTTCACAGCTTTATTTTAAAAAGAATTAATATTAGCTGACATTAGTCAGGACAAATGTATTTACTATCACTTTAAAAATAGACTCTATGAAAGGCCTTGGGCTTTTATGCTAATTTGTTCACTTGTGCTCCTCAGGGAAATCTGTTGCTGCACATCTACTTCATAATCCCTTGAATTCTCATTGCCATCTACTTTTGCGCAAGGCAGTAAACTCTCCTGAGTAGGGATTGTGACATGTTTCTCTGTTTTTCTCAGTTTCTAATGATTATTTTTATCCAATTCAGGGATGTTTCTTACACTGCCATAGGAAAAGTTAAATATCCCTCCTCAGTTTTGCAGACAGAGCAGTTGAAGTGTGCAGTGATTAACAAATTACATTTCCTGGGTCAGAGAGAAAGTTTCTGGCAGAGCTAATAATGGGACATATTTCTGATCTTAATGATTACATCGTGACAACCCAACATCCCTCAAAGTAGAAGTTTCAAAACCAAGCATTTACTTATGACATTGACAGCATGAAGTCCCCTCAATTTGTTTGCTGACCTTGTCTAGTGAATAAGCCAGCCACTCAGTCTGAAGGATATCTATGCTCTGAATGGCATATTCTGATATGATGAAACATATGTTTTATTTTAATATTTTATAATGAGAATATTTCTGTTATAGAATTCCTTGTATTATTGCTTTGGACACAAGTATAGATTCCTTGTGGTAGTAACTGAGCACTTGAGTCTTAACACATTTCCATTATAGGATCCCTGTGAATAGGGAATGGGTATTATCCCATTTTTAGAGGCTCTTCTAAACAAAGATCACAAAGTCACTATGCAGCAAAAAATTTGAATTCGCATCTCCTAGATTTTAAGCTGGATAAACCTTCCCAATTACTGAATGAAAACTCCTTTCTGTAGTAATTGTAATTCACAAAAAGCATTAAAAAAAAGATTGTAAAGAAGTGTGCTTTCCTGACCCCTAGGCTTGTCACTGGGCTTGATCTAAAGCTTAGCAATAGCCAAATTAGTTTGTGAGCTCATCTTTCACATTCACATGAGGATGCTGATATAAGTTGGGAGTAGGGAGAAGCCAATGAAAAGTAAAAAATTGATGGCTTCTGCAAAGACAAATGAGATGTAGGGGTGGGGGGAGGGGGAAGAAGAAACAATGAAATGTGATTGAGAAAGAAAGCAGTAAACTCAAAAGAGATATAGAAGAACCAGAATTGTCAGAGTAGAAGTATAATGGGAAGGAACAGAACCACTCATATTTAAACTTCTCTGCAATGTCACAGCTGTTTGCATGGTTTTAGAACATAGACACCTCACACAGAGTGGAAGTCTGCACATGACGCACTTCCAGTTCTGGGTCCTTGAGTTAGATCAAAAACTTCCAGGGAAGTGCAGTCTGTTTTACATACATGAGAATGTACTTGGATATGATAAAATACCACAGCTGTCAGTCTAAATTGGAATCAATTTGCATGGTAATGCTCTGAGGGCTGCAATTTATTTTCCTTTCTCTGCAATCAGAAACTTTCCCTGCTTCAGTAGAAAAGATTGATCCTTGATGTCTGCATATGCATTTGAAAAGATCTGGCTCTCCAAGTGTGACTCATTGCTATTGGACACCTATGGCTCTGAGAGGAGAGTTCTGCACAGAAGCACAGTCATTTCTGCGGGCCCCAGAGAAACTGAAAATCTCCAAATACAATTCTCACATTAGCATGATTTCCTCATGTTAATGTGAGAACTGGTGACGTTCCAGAGAAAGAGGAGTTCCTTAAAAAGAAATAGAAGAGAACACACTCAGAACAATGTGAGCTTTGTAGGCCATACTTAGTAAAATTACTAAAGGAATATTTGTATATGTGACAAAGCTAGCTGAAGAAGTCATCCTCTGAGGTACTCTCTCATTTCTGCTCATCACCCACTGGAGTTGTCTGTATAATCTGATGTGCTTATGTCACTTGTGATGGGACTGTGCTGGACATAGACCAGGTAAATTATGCAAATGTCTAAAAATAGTATTTGGGAATGTATTTTTTAAACCCATGTAACTTTATGATCCAGATCATTTGGCAGCATGAGAAAGAGTTACATTAGCATGACTTTGGGGTGGCAAATGGCATCAAGCAGAAGGTATTAAAATTTAAATGTAGGAGAGAGTGGGAGCTTTTTTGTTGCTGCAAGAGAAAACATGTAGAACGCCATCAAAACCAGTCCAAGGCCCAAGCCTGAACCAGCTCTCTCCCTGAGGTACCCAGGTACCTTTTAACACAAATGTCTTTATAGTATGGTTTCAGAAGAGGCTCAGTTCAATATGATCCTGGGTGATATGATCACTAAAAAGAAATATGCAGGTGATCATTACCACAACAAAGCAATTTGGTACCCCAGTAAATCCATTCTTCTGTTACTTCAAAAACATGGAGAAAAGGAATAAAAGAACAAAAATAGGATTCCCCACAGCCTGTTTTTAAAATTACTCATTCATAGATGTACTTGAAACACTTTTTCTTAGCTCTCGGACTGTTGAGAGAACTGCTCCTTTTTTGGTGTGATATATATATATTTCATTAAGGTGTTCAGTGTGTATTCCAAAGATGAAAACACATATACTGACCTGAAATTAATTTATATCACACCTGTTTTATAGTTTTTTATCTGTGGTCTATAAACAAAGACAAAAGCCAGGGATTTCTCACTTTAATGGAATATCTGATATCTGCATTAGGAGAGCCATACAGAAATTCTTTGAGAGGTACCTTTGTATATTTTTTAGGATGACTATGGTATATACTGTGATGCTCTTTTCATTAAAAATCACAAGAAAATCTTCCTCTTACCTGAAGGTAATGGCACGGCCTCAAGGAAGGTTTGATTTCCTGATGAACCAGAGGCTTATCTAAGTTCAGTGATGACTTGCGATAAGCTTCTTTAGCCTGACTTACTGTAAGCGTGGACCAAGAACTCCTTTTCATATATTTACTATCAGGGGTCATTGGTAGCCCTTCACAAGCCGAACACTTCACATCATTGTTACTTTTGGAAGTCTTCAATGAGAGATCCCCAAAATGCCCCTGGAGTGCCTCAGGATAGCAATGGGATATATGATCTGCATGGTGCCTATTTACCACACTAGGGGTTCGGTAAGTGCTATCGCTGTCCAAATTATCATCAGAGCTCCACCAGCTACTCATTCCAGATTTATGCTTGCCTTCTGGTTTTCGCTCCTTACTTTTACTCCTTTTGCTATGCTTGGAATGGTGTCCATGATGATGATCATCACCTCGACTATCTCCCTTTGTTCCATTAACATTGCCCTTGGATGATCCTTCCAGAGAATGAGACTTAGTAAAAAGTTTCTGTACGGAATGAACAAGATGGCGTATCCTTCCCGGGCTCTCACTGCGTTGTTCCGCAGCTGTTGAGGTCCGCTGGTACTGTAAAGTGTGAAACCCATCCCGGTGAAGAGGAAGTTGTTTCTCAAATTGGTCCAAAAGATTTGCAGGAATACGGTTAATCTTAGGGTTACCGTGAGACATGGCGCAGTCGTCTCTGGAGTCGTAATGTGAGCTGTAGTGCATTCTGGGGAAAGTGCTACTTGACATGTGATCGCCCATTACCATGGGCATCATCATGCACTCAGAATGAATGGAGCTGCGTGGGGAGCAACGGTGGTGGTCCAGCGGGCAACTCTCCGTGGGGCTGAGAAGATACGATGGCCTCGGCTCCTGCCCATGGTGGATATGGTCGTGGGTATGGTCACAATCTTCAGGGGATGCTAAGCCACAAGTATGAGCTGAACATAACTGTGGTTGATTGCGACTACCAGATAATCCTTTCATATTCCTCGGAGCAGGAGAGTATCTTTCTTCATTGAAGTGCGGAGAAGGCGACCATGAGTACTGCTGGTCTGTCATGAGAACATATAAAACCTGTGTTATGTGTCTGATTAAAAGATTAACTTGAAAATTCCAAGTATATTGAAAACCTAAACATTTTTTCTCTCTCACCTTGGTGGAAAGTCTCACCATTCATGAAATTTCTTCCACCATTTTAAAACTGATTAAAATTGTTCACTATGAGTAAATTATGGGGTGAATACAGCCTCCTTTCTCTTTGCAAAATTGTCTGCTAGCAATTCTAGATATTATGAAGCTATTTATTGTGTAAATTTACTCAAATTTAATGGATACATTCAAGTATTCAGTTTATTATTTAATATTTAAAGCTCATATGTCAAGCTTTGTGGCTAATCATTTAAGTTACATGGGTCTAGTTTCTATTTTGGCGGCTTCACTGTTGGATGTATAAAATGTATCCTTTCTCCATGGAGTCATTTTTGTACCATAAATTGAACTTCATTTTCTTCAATGAATCTCAGCTTCATGATCCTAAGTTCACTCTTCGTAAGTATAAATAATAAACAGCAAGAAGAAAAAAGTATGAATGTCCTGAAATGAAGCTAAATTTTTGTATCGCTAGACAGTTCATCAATAAGCTTTTCATACTATTTGAACGTCTGTTATCCTTAGTCCAGAAGTATTGCTATTACCATACATCTATGTATTCTCTATTAGGCAGTTTTCCCCTTTTATGACCACACTACAAAATATTTACTTAATTACTCCAAGTTATTCCTGAAAAAAACCAAATATGTTTAGGTATAAAGCTATGGGGTTTTATATACTTGATTACTTGTTGCTATGAATCATGTGCTCCAAGTTGTGGTTATTATGCAAGCATGATTGCTATAAAAGAGTAGCTTGTAAGCAAAGATTTTGATACTTAAGCCTTTGATTTTTTTCTCTCATACAATTTCTTGCAGCTGTCAAATGTTACAAACAGAAAATTAAAAACAATCCCAGAAATACTTCAATTTCATTTTCTCATTCACTTTCCCTCTTCAATTTCAGCTTATTTAAGAAACATTTCAATAGCAGACAAAGAGATAAGATGCAAGATAATCCTTTAGAGGATAAGACAGATGTGTAAGTGTTTATACAACCCATTTAGCACAGCCTTTCCGCAAATTTGCTCTAAGAATCTAAATAATCTTGCACAGGTGGTTGATACAAGGAAGTTGCAGGTCCCAACCAGAAAGGAAGCCAGAGAATATCTATTAACTCGACACTTGAAACCAGGCTGTAGAGATAACACAGTAATTGACAGCACTTTGTTTCTAACCATATGACAAAATTCTTTTAAACCATATTTCCACTGCTGGTGAAAACTCAATGCCTGGATATGGTCATGAAACAGATCAATACTCAACGTCTCTAATTTTATTCAACTGATATGTGCTACATCATGGTACCCTCATTACATAAGGCAGTTGGTTGCAAGTCTTTAGCATCAGCTATCCCATAACCTAAATGCTGTATATTTCCTATTGTGGGATATGCTTTGATAATTTTATTACACCCTAATTTCAATAGAGTTGTTAATTTTAAAATTAATGCAACATTAAGCTAATAAATGGTGAAGCATTCTTCAGCCTCAGCACAATGATGCCACACTGAAATCAAAGACGGATTTAGGGGTACAAATGCCACCTTCATACTTCATCATGGCATCAAACTGATGGGTCTGTGCATGTGTCCTTTTCTGCTTCTATTTTGTTTTCCTGTCTGTTTCTTTTACTTAATTCTTGGCTGTTATCACATTAAAATAAAATCTTATTACTGCTGATTACTCAGTCTGTTGTCCTATTTAGGTTATAATACCTTGCATAAATGTAATTACAAGAAGGAAATATAACTGTTTTTCTGAAATGACGTAATTTTGATTATATACAGACATGGCAGTAAGTTATAACAGTGCTTTGGAATTCAGCCACGTAAGTAGTCCTGTAATTAGTGGTATTTTACCCAGGATATTACCAAACATTATCAGGGGAATAATAATGGACTTTGTGCTGAATTTACCTAGCCTGTACTTCTCATAAAGGGTTCCCAAAGCAACTGTAAGAGATTGCTACTGTAGTTCTTACAAACCCATGAGGTTAGATAGACCAAAGAAGTTTTTTTTTTTTTTACAATGAGGGTGGTAAAACACTGGAAGAGGTTGATCTAGTGGAAGATGTCCCTGCCTATTACAGGGAGGTTGGATTAGATGACCTTTCAAGGTGCCTTCCAACCCAAACTACTCTGATTCTATGTGGAACATACTGTTCTTTTTTTTAAGAAATAGGAAACATTTTCCAAAGTGTTTATGGATTTTCTGATAATAATGTTCACAGAGGTGTGAGCCAGAGGGAGGTGGAAGGAAGCTCTTCTGTCACTCTAACAGCATGATGAGAGTCAACCCTCAGCCTTTTCATCAATCTTGCACATCTATGAATGAATATAACTTGTACTATGCCTCATCAATGTATTTAGACAAAAAAAAAAGTAAGACCATGGCAGAGATCCAGAATGAAAGAAAGAGAATAAGAAACTAATTTTAAATCAAGCGCAGAATTGCTAGTCCCTGGTGATTTCTTTAGGCCTCATGCAACATCAAACATAGCCCAGAAGGCTTCAAACATTTTCATCCTGTTACATCCCTAGGAATTATGAGATGTGATGATTTGACTGCACTGCAATGGATAATCTAACAACATCTTTTCTGTCCCTCAAGGCTCCCTGTGATTCCAGCTCACTGCAACTATAGAAAAATACAATGTTCTGTATGTTGCTTTCACATAGCATGCTTTCATATAGCATTTTATGTGCTCCATGGAATGTCTGAATTATTTTTGTTTGAAACACAGTAGCTAGAAACTGCTATAGGCATTTATTAACTGTAATAAAAATAATTAAAACATGAATCAAGAAGTAGATGTTTTCCAGAAGTAACTACCCCCTTTTAACGCTGTCATAGAGAGTAACTAAAACTAGATAATCTCCCAAATTACTTACATGTGTATAATTTAAATTTATCACTCCAATTAGGTTTGTCTATCTACGACATCAGACTTGTTCTTTATCTTAGACACAACTACTTCTTCAAACAAATCTTTTGAAAAGTCTTCAGAATTTTGAAATACAATGTATTAATTTATCAAGTATTTTGTCCTTTGTATTATTAACTCAACTTTCTTCAGGAGACTGAAGTGCTTGAGGAAACAGTTGAGCTGCAGCTGAATGAAATACTGTGTGGTACCAGAGAAATGTAATTGCCCATGTGCTGGCTCTTAGCCTGCAAAGAAAAATGTGCTAGTTTAAAATTCAATTAGGCTGACATGCTTTTCCAGCTTTTGCAAGGGGCTAAAAGTATGTCCATGGTCAATGACCACAGCTCAGATGATTCATAAAAATTCATAAAGCCACAGCAATTTTTTTCCTCAATCCTTTCAAAAGAAATTTAACGTTTTGGTATAATTAAATAGTTTCATATTTGATAAAACAAATAATGACAGATTGGACTGAAGTTTCAGTCTATATCTTGATGTTTGTTTTTTTACAGCAGCTTCTATGTTTGCTCTGGGCAATCACTCTAAAAACATAAAATGCTACCATCAAAACTAAAGGGAGACAGAAGAACAAGTAAACATAACCCAAAGCAGACAAAGAGATAAAGGAATAGGAACAGAGAAAAATATATTGTATGAGAGCATAGGAATGATTTTTTTTTTAGATTTCATCAGAGCAAAAAGGAATCTTCCAATTAACTTCAGTGGATATTCAGATAATACTTAAAGACTGTGGTTGGGGGCAGACCTAGAACAAGACATGGGCTGTTATGTCAAAGAATCCAGTAATTCCAAAAACCATAAAATCCCTCAAAGGTGTTCTTTTTCAGAGACTACTCTACAGATATGTCCACATTTACCCTAGGCAGATGGAAGGATTTCTGCATCCCTTCCTATCTCTTTCCACTCTTTCCTGCTTATGCCATGTTATGCCTTGCTTTTTGTTCTTCTGTTTTCAGTTCTGGACTTTCTGAAGGTTGTTCTCTTGCTCCAAGCAGACTTTGGTTTTCCTGCTTTTGGGGTCTGGCTACACTTCTTAGCTCATCCAAGATTTTTCCTTGTGCTAGTCAGTATCAAGGAAAGAAAGATAGGTTCAAGGACCAAGAATAATGTTTGAAATTATGAATTAGAATTGTTATTAATGTTCTAGGTCAGAAGGCTAAAACTCTCTAAGAAATGAAACATAAGAACTGTGCATTTCTAGAGTTCATGGAACACTTCTGTTGGCTAAAGAGCATCAATATAAAAACACAGAAACTTCTCTGACATTCAAAAGAAGTGTGTGTCTCTACAAATCTTTTTGTGTGTTGTATATTAGAAGCAAGCTTTCAGGGCATGATAATACTCTCTGCAACTACTAAATGATGCCTGATTTTTTTCTTACTTTTCTTTCTATTGAGAAATTAATTTGAATTTCTTTAACCTTATAAGCCCGTCAGTAAACTGCTTTCCCATCTGAAACATCTGTGCAGTTTTCATTGGAGAAGGAACAGTTCCTCTGTCTAGTTTAACCAGGAATACGCACTGCTGAAAAGAGACACCTAATCTAGCTTTCAAAAAGAGGAAGTAGACAAAACCAAACTGCTGCATGTTGCTGTTTCACACAGTTGAATCAGTGTTGAAATGCATTATGAAAAATATATACTCACAGCTTAACCTGTAACTAATAAAAAATGAAATATTGGAAAAACGGGAATATTAATTAAACAAGTAGACATTAAACATGAAAATGGATAATTAAAATGTTTTAGCTGGAAAAATGTCTGTCCAAGGTCTGCATTAAGTAGTATTATATGAGCACTGTTTCCTCATTAACTTGTAGTATTTTTATCATTTCTATTCTAGCCTTGAAAATGAGTATTTACAGGGACTGAGAAGATTGACTAATCGGCCAAATGCAAGGAAGAAGTTCTGGAAATGCGAATGCCTTAAGCTTCTGCTATGGTCTCATGAGATTCAAACCTGTTTATGTAGCACAACGTCTGGTACAAAATTTACATAAAATTGTAAAGATTGAGTGACCAGTTTTAGAAGATGACTTGTATTTTGGGTGATGTGTGTGCTCTTCATGCAGTGCATTGACCTTTCTGTGAATTCCTACATAACTGCTCAGGCTGCTTATTTAAAATATTGAACACTGAGTGGCATCTCCAAAGACAAGGTGTACTGGTTCTCATAGTACTGTTGCAACAAGGTATTTTTGCACCCAGTCTCTCTGCACAGTCAAAGGAAAGAAATAGGTGGTTCTGAGGACCTAAAACTGAGCACCAAAATGCCCAAAGTTGTCAAACAGCACACGGGCTGCACATGCATGCTTGGTTTGCTCTGACACATAAACCTGAAAAACAAATACTACTCTATTCAGAATGCTGGGCACTGTGTGGCAGGCATGTATGGCTGTTTCCATTAGCCATGCAAACAGAGCTAGTGGCTGTGTCTAGCCCATAGAGTTAAACTGCTGCTATCACAGTTTTATACTATGTAAATAGGAACTGATACGTAGGTATGATTTCAAGAACAACACCAGCCAAAGATTGTTACAAATATGCAGTCTGGATGTGCTTTTATTTTTGACTGAGAAACTAGCATGGTTCTTCTGAAGCCTGAACTATGAGTTGAAAAATGACAGATGAATACTTCCCTTCATGTACATATACATCTCTGCTGACTATGGAAAATACTGTGGCTTACAAGCTCCAGTGGAGCAACCTACATCCAAAAAGGCATAGGTTGAGGTGATCTGCGGCACATGGATACTGCTAAACCATGGAAAATGTTTTGACAGCCCAAGCTAATTCAGTGGAACCACATGACAAATAATTACCAAGGGTAAAATGCTTCTTATAACTCCCATGTTAGATAAAAATGGACATTCAAATTGTATTCTTAGAACAGCACCAGAGTCCAGAGGATACCAAACTGGAGCAAAGTCAGAAAACCCAAAAGGAGAAGTAAGTACCATGTAGAATGCTGCAATTTATTCAGTACAGTCAGTTTTGAGCACTGTTACGCAGGTGTCTGCATGTGGAACAAATATTTGATGGCACCGAATCCTACTGTTCAGCCCAATAGTTTTCCACATCTATCCATCTTTCAAATAAAGATTAGTAGACTGACAGTCCAGCATCTCAAGGGGTTTATTTCTGAGATAAATAAGCATGATAAGGGAAAAGAGTATAATGCAGCAGGACTACAATGACCTAAAATAACTAACACGTAAGCTTCCTGTCTGGAAAAATCCAGCTGTATGGAGTCAACCGGGGCTTCATATGTGAATATCATTGAAGAATGGGTTATAATGCTTCCAGACACAGAGCACAAATGCTAGCCCAACACCATTAAACTTATTTTGTTCCTTATTGTGCCTGGCTTTATGGATTTCCTTTCCTAAAGGATAAAATTTTGCTGCTTGCAGTTATTAGGTCATGCGACAATCCATTTCCCTCAGGGTCATAAAACTGCCACTATTTTCTCAGCGATTAAAGGAAGCCAAAGTAATTGCACAGTACAACTCAAAGGTATACACAGAAATCTATGCACAACTCTGGAAGTACAAGGGAAATCCTTGTCATGTTGATAGCAGTAACACATCTCATTAACTTCATGGAGCCAGGATTAGTCGTAAACATTTGCTGAGAAAAGTTCTTGTTCATTTTACCTATGACACCTGTGTTACTTGAGGTAGATCTAATCAGGGCTGCATTTTGCAGAATGCACAAGTTGTGCTGGACTGGAATAAATGTGTTAGAAACCTGCATGGGTTCCCAGTCAGAAAGATGATGGCATGGAAGGATAAAACTAGTTCTTTTGAAATACTGCCTGTGATAGCATAATTGCCAAAATTTAATCCCAAGGATCCAAACCACTTGGACCAACTATTTAGCTGAATGGAACAACTAAATCTCCAGTTTCTTTTCTACTAAGAAATACTTATCACTGATTCTTAAATAAAAATCAAACAAAAGAAATATTGCTAACATTTATGATCTCCTTTCCTGATTTCTTTTTCTCAGTGTTTCTGGAATTCTTCTGAATTTGTTCACTTTTTCTGATGATGTATCATGAAGGAACTTTTCCACCCCATCCAACACTAAGGGGACTGCAAAAATTAATGCTCATGTATCCAAGCAAAAATATTTATTGCATATTCCCTCTAAATTGCCTTTTATTATTTCTTTCAAACATGGATATATTTTAAATGTTTCACTTATTTTACTGAGTGGTTCTCTGGGAAAGAAATAATGTAATAATTAATTACTGAAAGCATTGATTATTGCCAGGGAACAATGACTTCTCAGTTTAAAATACCATTCTATTTCAAAATTACCTTTGTATTTATTTTTTTAAAAAACCCATTAATTCAGCTTTTAAATTATCAGAATTGGAAAAAAAGTATTTAATTTTCTGTTTGCTCCAGCATCAGTTCTTTGCAGACTTTTGATTCATCAAAAAATTTTCGTTTGAACCATGGTCTGACCCAAAAAAAATTTTTTCCTTTTTGGAGTTCATCATTATCTGCCCAGGTGTACACCCTTGGCGCTCCCTCTTGCTGCTTTGCCATTGAATGGTGAACTTTTCTGTTCAGTTCAACCCACTGAGATGGAGGAGGACTTATCCTGATTTTCCTGTGGGGTACAGGAAGAAATAGCAGCCTGGTGACAAGATCCCTTTTAAACCTGTTGCCATAGTAACAGGCAGACAATCTTCCTCTTTACATAACCTCCAGATTGGGAATTTTTCAAATGAGGGTGCTGTCCCTTTTCTGCCTGGCTGAGCTCTGTTTTGGATCTGTGACAAACACTGCAAACATTAATTGCCTTTCCCCACAATCACTAGCACCCAGATTTTCCATGTGGCAGTGAAGGGCCAATTGGTGACTGCAGTTCCTGTGACAAGGTGGTGGTTTAAGTACCCCCACTCTGGGTGAGTTTGAGACAAGGCATCTCAATATGCTGCTGCCTGTTCTCTTATGAAAAGAAATGACATTATAAATAGATGGAAAAACAAGTAAAGTTGCACAGTGAAAGGTGACAACTGAACTCAGCACTGAAAGCTGGGATTGTGTTAGCAATCTTTGCTGAAGTTTATGCTGCTGCACTGCTTCTGCCAGTGCAAATTGGCTTGGGAAGACAGTGGCCTATGTGTCCAGCACTCTAACAGAGAACTGCAGTCATTTACCTCCACATTGGAAGCATCTTCACCGCCCTGGTTGTGCCAAATTTGTCCCACTCTTAACAGAACCCAAGCAGGCAACGATGAATATGGAGGTAGAGCATGATAATTTTTTTTTTTCTGAGGAAATCGAGAGGGTATCATTTAAGCTGCTCATCATTTAGGCTTCACAGTTTATCCTTTTGAAAAGGGAGAATCCAGTGAAGACACTCACTGAGGAGGGCAGGTGTGGCTAAGCAGTCTCTCATCATCATCTCATCTCATCTCATCTCATCTCATCTCATCTCATCTCATCTCATCTCATCTCATCTCTGTTGCAGCCTTCATACTCTTCATGGGAAGGTAAATGTTGCACGTCAGGTATGTACCCAGGTGTTACAGAGGCCAGAAGGCCATGAAGGAGTGAAAAATGTCCCTTCTTTGCTAACATCCCACATATGAAATCATTTAGAACAGAAATATTTGTTTATCAATGCATAAACTCCTTTTTGTTCTGTAGTAGAAATTGATGAATAATTAATATCCTGTTTGATTATTCTTACATCCTTACAAATATCTTTGCCTGTTCGTGAATTGACCTTGGGCCTAATGAGATTTTTGCAGTTATTTGACATTATGATGTATTTAATTTTTAGAAATAGCTTCTGATCTGCAGATTGTTAGTAAGCATTTGTTGCCAACAACCGCTAATTAAAATGCTGGGCTGTTAGTATGTTTTTATATGATCAGGCCATAAGATATGATTTTGTTCTATGACTGAAAGTAATTTAAAGAATAAGTTCTCAACCATAACTAAAAGGAATTTTAAGTTTAAAATTTATTTTCTGTAAAAAAAATTCCTATTATTTCACTAACATTTTCTATAGCCTTGATTTTCATATCAATAACCATCTACACTAAAGTTTTGGGTACAGAAAAATGAAGGATCTGAAGTGGAAGATATGATGGAATAAGACAAATAAGAAAGGCTATTTTTTTTCCCAGTATCTGTTCATCTAGTCACAATAAGCAAATTATAGTGTGACACTGAATCATTGGGGCACATCATATTTAAAATCTCTTGAAAATTTGAAAGGCTTTTCTATTGTCATACCAAACCACCTGGCTATGTATTTTGTATTATATGACAGAAAGACAGCCCAGTGGTTAGAGGATTAACTTGGGAAATCTGCAGTCGAGTTTTCCATCAGCCATGAATTATTTGTATGGTTCAGCCAAGGCCAGGGGCAGGGTTGTCAGTTGCTATGGAGAGGCTTGACATAACCTCATGGGGTTGCAGTGATCCTTTGTGCATATCTCTTGTAGACTCCCTACTTCAACTCCTCATAGGACTAGAATAAATCTTCTGTACCTCTGAGTGTGTCAGAAACCAGGGAAACATTCAGTCTGTGACCCATCTAGGAATTTAAACCAGAGTGTCACTGTGCCTGCTGGTTACTGGGATGAGTGTCACTGCTGTGTGGTTGTTGTGGTTACTCTGTGTGGACAAGCCAGGTATCTGACTGAAATCCCACTAGCCCCAGTCAGTCTACAGATGCTTAACTATCCCTGGATGCTCTAGTGGAAAGTGCACCAAGGCATGGATGTTGCACAGACAAGAGTCAAGAGCTCACTGACAACCCCTCCTCTGTCCTTGGGAAAATTTCCTGTCATCCTGGTACATGAAGCCCTTTAGAAGTGTTCAGACACGGACTGCATTGAGTAAGGAGGGATAATATGATGAAAGGACAGACAGATTGAAAAGTCAGGACTTTATTCATGTTTTCATTTCAAGAAAAGCCATGTCCTTTCTTCCTTCCAACACATAAGGTCATAAAGGCATGATCATGCAATCAACAGTGATTAAATAACCATGAGTTACTGTCTGACACTTGAACTTTACCAATTAATCAAAAGCATCAACTGTGAAATGAAAATACATTTTCATAACCTGCCCTTAAACTCCCTTACAGTTTACTTTGCAATTGGGGCATGTTAAGACCATTATTAGTTAACTGCAGCCTGTTTTACAGGTTTCAACCTTTTCCTTAACATCAAGTCAATACCCATTCCTGAAGAGAAAATAGCAATTTACTGTAGTAAAAAGCCAGCTTGAGATCACATGTCAGATCTCTTGCTCCCATCACCATGCCCTGCTACCTTTATTTTCTTATTTGCTTAACCAAGTTTCTTATTTGAGATATTCCAAGTGAAAAGAATAGGAATTTTAGGTGTGAGTGTGAATCGTGTAACAATAATACTTATCAAGCCTGAACTCTGGTAACAAATAAAAGTTAATGGAAAAGCTATGAAGTATTGTTCTCAAAAAATGACTGTTAATGCTTGGATAAGCTTTTTTTGAAGGAATACATTGCACTTCTGCCTGTTTTAACTAATGAGGTCTCTTATAGAATCAATAGTGGTAAAGAGTTGAGATCAGACCTATCTCTTGATACCTTTTTCCAATTAAGGCAGTGGATAATTTTATTAAAAATATTATTTCATGACTATTCAGCATTTTCACTCTGGTGAGATACTGTGCAAACATTAATTAAACCCCACCAAAGCCCCAAACCTCACTAGGAAATTCTAAGCCCATTTTACAAACAAGGACCTGGAGCCAGAGACCTTTCAGTACCAGAGAGATCATAACTTGAAGCTCCTCAGGACAATGAAAGTCTGGGATAATGAATGGCCCTGCAGTTTAAGCTACCTCAAAGAACATCCTCCTGTCTTGACTTAGGGCCATTTATTTTACTTCTCAATGAAAGCCCTTTCTGTATTTTCTTCAGAGATGAAGGTCTCTAGCAGTCTGTCATATTGGGGCTGTTCATACAAAATTATGACATAGTTATTAGGTTATGTATACAGAAAAGAAGAGAGCCCACTTCCATGGTCCAGGGATTAGAGTATCCACCCAGAATCATATTTCTCCCCAATGAATAATTAACTTAATATATGTACAACAGCAAGAAAAACTGAAGACTGAGAAAGACCTGTTTGCAGTTTTTTCATTTATATTATTTTGTTGGTTTTGCATGGAAGTGCAGATGCAGTTCATTGATTGAACACAAATCTTCAAGTGACAGAACACAACACTCAGGCAAAGACAGAAAGACAGATATATCCTATCCATGTGTAGAGGTGTAGCACATTAGCATAGCTGTAACCACAGAGCTTGTCTATACAGAATTTAACTAACTATCCCTCAACTTTTCTAAAAGTCTTTCCAATTTCAGTGATTTTCTTTAGGGAAGAAGGGGATATTATATGTTTTTACACTACTGATGATATCCAGTCCACTTACTGTGATCACCTCCAGTTTGGTAATTAGGTCCTGTCAGGAGGACAGAATTTTCTACTGAAAATATTAAAGCCATTCACTTCTTCCCATGTATTATCTAGCAATCTTTGGTACTTACTTTCAGAGGACTGTAGTAAGTCAAAATTTAGGAGGAAGGACAGATTTTTCCTTGCTTTTGGCATTTTTTTTCAGTCATTTGGCCATAAATAGTTGAAATGTTTGAAAGCAGCTTAATTTCTTTATAGTCTAGCTGTTATTTGTAGTTTTTATTGCTGTTTTACTTACCTGTTTCTCATTTCTGACTAATACCCCATCTTCTTCCTAGCCATGGTTCTGGATGATTGGTCAGTTAGAATGTATCTTTGTGTTGATCTTTGATTACCTATTTTGTAAGAGAGTCCTTGCTCCTATAGACATCTGACATTTAATATTATTGACTTGTATATCATTTACTCTGGCTCCAGAAATCCTGCAGTTCTTTCTAAAACAAATGGGAAGGAGAACAATCTTGACATGATTCTAAAGCATGACTTATCTCACTCTTCATTAAGCTTCTAAAGTAGGCCAAACCTGCAATGTCCTAGAAAAGTCTATCACTCTTCATTGACTCTAAAAGAAGTCTGGAGATCTACAGTTTAGACATCTACATCTAAAATACTTTCCAACTTTCAGATGAGACAAATTCTAACTCAGGGCATCTGAACTCCTTCCTGTGTGCTATGAAATGCGACAGCAGGGTGAAAAATCTCTAAATGTCCAAGAAAGCTGAGAGACTTGTTCATTTCATGACTCCTCCATAGGATCCACCCGTGAGATTCCTAGGAAGCCTCATGTTTAATGACATCTTCCCATTAACACCTCTTTGATTAAAGAAGAAACTGGCTGAGGTTTCTTCAGTCCCTTCCTTAACACATTCTTCTGTCTAATCTTTGGAATGTATCCTGCAGCTTTTTTCACTTGATTTGAAATGTTAAGTGAATAAACAAGTCCAGTACAGATATTTTTACATTGAACATTTATGACACTCCCTGATTTGAGTGCAACTGAGTGGCAACACTACTTGTTTGAGAAAATCCTCTTCTAAGAGATTAGCTAAACATAAGGGCACAACCAGTTTGAGTTCACACTCCTTGTTCTAACTGCTTGGGTAGTTTTCCTGAACACAGCAACTATAATTTATCTTTCTAGCAGTGGGTAATAATAAGGTCAGGGCAAGAGTTTATAATATTCTTGTCAGCTACAACAATATCTTAATGATAATAATAATTTTAAAAAGCTGTTGCAATATATAAACATAAGCATATGCATAAAAAGAAAAATTACTTTACACTGACTTCTGAATTTTAAGTAAGCTCATATTGAAAAAAGGAAGCTTTAAGTAGCAAACACATAGAAACCACTTCCCATATTGCTTTTCGAAAAATAACCACATGAAGTAATTGCATATAAATCAAAATTTTGATGGATTTCACATAAACCAGTGACAATCTGAGTATGAAATTCCAGGAAGAGAAACTCAATTTTTCACAATCTTAAATGTATAAAGCTGAAGCCAGTGGGAAATTTTAGTACTAGCTTTGTAAGACAGAAGTATCAAGATTTCACTCATGGGCTTTAACAGTTTCTGATTTCTTCTTTCTTCTGTTACTTTTTCAAATTGAAAAGGTAGCATTGAAATCTCTGTCTGCATTTAGGATGTTCTCTAATGAGTAAGACAAAGAGAAAAAGACAAAAGAAGGAATGTTGGCAATTTCCTTGAACACCTTCTTTTGAATTCTCCGTAGCCTGAGCGTTACTCGGATCTGATTATTTTCCTCTGTGTTCTCTAACCTTACAGAGCAGGTGAGGAAGGCCCGGAAGGCTTTGGCTGGGGGCGCTCTGGCGGAGCGGTGCCCGCGGGCTGCAGAGCAGCCCCTGAGCCCCCGCCCAGCCCGGGGCACGAGCAGTACCGGAGTACAGGGGGTCTGTACCTAGCTCCTCCTCTGGCGTCCCTGGAAAACTGAAGCCCGACTTGAGCAGATCGCCACCCTCTTCTTCTGAAAAGACAGAAACAAAGTAGCTATTTAATAACGCTGATATTTTTCTACATCCAGACATAACTCTCCAGTAGTTTTTAAATCCACTCAGTGATACTTATAACCATTCAGGACCTCTGTTAATGTGAGGCTGCTGAATTACTATTATCTGTGGTGTCTATCCTTTTGCCAATTTTTCAAGTGTTCTTCTATTAGTAATATTATTAATTATTATTATTTTAATTTTGCTAGGCATTTTCAAATCACTAGTGTCATAATATTCATAAATGCCTTTTTTGTAACATCTTTTACATTGTTTTTTCCAAATTTTCTTAGTCTCATTAAATTGTATTGCCTTTTGGCCTTTATGTAATTATTCCAGAAGAGTCCTTATTGTTGGTCCTCCAGTTGCACCTCTAGCACTTACCACACATAATTCTTAGGCCACTTTTATTACCTTTTATACACAAACATTTCAATTCTGCCATTGTGAACTATGATAATGCTGCAATGATGACTTTTTCCTATCAATAATATTTACTCTTTTTCCAGACATAACTTCTGTAATTCAGAAAGAGTATTTAAACATGGATGATATTTATATATCATAAACATATATATTTATGTATATGACATGTATATGATATGCATATTCTGCATTCTGTATGAATGCAGAAACCACCTGAATGGCCTGAGCACAGCTCTGAGCTACCTTGGTTTTCTTCCCTTTCAGAGCTGCAGTTTGTTGCCTCTGCATTGCCCTCTTGTCATACTGGCATATAAACTAATTTTGGACCAGGCACCTAATCTAGATATTTCTGTAATGGAGCTGCAAATGTAAAACTGGGTCAATAACAAATCCATGAGATGCAGGATTTGCTTCAAGATCCATACATTATGATACAAAATATGTCAGTAATATGTTTCGTGTATTTACTCAATACTACATTTTTGATGTTTTTTATTTTTTTTTCCCTATTCCCTACGTTTGCTTGTGTCTCAAGTGGGTGGGAATTGTTGAGTACACACAGCCTTCCACTCTCCTCTTTCTTAGCACCTGTGTATAAGACACCCCAGAAGAACCAGGAAATAATGAAGTATTTCATATCCTCTCACTATACATTCAATCAGCAGCTCTTGAAAGAAAGATACAATCAGGTACTGCAGACCATTTTTTCTGGTGCACAACCAAGGACTGATGACTTCCAAAAAGCTCCCATCAGTTCATGTTACCATACCCTCAGGCAGATATTTCTGTAAGGTCAAACCAACTCAAACTTTTCTTAAGAGTACCCCAATGAGACCAGCTGGGTTTTGTGCTGCAGCTTACAATAGACACAGTTTTGCCTGTTTCAATGCTCCATTTAACAAACACATGCATTTTGCATATTTCTTGGTCTTGGTTACACTTTGTGTTTGTACTCCTATTTTTTCCCAATTATCTCACAGCAAGCAAAATGAGTGAGTATACTCATGTGGATCTCTCGAGCAATCGTTCCGAGGTTTTGACAATTTCTGAGGTTAAGAATATCTAATGGATAACAATGAGTTGTATAGCATAGATACTGCATAGAAAATTAGTTCCAAGGATGTTAAGAGTGTTGGATAAGCTGAGCTGTCAAATAAACATCCTGTTTATAAACTCAATTGTAAATAAACTCAGTCTGCTAAAATACAGCCTTACAAGAGATCTCAGTAAGTGATGGATGAAAAGTCATACACAATTTAAAAAATGACTGGCATATGAATTTAAATTAAACTTCATTTGGAGAGGTAATGGACAACTCTAATTAAATAAAAGCACAAATTAGGCAGTTTCCATGGAGACTTTGTTCACATGATCTGCCTGTATTTTATAACTCATATGCTTGTCCTCTAATGAGGCTGCACAGGAATCAGTTATAAGTAATGAAAGTTATAACAAAAATATTCATAAGGATCCTTTATATTTCTGTAAGCAAGTAGGAGATCTTACTGCTAAATGCAAGATAAAGAAAATAATTTTATATTTTTGAAAAATATATTAATTGATTCCAAAGGTCTATCATGCACATATATTGAGGAACACTTACAGAATGAATGCATAACATTATTTTCCCTTGCAAGAAATCAACATCACAAAAAAAACCTGCGCAAAATTAACCTAAGATGCTAGGAGCAGGCTAATCAGGACTAAACATTTGTGTATGTGAAGTGTTTGAGGGGAAAAAAAAATCTTTTTCAAAATTAAAGGGAAAGGTCACACAAGGAGATCCCTAAGTTAGATTTTGACTTTGCTGTGAGCATTCTTGTGCAAATTTGGACAATCTACTTAATCTCTTTCTGTCTCAATTTCCCATTAGAATTAGGATTAAAATTAATTTCTTTCTTGTAGCTGTACTGCATTTGTTAATGTCAGTGAGCCTGTTGTCTAGAAAAGCCTATAGAGAGCACGAAGAGATAAAATGTCCTTCCTGCAGAAAAGCTATATTCTGTTATAAATAGGGTCAATTGTGGATATTTCAAAGGAACTTAGAATTCCTTTGTTATTCTCTTAGGTTTATGAATCTGTATGAGGGGTATGAGTAGGTTTTAGTGATTAGTTTACTTTCTAATTACGAGGATTTCTTATTTCTTTATAGTTTATAACTATATGTATTCACATTATTTCATTATTTCTATTGTCTTTTCAAAAGTCTTTTAACATTTCAACCCTGAATAAATTCAATTTTTGTGTTCTGCACTTAAGAAGCATAAATAAATCTAGATTCTTGGTGACTCTTTCAGTATTACACAGATAATCTTTGTGAGATTAAACTGTACTCTGAACTCATATTATTCCTTCAGCATCAGACATACATGACCTTTGTTTCTTCAGTTTAAATTTTTCCAAGAAATTGCCATTTTTATTATTGGCCATAAAAATAAAAAGCGTGGCCTTCATTCATGAACACACAGCATTTGTGAACACTTCATATCTCATAGCAATGGAGTCAGGCAGATTATCTCCGCATTCTCGTTCATGCTGAAATGCAAGGGTCAGAGAATGAGTGCATTTATTTCATGCCATTCACCTTCCCTATCTCATAGACATTCAGGGCCTCAGCTTGCCCTTTGCTACCTACTGGTAGAACATTCTACACCAGTGGACATAGAAGAAAGTCATGTTCTTAGCATGGAATGCTTCAATGGGCAATGGATTGCAAACAAAGAGATCATGAAAATAGGATGATTTACTATAGAAGTTTTTTTAACAATGTATGGAACACAATCCACACACAAGGGACACTTATCAATATACAAACTGCTGTACTACAGGCAGGTCTAAATAGAAAGCAAGACTCTTGCTCTGAACCTGAGGCTAAAACATAGCATGAAAATTCTTCACTCTCAATGGGGCTCAAAACATTGACAAAAAATGAAAGGCTCTAAAAGTGCAGAGAAATCTGCTTCTGTGAAAGCTGAATGTATAGTAAAATGATGCTGTGATCTGCATAAGTAGGAGAGCACAAAATATCACTTACGTGTAGTATCTCATTTTCCTTTTTAAATATGTGATGTATCTGTCATTCATTCCAGTGCAACACTGCACAGATGACATTCAAAACTGTGATAGGAACTTGTCACAGCTGAAGTTCTCCAGACTTAAGCTTGGAAATGTCAGGAGATATTGCTGAGTTGTAACCAGCTTGACACATCCAGATGGCTCATTCAACCCTGAAGCTACTGCATGTACAGTGGGAAACGACACAGTCCAGTGCCCAGGATCAAGCTGGCATGGCACAGCTTTTGTCCCCAGAACAGGCTGGATGTCTGTCAGGAGTGTGGCCTGGCTTGTGCTGTTCCATACCCTGCTAAGGAGATGTTCTCTAGGGAAGCGCTGCTTAGCATGGGCCAAATCTGGTCAAGGGTATGTGCTGTGGCAGAGATGAATAATCACTTTGTCCATGCTTCAAATTTTGTCATTTCAGCTTTAACCTCTGTCTACCCTCTGAACCTGATCTATCAGTATAAATTCTCTTTTTTCATCTGCAAAATCTTGCCTCTTTGTTGACACTCATTTTTCATGCGCTCATGCTACCCTTAATAACTGGCCATGCCATTTCCATCTCCTAATTGTACTTCTTTTATAACCTATCCATCCACAAAATAGGCCCCAGTGTCACTGGACTTGTTGCTCACATACTTTCAAAGGTTCACATCACCAAGACTTACAATCAATTAACTGCCTTCTCCATCACAATATAAGAGTAAGACTGAACTAGAAATGATATTGAACTTCTTAGTTCATAGGAATTTGATTTATTTTTTATTGGCCTGCTTTGGACCTCACATCAATTTTTTTCACTGTGAGCTTTTCTTTCAGCCTGCAAGCCCCCTATTGCAGCTGTTTGGTGTTTTTTTTTTTTTTTTTTTTTTTTTTAGTTTACATATAGTTCCAAACTATATGTAAACTAAACATATTCCAAACTATATGGAACTATGGCATAGTTCCATATGCCAAACATAAGTTTGGCAACAAATGAGAGAAAACACAGCCCTAAAAATGTCTCAATTAAACTGCAGCTGGAATTACATTCAATCACATAATGACAAAATGTGTCCAGAGGATGAATATGGGACACTCACCATATCCCTCCATAATCTGAGAAAACAAAATCACCTCTCCCAGACTAGGATCTTAAAGATCTAGAAGAGGAGTCTCTTGTACCTCAAGTCCTGCTATCCAATCAAAGCATTTCTTGCAGGTAGCTTTTCGCCCTGGCCAAAGTCATTCCCAGACTGCCCAGTGCATGTCATGAGAACAAAGAACTGGTCCTGACCTCACGGAAACAACCAAATGTCTGCACGGCTGAGAGACGTTATGGACTCCTCACCACTCCTGACAGCTGATTGGATTGGTTTGAACCTTCTCGACAGGCTAAAAACACTTCTAGAAAACCTTTTCCTTTCCTCACCCAATCCTCAAGAGGTTACATTCAATCTTTATCACATTGATAAAGTAAACTAGGCATGGTGAAGGGTCCTCCACTGGCCATCAGGCCAACAGGAATGCTCCAGCCAAATCTTTAAGAACAGGTTGGATCCATCCAAACTGTGATGAGGAATGAACCCTAGTCCATGCTAATTCCCTAGTCAAGCCTGGGAATTATTTCGGACACAGAAAATTAGTTGGCCAAGTGTAAAACCAAGACAGGAACCTGTCTGAGCAGCACTACAAATAATCAAATTCCTATTTGTTGGGCATTGTCCTGTCCCTGTTTAATTTACTACAGATGTAGCCCAGGTGGCAGTATTGTCAAATACAATATTCTCATGCCTTGTTCTCATAGCATGTTGATAAGCAACAAATACACAGAAGGACAGCAGGGCTGGGAAAACTCTGTTTGAAATGAAAATTAAAGCTGATAGTAGCAGATTTAGTGTTATTGAGGTTTTCCTTTGCAAGAGGCCTGTGTGAAAAGGAGTAACAGTAAGAAGAAGTCATTGTTTAATGAAGTTGTTTTTGCTTTTCTAATCGCAGCTTCCTTTTATCTTGTTTTTATTTTTCTCACACACAGACACACACAGAGAAATGTTCCTGATGAATTCAGCAAAGATCTTTTCATTCTAGTATGCTGGCTTGAGCACTGGCCCAAAAGGATACTGCTGGAAACAGGGCAAATACAGAGATTGCCTAAAATACCTTTCCAACTTCCTGCAACCAGCACTTAAGGGATTTCCTGAGACAAGTTTAATCTAGACCATCATTTTTAATAGCCACCAATGGATCTATCCTCTATGGATTTATCTAATCTTCTCTGAGCCCATTTATACTGATAGCCTCCACTGCATCCTGTGCCAGTGCACCTCACAATTTAATTATGCTTTATTTGAAAAAGAATTTCCTTTTTGTTTGTTTATCAGGATGCCTGATAATTAAATTAGGTGGCTCTAGTTCTTTGGTTGTGAAAAATAATGGATCATTGAGCCCTACTCACTGTCTATATAATTTATAATTGTGTAGACCATATCCCTCCCTTAGTCCTTTCTTTTCCAAACCAAAGAATCAATTTGTTTAGTATTTTATTATAGCAAAGCTATTCTAAAACTTTCATTATCCTTTTCACTCTTATCTGTATATTTTTGTTGCTCTGCCATGCCACTTTCAGACACAGCAGCTAGAAATTCAAATGGCTTTACAGTATTTCTTTTTTCTAAAACTGTGGTATGGTGTGGTTCTCTGTTTTTTTCCTCTATTTAATTTTTTTTTAATATTTTCATTTGCCCTTTTCATAACTTAGAGAATTCATTAGTCATATTAAGTTGTACAAAGAGACAATTTGTTTCGCTTTCCAAATACAAACATCCTTCTTTTATATATTACACTAATAAATATTGAAGAATCCCTTGACTTAGCTCAGATTACTATCAAAACTCTTTAAAAAATCACCCTTCATACCCCCTTAAAATCAGGACTGAGGAATTCCTGTTCTCTTGCTTTCATCCACCCTTTCCACTTTTATACAGTATAGTTCCAGACAGCAGGACTATGAAATCAGGCATCAGTTTTCGAAGAGAGTAGCCAGGCACACAGCCTAATAAATCAAGGAGAGGAAGCTGGCTATGTCCCTCAGATCCTATCTTGGAAAAAGAATAAAATAAAATATATGGCAGAGGGCCACAGAAGCTGTCAGGGATCATCTTGGTCTTGGCATACTAACTCCTACCTCCCAGCTTTCGGCAGCTGAAAATCATCCACAAAACACAGGTTGCCTTAGCAATATCATGGTGATTACCCTGAAATACTTTGGTTCCCCACAGCAGCCTCTCCTGAGTCAGCCAGGGTCATTCTGCTCCTTGGAAGGTTTTTTGAGCTCCCTTATCCCTTTTACCCCAAAGATCTGTAAGTTCCTCTTCCCTTCCTCACTTAAAGTAATAAATGCAAAAATGTGTTGGATGATGCTGTGAAGTCTTAAAGTAGAGTTACTTTTCAGTCATTCTAACATTTAAATGAATAATTCAGTTAAATAACTCTATCTTTTCATATCAAAATTAACAAGTGACTGTGAGCAAAAAAAAGAGTAACTCAGTGATAAGACATTGTGTTCAAACTCGGCTCTGTGTGACATGCTTCAAGCAGTCTGTGAAATTCCTAAAAGTTCTTTCTTCCTGGATTTTTCACAGCTGAATGACTATGTCAAACCCTGAACAAGCTATTTACTCTTTATTGCTTTTTAGGATCTGTGAGAGGAATCCCAAATATTCTATAATAAAAAGTGGGAATATTAAAAAAATACTCATTATTATCTCTTTATTGTGAATTATAACCCACGTCGTGTGAACCCAGTAGTTCTGGATACCCCAGAAAAATCTTTAGTTCTCCCTACTGCTCTTCAGGATCCATGATATTTCTTTACTCAGGTAAACTGCAACAATTGCCTTTGGTACACTTTCCTCTTCCACCCACTGTGGCAGCTCTTGGAAGGACTTGCAGCCACCTCACAGTGGACAATTGAGGAGGTCCAAGAAGTCTGCCTTAGACTTTGGCAGAGAGGAAATAGAAAATGTATGTCAGGAACACAGAGGATTTTGCACAGCTGCAAAGGCTTAACTAACCTGTTAGAAAAGTAAAATGCTCACCAAGTCTATTAAAATACTGCAAAAATTACATGAAAACACACTTAAGAGAGTTGAAAGTGGGGAAGAATGCCAGTGCAAAGCGTAGGACAAAGTCCAGTAGTGAGAGAGGAGTAAACAATTCAGAAAACTTGACTTATACCTCTCCTAAAAATACATTAAGATTGTCCCTGAATTGCACTGGTTTGTGAAGAGGAAACAGGATATTTCTCTTACTGGATGAGTGTAGTTATTTAATGATCTTTCTATCTTCTGTATATGCATGGCAATGAAGAGTCATTTAGAAAAAATAAACTGTAGATGAAATTAGCCTTTTCAATAGATTTCAAAATAACTTTTAGAAAAGGTATTTCTTTAAGACTTTCCTTAAAAATGACTGAAATCTCTAATACTAAACTATGTTTGACAGCACTTGGGCTTTTTAAACTTTCCATTGGCAGGTTAAAACTAGATATTCTCACACTATATTTTGCTTTACTCTTTCATAAAAACTATGACCAGATATACAACAATTATTAATAGTCATGGCATTCTGAATTTACAGGTTCAGTTTATGGTGGGGGCAAAAGGTCTGAGCAATGTCCCTGTCTTTCAAATGTTCAATAAATAAGATATTTTAATGTTAGAGAACAACTGCATTTGTTACACTGATCTACCATGGAAGGAGACATTTAGCATGGAAAACCTTTGACTCCAATGGGATGTGAGGGCAAAGTCAGCAGTTCCACTGAAAACTGAAATTAGCTATTAGTATCTGCAGCCGTGAAACCCCTCAATGAGGCCTTTGACATTAGATGATGAAGCTCTCTATAACTGGAGATAGAATGTGCATGTATTTTTCTCCATGTGGAAGTTTAAAAGACAGCAGAGGGAGGGCTCAAATATATTCATTCCTACACAAGACAATTTTGGTGAGGATTTCTGTGAACACTTAAATGCTGGGGTGGTAAGATTGACAGCTGGTGGGGTTTTTTATTTAGCAAATATGATTACAGAATATATAATATGCAGCTTCCTGTTGGCAATTTAAGCAGATATGAAATGCAGTACCTATAAATGAGCCCTTTTTCTCTCTCAAAAATAGCAATAACCAGGACGACTTTTCTTCCTAGAAAGAATCATGGCTCTGGAGCAGCTGTAGCAGGCAAAGACTGATGGATCAGGATGCCTCATTTCTTTGCCCTATGTTTTCATCATCCGGTAGATGCTGCTGAAATTATGCTCAGTGGCTCAGATTAAATGCATTTTCCAGCAATTGGTTATTAGTTTATCCCCCACCATCCCTGTGCAGTTGCAATGTGACTTGCTCTCTCATCTACCTCCTTCCATCTCTCTCATCTTTCCCTTGTTCCATATCCCTCTCTTTTCCATCTCCTTCAAAGATATGCTTTATTTTTTCTTCTTTTTCATTTTAATTCTTCCCCACTAGTCTTTTTTTTTTTTTTTCTATCTTCTTCTTCCATCCACAGTCCTAATACTACTGAGCTACAAGCAATATGGCACAGGTTGAAGGTCATCTGAAGGTTTTGTGCATGATGCATGTATAGTCCCAACTATGTGCTTTACTGAGTTATATGTACCACCAGGTATTTAATAGAGCACTGCAAATACTTATAAAAACCAAGGAATTTTTCCTTGTTCCCATAGCAATTTTCAGCTACAAATGATAAAATCAGAGCTTAGAAATAACTTAAAATTAAGAAAATTGTTAAGTGATAATCTAAAATGAAATAAACATCTATATTTAAATTAATTTCATATGGTTTTCTCCTTTTTAACAAGTTAAAAGAGATGTCAGGCAGCACATATTCAAGGTAGAAAAATAAAACTTCTAAAAATGTCAAAATAGGGTGCTTCAACAATTGAAAATCTCTTTTTTCCCCCCCGTATTTTTATTTTAAGAAGGAATTTGTTTGGAACTGACTCATAAACAGTTTCATTTTCAGGAAGGTTGTGCTTTACAAAGAAAAGGGTATTGCCAACTACCTCACCACAGAGAGCTTTCTCACAAATGCATTTGTTTAACACTGCACAGTGGGTGCAACCCTCCTTGGGTCCTCTCTAGTTGCTCTAGAAATTGTGTAATATATATCAGAAATTTCTGTGATTGCCTAGGATACACAGACACACTGATTCATTGCATCTTAAAACCAATTACGATGGGGCAGAGGTGAACCTTTCTGTTGTTGTTTGTGACATTCAATTACAACCTGTGCAGTTGCTGGGTTATTTGGATTTTCCCCATGAAACAAACAGAAATGAAGCTGAAGGAGAATCAATTCTCTGTATGGCCAGTGAAAATGGAAAGCAAAATGATAAGGTGTATGTTGCAGGATGGGCAGAATCAATATTTAGGATGTTGCAAAAGGTACACAGATGCTTGGCAAATTCCTAATCTTAAAGTTCACTATACTGATCTCATCAAAAGAGACTATTTTTTCATCTTATTTCTCAAGGATAGGCTTTTCACTGAAGCAGCTGGAGAGCCTGGGCACCTGTGTCTTCCTTCCCTTGGTGAAGAGGAGTGGGCAGCTCTAGACTGATATCTGTCCTGCCCATTTCTCCAGGGATTAAGGTAAGTGCTGGGTTGCCAGGCTCATCACCTCCAGCCCTCAAATGAGGGCCTAAAACAAAATGACATTAAGCCAGACTGTCATGATTACTTAAAAAGGAACTGAGAAGCTGTACATAAATATTTGCTCTCTGCAAAGGTGCTATTTGTTCAGGTCACCTCACTAGCTGTGGTTATGTTTGTAGCTGCTACGCCGGCAGAGGTACAACCTAAATTTCTTCCACATTTAAGTGCTACTAATCCTATTTGAGTCACAAAGTAAAATAGTTTCCAGACTTTGTTCACTACAAGAATTTGTCTTTGAGGTCTGTGTGTGGGCAAATACCCACACAGAGCCAAGGTTACTGACATGCACATGGACTCTTTGTACTCGTGTATCTGCAAGGCACTAAAGGTACCTTGCACAGATGTTCACCCAGCCTTTTCCGGCCCTGGCAACAATACATGATCAGGAATACATCCAACTTGCTCTTTGAAAGAACTCACACAACTGAAAAATTTAACAACAACAACAACAAAGTTTTAATAATATTAGTTTGGATAGTTGATCAGATTTGGTTAGTTGAATTGCTTAAGAATATCTGCTCTGCTGAAGTAACCATCCATTTGCCAGTAAGGTAAGTCAGATCAGATAAACCATAGCCTGTAAGGTAAAAGTACCTGGAATTAGATCCTATCTGCCAATGTCCAGTGTAAAGAAGTTCAGTTACCAAGGGTCAGCAGACATATGGTGACTTAATAAACTCCGGCAACACAGTAGTAGTGGCAGAGTCCTCACTTTGATCTGTCCATCACAGACACAAAATATATAGGAAACTAACACATCATTCCATTTACAGTTACATTTGGGCAGTTTCAGCACCTTGAACACAGTATCTTTTAATTGCAATCCATTTTTACCACAATCTTAGTCTAATAGCTGTTCAGGACACCCATAAACATTTGCTGGGATGTTATAAACAGTCAAGCAGTATTTCAGCCATGGCTGTGTTTTGAAGGGAAGAAGGAGAAAGGCTTGTATAAGTGTCTTCAAGTTCACATTAAAAATGGAAACCAAATGATTACTGTTAAGCTCATTTTGCTTCTCCATATCTTTGTTTATTCAAGGCCATAAATAGGGGCACCAGAAAGGCTAGAAGCCTAAAATGGAATATTGAGGCTTTAATTTCTGATGCAATGCTCAAGTCAAGCCCAGGCTGGTAGTGACAAACTCCTTGGCTGAAAATGAATTAGTGAATTCTGTGAATCCCCACAAGAGAGGCATGCTATCATGACAAAACTTTTATCTCTTCTCCGTTGTCTCAGAATAAAAGGGCAAGAGGAATAAAACAACCTGTCAGCTTCTTACCCCATCAGAGTCAAATTACATCAGCAAGACAGTACTAGGAATCTTGCTTCCATGTACCCATCATTCATCCATTCAACTGGATGTAGTTCCTATGCTGCCATTCTGGTAGCTCTTAAGGACATTTGCAAGTTTTAAGAATGCAAAGATAGTTTTGTTCTATTGAAATCCATGAGTAAGGCCTCCACAATTTTAGCAATTTGGTGTCTCAGTAATGGGATTTAAAATGAGTTTAAATCAGTGTTTAATTTCTACTCTTTCAGGACAATGGCAGTGATTAGTAGTAATGTTTAACTTCCACTTCCATTTTTTTAATGCAGCTGTAATACTGTCTGCATTTGGCTGCTGCTTTAATGATTACTAATGACTTTATTTTGAAAGTAATATTACTTTTTGTATTCAGTCTCCGGCCTCTGAGCAAAAAACTAATTCGAGTCAAATTATGTAGTCTCTTCATACAAGACCTTCCATTGGTTTAACTTTATTTCAAGTCAGTCCAAAGGAAAATGGCAAAGGCACTGAAAGCACACCGTGTATTTACAGGTGGCAGAAAGAATATGACTGTGTGAAAGTTGCAGCTAAAAATAAATAAGCAAAAAGATGCCATACTGACAAGAGACATATATCAATGACTTTCTAGCCATCAGTTCCAGCACTGAAAGCATTTAATGGGTTAAATTGCACTGTTGCACCCTCAGTTCTTATATGTAGAATCATCTCCCATTACATCTGTGTAGACAATCACCTATGGCAGCACTGATGGCTGTGCTCTGTGCAGTCTCTTAATTAAAGCATAACCTCTGAGAATGCCTTATTTATACATCCCTTTCTTCTGGATTTCCTGAGGAATTTTTCTTGACTTCTAGATGAATAAGCAAATTTTTTGGGGAGAGCATTGTTGGGGGGTTTGTTGTTGTTTTTCTTTCTTCTTTTCACTTATTATTCCCATTCTTAGAAAACATCAACTCCTTGAGACCTAAATTTCTTTGCAGGAATGTATCAATTTTGATGAAGGTTTCCTCTTCCAGTCCAAGAGGGAAGGAAATCTGACTTGGAAGAACTTGCTAATTTTGACATTGATTCAGCATAGAAGAAGCAGCTGTCAGCTGTTACTATATCTGGGTCAGATTTGGTGTTAGAAAACACGTCCCTCACTTTGATCATGCACTCAAAGTTATCTTGGTGTTATGGACTTGATATTTTCTAGGGGATTTTTTGTTGGACCTATTTAAACTAATTTAAATGGTTAAATGTTTGTTAAGACAGAGGTAGGATGATTCACCATGACAAAATTCAAGTAATATCAAGTAGAATAGAAAAAGTAGAAAAAATACGTTTGAGTTTTTCATATTGACACTAGTGGCCATACATTTCTTCAGCCACAAAAAAAAAAAAAAAAAAAAAAAAAAAAAAAAAAAAAAAAAAAAAAAAAAGAGAGAGAAAGAGAAAGGAAAAAACAAACATAAGGTGCCAGTTTCTGCTGGGTCTATGCGTCTGTCTGGGATGAAGCTTGTTTTCTTTATGTCAGCCCAATGAAGGAGGAAGAGGAAGAATGTTTGAGGTCATGGCAATAATCACAATATTGGTTATGGATTTTCTTCCAAGCCATCACCATGGTTGCTGAGTCTCTTGTTTCCACGGAATGGCTACATGCTTACCTGCTGGAGGGAAGTAGTGAATGAACTCCTGTTTGGTTCCCTGCACAGCTCTTACTTTCTTTATTAACTATTACTGTCTTGGTCCACAAGTCTTTTCACCTTCTTTCTATTTTCTCCCCATCCCATGGCAGAGGGAATAAGGAAGCTTGTGTGGACATTTGGCTGCTGGCTGGGGTCAGCTCACAACCCAGTTTTGCCGCAGTCCTGAAAATTTGCAATCCTGACAAGTCCTGTGATAGTGAAAAACTCTTTTTTGTTCAAACATGTAATTCTCCAAATAAGACCAGTACCTGTTTGAATATCCTCCACACTTAATTTGAAATTACTAACATTTGCACCACCCAAATGGTTGACTTAGTGTACAGTTGGACTTGATCATCTTTGAAGCCTTTTCAAACCTTAATTATTGTATTTTGCAGCTCATTCCATAAAAGAGAGGGAAAAGATGGGGTTTTTTTCCCCAATAACTTCTTCTAAAGCTTTTGGATTTATGGACAAAAGGAGATTTATAAGTGATTTAAACTTAATGCCTTTGAAAGACATAGAACAAGATATATTTTGTTGAAATGTTTTCACTGATACAAAATCCCATAATGTTATGGTCAAATACCCTCTCCCCCACCCTGAATTTTACTCCATCACTGAGACAGTGAGAGCAGGGCCTACTGTGCTCACTCCAGTAGTTTTCCATCTCCTATATGCTGATGTGTGTTTATCCATCTTCAGCCCTCTGGTCTCACACACATAAACACGCTTGCTCAAGGTTGTATGCCTTCTTATTAGGAATCATTACAGCACACGAAACTTTAATCTGGCTAGAAATCACCAGTTGCTAAGCAATAGCAACTCAGGCCTTTGCCACCAAGAATAAACACTGGGTCCTGGTAAAAACTTCACTGAAGCCTGAGCAACAGCAGCCTTGTTGCCATCAGCACTGGAGCTAAACACATCAGCCAATCTGCTGAAGTAATTAATGGAAATCACACTTGATGGCAGGATAAATATGTCCATGGATAGTGTTGTCCAGGACAGCATGACAGGGTTTCCTTCACAATTCATTAAGTTATACTCCTGGTGTTCTCGACACATGGACTCAGCCCTGAGTAGACACAGGGGATACTAAAATATCCCTAGCTGTTCTCTTAGGTTTAATTTCTGAGTTGGCAACAGCTTTCTTCTCAAAACTCCAAACAAAAGTTGTAAATAACAAGAAAAACTTCATTTAAAGAACTCCCAGACAGAGAAATCACATGATATCTGTAAATTGCTGCTCAATATGTCATAGTAATTCCTCCTCTGATTTGTTCATCTTGAAATTAAAGATCATAAATACTATTCTTCTAAATTTACAAAAGCTCATTGCTGCATTGCTCAGCTCATGTTTTCCTAATGTTACAATGCTAGATTTAATATATAAGTAATGAAATAAGTAATTAATACTAGATAATTATGGTTATTCATGGTAATATGATAGTATTAGTATTTCTAATACTTATTAGAAGAATTGCTTTACTAAAAACAGTTTACAAAAAAACTCCACAAACTAGGACACCAAAGCCCTCAAATGGAAGTTAGGACACCTGGAAAATCTGAGCCCTAGAATTTTTCATCCTGGTCTTTTATTTTTTTTAAGAACACTAATGGCTTCAAGAATGAAAACTGGCGTTAGAAAAGTTATTAAAAGCAATAAATAAACAATTTTTTGGGTGTCCTACCTAGGAAGATATAGATGTCTCTTGCATAGGTCATGATTCATGTAACTGGCAAATAAATATTGTGACAATATACAACATATAAAACTTCTGGGAACAGACTCTCTAGTCTACCACTATAGTAAATAAATAATAACAATAATAGAAACAAATGGATATGCAAATGGAGTGGCAACTTAGGGCTGCACTGTCTGTATGTATTGAATTTAAAAACCATCATTAATTGGCATATATATCTATTTCCATTTACAGAAATCAGATTTCCCCTGGAGATGTACCTTAGACTATGCAGAATATATGAAAGTGTGAGTTAAAGTAATTTCAATGTTTCAGTCTGTACTTTATAAACATTTCATAAGTTTTTTATTTTGCTGTTTCCATTATGTTATGCATTATAAAATCTGTGAAAGTTTTAAAATTAGACACTGATGCTTCCTTCAGTCGTTTTCATTCTTCTTGCCTTTTTTCTATGCATTTGAATGTAATTAGGATGAATATGGTACATCTACAGAAAGGACAACATCAGGCTGAAACATAAAACTTCCTTATATCATGATTCATCAGATAATCTGACATAAATGTTATAGGTATAGCGGTACAAAACGACTGCCTGCTTGCCCAGTGCAAACTGGAAAAATCTTTACCCAGTATACTAAGCAGGAGTTTATAAGGGATTACTAGAATTCCTCCTGTCTGAAATGTTTAAGACATCACACTGTAGGTTATATTTGACTCCCTGATCCTAACAGCCTTTCTCACTATTAACATTTTTCTATGTCTTTCCCACTACTAGTCCAAACATTTTTAGTCAACAATGTATTTATTCTATTGTTTGTAAATCATATTAATAAATTATATATTTTGTTCAATCTTCTCCTTTTTCCACAGACACAAAGTCTAAAAGTAGGGACAGAAGATAATTGTAGAAATCCTTCAGGATCCTAACTACATATCCAGCCTGCTTTTATTGCTGAGATTTCTCTTCATGTACCACGTCCTTAATTTCCTTCTTTGATAAATATTTTTAACATCAATTTTTTTTTTTATGGCTCCAGATTATTCTTGGTGCTTTCTTTATGAAGTTGATTTTTTCTCAATGTCATCCCAAAACTCACCTCTACATGAAATAATAGGCCGTATAAGAGCCTTGTATGTCTCAAGCTTGGCTTTTATTAGTATTTCAAAGCCATCAATTTTCTGCTGAGAAAAGCAACAGGCATTCTTACTTTGTACTTGTGGTGTTCCTTAATTAATTTTCTTATTAAATTGCCAGTAATTAACATTCTCTGGTATTTAAAATGCATTTTCTATATCAGAAATGATTTATCTAAATATATTCAAGATTTTCTCATTCGCTATCAATGTTATATTTTTTCTTTTCATTAATCTAACAGCTATTTATTTCATAATTTGGAGTCTCCTATAACAAGATGTATCAACATCCACTAAAATTCACTATGTTTATTAAAACAGCTGCTTATCCAAATACCACAAGTGAGAAAAATGTTAATACTTCTGACTTGTTGAAGTGGGTGAAGGCCAACGTGTTTGAAAAGTCTTTAATAAATACAGGAGGTAAAAGACAGTTCATGAGCAGATGAGAAAGAAATAGTTCATACCAATCAAGCACTTTCAAAAAGAAAAGCCTTTGTGGGGAAACCAAAAGAAATCTTGTTAACATAAATGGTGCTCAGAAAATATGCAGCGTTTTCTGGCTCCTGTTCCCTGGAGTGAAGGCATTTTATGAAGATATTTTGATTGCAACAAAGCTTCACCATAGCTCAGCAAAGGAAATAAATTCATTCTCCCTTGGAACCCTTCCTCTATTCTCTAGGAGCGTGGCTGCAGCCCAGAGACCTGGCTGAGCAGCATTTTTAGCTCTGACACAGACTTGTCATAGGAAGTGCCCAATATGGTAGCATTTTTCTAGCTGAAGAATTCAAAATTTAGAGGGTTTTATACTGAATTACAATTTAAAAGAATTACAATATTCTTCATGAAGTGAACATTTATTCCTAGTTACAACTTTTACAACTCAAAAGAAAAAGTACTCCTGGGAAAAAAAAAGGGGAAGAAAAAGCACTTCCTGAGAAAAAACAAACCAACAAGCCAGATTTTGTCAGAAAGGAAACAGAAATATGTATAAATAGAAAAAGGAGTTAGAGAATAATGGTGAATATAAGTAAGAATATGTTTTAAAATGAACTAATTCAAGTCTAGCTAATTCCTGGGCTGTTAATCCACAGAATTTAATGACTGGTAACTTGGTGTTTACATGAGACATCAGTTTACCTCTTCATTTTAAATTATTTTTTTCTCCATTATTTTTAAGTTTCAGATGCCTTTCAGCATCACTATTGAACCTGGTATATAAGACCCCACTTTTGGTCAAAATGAACATGTCATTTTTTCAAGTCCAATTCCAACTTCAATTTCAACCCTCTTATTGAATTAATGTGAATTTTGGTGAGTCTGTCTGGGTTCCAAAGTGCTAACACTCACTTTTTGCTTTTCTGCTCTTAATAATTAGCAATAAAAATAGAATTTAGTTTACTACATAGCTGGAGTCCTGAAGCTTGTCTTCAAATGCCAAATGTCTTGCTTTGTCTAGACAAAGCCAACCTTATGAGAAAAACAAAACAAAATAAAGCCCGGAAGACAGCTTTTCAAAATGTAAAAATTTGCTTAAATTGTTTTCCAAGTAACAAATCCATGGAAAAATATATTATGGAGATAATATTCTACATTAGAAATTACTCACTAGAAAAATAATAGGTCTTTTCTCGTATTACATTCTTAGATTTCAGAGTAGTTTTCAGAGTATCCTTAAATCTGAATCACTATTTTCTTGGAGCTTGTTTCTGCTATAACAAAATGCTTACATCCAACTTTTTGTCACTATGCATCAAAATTAAAATCTAAATAAGATTAAATATGCTCAGTTTGCAAAACTTTGCTATTCATTTCCTTTTTTGTTTTTTCCCTATTAGTTGGGCATTTTTATTGACAACTCTTCATGATTCATAAAGACTGCACTTTACTAAAAACCTGGAATTCATCTTTTGCTTCTCTGACCATCTTTTGACCATCTCCTTTTTTGCTTTTCTAAGGTGGTGTGTTTGCAGTACACACCATCTCCATTCTGCGCAAAAATGACCAGATGCCAGATTTGAGATGTTACCTCTATATGGATAACAGTAACATGAACAAGTCAAACTACAAAGTCTTACAATAACAATAATAATAATAACAATAATAATAATAATAATAATAATAATTTAAAAAGTAATGATAAAAAAAGGTCTTCATTCATAATGAGTAGTTCCTTCATTCCTAAAAACAAATATGCGTTGATGAAAATGACTAAAATACATGGAAAGGATGGACAGGAGTCAAAAAACAACAAAGACTGTCTAAAACACATAGAAAATGTTAAGGCTCAAGTTATGCATGGCTGAGAAATTTGAAAGCTGCAAAATATGTTTTCATGGGTTTTTTTTTCCCAGCCCATGGGCTATAGATTGAGCACCTGAAAGTTGCAGAAAAGGTTTTACTTTTATTAGGCAGAAATGAGGGGAGATTCACACATTTTTTTAAAGGAAATTGCATGTTTACAATTAATCAGAGTGGACAAAGCTACACAATTCCGTTTTCAAAGATTTTACTTTTATAGAACTGCTTTTGAGATGTAGAAAGAGCACATCTGAAGTGCAGAAGACTTAATGAAAGGAAAAACAATACACAGAAAATGTGAAGGATGGCTCTTATAGGTGAATGTCAAGGGGATAAGGGGTTGAGTAGCAACAGGATGCAGTTTGCTGAATTAAATGAAGAGTCTGCATGTCAAGGTTAGGAATAAAGTGATATTTTTACCTTAGCTTTCCTCTGAAGATCTGTGTTGTCCTTTTTGCTGCTAGACCATAATGGAAAATTTGACCTTTCAAAAATCCCTTTCCCTAAATTTCTTGTGATAAATATTTCATTTAATACACAAAACGGAATTCAATATCCTATTTTGAATTTTCAAGAGACAAGTTAGTGCCATTGGCCATGCTTTCCAGTGCATGTTGAGGCTCTCATGCCCTGGCCTTTCAAGTGGCCTTTCAAAGATGAATTAAAATTCATAATTACAGTTAACTTTCTAAAAAAAAAAAAAAAGAAAAACGATAAAGGAATGATAAAGTGGCATCATCTGGGCAAATAGGAGAAAGCTGCAAATAAGGAAATTGTGGGGCCTAATCATTGGTTTTGCTTCTGATTTGATTTGAAACCTTGGGCAAGAGGCAGTCTTTCTGCCTCAGCTATTCAATCTCAGTAATGCAAAGTACAGCTGTACTCTTTAAAGCCAGCTTGTGAGTTCCTGTTTCGGAGTTTATTCAGGTCTTCCTTGCCAAAGTGGCTGCAATGAAAGCAGTGCTGAGATGGAGTGGAATGGGCAATGCTCATGGAAGGGCTGTGTGTCCGTCCACCTGTTCAGTTGCTTGTTGCCTGTGCAGGGCATCAGCTGCTCCCACAAACCAGGACATTTCATTTTCCTTACACTCTCTCTTGTCTCTATTTGCCCCTCTCCAGCTTGCAGTCTCATAAATATAATGATTAAAAATATGATGGTTATAAAATATAATACCAAGCAACTACTAGTTACAAACTGGCTTAATTTTTACATCCCAGCTCCTAAAGCACACATTCGAGGCATCCCAGCATACTGTGACAGCTCATTCAAAACAAGTAGGGACAGAAACATAAATCCTGTTAAATTACTTCTGATACAGAATTTTACTTCACCATTACGTTGCTATTTATAGATCAGAATAGCTGGATGGATAATTTCAAAGCAGAAAGATACAATAGACATTGCACAATGTAAAGACAAGATTCAGCACACAGATGCCAAAATCTCGTGGTAGGTGCAACACTTCAGCAATACTTGAAGAAAAAGGTAATGTGCAAGGCAAAAAAAGAATGTAATAAGGAGAAAAATCTGCTTTTAATTTAAATTGAAATAATTTCAAGACAATGATCAAGACAAGTATTAAAGAAAAACACTGCTATTTGCCCAATCCGTATTTTACTACAAAAGCTAGAGAGATGTCTTCCTTGGACTAGGATATCTGCATAAGACCGTTTGAGTTTCATTTTTTCTTTCATCTACTGTCACAATTTAAGTTTACACTGAAGCTGATGATGAGAGAGATTTTCAACACAGTTAGACTTAACTGAATTATTTCTACAGTAAAAACAATGAAAAGAAATGTGATTGTGAATCCATTCAAATACAGAACAAAAACACATCGGTTACCTCTAAAAGTCAGTAGGCATGGCACTATTGAAATAAAATCCCATATATCACTGTCTTGTGAGATAGATTTATTTTAGGGGGTGGAAAATAGCCAAACATAAATGTATTGAGTTACCTTCTATTTACATGTAAGATTCACTCACATTCAGACCATATTTAACATAATCATTATACATCCTTTTATTAGTCCTATTATTTATTAGTCCTATACATCCTTTTATTAGTCCTATTATTAGTCCTACACTACCATCCTGCTCAAAGCAGTATTTAAATTCAGTTTCCATGGCACCATTTACCTTCCCACGCCACTTGTTCTGTGTTCATTACTAGAAAATCCCAATAAATGTTGCATTGCTGTACCAATAACTGAGTTATCAAAAGCTGTGGAAGGAAGCTGTAAGCAAAACAATATGTATCTTATTTCTTGATTTCTTGGATTGGTGTTTGTGGATTTTTTTCCTTCATCTGTAACCAAACTGCTATATTTTATTCACAGCACTGTAACACTCCTTCAGTCCAGCTGGATCATGCTGGATTCAAAGAAAAAGCCTACAAGTTATATAGATGAGAAGTACTACTTACAAGCTATAAGTACACTAATAAATTAAACAATGCCCAGGAATGTCCCCAGGCTCTGGTGTGTAGACAGATGTGGATAAATTGTTAGATTGGTCTGCTGCATGTCTCTCATTTGTGCTACCTAGCATAAAACCCCACATCCTAAAGGGATTTCAGCAGTAGTGTGGGATTAGAACTTTGCAGGAAGACAAAGAGATCCCTGCCATTTCCAACAGACACTTTTCATGCTCACATCCATGTGCACCGGCATGTTTTGGAGGCTGACAGATTTACTAACAAAAGGTAGTTCAGATCATGCCACATGGTTTCATTGCCTGGCACTGTTCCAGGCCATGTCTCTACATAGATGTAGATACATCTACCCCATGCAGGACAGTTAATGGCAGAACAGCTTTTACAGCCATCTCACCATGTTGTACCAAGGCTAAAAAATTCTAAACGTCTGGCTATAATTTGTTACGCTTTTATCAAGATATTATAGGTGGGATTTAATTCACCCATAATAGTACATATTAAGGAAAATGTCTACTTATGGGCTAAGCATCTGAGCTGCCACACACCAAAATATTTATTAAATATAGTCACTGGACTCTGTGTGGTGAGCTGAGGCCCCACTGATGAGATCTTTAATGACTGTCATGGGAACTTAGACATCTAGCCAACTTTGTCTGTAGGTACACGTATTTTGACAGTTTAATTCTGAACTGAGTTCTGTTCTAATGCTTGCCAGCATTGCCTAAGACTATTCTAAACATAAGGACATGAGAAAAACAGTGTCATTTTCTTGATTTCAAAACTGTGAGGGAAGCTAAAGAACCAAATGATAAATGAAGAAACTACGGTTTTAATTTGTACTTGAAATCTTGTTCCTTCCTCTCTGTTCCAGCATCTTGGCTAACTTTAAGGCCTGACAGCTTGGGGTGTATATGTCAGCTGAGTTGTGTCTCTCCTTTAACACTGGGACTGGAGCATATTTCAGATCCTATTGATGTCCAAGAAAAAGAGCTTGGGGAAGGCAAGTCCTTCTAACATGCAGATGGAGTACCCACAGAGAGCTGGGAAGCACCCAAAGTACTGGGTGGTACCTTCTACATCTCACATTCCCCTCTCTTCCTTTTGCTGAGGATGGAAACTCTGATTTCTCTTTTTCACCCCTTTCACCTCAGATTCCTTCCTGGTCACTGGGAAGGTAACTTGAGTAACATAGAACTCATTTGCTGGCAAGTGGCCAAGAAGAACTTGGAGTTCTTCCCTTTTCTCTTCCCTCTTCCCACTTTACACCTTTTCATCCTATCCAGATCTTCTCAAGACTTCCCATTAGGGAAAAATTTATTTCTGATGCATCATTTTGTTTAAAACATGAAAATTACACCATGGTTTTTGTAAACAACCCTAAAATGGAGAAAAGTTAGATTGGTTGACTATGTTTTAACTCTTATAGCTAGGAACTACTCCTGTTGAAGATACCAAAACTCAATTTATTAATAGTATAGAAGCGCTGTTTTTAAAATATCGATTATTTTCATAATAAATAATATTTTAAATTAAATGTGTGAGAACTAGCAATTTGTACTATTAAACTGCTAAAATGACCTTAGCCAGTATTTCTTTGATGACTATCACCAGAAACATTCAAAAATATTTATATATATGAGAAACATATATTTCATCAGTAAAACCTGCTGACTTCTTATATTTGACAAAGGTCCAACTTACATCCAGTGATTTTCATTTTCCTTGAATTACTAGTTAATTTATTGCTCAAGTAATTTTTTAATTTCTAAAATTATATTATTACAAGTGTCTGACTGCAACTGGGCACATAGTGGCATCCTGACCTATTTATAATGCTTTATAAATATATTGTAATGTGTAATCTCTATAGGCTATGTAGCAATAAAAATGATAAAAGGAATAAAACGTCCTCAGTCACACTCTTCCACTTATTCTACTGGTAAATGGTCTAGAGAGTTAGCATATTCTCAAATACATATATTTTCTGCAATTTAGTGACAGGAGCGCACAATTATCATATTGACAGTTTCCCTCATAATATATTTGCCTTCAGCAATTTATGCTTTCCATAATGAGAAATCTGGCCATTTTATTACATTTGGCACAAAGCACTTAGATAATAGTCAAAGCCTGGAGAACAACATAAGATAAATTACCATTAATGGTGTAGCTTTTCCCCACTACACTTATAAGAACTCAGCTGTGCTACAGCTGTTGCCAACTATTGCTAAAGAAATGAGGCCATTTTCTCTCTCTCCTCCCAACTTTCATTTATGAGATTTTCTTTTTACTTTTCAGCAAAAAAATATGTTGATTTGTGAAAACCATTAACATGGAGGTAAAGGCAGTCTGTACTACATCACATAATGTTCAAAAATGCATCCTCCAATTCTTTATTCTGGTTTTCCTTCTTGCCTTTTTTTTTCTCTAATGGAAATATAAGATTGAAAGCTCCTATAATGAAAAGGGTCTCAGAAACTTTCAGTGTGATAATGTCCTTCTCTGTAGCCATTCGTTACTATCTGCTACATCTCTGTGCACAACCGTACGTCCACTTGTGTGACTCTTTTGAAGTTCACATGTTTGCTCATAATTGAATATGTTCTGAAAAGAAATAAGGTTCAAATCCTTGTTCTGGTGCTAGTATAGATGTGACTGATGTGACATACCAGAATTTAAGCAATCCTTTTGACAAAGAATTCCTATTTGAAACTTACAGAACTCATTTTCAGGGTTCCCTACAAAGAGATCTAGATTTTCAAATCTGCTCTGAATACATACAAATACAATATAAATGCCACCTATCTATCTAATCCAGGATCTAACAATATTTCTACCTAAATAAGAGTCCAAAGGTTTAGATCTCAGATCTGTACTATGTTACTAACACTAATTTTCCCTCAGAATCCAACATTTTTCACTAATTTTGTTTATCTGAACCATACTGTCCCAGGTACATAGTAGAAAGCACCTTAATTCCATCAGGAGATGCAAGGTAGGAATTTTTCACCTATCTAATCTATTCCCTTAAACTCTATTTTTGATTTTCTACACTGAGCAGCCCTCACAAGATATCTATAAATTTTTGTGCATTAATACTTAAATGCACTAGATATTACTCATCAATTATTGTTCCGTTAACCAAGAAGCACACAATTATTATAATATCTTTCTCTAATATGTACTTCTCTTCATCAGTATATCTCAGATTTTCTGATGGAAGAGTTAATAGTTGGTGTCACTATTCATAATTTACAAACTGGGAAAAAATGAAGTCAGGTTTGGTTGCTAGAAGTCATGTCACAGGCTCTAAGTAGATCTCCTGAATCCCTGGTTAATGCACAATTCAGATAAGCTACAAACACAAAAGAACTATTAAAGACAGAAGCAATGAGTCAGTTGGTCTTCATAGACTGATAAACAGTCTCTAATTATTCCTCTGTTCCAACAGACAAATCACACAAAAGGATTTACTCTTGCTCTTTTATGCCAAGTGGAAACCTGAGATTTGGGATGCTTTCCACTGAGATGAGAAAAAACTAGAGGAAAACTCAGCTAATGTAATTTGGTATTCCTTTCACATCCCATCTGAGACACACAGTGTTCAGGCTTTTATAGGAAAACCAGAGTCAACAGTTGGGCTCAAGGACTGTCTGTGTCTCATTTTATTTTCACCAGACAATCTGGCTTATTCAATGTCTGAATAGTTATTTATAAGAAAACATGTGTTCACTTGTCCATTCTGCATAGCTTATGTTTGTAAGATATGAAAAGCAATTAACATGGTGATGAGTCTGAGCCAGTAAGTTCTGGTGAGGGAGGGTGCATTAGCTTAGGGTCAGCACCCTGGTGACCATATCCAAGTAGCTTTCATTTGCCCTGGAGCAGGACAAAACAATCTTCTGTCTATCCAGGAAACAGTGGTTCAGACCCAGAATCAACAGCTGACTCCTGCAGCTTCACACAAGGTTTTAAATTTTATTGCAGTCAGCAACAGCTCCTCCAAGTTGGTGTTTCCAGATATTTTGCTGCTGCTGCAAAACACTGAGCACAGGGTACAAATAAACAGGTGTGCTGAGTAAACCACATATAGCTGTAGTCTACATTGCCTGGTCTGTAACCAGTACTTACAAAACTACTTTAAAAGTGGCTTAGGATGTGTAAGTTATTTGCAAAGAGATATTAGATTGGTATAGACATACAAACAAAGTCTCTTTCTGAACACTTATTATCTGGATCCAGCATCCAAATGGCTACTTTAATATGTCACTTCAAATTTTGATAAGGTGACCATTCTTGGCTGAATACTTCAAAGAGTAATTGTGCTTTGAAGTGATTCTGAGCTTTTGCACACATCTCTGTAAAACAACCATTACAGCCTTTTCCAGGAACATATAAGGACAACACACATCAACTCTCTGGAAGGTTCAAATCTACCTTTGGGCATAAAAATACAGCTTTTTCTGAAGTCAGTGAATTTCATATCACCCTCACACTAATAAAAGGAAAATTTTCCACCTTGAGCATGCATTTATGCTATTACATGCATTTCAAAAGCTCCACCCTAATTATTATCTATTAGAAAATAGATAATAGTCTCCCCTCAAAAAATTATATTAGAAAAATTTCCAAGAACTATGTTATAGCACAGAGTCGTCACAGCCAGCCTGTAAAATGTACAGCCTAAATAAGTATGAAATGGCACAGCTTTCTAAAATGCATTAAGGATGACATATGTACTGGATTACATGTACAAAAGTACTATACACTATGCCCTAAAACAAGGCAAATACATGTTTGAATAGCTCTCAGTGGTAGTGGGAAGAAACTCAAATGCTGCCTTCAAGCTGTTTCCTCTGCTTTTCCAAGCAGGCTGCCACTTTACCTGAGTCTGCAGGAGTCCAACGAAGAAAGAAGCTTTGACTGACTCTAAGTGCAGCAGATCATCTAGCAGAGAGCATTCCCCACACAAGGCATGGTAGAAGAGCAATGCTGTTCAATATTTGCCAATAAGAAATGGGTCACAGAGAATTTGCAGCTATGAGGATCTTCCTTTAAATTGGAAAAAGAAAAATTCCAAAGAAGCTGCTGGACAACAGCATCAGTAAAGTGATACTTCTCACTAATCTCCTCATGACATCTTTTTTTCCCTTTTGACCTCCCATTGTCCCAATGATACGTACACATATTTACACTCTGTTAACAAATTCAATTGACTAAATCCACCAAATTTTGCAAATCCCCCTAAAATTGTTTCTGAACATTAATCAGGATGTCTAGCTAGCCAACCTCTTTTCTTTCATAAATAAAATGAGGTTTGGGTCTTAATCTTCACTGGGGCAAAAATCAAATTAAAAAATTGTCATGAGGAAGTTGATATGTAAATACTGCTATGAGAGATGTAAGAACTGCTATTGAAGAACAGCCAAAAGATAAATGGTCAGCTGTCCTGTGTGGTGCCTATACACTGCTTGCCTTGATGCAGGGACTTGACTCTACATCTCTCAATGACAGCTAAGTACCTTTACCACAAGGCTAATGTTATTTTTTCTCCAGTTTTAGCTGTTCCATCTTGTTTAAATAATTAAGCATTCAGTGACCCCTGAAGAGTGTGTTTCTCTAATCCAGTGACTAGGACATTTGCTTGGCAAATTGACCTGTTAATCTAAGAAAGTATTCTGCAAAGACATTTATAGTCAATTTATTCCTATCAAAAAGGAGACATTTGGGGTTTTACTCATCCCTGCATTAATTCTCTCAATAGTCACAGATCCCTTGATTCAGCACTGGTTACCATTTTTCACAGTGCTGGTAAGTGAGGCTTTCTCTAAGCAGCACATTTTCAAAGTGTACCAAAATGTTTATATAACATTAAATGGGCTTAACATCTACCATAAAAAGTGGATTTATAGCAATTACTTCTAAAAATGTTGTTATTATTAGGTTTGGAAAATGGCTAAAGAGGAGTGCAGATAGATAGATAGATAGATAGATAGATAGATAGATGCAAAATGCATGCACATTATACCCTTATTTATACTTGCTTGGTGTACACTTATAAAGTCTGAATATAGGGTTTCCATCTCTCATATAGTACCAAAAAATAATATTGAGGAGTATGTAGACTGCTGTAGCAGAGAAACCCATTAGATATGGAGTGCCTCCATACAGTAGAGGGTCGTGAACTTTGTTTTTTGAGCCTGCATTAGGCACAGCTGTATTTAATTCCATTATGAACTTTATTAAGCAGGAAGAATATCAGAAACACTGTAAGAATCCCATCTCTACAATGACACAAGAAGTTTGCTAGATGACTGCCAATCTCTTCCTAGCCAAATCAGTGCGTTGAATGTAAAGCAAGTCTGGCCCTTCCAGCAACTTAGTCTGCCCATCACTGCTTGAAGGTCTCTGCTTGAAGTGCAAAACTGTAAAAAAAAGCACATTTATGCCATGCTTATGTCCACCTGTTTCCAACATTTTTATCTGGAAATTCATAAAGTGGATTGGGGCGGGCATGTAAATACTGCTCCAATTTCCTCCACATGATTTGACCAGTAGCAGACATGTGGGGATGGGCTGAAATTTTCCCACACGGACTCCCTACAGACAGCACACGGCTGTGTCCTAGGGCTCCTTCTCCAGGACACTGAGAATGAGAGAAAACTCCCCTGAGAGAGGATAGTTTAGCCACTCAACTGTGGCCCATTTCACTTACTAAAATGGATTCAGGGAAAGAGGCTAAATAAGTAAAACTGACGACTGTTGCAGGGCCAGATAGTGTTCAGGTACTACTGTTACTTGTTGCTACAACCTGCTCTACTACCTGGCTTTGGCAGCTTGATTTCATACCTGTTTGGGAAGAACCATTGCAATGACTCAATGCTGGTTGCTCTGGAAAGACCTAGGGGCAGCCTGCCCTTCCTCCTGCCCACCAGACCTGCCAAGGGGTAGGGCTGTTGCATGAGGCCCTTGCTGAGAAGAAGATTCTGCATCATCCCAGCTTTAGCTCTCCTGTCAGCCACCCAATTTTCTGTCCCCGCAGAACATACTGAAACAAAGTTAAAAAGGCAGCCTTAAACAGTTTATACAAAGACCATGCCTGACAGCCTGGGCAGATTTTATGTACCTGTCCCTAGTGTTTTTCCTCGTGCTGGCTGCTGGCTTATTTTCCTATGCGTAGTTGTTCAGGAAGTGGCATGAGGTTCAAGTGATGCAATGGTTGCCATGGAGAGAAGCTTGAGTTTGCACTTTATTTATTTTATTTATTTCTGAATGGCAGCATGCTGCAGTATGTGAAATCTGCATGGCTTGCTCGCACACAGGATGCTACAACAAACCTGGGGCTGTATTTAAATACAACCTGTCTTTCGAAAATCACAGTAAAAAGCTGAGCCTCATTTCCAGCTGATTTTATTTCCTGTTTGGGATTGGATTTCCCTGGAGACTCATGTCTGAATTGTCCACTGAAGCAGAATTAACACCTAGCTGAATTAAATTACTGGGTTTTGTTGTTTGTTTTTGGGTTTTTTTGGGTTTCTTTGTTTTTTTTTTTTTACCTAATACAAAGACACTTGAGGCCAGTGCTGTAAAATATGCAATTTCAAAAAGACATTCAAGAGTTAGTGCAATATGGTCTTTTATTCCTTTTTACTTATTTATATAGCAACTAGAATTATGCAGAATCCTTCTTGCTTCTATGAAAAAGGTTTAACTTGCATGGTAATATTTACAATTAATTAGCCACTGAAATTTATCCTTCAGCATTACAGTAAATCTTGCCATGTTAAAGTGACACATGAGAAGTGTCACACTCTCTTCAGATTCACTATATCTAGTGATGCCAAAGCAGTGTGCAATTATTAGGTGAAAATCATGTCCTGGATAAAGAATCTTTTTGTCTTTCCTTCACTCCCTACCCCCAACTTTTGAAGGTTTTATAATAGTCATTGTTTGGAACTAAAAACTACAGGAAGATCTAGCCTGTATTTATACTACTGCCATCAAGCAAAAAGTTTAGAAAGATAAGGTAATTTTTAAAAAATTCTATGGATTTTGAGTGAGGTGAGGACATGGGAGGCAAGCTTTGTTCTGGTTGGACATCATAGTTTTTATATTATATAGAAAAACAAATACAGCCTTTCTAAATCGATTCCTTAATAAAAATAAGTTAAGTTATTTACAGAAAAATAACATACTGGGTGTAATTAGACATCTTAAAATTCTGCTAATGTCATTTGACAGACTCAAGGATTTTACCTTTTCCAGTGTTCTGTGCATTCCCTGCTGCCTGGGGATACAGCCATGCCAACCAGCCATAGAGGCTCTGCAGGATGAGCACTATGTCTTTCTTCTTACTCACATCCCATTATATCCTGCCAGTTGCCTTGACAGTGCTAGTTATCTTTTAATTGGTTTTGTAGGTATTATATAGTTAGTCATATGCACAGATGATTAATTAAGCCAATTCATATCCATTTTTAAATTCAAATCTAAGGAGCAATATTAAATTTTGTTCTTCTCCACAAGATGAAATAGAGGGAGAATCAAAGGATAAAATAAGGATAAATAGATTTAAAATAAGATTAAAATAAGGATAAAAAGATCCACAGTTATAAAGGGATGGAAATTAATAGATTGGCAACTCGGCACTATGAGAGTTATTTAATGGTCCACACACTTGAACTGTATTACAGAACTAATTTCAAAGTAATATCTTTCATTAACACAATATATGTACTTTCATTATGTCAAAGAAGTAATATCAAGCCTTCATTCTCACCTAAGAAGGTCATATGGCCTGTTGTCCTTGCATGGGAGAGCAGGCCAGTAATTCAGCACTAGAAAAGTTAACACTGAACTTTCCAAAATTTTGCATGGGAGTCTTACAGGACTGACATAAGCATACGGCAGAGAAAAGTCCCTGAAAGAACCTGCCAACAAAATGTCGGTTGTAAAGATACTGGAGACTGCAAAGGGAAGAAACCCACTTAATGCACATAAATGATTTGTCACACTGTGTGTCACTTGGTGTGACCTGGATTTTAGAAATTAGATATGGCATTCAGGCAATCTTAAATATGGACACTGGTAAAATCAGCTGCTAAGAGAGGTCCAGAATCCAGCAACTTCTACTTTCACTGGTAGCTTCTTTGTTGGTCAGGAAATGCCTCTTAGACCAATATGGCAAGGTTTTTGAAATTACACCACTGCTAAACTAGACTTCTGAATACTTCCTAAGTTCTACCACCATCTAAAAATTATAGGCCAGGCAGTTGATTTCTGTTTGAATATCCAGAAGGGCTAGATCTTTCAGTGACACTCATGATAACACACATTGACACCATGGGGTACAGCACAAAGACCTTTCACGCCACAGACCTGACTCTCAGCAGCTGGGAGCTGCACCACACGCTCTTCCTATCCCCACTGAATTCCCCAACACATGCCTCCAGCTCTGGAGGCAGGCACAGAGAACTGCAAGGTGGCACTCATCAGCTGTGGAGCAGACTTGCAGTCTCCTGCCAGGGACTGGCATTGGAGAGCCTGTCCCCACACCTAGTGGCACTCAGGATATTGCTGGTAAAAACCACCATCCCATGAAACAGCACTAGCTTCAGTTTTCATTATTTACTTTAACCTTTCAAGAGCAGATCCTAACATTTGATTTCTCTCTGCTATGCATACAGAGCCCAGCAATGTGCACAAGCAGCTGCAAAACACAGTTAACTGGTTGAAATTGCAAACAGGAGATTTCTAGGCTTTCCCTGTACAAGTCGACATAGCAGGTGACATGTCAGCATAAAAATTCATCAGTACACTTGAACAGATTTATTTTTTTAATTTTTGGGATTCTTTTTTTTTTTTATCCATGATACCATAGTGGCATCCTCCAGGACCTTCAGAAACAGACTGTCTTGCTGTGTTCTGTGTTGTTACAGTGCAGCTACTTGGAAAGGGTTAAATACCTCAGCCATTCTATTCAAGAAATGAACAGGAGTGAAAAATGCAACTCCTTAGAGACCAGCCTATCCTCTGGGAAAAACACTCGCATCAGTCATTTGGGAAAACAGGGTCTGCTTCTCAGAGGACAACAAAAGGAAAAAAAAATCCCCAAATCCATCTAATATTTATTTGCCAAACAAACCTGAGAAAGTTCTTTGAAAGAATAACCAAGAAAATAGACGATAAAAAAATTATGAAGGCAATCTCTCTGTATTTCACCCAGGCATATGATAAGCTGTCAGATCAAAAACTGGTGGGAAAACGGTAAGACAGGAACAAGTATTATGCTGACATCAATTAAAAGCTATTTGTCATCTCAAACCAGAAAATGCTAAGTAATTAAGTAACTAGTTAAAAGGTGGAGAGGCAGAGGTCTTGACATGGACATGTCCCAAAATCTGGGTTCATCCTGACATTTTTTTTTACTATATTTTATATATGATTTCTTAGGATTTATTTCAAATGAATAAAATAAAAAATAGATGAAGGAGGAGGAGGACTTGTCCTGTTATGATTACTACTGCAATCAGAAAATTCAGAAAAGAATCTAGATTCCACATATGTATTTATGTTCTCCATGGATTTCAATTTGATAGCATTATACTTCTTTAGAAAGTGAATAGAAAAAGTCAGCAAAAAATAAAAACCTAGATTATTGAAAATTATTTTTATGACTTGAGGTCAGGGCCATGCTATATATGCCATAGAAAACACTCAAAAGGATGAACACTAAACTCTCTTTCACAGAAGTAAATGGAAACCCCACACTTTGATCTTAATCAAACACAGATTATTCTAGGACAGATCTTATTCTAAACAGATCTTATTCTAGGTCCCTACTCAAAGGCATGACAAACTAAAGCTCAGGTAGTGGGGAGCCTCTGGCATTTCTGGAGAATAGTTGAAATTCAAAGTGCAACAACAACAACAACAACAACAACAACAACAACAAAACAACAAGAATTCAGGACAAATGGGATTTTTTGCAGCTTGAAACAGAAAGAAATTAAGTAAAGAAGAATGAGACTGTTGAGATTCTAACTGAATGAGATGATTCTGCAAAATCTCTTTCACTTTTCTCTTTTCATATATGATTCCCCATTTAATTCTGTGCAATTGCAACTTTTCAGTTTTAAGAGATGTTCATAATTCAGGATCAGATCTCTATGACCTGTCAGTTTTTTAAAAACATATGTTCAATTTACATTCAGACTTCAAGAAAATGGGAAATTAAAAAAGATTAAAGCATTTGTGATAGTCCAAAGCAAGGAATTGCACTGCCAAAAACAAATATTCATTTTTCCCTATCTTATTATTAATAATATATGTACAAAGCATATTAAGAACTACAAAACACAAATATGTCACACTTCTTTCTCTACTGCAGTATTCAAAGTCACTGATAGCTCATGAATAAGAACTTCAAAAGCTGAGTGAGAATATACTTCCCACTACCTGAGCAATACAAACAGTTTAATCTCAAGATGATAGGTTTACAGAGGTATTACTTAAACATAAAAGTTTAATCAATATCCTAAAAGACTCATATACAATGTAATTTTAATATACCTTTGTACAACAGAAAAGACTTAGGACATGAAAGTTATATATTTGATGTTCATGATACAGAAGTTTTCAAATTTGGCCTAGTTCAATATACAGAAGCCATTAGACTAAGAAAAATGTAAATTTTTTCTCCCCCTTCCTTACTTTTTCACCCATGGAATACAAAATGGTTCTTTACCAGTGTCATGTGGAGCTACTGCAATCTAAATATATTATCAACAGCAACAGAAATGTTATTTCTGTTTATAAACAAAAGGAATAGCTGCAATAATAGTTAAACTGGCAGGTTTGGGCAGGTAATGGTACCAATTCTATTCCTTGGCTGTTTTGCACCACTGTGGTTCAGCATACTTTTTCTGACCAGCACCTGGGAGGAAGGATGGAGGCAGCTCCTTCTTATGGCCACCAAGTACCCTTATCATCATCTCATGACAGTCCTTACTGTTAGACACTGCTACATGTACATGATCCTAAATCCCCTCAACTGCTACATCCAACAGTGCAGTTGAGAAATTACTCTTTTGACTTTTCACTTGGGTGCTTCACCTTCCTGTACAAAGAGTACAAGAAGTCTTATTACTAATGGAAAATTTTACAAAAGACAATAGAAAGTAAAAAGTAAGAAAAAAAGCCTAAGCTTATATTAGACCTGATGAACGCTTCCAGGTACTTTTATTTTAAATAATGTTTATCTGTTTTATAAAAAGATGGCTAAAGCATTTTAGTACCAGGGCTTTTAAAATATTTTAAATACGTGACTCAAAACTTCCAGAACCATCTCTAATCTCATATTACTTGAAAAGCTTCAAATTTCTATGTGAACACATACAAGAACACTTTTTTTTTTTTTTTAATGAAGGTAACAAGGTTTTAAAGATTCTTTGTGAGAGATCATCACAGAAGACCGAAATTTGCTGTGAGCAAGTTTCCAGCTTGATGGGAAAAGGAAAAATCATTTTCCAAAACAATTAAATTATTCACAAAATTGTTGGGTTTGAATATTTTTCACCACACACCATCATTTTGTGTATGTATTTATATTTCTTTGTTTTTTACTATAATATCTCAATACTAATACAACATCTACTCTGCACTAAGAGAGTGGATGTTTCAGAATAAGGATCTAAATGTACTGTGATACTTTTTATAATGCTTATTGTAAATATTCCCTGTGCTACCAAAATCTTGCTTGGAATCCTGACCTAAAATGTTACTGCCTCACTCCCACCCGAATTCTCTATGTGATGAGTAGTATCATAAACATTTATAGTGGTCTTTTGTAAATTCAATAAAATGTTACAGGTTGAGGTTATAGCTACAGTTATTCATACTTATGATGCTTCCTTAACACTCCTTGCTGGTGGTCTCACCGCTGCCTCCATAATGCAAGTGCATTTACTTAATATCAACATAGAAGTTCACTGAGTCCAATATAAAACCTAGAAACAATGATGGGACTATTTTCATTCATATCGGCTTTCTTGGGATCAGACCTGTAGGAATATAGGTCCATATTATAATGCTGCTTCTAGAAAGAATAGCTTACCAGCCCATCTGGAACAGAACTCAAATGCAGAATAAGATAGTATCTCTATCTGAAATATCAGTTCCAAAAACTCTTTGAATTGAGGTGGAAACAGCTGCATAGCCAGAAGCATTCTAGTGTACCCACGAAACTTTTGTCGTGTTCTGGAAGCATATTGTTTTCAGCAGGAGTAACACAAATGCAATGCACTAATATTCATAATTATCACATGTATTATTAGTATAATTAATGTCCATTCATAAATCCATAGGCACGGGGTTAGATAGGTGGACTACCTATTCTTATGGTGAATGCAAAATCAGCTGGACAACTGGGTTTGCAGTGTTTTGATCACTGATCAAAAGTTTGGCCAGTGGCTTGATACTTAGTGGCATTTCCACACCTTAAAACTAGTGTCAGTTATTTAACACTTTCATTACTTTCTGGAGGAGGTGACAGTCCCCTGTCAGCAGCATCAGTTAAGGGGAAAGGTCAGTACAATGCCTATTATTACTGCTATTCACATGAACCTGACAAAGAAACAGGCTGACAATAAACTTGTGGTGTGTAAAGTTAAATGTCAAGTCCTGCATGTAATAGCCTCTTGCCTCAGCTGAGGCTGGTGGTCAATTGATGCCTAGGCAGCTTCGCAGGAAAGGACATGGAATTCCTGGTGGATAGAGTTGAATATGACTTAATGGGACACCTTTGAAGGCTATCAAACACTGGACCAGGTTTCCTAGGAAGGCTGCAGATATCTCCATCCTTGGAGATGTCCAAACTTGACTCTACAAGGCCCTGAGAAACTCCAGGTTGGCATTACTTTGAGTGCAACTGTTGTAGGAACTCAGGCATGCAACCTCCTGGACCAGATGTTATGTAGAGTTCCCTTAATTTTCTTTTTTTTTTTTTTTTTTTTTTTTTTTTTTTTTTTTTTTTTTTGGTGATCTTAGATTTTAACAACCTGCTCATAAAAATATGGAATACTATGCATTTACACTGATTGGAAAAGTATTAGCTCTGTTGCATACTACATCAACCTGTCTCCAACTTTTATGAGTGAATAGAGTTGTACTTCAGTATCCTTGTGTAGCATCATCTCCTGTTCAATTTTCACTTCATAAAAATGGGACAGCATATTTGTCATTCTTAAAGCAAGAAATAGTTTTGCAAGTCTGACATTGCAACAATGAATGCACAGCATACTCATAAGGCAGATATTTTCTAGCTAAAAATAAGGAATGCTTGCATCTGTTTTATATGATTTAGTGACTACCTTCTGCACAGACAGCACACCATTCGTAGCATATGCTCTTTGTTCAGTATGTTTAATAAATAGATTGCCTTCTGTTAATTTGATAACACAGATTTCCTTGCCTTAGAAAATGACTTTGTATACCCTAAGAAAATATAATCTCATAGAATTGGACTTAGCCTATAAAATGGCAATTTTCGACAGTACCATGCAGTTAGGGGGCACATCCCTGTGTGCACGCAGCTACCTGGAACACAGATGTTTACTGTACTTCTTTCCACTGCTAATTAACCTCTTCTCCAGTGTACCTCTCCATGACACTCTGCTTACCATATTTTTCTTAAAACTACTTTTTACTATCCCACGGATTTTTATTATCTCCAAACTAAGTGTGTTGCAATTCTTTAGTTGACCTGAAGCCGTTGAAGAGACATTAAAGACTTTACTGTGTTGTTTCTAAGAAGCAGTGAAGTTCTTTTCTATGAAGATGTAATGTGTGCTTGTGTTTGTGCCACAGTATTCGTATAAATATCAAGCTTTGTCTCTGCTGTATGTTGAAATTTTCTGCCTCTGCATGGGTTTCCTCCTGTCTGTCACTATGTTCTGCACTTCCTGTGGTTTCCTTTTACTTTGCCTTCTTTTGTCTTTCTGTCTTACAACAGAAAACAACAAACAAACTTAAGCCATTCTATGACACAAAGAATGTGGCTTCATGCTGTCTTTGGTTTTATCGATATTGCTGTAGTTTTACCATAACTCATTCTAATTGTCCCTGATGTAATAAAATTATATTAATTTTAAAAGAGAGGGAGTGTCAGTACCTTCTAGGAAGTGATGACCCTTAAAATACCAGTATGTACTGATTCAATACAGTAATAACACCCAGCAACTGAATTTCAGACATTACCTGTACTCAGATAAAACCAGTAAAAATAACTCTTCTAAGTCACAGAATTGAAAACAGCCACTCTGAAGTTCTGCAACTGAAGCACTTTGCTACTGAGCTGAAGCTCTTCATTCTCTGAGCTCTCCTACTTTGGATGACAGTTTTTCTGTAGTAAAACTCTATATGAAAAAAGTCAAATAATGTGAACTTTAATTCAGCTGCAGTGGTGTTTTTCCTCAATTCTGAGAAAGTAAAATGTCTCTCCTGAGAAACAAAATATTAGCTGAGATTAAATTCCACCCAATCGTATTGATACCGTCCTGCAATGGCCTTCCTAACTTCAATTAGATTTCAAAGGCCGAAGTGCAAGAAAGTGAAGATTCTGGGCATTCTAAATTGGATATATTTCACTTTACAGATTTTGCAACCTGATGGAACATTGGGATTCTCTCTCTCTCTGCAATACAGAGTTCTAAATTTCTCTCTTTCCAAAGTTTGTTTTTGCCATACTAGTAATTCAAACGCATCTCATTCACCTGCTCATAGTCCATGAGACAACACAATTTAATAGAGATCATAGTTTTTTCCTCTGAATACATGTCCAAATTCTGAGGCACATAAATACACCAAAGACAAAAATAACACATTTTAAGATTTAGTTTCTATGGAGACAAAACTAAAATGTCTAATGTGAATTTATATTCAGCCTGATGCCTTACAGGTTAGAAGCACTTCATTAAGCCTTAGAGAGATAAATAAATCCACAGAAAAAAATAAGAGAACCACCCAAAATCCCAAATCCTGTGCTTCTAATACACACTTGTGTATTCTAGTTGTGTAAGAATTGCTGCTGGCAGCCAGTTCCTGTTTTTCTATTCCCACCCTACATTAGAGATTTATTGATAGACTCAAGACATAGTTTGTGTCATTTTCAATAGAAGAACCTTTTTGTTGAAACATGAGAAAACTCAGAAGTCAGGACTTTGAGGCTTTTAGCTTTCACTCCAAGTGTTTAGAGAATAATAGCTACAGAGTTAGCTGCTACAGATGCCTGATGCTGCTAGGTCAAAGTAATGAATGTTACATGTCTGACCTTTTAAGCCAGGATCAGCAAAAAAAGGCCTGAAAAGCACAGCATCATGATTACAGCTGTAGAAGTACTCGTGAGACTTCTTTCAGGCAGCTGGATACAGAGTCCACTTTTAAAAGTTCATTTTAAATGGCACTGTAGTCAGTCTTAAAGACCATATTTGAAGAGGTGTTGTTCAAAATTATCATCTGCTTTAATGATGTTTTCTGAATCCTGTGCTTCTGCAAGCCCTATTAGTTAGCTTAATGTCTCAGTCTTCCTTCTCAAAAACTGCAGGTAAAATACAACGGGAGATTATTGGTACTGAGGGTTTCTGTAAAGAATTTTGCCAGGCTTTGATGATTATGCCTGAGCCAACTTCCATGTGATAACCGTGTAAGTTGTCATTAGCACAGTGCTGGGCTTCAACTCAATCCCCAGCAGGGCTTTTTTAGCTCCAAGCTGTATCACATTAAATATGGCTGCAAGTCTTTTTGGCTTGAAACTTCCTCACAAATGACCAGCTCAGAGGCTAAGCAAAATGACTATAAGTATAGACATCTAGAAGAATCATGAATTACAGTGTGGGAGCCAGGCTTGTCCATTTTAAGTTGATCTAACTTGATTTTTATACCATTAAGCCTGTTTATCCACTTGAGGATCTGCCAAACTTTTTGTGTTAAAAAAGACCATGTGTCCACTCAGCTAAAATTTATTATGCAAACAGATACAAAAGGCAAAGAACAGCAGCATAAATCTGGGTTCAGTGGACAGAAGTTCCACTGCCACTGAAAGTGTTCCCAAGTGGAGGTTGCTGGTGGCGAGGTCCCTGCCCTGGGCAGGTCTGTGTGTGCTCCTTGCTGCTCGCCTGGCTGTCGGCAGCTTGGAGCCAACACCAGCTGCTCCAAGTCCCCTTTCAGTTGTGTTTCCCAGGCCTGCTGTCAACACCAGGGTCAATTCAGCCTCCTTTACTGGCAATGAGTGACCATAACAACACTTCAAACAAGTGAATTCTCACTTACTAAATCTGGCATTTTTCCACACGAAGGTTTGTTATGCTGCAGACTGACCCAAGGAAGTTCTGCACAGACTGACCCCATGTTTAGTTGTCTACCTATGTGTTACAAAGATTTACCACTCAAATAAATATGAATGTAGGGACTTTCACCTCCATTTTCCAGAGCATCATTAATATTAGTGTCTGCAACTGCCATTTCACTACATATGCTTATTTATATACGCCTTATTTGTACTTTTGGCATAGAATTTTAAGAAGATCTGACTTGTGCAATCAGGTTATCCATTGGTTTGGTGGTTTGCAACTAACCATGAACTCAAGACCCGATTTAAAAGGGAATAAAAACTACTAGAGACATTTTGTGAAAATCAGAAAATAGTAGGGAAAGGCACAATAGTGACTCCACTTAGGCAGAAGCCAGGCATGACACCTGGGCTGGCAGAAGCTAAGTGCCCAGATGGCACATGGGTATTAGCTGAGCAATGCTCACACAGTTGCCGGGTAGCAACAACATTGCCACTGTATGGACTGTTACGTGGGATGAAAAGTCAGACAATGGGGAATTCAACACAATTCATGGGGAATTAGACTTCAGTATTTCCATTTGCCTAAACAGGAATTAATTTTGTGCCTGTTATAATGCTCATCAGTTATCCTGATTAATTAAGACTTGCCTGTGTGCTTGATACCTTATCAATTCTTAAGCAGAGTAGCTCATAGAATAAACATTTACTTATCATCCACTAAAACAAAAACAGATTCCTATTGCTTGGCTAGAATTCTACCAAAACACTTATATGTACCTTAGAAGCCCAAACATATCTTGCATGTTTATTCGGCTCAACAGGAGCAAAACTCAACTGCCTAAATGAATCTTGGCAAACACTCTGGAGTCCATACATAGTCAATGTGGAGATAAAGTGCTATTGGTTTTATGGCTGCTATTCATCTAATCTTTAAACAGACATCTTAAATAGGTCAGATGAATCTTATCCTGAAAGTAGTTGCTTCTCTCCATTTACTGTAGAGTCTGAGGTAACTAGCTTTAACAGAGACACCTAGAGTGTAAATACTTAGGTGGAATAAATTTCACCTCTGAAAATCAAATGTAGAATCAGATACTTAATGTACAAATAAATCATGTCAAGGATTCCACAATGAATTTCTTTGAAAGGAAAAACAAAATGAACCAGGCAAGTCTCATTGAATCCCAGCTGATTTTTTTTCCTCTTGAGTAAAACCCAGAGAATAAATCTATTTTGTTTCAGTAGTTCTTGTTCTGTTTCTCCCATATAGGAAAACAGTTAGAGTAACATGAGAGACAGACACACTAGTCACCACTTGGAAGCAGAGGTCTTCCCTGCTGTCTCCTCTTCCAAACAACTTTTTCTGTGAGGCTCACATTTGGTAGTTGACGGCACAACGTCTCACACTCGTCTGTGACATAGTGCAAAGAAATACCCATAGCCCCTGCCACCACCAGTCCTTGGCATTTCCTGCAACCAAACCTTGTCAGTTTTAACTCCATTCATTTTGCCCCAACTGAGGAATATGAATAGTTGTCTAGGATGATTTAGCAAGACTTAAAATTATCTTTTAGGGAAAAAAACCAGTGAATCTGCGAAGCAAAACAAGTAAGACAACCAGTTCTAGAAGGCAGATACTAACAATATTCTCTGCTGTGTAGACTATTTCTTACCCCAAGCCCCTCCTCCAAGAGATGACACATGTAGGGACTCTAACACAGGGGGAACCCTTATGCCACAATGTCTAACAATTCTGCGAGCCCAGCATTGATTCACCATCTGACACACGCCACTGCACACCCCTGAGACCTGGCCCACAGCTCACCCAGAGCAGAAGGTGCTCAGTGTGGGCTGAGCTGCCCATATTGCTGAGTAATTTGAAGTGTGGAGAGCAGGGCGCAAAAGGCAAAGGCTCCTGCCCTCTCCTTTCTCACAGCCACAAGGGTGCAGGCTGTGGAGAGGCTCATGTCCAGAACTGCAAACTCAGAACCGAGAAATTCCAGCATCCACTGTCCTGCAACAGGCTGTACTTCTCTACTGCCTCATGTATGGAAATCAGCTTCCAGGACTGACCTACTTGCTCTAAGGAAGGCCCTGTGAAGTCAGGGCCCCCGTTATGCTTTTACTTACTTCCATGCCAAAGTCTGGTAATAAAAACTGAGACAAATCAGCAGTGCAGTTTTTAGGGATTTTGAACTTAGTATCAGGGTTTGAGAACAGTATGAGTTGCATATAACAATCCAGAAGAAAATTGTAATTAATCTGGTTCAGAATTTCTATAGATTTATAAAACTTTAATTTTGTATACTTTTTAGAAACCTTAAGAATATAAAGTCTACTATGAAAACACTTTAATACAGTGATAATTATATTTTCATCTTGTCTTGAAATGGCTGGAATCTTATCTAGCATTCTTTGCATATCTAGCCTGATGGGGAAAACAAGTTAGACTTCAGCTATGTGAGTACAAAAAAATCTCTCAAACACCCCAAACACCTCCATTTCAAGAAAAAATACTTTGCTGTATTGTGCAAATTGACTAAGATTTTGGTAATCACGTGAGAAAGATCTTGTTCATAAAATGTGCTTTTGTCTTGATAAATAAAAAAGATGCCTTCAAAGACATAAAAAGATCGAAATATTAATTTCATTATATCTGTAATTATTATTTCAGACATGTTTCCTATTACATAAAAATGTGTTGGAGAGGTTGCAAAAGGTCATGCCAACTGTAGGCAATATTTTAAAGACTAAGCACTAAAATAGAAAGAGGTCAAGAAAACAGAAAGCTATGATCTTAAATAATTAAGTATGTACACTATGTAACTTTTTAGTGTATATGAGGAGCAAATAGTGTAACATCTATTCATCTATTCGTGAAATTCATTAATACCATTAAAATGCATGACAATCAACAAACAGCTATAACCCACCTTGACAGAAGTTAGTGCATCAAGCAAATCTGTTCTTGGGAATCCTGTCACTTTCTTAACTGGAACAGTAACTGGGTTTGTTTGAAAAAGTGAAATGTATTCCTCATCTTAAATTATACCAACAGATTACAGAAAAATCAGACAGAACAAAAAGATTGCAGAAATGGCTGGAAAATAAATGCAGCTGAAAGACAAGTTCCTGGTGACAAAACTTATTTAATTGAAAGGAATCAGATCACGCAAGGACAGTTGTTTGTGAGACCAGGCAGGAAGGGCTGTAAAGGTTTTATTTTAAAAATAAGTCAGGATATTCTGAGCTAGGTCTTTAATATCTCTAGAAAACTCCATAGATATTAGAGAGCAAGGGTGAATAGGGTCATCCTCATGATGCACAGGGGAGGGAAATGGCAGTGCACTGTACCCTTTTCTCAGTCAATGTAAAGTGTCGTGATTCAATTGTCTTCAAAGTCATTACAATAGTGCATATCAGGGGAGGAGCTGTCCCCCACTCTGTGCAGTTCCTAAAAGGGAAAACCTGGCTATCTGATGGTCACAGAAGAAACAAATACAATAGTCAGAACAAGACAGTATCTTTGTACCAGTGCAGACTGTTGCTCAGGATTATATCTGTATAGGCTCTATTTACATGTTGTGATGGTTTTTCCAGAGATAGTTAATTTTTTTCATAGCAACTGGTACAGGGCTGTGTTTTGGCTTTGTACTTTAAACAGAGCTGATAATAAGGGGGTGTTTTTGTTATTGCTGAGCGATGCTTGCACAGAGCCAATGCATTTTCTGCTCCTCACCTCACCCCATGCCACCAGTGAGGAGGGTGTGGGTGCACAAGGAGTCTAGAGGGGACATAGCTGGGACAGTTGATCCCAAATGACCCAAGGGGTATCTCACATCATATGGTGTCATGACATAATGGTGGGGGAAGAAGAAGGAAGGCAGGGACCTTCAGATTGATGCCTTTTTTCTTCACAAGTCAGTGCTACACATGATGGAGACCTTTCCTGGGGACAGCAGAATGAAGTGGCATATGAATTCTTTGCTTTGTCTGTGTGTGCAGCTTTTGCTTTATCTATTAACCTGTCTTTATCTCCACACATCAGTTTTGTCACTTTTACCGTTTCAATTCTCTCCCCTTGGAGGGAAGTGAGTGAGTGGCTGTGATGCATGGAGTTAAGCCATGAGCTTGTGTAAATGAAATGGGCCTGGGTTATCACACACAGCTCATGTTTGTACCACTGAAATCCTGCATTCCCTCTTCTACTTCCACTATAAGGTTCACCCTGCATCCAAACTGTTTTTGGGAAAGATGCATTGCCAACATAAGTCCTTGAAACACACCCAGACACACACACAAGGTGTGCTCTGGCACTTAACTATGTGGATGGCCACACGCCAGCAAGGGAGCTCAGACCTCAGCCCACAGCAGTTCACTGGGGCAGATGCAGTAACAGGCACTGGGCAGGATGGCTCACCGAACTGGTGCAGCTGTGACTCAGACCAGATGTAAAAAAAAGGTCCTACAATAAATGAGGCTGGATAATTACAGACATGGAGAAAAAGAAGCTTTAATCAAAGAAAAGTGAGAGGAAAAAACCACTTTTTATGACTACTTATATTTCCCTCTGTTACTGTGACAAAAATCCCAGCAATGACCCACCAAATGCTTGAAGGCACACTGTTCAAGTTTTGTGTTAGCTGATGCCTTGTTTGCCCAAGGAATGTACTAGCTCTCTGAGTTTTTGAGATGAAGACACTACAGCATCTCCATATTCCTAAAGAATTGCTTTCATCTTGTAATATTCAATTAACTTACTAGGATCACATGCTTAACATAAATATAGTGTTCCAGGGAAAATTTCTTTTGCTTGGCTTATTTCTAGTCTCTTGCAGATAGATAGCTCTCTGTTTATTTAGCAACTATATAATTTGATAAAATAATGGGGAAAATATGATTTTCAAATTCTGGTCTGTGATTTCAATACTTTTGTATTAAGTAAGAAATAAACAGTTACAGTGAGTGCATCTTACATGATGTGGAAAGTGTTACGAGCATACAAGTAATTTTCTGCAGGAAGAAAACAAATTTTTGGCTACATTCAGTGAGAATATTTTATAAGACATAACAAGAAATGAAGTTCTGGATAAAATTTTTGAGGGCTTGGCTTCATTTCTGAAGCCTGTCTGAATATTTAGAGGTTTTTGCTACATCTCAACTTGGAACAAAAAATTATATAAAGGTGATACTGAAAGAGGGCAGGTAGAGTCTTAATTGCAACATGCAGAATAAACAATGCTTGCTTAAAATGATTTCTTTTTTCCTGTAACTATATGTATTTAAAGCATTGGTAATGGATATAAATCAGATTTAAAGGTTGATAACTTCCTGATTATGTTGCAATTCAAAAATTTCCCAGTTAATTATGATGAAAGACATTTCCATGGAATGGTATGTTATTTCAGCATTTGCTCTTGGGAATTACTGCCCAATATTGTCATTAAAGTAAAGCAAAAACCTGATGGTGGGTGAAGTATAAGCATTGTTTTTTAGATAAGATAGCATAAGTATTGTACCTCAAGCACTTACATAAAAATTTGTGAGCTACCATTTCCATAGCAACAGGCAACATAATTTAGCTAAGATAGCTGCTTTCCATTCTCGGGACTTCATTGTCATTGCAGTTTACAAAATACAAAAGTATGTCTTCTAAGACTAATACCGTAAACAGACAAAATGCTGGAAATACTGAGGAAGGCATAGATTTTGTTACAGATGCAGAACAATACTTCTTTCTCTTCTCACCTGTATTTCATGAGGTTCTCTACCATTTTCAACTCACCACGTACTAATTTTGTTCTCCTTGTTGTGCAGCAGATCCAGTGAAAGATATCTGAAACTGGCCTGTCTCTCATGTTAGTCTGATTCTTTCTGGAACGCACAGAAGCAACTCTTCACTGGCAAATTCCTTCCTTCTCTCCTTCCTCCTCTCAGTTACCAAAATAAAATTCACTTCAATGCAGAGAGTCAGCACAACATATCTGGGGCACCTGTTAAATCTCATACTGAGCCTACACACAGTTACTAATTTAACACACTGCTGACACACTCCCATAGTCGTAAGTCTTTTGCTCCTCCATTGGTTCCGTGAATCTTGTTATTAATCTGAATCACTTTAAAGTTCTTTTTAAAAATATCTGGCTCCTTATTTTAATTTTTTTAAAAAGTCTGTGAAAAAAATTATATGAACTTAAAAAGACAGCAGAACTAATTTTCTCACTAAAGGTACTCTGAAATTTCACACTTGAGTAGCTGTGGTCTAAATGGAAAGATCATGAGGAGCACCGTCAATTTTTACCTATTGGAAGTATAGGATTGCAGTCTGCTGTCCTTGCACAGAATGATGTCTTATACTATTTTCTCAGTGAGGCTAGAAGAATTCCTTTTGAAGGAGAAATCTGATTGATGTCAGCAAGTGAATCACCACCTGTCCATGGGAAATGAATGCTCTTGAAAGAAAACTATATTGGACACTGCATTTGATAGACTCTGTAATGCAGTGCCTGGCTCTGTCTCTGAAGTCCTCCTGAGCTGAGCCCCTGACAGGGACACTAAGGCACTCGCCTCCTCACAGATTTTCCTTACTATAAAAATATGCAGAAGGTAAAAACACTACATCTTTTACTTCACCATTGACAATTAATTATGCATGACATTCAGATGCAGATAATTTATCTGACTTCTAAGATATCTCATTTTGGCAAGTGCACCAAAGACAGAAACTGGCATAGGCAGCTGGAAACAAAGCTGTGATGCTGGAGCATAATCCCTTGTCCTGTGGGTACATGATTAGTCGTCAGGAGCAATTCAGGGATCAAGAGTAAGATGCATTATATTCTATTTATGAACTTCACCTAAAGAACATATGAAATGTGTAGATGGCAGTTAGCTTTTTCCAGCTACAGTGCAATGCATGATTTCTTACAGAAAGACCCTGACACAGGGAAATAATCCTCTATTTCTACATCCAGCCAAACAAATATGTACAACCTGGCTCTCATTTCATTAATACAAACTAATTACATATGATCTAGCATTTTGATGAAGGCTTAAACATTTAGCTGATATAGAAAGAAAAAAGCACTACACCTACCAGAGTAATTATTACAAGGGTATTTTTATCCTGCAGTTGAACATACGCAATAAATGAGCATTAGCTTATGCTACTGAAATAGTGCCTGAGCCTTTATTATCCTACAGGAGAAATTCTGTAATCCCCTCTGACAGACTCATAATCACAGCAATAACCAGTTCTTGACCTGTGAAGCAGGTTAAGTATCCCTGCCAAACTAACAAGAATAATAACTATTTTGTTTATGAAAAATTGATTGTTAACCACCAGAACTGTAAAAAGGCATACCCGTATTAATTAACAGTGCTAATCTTGCATTAAAATCAAACACACATACACAAGTCACTGATCTTGATAGATAAGTCTTACACTACCACCTCCAAAATTTATGATCACAAGAAACACAGCCATATTTATTCAGAGGTAAAGATAACCAAGGAAAACACCAGCTCCTATCATCTTCTGATCATTATGATCACTTCCTTGGCTGAAATCTGAATAAGGAACCAGTTCTAGAGCAATGTCAAAAATAAAATTTAAATTCTATCAGCAAGTTTACTTTGAAGTACTAAATACTGCTTGTGGCATTTTAGCTTTGAGAGTGTCATTTAATATCTTCATGAGAATGTGTTCATATAGCAGTATGATTTATTATTGTCAAAAACCTTGTAACAGCAAAGAAATACCTGACTCGTGATCTATTTTATACCTAAACTTCTAGGTAGAATCTATTGGCTTATAGAAAATAATCTGGACATCTATTGTCCTTGGATAGTTTTTGTAATTCACAGCTCCAACTGCTCATTTCAAGAAAAGGAAAAATTTAAGGTCAGAAATAAATAAATATTTTAAACTATAAATTTAAAAATATTTTGAGATTATATAATTTTAGGGAAAATGATATCTGATAAATTAATACCTAAAAAAATTAGAACTAAAATAAAAATAATTTTTAAAAAAATCTTTTTTTTTGCATACAGCAAATAACTAAAAGTCATTTGAAAGTGCTGCTGGACCACTTAATTTGCCACTGAGGAAAAAAACAGTCATGATTTATATTGCATCCTATAAAACTGATATTTTTTTATACACATTTTAGAAGAATATGTGCTAATACCAACTACTTATTTTGTAAACTATTCGAAGTACAACCTTCAGCTTCTACAAGCTGGCCTAAACAAGTAGTGAAGGAGCAACATTAGACAATACATAACCACAGTAAATACAAAGCCCATCAATAGAGTATATTAAATATTTGTCTATTTAAGAAGCTACCAGCTGATGAATTAAAAGCCTTTTCTACATTTAGCTGTCAAAATAATCTGCATTTAATCCACGCCATCAAAATGAGGAAATTAAAGACAGCAAGTTTTAGATAACGAGTCAAAGCTTTCAAGAAGACAATCTTTGACTGCCAACATGGTTGTCCTCTTTTCAATTCAAAAATTAAAATATCTTCATTAAAGATTTGCCTTTGGCACAAACTTGCATTGGCTATCTTTCTTCATATGAGTTCTTGTGGACTATAGCATTAGTTTAAAGCATCATTTGGAAGACTTTAATATTTCAGAGTCTTCCTCTGAGCTGTTTCTCTTAACATTATGAAGTGCTGCAACAATCTGCTGCAGCATCACAGTCTAAACACAGAGCTATGACTAAGAATAGTTAAATGACAGTTTGGAAAAATGGCTGCTTTAATGGAACATTGGGGATAATTTCACAAACCCAATATCATAAATACTGTAGCCCTTGCTGCTCTCAAATAATTACATTTCACGCATTTTAAAGAGACATGCTTAATTAAAGAAGAATCCAGCCATGACTTCCTACATTTGCAGGAATCAGAGATACACCATGTAGTTCTGCAGATTCTGGTAGAGTCCAAATATTTTTTAAAATTTATTTTAATTCCTTTTAATTCTGTTTAGTGGTAATGAATGAGGTATATAATTACTCTGATTCATCCTGTACCCTTAACATGAAATACCCCAGAGCACTTAAAAACAATAATTAATAAAAACATCAAAAAAGAATTAATTAAAAGCACAACTAAAAATTAATTATTAACTTCACATTAAACAAGATTAAGAATTGTGCAGAACTCATTAAGACTTTGTATAACTCATGTTAAATAAATGGCTAAGAAATTAGTAGTAGTACCTGTGGTACCTCTATATCAACAGCTCCTTATAAAGTTCTTGTTAAACAAGTATGAATCATAGCTAAGAGCCAAAGAAATGAGACCAAGTAATCCTAAAGAGTAAAATAAACCCATGTAGCAAAGTATCAATACCATATGTTTGTGTGAGATTCTGTTCCTAATTTCAAAGGAGTATATAATTCCTTCACTTCTGAAATTGCCATATTTTCAAGAAAAGTGTATATCCCTTTCATTTTTGCTTTTTGCATATATTTAGGTGGAAACTAAACAGATGAAATTGATGATATAGAAATAAACATTTGAATACAGGAATGAATTGTACAACTGTCAAGTTCCTGCATGATTATGCACTTTCATTTTTTTTCCCATCTTTGTAACTCCATGACTGGGTTCCATTCTAGAGCAGGGACACACCAGCATGGTGTGCACACCCTAACTCAGCTTCCCCAGAGCACATCTGTATCTCCACCCCAGGAAAGGTTTGCTCAGTGACATGCAATCCTCATTGCTCAATCACCCAGAAGTGTCAGGCTCCAGAGCAACCCAGACTGAAAACATATGAGCTATTTTGGACCAGGAGCCTGAAGGAGCCCAGAAACTAAAGAATTAAAAAAAGTTCAATCCATTTGAAATCATGTTTTAATATGCCCCTATCCAAGTGCAAATTCCCAGAGCAGACTTTTGTTGTTGGTACATAATCGTTGTGTTTTTACCTGCAGGATCATCTGGAAAACTGATATTTTGAATAGCAGGACTATGCACAGTTACATCCCAATGAAGACTCTAAAGGCAAGATAGGGTACACACATACTTTCTCCTCATGGTTTTTACTTGAGACAAAAAAGTCAAGGGGCAAACACAGAACTGGAAGAAAGTAACAGAACTAAAAATTTATGAATTTGGATAAAATCTGTACTAGATTAGCACAATAAATGAAAGGTGATTTATTTTTAGTTTGTGATTCTGTCCATTCAGCTTTTTACAGAAGCTCAAAAGGGGCTCAACTGTAAGTGACCTTTTAGTTACATTTTCTTTACTAGCTTATCATACTCCACCCTCTTATGGTTTGATGACTTTAATTTAATGCTTTGGGTTACTTTTTTTTTCAATCAAGCTCGTCTTCAGCCTAAGTTGGCAGATTTTACTTTTCTTTTTTCTGAACATTAAAAATAACGTTACAGAAATTCAGTAGAAAGATTAGAGAAAACCTCCAACACTTAGCAGACTCAATTCACTAGGCAAGCATTTCCTCAGATAAAATCAAGATGACAGTTAGCCAAAACCAGCTGCAAAATATTATTTTCTCCAAATTTGTTCTTTAAAAATCTGTCAGCTCTAATCAAATAACACTGAACTTTGATATTCTGTTTATTGATACTCTTGATCTAAATTCCACTCAGTGTTATTTGTCCTAAGCCATCCAATCTTCATTTTCTACGCAACCTTGCACATGCTTTAGGCAAAGGCAGAGAAAAAGGATAAAGATGTGACTTTCCGTGCTTCTGACTCAATACTACACTAACTGCAAATAATACAGCTGAGAAGATACTCAAAGATAAACTTTTATTTCAACCACAATACCCAGTATTGGTGTACTGAATGAAATCTCCATTTAAGTTTTTGACCAAACAGATCTGTGAATAGGAAAGGGCACAGTTCAACGGGCCATTAACTAACTTCAGGAAATGATGCTCATTATATGGACAAAGTGTTATTTCTTCTGGAAAATAAGCACTGACCAACTACCTTGATCGGATACACACAGGAATTAGAATAGATTTTTTAAGTTCATATTTGATTAGTGTTTGAGAGACTCTTACTCTAAACACTTCCCAAAGGACTGCACATGCTAAGTTCCTACCATAGCTCGAGCTATTATTGAAAGACCCGAGAACACTCATTCCATTAGCACTATCTTAGTTTTACTGACAGTGCTGAAGACAACAGTCTGTTCCCTGGACTATTAAGGGAATTTCAGAAATTAAAAAAAAAAAAAATTGAAGTTGAAGTTTAGCATTACCTTGCTACTAACAGTGAAGAAGTCTTTAAAAAACCCAATATCTTTGTCCCTGAGGTACTTCAGAAAACCTCAAGCCTGTTTAGATGAATTGCAACAAAACAGCATTCATCATTAACACAATGAAAAACAAAATCTGTGGATCTTACCAACCAGTTGGGTACTTGGGGGTGCTAGTAGGGAAAAGAGAAAACACTACACGCTGAAGCTGAATTTAAAAAAATAATCAACAGAGATGCAAAAGGTGCATTTGGATTATCTACTGTAGATTCCTAACTCAGGTGGCATCTAACTAATTTTTATGTGATCCAAAACAGGAATTCATAGGCATGCTTCACAGCCTGTGGAAATCAAAGCAGACAACTGCTATTAACTATCTTCACCATGGAGCTCTTCTGTGTTAAGGGTACATTCTTAATATTCTAAGTGAGTTAATACAAGATATTAATTATGCAGATGAAGTCTGAGGAATGCATTTAAATGGCACTTTAAAGTCTCTAACCTTTTTTTAATCTCACTTCATAGAGACACATCCTGGCTGATTCTTCTTCTTGGACTAATGATCACCCAAAATTCAGTGCCCACTCAGATTTCACCTGCTTGAAACAGGTAGATTTCATATGCTGCCACCTCAAATCTCATGTTAGCCACATCAAACTAAGGAAAAAATGCTCGTTCCTATTCTGTCAGTTACCTTTTAGGATTACCACTTGGTTTGCTTGACACAGACAATTACTGTAATCTGAACTGTAGCTAAATCCTTAAAAAGGGAGAATTAAGAAGGAAGTGTTATGTACAAATAAAAAGTACTTTACTTCTATATAAAGCATTTACAAAATTCTAGATGAATATATTCTCATAGTTTTTGAAAAACAGGGGTTTCTAGGACAGCTGTCAGAAAACCAGTCTTACAGTGTGAGCCTTAATGAGCACAACATATTAAATTTAGCAGAACAAAAGTTGAAAGGTACCTTGACTACTGTATAAAAATTTTTAGTAGTCATAGAGATGATAAAATTGTGGTAGTCTGTGAAAGAGGCCAGGTTTGCAGATCAAGGCAGTAAGTTCATCAGGCCAGGTGGCACAGCTTCTCTGCACAAAGACCTTTCAATAGGTCACTGCAGTTTGTCATAGACATTTGTTCAGAAAACATACTGGAAAAAGGGTGAATTTTCAGTGTTGCTGACAAAGGCATAGCAAAAGGAAGACTGGCAGCTGAAATTAGACAAATTCAACCTTTCCACAACATTTCAATTTCCTAGCACTAAGGGTAATTAAATATTGGAATGGCTTACCAGGGGAGCTGGTGGACTCGCCATTGCTTGGAGCTTTAGGACGAGATTAGATATCATTGTAAAAGAGATGCTTTAATCCAGCTTCTGGAAGTTCTCAACATGCCCATAACACTTGCAGCTCTGCATTAAGACAATGACTATAATCAAATCTCATACTTTAGGGTTTCAGCTAATCAACTGCAAGGGTTATAAAGAATTTTTTTTCCCTTCACATAAAAACCAGACAGATACCTTGGTATGGCTTATGTTCTGATCTGTCTCTGAAGTAGCAGAGATTGCCCAAATCTACAGAAAACATGGGGCAGCTGATGCAGTTGCCAGTGGTGATAGGGAAAGTACTTCCTCTTAGCCTGAAATTCACAAAGTAGTTATATCCAAATGGGAACTCATATGAATTTAAAGTCATCTAGATGGATGCAAACCCCTTCTGCCCTGGAACTCGTGTGATCAGGTCAGTGCAAAAGCAGGTTTGGTCTGTCTGCCCTGCTAAAGGTCTGGTAGAAGCACCCACTCAGCATTTCACTGACACTGCTACATGACTTAAGGAAAAGAATCGTTTCATGCTCTGCTCCTGCAGAGCACTGCCAAGGGTCAAGTGAAAAACTATTGGATCACCATCCCCTTAGAGGTCTCATTAATGAATCCTGCTGGATTAGCTCAAAGGGTGTGCTTTTTTCCAAAGTGAGATAAATAGAAATCTCAAATGAGTTTGGTTTGTGTTTGCTCAGCGTGAGATACAAATCACCTGTTTACACACATATCTCAGCTAATTAACTAATTGCTATTAAAGATGCATAAGTAACACCTTACTCTCTTCTATCTGCTGAAAGTTAATATACTTTAGTCTAACTAGAATAATCATGTTAACACATAGATATCAGGATTTATTGTTCTGTGTTTTCCAGCATATATACATAAGCATCCCTTTTGGTTTTTAGTTTAGCTACATCTGTAACTATACATTTTCCACTATTTTAGCAGAATACTATAATGACTTGATTATTAAATGTAAGTAAAGCTGAAGGCAAGAAAGAACATTCTGCTACTTTTACCCTTTAATGTGAAAAAGTCTTAACTCTGTCAAATACTGCATAAAATGAGAGATGGTTCTATTAGTGATTTCTACGAGCTGCACAGTAGCATATTCTGACTCTCCAAATAAATATCTATTTAATTGAAGTCCACGCCAGGCTTTTATGCTTATTGGCTGCCCATACTATTCTCTTACATCCCTTTGACAGTTTGTTAGATTCTAAGATATTTCTGTCTGCACTAAATAGCAGGCCATTTGATGGATTTGTGCACAGCTACACCTGGAATGTAATGCAAGCATGTAAACCACCTGTTGTGCAGTTCAGGACATTTTCCATGCAGAATAAGGATGATTTCTCTTTGCCATAATTCTGAAGCATATATAAGGCTCTGTTGTCAGTATTGCTCATTATGATTTTTTTGTCATTTTACAAAGTAAGAATGGGACACACCATGACAGCACCATCTAGTAACATAAAATATTCATGCAAAAACAAAAGCAGACTCAGCCTTTAAAAAGTAGAGGGGAAAAAAAAAAAAAAAAAAAAAAAAAAAAAAAAAAAAAAAAAAGAAGAAGAAGATACACTGATCCTGCTTGTCTCAATGTCTATTTTGGTGACACATGCATATATTTGCAGCATTTATGAGGATCAAATTTTCAAGATGGCCCTAATTAAGCAGTATGTTATTTCATGGGTATCCTTATTCAAACCAAAATACTCAGACTAAGAGTTTCCTCTTTTGGGATGAAAATGACAAAATCTGTACTTAGGGTCTTCTGACTTCTCAAACAGACTTCACTTTTGCTGCTGTATTTACATACAAATAACAGACAGAATCTGTACCCAGATCTGCTCCAAACTGCACAAAAATTTCTTTATGATGAACATCTAAACTTTTTTGTTCTGTTGGTCTTTTTTGTTCTATATCTTACAGCATACCTAATGCCTAAGGTGCAGGAATGCTTGGACAACCTCAAATGAATCTACTGCCCCATAATTTTTAAAGAATGATCTTTAAGGAAAACCTGACGGAGGAATATTATGCTATACACTAGACACGTTTTAGAAGCCAATGACATAATAAACAGTAATATCATTCTAATGATAAATATCATCACAAATTTTGACTAAATCTCTGTTATACAAGTATTATGCCTTAGTTTTCACAGCTGTTCAACTTAAGGATTATTCAAGAAAATTTTGAGTACAGAGTCTGCATATTTGCAGCAGATTTACTTTACTTGAGAAAGTGCTCATTTATATTCCTTCTGTGCTAAAATCTCTGCCCAAGTTACACAGAAGTTCATGATTACTTAGCATCAAATTTTCTGCTTTTGTATTTGTGCTAAAAAATTCCCAAGTCAAAATGTTTGAATTGTATAGTATAGTTGCAAAATTCTAAAATTTTTAATTGAATGTATTATTTCTAAATTTAAGTTCCACACAGCATAAAAAATGTTAATGTACAGTAGAATTCAGTGGATTAATGTAATTGTGTTATCATTCCTTCTCAATTCTCTACTGAAAATGTTCTTACTATTCAAAACCTCTTTCCTACACACTTCTAGTAATAAAAATGGAAACTAAGTTCTATATTTCTTGAATTTTTGCTTTCCTTAAATACTGACTAGTGGGGTTATTTTTCACATGCCTTAGAGAATCACATGCAAGTTTGAATAACTTAAAATCTTTTCATTGGGACTTGTTTTGGAATAATTCTTCTCTCCCCTTGGATTGTTTACATTAAGGATATAACAGTTAACATTTAATGCAAAATTTCAATTCTATTCTTTAAACTTGTGCATTTAATAGCTACCTTTTCTTCATTTAGCTGAAATCTAAAAATAAAAACTAATAGTACAATTTTGACACATAACAAAATGCTGTCAGAAGAACACCAATTAAATTTTACAACACCCTTTTCCCCCACCCTCCAAGAAAACTCAAACTGAGTATAAAACAAACAAATAACATAATCTAATCTAACTGTCCACTTTACCTGGAAATGCATGCCCTGTTAGAGAATCCAAATCTGAAATTAAAACAGTGAAAAAATAATCTTTAACACTAATTTAATATTTAAAAGCACAAAAAAGCAAAAGCAAACCTGCCAGCAAATACCATAGTATCATCAATATAAAATTTTAATCATATATATAGAAAAGCAAACCCAAAAAACTTAACATTATATTATGAACATTTTCTTCTCCATAGTTTTGTAAAGATGTAAAATATTATCTAAAAGTTAAAGCTTTAAACACTATGAGAAGCTAATTTATTTTACTGTTTAAGACAGACATATCAAAATTAAATTGGAATTTTACAATACTTTGTAAATGAACCTCTGATTTCATAAACACAAATCTTGAGTATAAACTTTTGTTCTACCTTTGTACATAACAATAATTAGAAAAGTGCAGAATACTTTTTAGATTGTACACTTTAAAAATATTTCCTTTCGTGATCACAACAAATAAGAGACCTAATTTTGTCAATTCTAATGTTCACACTTTCCCCCTCTGCCCCCCAAATCTATCTGTTTTAAAAAAGAGATAAGAGCTGGATGGATTCCTGCTGACACCATAAAACATAAATGAGGGCTTCACTGATAACTCCCATCTGAAGAGACAGCGGAAAGCCACATCAGTGATGTTGAAGGCATCAGAATGGCCCCTTCTAAATGTGCACTGAGACCAGAAGTCCATTTTTAAAGTACTTTGCACATTTGGAAATTCCATGCTCTTAGAAAAGATTTATTTGTTAACTTTGAGGTGTTACACCATAGCCAGAACAGTAGCAGGGGTTGATAAAGTACAGTCAATATCAGCTGGGATTGCTGTTGCATTGCCAAGGTACAAGGTAAAAGGGTAATTCTCAGACACACACAGCCAAAAGAAACCCCCTCTTAGACAGTGTTCTGTCACACGAGACAGTGACGTGAGTCCATTTGGAGAACAATTCCAGCTGGTAGGGGCAGTCCACCAGGTCCCAGTCAGCTCACCAAGAAAGGGCAGGACCTTCCTTCCTTCCTTCCTTCCTTCCTTCCTTCCTTCCTTCCTTCCTTCCTTCCTTCCTTCCTTCCTTCCTTCCTTCCTTCCTTCCTTCCTTCCTTCCTTCCTTCCTTCCTTCCTTCCTTCCTTCCTTCCTTCCTTCCTTCCTTCCTTCCTTCCTTCCTTCCTTCCTTCCTTCCTTCCTTCCTTCCTTCCTTCCTTCCTTCCTTCCTTCCTCCCTCCCTCCCTCCCTCCCTCCCTTCCTTCCACCCTTCCACCCTTCCACCCTTCCTTCCACCCTTCCTTCCACCCTTCCTTCCTTCCTTCCTTCCTTCCTTCCTCCCTTCCTTCCACCCTTCCACCCTTCCACCCTTCCACCCTTCCACCCTTCCTTCCACCCTTCCTTCCACCCTTCCTTCCACCCTTCCTTCCACCCTTCCTTCCTTCCACCCTTCCTTCCACCCTTCCACCCTTCCTTCCACCCTTCCACCCTTCCACCCTTCCTTCCACCCTTCCTTCCACCCTTCCTTCCACCCCTCCTTCCACCCTTCCTTCCTTCCTTCCACCCTTCCACCCTTCCACCCTTCCTTCCACCCTTCCTTCCACCCTTCCACCCTTCCTTCCACCCTTCCTTCCACCCCTCCTTCCACCCCTCCTTCCACCCTTCCTTCCTTCCACCCTTCCTCCCACAACTGGGATCACAGAGGGGTGCAACAGCTACACTCTCTCAGAAAAACACCATAGACAGATTGTGGCTGATGAATCCACCTTACTATGTGTTTAGAAATGAGCTTTCTTGTCATTTTTAGGAATTGATTGTATTTACTAGCAGTGCCTGGAAAAAATCTTTTAGTACTGTTTATAAACTACTACATCTTAAAAAAAAAAAAAGTTTTCTTATCGCAACACTCAACAAATACAAGATTCTAAGTTAATGCTTAAGGCTACAGAAATTCCGAACTTTTTGTAATGTAGTAACTAATTCTAAAAGTCATTGGAAAAATATTTACCAATTAACTCCTGGAACTGCAGAAGGAACTCTTTAGACAGGAGGAAAGGTGTGCTTGGCTCTAATAACTTATAACAGTTTAACTGAGACATCTCCTGAGGACTGTGAACATGCTTAGTTTTGTAAGAGAACATAGGAGAAAAACAACCCAAAATGTGATAAATGCACTAGAGAGAACTGTTTTCTGAAATCCAAGTTGCTGAACACAACAAGTTAACTAACAATTCCAGTATGTAGAGTCTCAAGATTAATCATAAACTACAGAAGAAAAAAAAAAAAAAGATTTTTTTCTTTCAGAGTCTGAGAGACAGAAGCATGCTGTTGCCTCGTAGGAGTCCATAAAAACCACACCAAAACCAGATTATGCATAATTGGAGCATCTAGCTGGGCAGTGACTGCTCCCTGAAAGCATAGACATCACATAGCTACCTTGCAAATCAGAACCATTCAAAAAATGTCTAATACTTGAATTGTTCAAACTGCTGTCACTGTGCACATCCTGTGGCACATCCTGACACAGAAATAAGGTGTTTGAAAACATCTGTTCTATGTCATTAATAAAAATATCCTGATGCAAAACCTGAAGATCCAAGAAAAAGAATAGAAGAGGAAAAAATTCTCTTCTTCCTATAGCAGTGAAAAAATATCTACTCAGACACTGGGATTTTAAAAATGAAAAACAAACAAAAAACCAACCAACCAACCAACCACCTCAAACTAAAACAAAAAACCCAAACAAAAACAAAAAAAAAAAATGCAGATAAGTTCATGCAAATTAATTAGGCTCCTGTCCCAGCATAAAACAACACTACTATGTAATACTTTGTGTTAAGCTGATGATATAAATTGTGTTTATTTTCTTACAAGTCAGCCTACACTAACTGAAAACAAGGTAGTTTGTCACCCAAGCATGTGTCCTGTGTGAACTGTTAAAGAAAATCAGACCTACATTGCTAGCTGAAACCAGAAGATTTTATGGTATATTGAACCCACAAATCATGATCCACATGCCCCAATTCCATCATTACATTTCACAAAGAAAGATATGAGCTGACACTGCATAGGCAGGCAAGGTAAAGTTTCCTGTATAAAGATAAATACAGTGCGCAATATTTCTCTGCTAGAGTTCAATACATGAAATTACTGCAGTTACAATGGAATGAAACCTTTGCTGAAACAACTGCAATATTAAGTCTCTGCCATAAGATTTCTTCTACTCTTCTATGGACTCCAAGGGCAGCAGAAAAATCATAATTTACTGTTATTGTTAAGAGCATTTCTCAGTTTCCTTGACTGATTTTCAATTAAGTAAGCCTTGAACAGGTGGAATCCAATTTTTCTTCATTCAAGTTATTTAGTGAATTTCCCAGATTTGTTGCTATTCACTTTTATTTTCATACATAAGACTTTCTAAGCAGCAGGAATCTGAGATGAAAGTGGAGTACATAAAAGTGACACACACTTTCATCTCCTTTTTAAGGCAACATAGCTAACATGTTCACATTAGCAGTTATCAAGGAATTACACTCATGAAATCCAGACCTGATTCATACCATAAGTCATTGATTTAGGTAATAAAACTGGTGATTTGACAATAAAGCTGACTTTGAGTTATAATGAAAAGCATGATGTTTTAAAAAGGGAATGAATGCGCACTTTTTAGCAAGCAGTATCTCTGGTACACCACATTTTATTAGCTCAATGCAAAACAGACGTTGGAGATGGTACAAGATTTTCATGCCAATAAACTAATTATTTCTTCCTAGAGCTGATTAACAAAGATGTAGTCCTCTCTGTACTTTGCCTCCAAGGCCCATTGCTCCTATTTTACAAACTGTTCATTGCACAAGGCAGTGCTCAGCTTTTGACTTCCCCTCTCATGGTACTCCTTGTGCTGTGCTTACAGTAAAATATCAAAGCACTGTAGGGCTGCCACTGGCATGATGCTGGCAGAATGCCAACACGAAATGAGTGGAAGGGATGACTTTTACAGTGCACAAGAAAACACATTTAATGTGCAGAGCACATTTAAGTCATTTAACATTAAAGGTTCTCCATGGCATTGGCAGCAAGATGATGTAATACCAAACTATCTCTGGGAGCTGGTACCTGCTTAGAAAGGTTAGGAGGAGCTCAGGAATGCTAAATCATACTCTCTTGAAAATACAAGATTTTTCCCTGATTCTAAGTGTTTTAACAGCAATGGTCAGCAAGAAATAAATATCTCTGCTTTGCTAAATCTCCAGTTAGACTTAATCTTATTTTAAGACTCAAACTGGGCAGCAGAACTCAGGAACCCTTGCAATGCGCACAACACCTGGACCATGAATTCTACAAAGTTCAAGTCTTCTTTAAACAAGATGAGTGGAGTGAAGTGCAGCTGCTCATAATATTTGGAATACAAAGGGCTGGTTGCAAAGAAAAGAATGAAGAGTGACATAGAGCTGCAATGGCTGAAGATGAAAGATGATTTGCATTAACTAGAATTTACAAGTGTAGTTGGTTTTGACAACCAGGTCAGTGAAAACTATTGGCACCTAACTTAGGATTGGCTTGGGACTGTGAGTTTGGCAGCATCAAGATTTGAGGGTTAATTTGGTACTACTCAAACCTAAAACCAGATGCTAAAGGAGAAGTAGGTAAACAATCCTTTGCATTAGCCTCTAGAGGGGGAGATTTTCCTTCAGCTCCAGAAATTATCTAAATTATTCACTGAAAACCAGTTTTTTCAGTAGAAGCAACTTTAGCACAAATCTGTTGCCTCAACTTGGATCTCCTCTATTTATTATCTGTCACTATAATCTTAATCTACTGCAATAAATCTGCTTTCAGAGTCTCTCTTCTTTTCATTATTAGGTTATTTGCATTCATTCGCCACCAAACCTTTAAACAGTACAATTACAATTTTAATGGAAATGGAAACCTTTTCTGTGAGAATTTCCCAGACAAGGGAAAAAAAAAAAAAAAGAGCATAAAGGTTGCACTCAAGAATTCATGACAATGCAGTCACCTTACAAACCTACTGTTCACTTGCACTGGCATTTGGAATTAATTTTTATTTTTGGAGATAATTCAAAGAAAAAAAGTCCAGCTGGACAGTTAGTTATGAAGAATTATCAATATGACATTTGAAAGCCTATTTATTTTTCTGATTCAATTTGATAGTATTAATATTTTGATTAAAAATTATGTCTTATTGAGACAGGTAGATTACATTTACACTGCTAACCAAAGTTTCATTTAACCAGCACTCCTTCCTGTGATATCATTAAGACTAAAATTCAAAGTTATTTTTCCTCAGTAGAAGTGTTTTGTTGTGAGATACATGTCTGAGCTTCCTTTAACTCCAATGAAGAAGTAGTTGAAATTGAGTCAATTAATTACATTGAAAAATAAAAATTAAAGTTGTACAGAGGAATAGTTAGAACAGCTCTTTCCATTGACAAGATCTCTAACTACAGTGTGAGTTTAGACAGCTACATATCTACATAACCTGTAGTGTAGGTAACTGGAGATGAATCTCACCACAAGAATCTTTCAGGAAAGTAATCTACATATATGGGTGTGGATCTGAGAAAGACACAAGAATAAAATGGGAATGATTTAGACATGGAAAAATTGCTTGTTTACAAGTGGTAAATTTGATGCCCTCAGATGTCTAAAATGGCTCATTAAAATAAGTTCTGGACAAAAATAACTGAGTCCTGTCAGCTTCTAGTGCAAAAATTCACTGATCATTTTTCTCCTTATTTTAAAGTCATACGATAATTATACAGGTTGATACTTGCCACTTAATATTTTGCCTTCTGATTTATGTTATTCCAGGAAGAACTTGAACAATGGCTACAAACTGAAACACAAAAGGATGCATCTGAACACCAGGAAACACCTTTTTTTTTTTTTTTCAGTCACCAGAGTGACTGAGCACTGGCACAGGTTGCCCAGGGAGATTATGAGCCACTTATTGCTGTAACGTTGACAGAATAGGAAAAAGAAGTGAATTGTTCCTGGTGAGACAGCTGAATTGAGGGAGACAGTTCACAAAAAAATACTGATATGGGGAGCTTTATTAATAAGCCTGGTCTCCGTAATAGAAAACATCTGTTATAATTAATAACTGGTAATCATTCACACTGGCCATTGAAGTCTTTGCACACACAGCTCACCTTGTACTTGCACACTCACAGTTTTTCACAGTTCATAACTGGGAGGCCAACACAAGCTGTCTGCACAGAGGCACAGGACCATAACAGCACATGGGGGATCCCAGGTGGTTGCCCAGGAAGTCCCTCAAAGGGTCCTTCACTTCATCACTTTGTACACTGCAGCCTGGCCACATGTGGCAGCAGCACCTACCTACCCTGGTCAACTGAACTGGATCATGACTTGCTTCTCTTACTCCAAAACACATTCTCCTCATTCCTTTACTCTATCTCACTTTAAAAAACTGAAGAAAAACAACCACTAACAAAAAATAAAAACTCCAGAAACAGTTTCCTTTGATTTTGAAAGCCCCCATTAATCCATTTTCTTCTGCTACTGATTTTAAGCAGTTGGTCTGCTTCATGCTTCATAAGGCCAATCATGGCCTCAGGACTAGTTTATCCAAATTCAATGCAGAATTTTGGAGAGCATCTTAAAATATGTTGCAGAGCCTATAGCTGCATACAGATATTTCTAGATCAGAACATTAATGCTTTCCATAGTAGCTCTCACCAGGAAACTAAAAGTACATTATGGATGAAATCCCAGCCCTGGTTTCCTGCAGTGCTGTATGCTATACTGACAGTAGCAGCAGCACCCACCCTGCTTGAGTGCAGAGACTTTATTGAGGCAGCAGTCCCCAGCTCTTTGAGAGCAATCAAGGAAGACACCTATCATCTGAGGTAGGTATACTGTAATTTGGACCCTGTGGAGATCATCACAGCTTTACTGCCCCGTATTGAGCCAGGATTTCCCAGAGGACTACCACAGGCATGCCATCCTCACCACATGTAAAAATCCAAACACTTTCAGAAAGGCACACAGTATCATCTACAGGCACACTGTTATGTAGATATGTGCATTTATGTAAAATAAGCATACAAATGAAAAAGTTTTTCAGAAAGGTCAACACAAACATTATTTATGCTTTCCCAGTGACTTCCATTTGTGTAGTTGGCTTAGCCATGGAAGAGGTGAGAACACCTCTTTTACCTAATCCACTTTAGTTTCTTAGCATTTTTAAACAAACATTTTTAAGATCAAAAGCACTTTTAAAATTAAGTATGCATGATCACTTAAAAACCATCACCTTAAAAACATAGAATCATTTAGGTTGAAATGACCCTGAATACCATCAAGTTCAACCATTAATCTAGCACTGCCAAGTACACCAGTAAAGCACATCTCTAAGTCCCACATCTACACATTTTTTAAACACCTCCACTAATGGCGATTCTACCACTTCCCTGAGCAGTATGTTCAAATGCTTGACATCTCTTCTGGTGAGGAAACTTTTCCTAATATCCAATATAAACCTGTTTGCTTGTAGGAGAAAGGAATACAGGTGACCTTGCCCCTGATAAGCAACAGCTGTGTTAATTACCCAACACAGCCTCTCCACTAATGAGTCACTATATCCAGTAAAGATAAGTGTGATAAAAGGGAGTTGGTTAGCTAGCGAGGGGAGGATCATGACTGGGTGAATTGTGAGGAAGGGTCCTGGGGAGAGAGAATCACTACTGTGAGGTTATTCTGGGTCTGCAGTTAGAGCATATTGTTGGAACCTGCAGCCATAGTCTAGCTGGGTAAAAGCCTGCAGTCAGACTCTGCAAACTAATCACTGCAGTTATAGTTTAGCAGGAAATAACCAGCAGTCAGAGGCTGCAAGGGAAACCTAGAGTAGGAGCTTCCTACAGCCAGGGTCAGTGAATAGGTAGAGTCAGGATGGCTGAGCTGTAAGGAAGAAAAAATCAGGACCCTTCTCATGCTGTGATAAACGAGAAGTCTGAGTCTTGGCTCATTTCTACCCACTAACAAGAGGGCTGCTACAACATTTGCTCATGGCCTGTCACTTGTTTCTTGGGAGATGAGACCAACTTCCCCTCACTACCAGCTTCTTTCAGGCCCTTGTAGCAAGTAATAAGGTTCTCTGTCTGAGCCTCTGTTTCCCCAGGCTAAAAACCCCATCTCCCTCAGCTGCTCCTCACAGGACTTCTGCTCCAGACCCTTCACCAGCTCCACTGCCCTTTTCTAGACATTCTATAGCCCCTCATTATCTTTCTTCTAGTGATGAGCTCAGAACTGGACACAGGACCTGAGGTGTGGCCTCACCAGTGCTGAGTACAGAGGGATGATCACTGCCTTGATCCTGCTGGCCACACTATTGCTGACTCAGGCCAGGATGCTAGGGATGCCTTGGCCAGCTGGTTGCACTGCTGGCTCATGTTCAGCTGCTGTCAACCAGCACCTCCAAGTCCTCCACAGGGCAGCTTTCCAGCTACTCTGTTCCCAGCCTGAAGCACTGCAGGGAGTTGTTGGGACCCAAGGGCAGGATTTAGAACTTGGTCTTGTTGAATCTCACGCAATGGGTCTCAGACCATGCATCCAGCCTGTGCACATCCCTCTGCAAAGGCTTCCCACCCTCCAGCAGATCAACATTCCCACCCAGCTTGGTGTGATCTGTAAACTTTGTGAGGGTGTACTTGACCTCCTCACACATGTCATTGATAAAGATACTGAACAGGACTGGATCTAATACTGAGCCCTGAGGAACACTACTCAGGACCAGCTGCCAGTTGGATGTAATTCCATTCACCACAACTCTGTAGTCCTGGCTATCCAGACAGATTTTTATGCAGTGAACAATGCACCATCCAAGCCCTAAGCTCCATTTTCTCCAAGAGAATGCTGTGTGAATGGTGTCAAAGTCTTTTTACTTGTCCAGGTAGACAAGTGAGATTAAGGAGAAGGAGATCAAGTAGGTCAAGCAGCACCTGCCTTTCATAAACTCATGCTAGTTGGGATTTGGTACCTTCCAGTCACCTGAGATTCTCTGCTTAGCCAGGGCTGCAAATAATTGATGGAGAGTGGCTTGGTGAGCACTTCCAACAGCTCCCTCAGTATCCTTGGGTGAATCCCATCCAGCCCCATAGACTTGAGAGGGTGGAAGTTGTATAGCAGGTCACCAACCATTTCCCCTTGGATTATGGGGGTTTCATTCCATCCTCTATATCTGTATTTCAGCTCCAGAGCCTGGAACCTGGAGAACAACTGGTCTTACTGTTCCAGACTGAGGTAAAGAAGGGATTAAGTACCTCAGCCTTTTCCTCATCCTTTGTCACAGCATTCCATAAGAGGTGGAGATTCTCCTTTACCCCCTTTTTGTTGCTGATGTATTTATGGAAACATTTTTATTGCCTGTATTATTTTATAGTTATTACATCCACAGTCAGACTAACTTCCAGTTGGGCTTTGGTCCTGCTAATTTCCTCCCTTCTTAACCTCATGAATCCTTATAGTATTCCTGAGTTTTCTGCCCCATCTTCCAAAGGTTGTAAACTTTCCAGTTTTTTCTGAGTTCCAAGAAAGGTTTTCTATTCATCCAGGCCAGTCTTCTTCCCTATCAGCCCATCTTACAACACATGGGAATGGCCTGACACCTTACATTTTCTAGGTAGTTGTATTTCTGACTCATTTTTTTAAAGGACACTTGTAAATTTATTCCAGTCCAGACAGAATTGTAGCCTAACTATATCTAGGATCTGTGGAGCTGTGGTTAGTATAGTACTCTTCTTGAGCTAATAACCTAAAGCATTAACTTTGGGCCAGATCTGATATCTGTTCTTAAACAGCAAGTGTAACTCTTTCCTATTTTTCTGAATAATATCACAGTGAAAAAATAGAATTTCCAAATTCAGGAGATGGCTAGCACAGGCAGCCATAGGCTATTTATATTTACTCAAAATGTAAAAATCATTATTTGTACATAGAGTTTACATATCTTACAACAAATAGATGGAAGAAATTTGAGAGTCTACTCGTATCTGATCTATACATTCAATCATATTATCTTTCCATATGAAATGTTAAAACTTCAATTCATTATACATTGTCATGGAGCGTTTGCATTCTACAACTCAAGAAGTAAAGACATCATAATATGGTGATATCATGACTCTCAGAAATACCAAGCAATCAAATTTTTGAGACCAGAAAACTATAAAAATTAAAGATATGCCAAATAAAATTCAAACCATATATGTTATGTTGAGACATTTGTGAAACATCCTGATGAAACTCTGAAAGTAGGCTTTGGGCAAATGAGGAGTCTCAAACAGAGGTTCCACAAAATCACACCAAAAAAGAAAAAAGGGAAAAAAACCCACTATTCCTGAAAAGTGAACTTCAAGATAATATATCTGCTCAGTTTCACTGCTGTTCCTTTCTAAATCTGCTTTCATGAGAAAATCCTGTGAAATTCAACTGTTGCACTTTATGTCACTAATCATGTCAAATACTATGACATGTCTTTCAGAAGGTGCTTCTTCATGTCAAATTCTTTCAGTTTATCTCATTCTTTCACTTCTGGAAATGCCTCTCCATTCCCACTTTCCCTGAGATTTTGTGACTTCGTTTTTTCCTTGAAAATTATAAAAATATAAGCTGTTGAATCAGAAGGCTTTTCTAGACAAAATATTATTTTCTCTCATTTTAAACACAGCATCACCTTCTCCTCTATATCACATGAAATTGCTTTCACATTTGTGCTCAGCTTGATCTGGTCTTTCATATATCACTCATTTTGTTCTGCTAACCAAGAGACAGTATTTTTTAATATTCATTCTTCTGCTCTTTTTTCCTTTTATCAGATAAAACAAAGCAATCTTTCAAGTCTTTGATGTCCTGCCTGGTTTTAGAAAGACTAAATAACTATGTTTATACATTGACATATAAAGTACCAAGTCAAGCTTTATATGACAAAGCTGACTCAGTGATTTACTAAATATTAGGACAATTGTGGTTATGTGAAACCATCTGAGTCTTCTAAGGACTGTATGCAAAAGTTAAGGAGAAGGGGAAGAAAATACCAACCAAAAAAAGCAAGATCTACTTAAGTAGCTGTGACTTGATCCAAGCCAGGAACTGCAGGCCATGCAGCCACTTGCTCATAGCCCCTCACCCTGGTAGGTGGACAATCAGAAGAAGGTAAAATCTGCAGACTGAGATAAGATCAGTTTAAAAAAAGGGATAGGGATAGGAATAAAATCCCAGAAAGACAAGTGATGTAATATGCAGTTGCACCTGTGGACCCATGCAGTGATTGCTCCTGTCCATACAGTTCCCCCCAGTTTATACACTGAGCATGGCATTGTGTGGCCTGGAATATCTCTTTGGTCAGTTTGGGTGACCTACCCTGGCCGTGCTCCCTCCCAGCTTTCTGTGCACTTGCTCACTGGCAGAGTATGGGAAATGGAAAACTCCTTGACTTAGGGTGAACACTATTACCAACTACTAAAAACCAGAGTTTTATCAATATAAATCTCAAACTAAATGCAAAATACAGCACTGTACCAGCTACTAAGAAGAAAATAAACGCTATCCTAGTTGAAATCAGGATAGTATCCACCTTTATTCCATATAATTTATGCCATGACGATATCCTACACTTTCCAGTACATCCCAGTAAACCATCATCACTCTTCCAGTGCCTTGATATATATATTTATACACATATATTTCACTTGGTTTATGGACCACACCTAAAAAAGTCCATTGAGTTCATTTAGTCCATGCCTTTGGACTTCATCTGTTGTTACATCTTTTCATCAGGGTAGGAAAAATAGGGTATAGTGTTGAATTGTTGCATACTGGATCCATCTAGTTGTCCCTCTTCTCCACCTCTTTGGAGGCAGGGCTCTTCTATTACTGGTAGTAGGATTCTCCCTTTTTTCTAAAAAGGTATTAGAATCTGTTTCCATTGAATCAGGAATATAAAGCTCTAGTGGTTACCAGTGCACAATGTACCCTAATGCCATCAGACTAAAGCCAGAAGCCATTTATATTTCTGGAGTGACAGGAGCTAACTGCATTGGAGGCTGAAATAAGCCTGCCAGGAACAAGTGACAAAAGCACGCCCTGTGACTGGCCCGGAGACCTGGTGCATCCATGATGAGGTGTGGTTTGTGTCTCATTCACTAACAATGGCCAATCTCTGAAGTGGTAATTCATTAAAGTTGCCAATGTTTTCAGTGATAAAATACCAGAGTTCTATCAAAAATGCCTGCAAGACACCCTTTAATTTCATAGAGGGAAGAATTGGATTGAATTCAGAAGGAAAAGACCATGAAACAGGAGAAGGGATTTTATGGGGAAAAGTTTGTGATAATGTAATTAAAATCTCTATGCACAAGGGAATGAAGTAAAGGCTGAACTGGATTTTGCCCACAGGCATTTACAGATTTGATTGCTTCACTTGGTTGGTTTAGCATTCTTTCAATAGAGTTTTGTGCTTTCAACATTGTTTATATGGAAAATGACCAAAGGAGAAAAGTTATTTCATGTTATAACTCACTGGAGCCAGTGGAATTATTCCAGTACAGAATATTTTTCACCATCCAAAGTATTTGGGTTTTTTTAGATTTTAAATATTCAACTACTAGATGAGATAGTAACTTTTTATTCATAACCTAAATCCTACGTATAATTCTTCCGAAAGTTATTGTAAAATACATGAATGTACAGTTAAAACAGAGTGAACAAGTCAATTACCATCTCTAAATCCAGGATACATATCTGAGCTACAAGTTAATTCTGGACTCTGGCATGCAAATAGGCAAGCAGCCAAATTGTTTTGGGTTTCTTTCACTTTGACCAACTTTGGCTTTGAAAAACTTTTCTAAAGAAACTGCTTTGTTCTCTGGAAAAGACTCAGTTTTGAAAAATCAGCATTTTCAAATGGAAGAAAAAAATTATCAAAAAATTTTAAAAATAACTGTATTTGAAGCCAAGTCTAGTCTGTGTGTGCAATTTCTAAATGACAAAGACCTCCTTTCAAATTTTTCTACATATTACATGTTCTGGAGTTTACTTTAACAAAATCTGTAACAATAGGAAGGTTGCATTAATTTACTTTTTGTTTTTTTTAACCAGCTTTCATATGGAATTAGATCTGCCTCCAAAATTAAGTGGTTGAACTTTGTGGAAACAACATTTTCCCATATGGATATATTATGAATACGAACTTCAGTGCAACATTAACATTTATAAGGGCCATAAAAAACCCCTTTCAAAACCCCTCAAGTTCAAAACCTCACAACTCTGGAGATCACCCACAAATGAAATTAAATGAAAATAAATAAATTAAAATAATAAAAAAAAAATCATGCAACTTAGAAAACTCAAAATCCCTTCCAGTAATGCATGTTTATAATTTCAATCTTAATTTGCCTGTGTAGCATTGCTTGGTCAGCTTATTTTATGGCATGCCTGTCAGGAAGTTTGAATATGCTATTTAAAAAAAACCCCAAAAATAAACAAAAACAAAAAACCCCACCAAAACCCCAAGAGAAGCAGTCCAAGCAATTTCTGATTCTTGTCTTTTTATTCCACTTTGCATCTATCCTGAGCCAATTGAATATTGTGAGAGGATGTGTTATGAAAATAATAAGTTATATAATTTTTATTACTATTTCTTTAAAAAGTAAGATACAATTGTTTTCAGGCACTTATTATCAAGGAGAAATGGTAGCTGTTTTTTGTATCCTACAAATATTGCAGCGATTTAGTTGTTAGAAGAACTATTTCACTGATGTACAGTTGAGAGGATAATATCTATCTTTCATATTTCTTAGTTTAATTGTCTTACCGCAACTGAATGTGACACACAGTGTAAAAAAGTCTAATTATGAGAGAAAACTGAAGTCAGCAGCCTCAGGCAAGACAGTTTCTTAGAACTGGCTTTATAATCTCAGTAGAGATACCATTAAACTTAAATTACTTTGGATTTTTGACTTTTTTCTTTCTTTTCTGAGATAGCACTACAAAACACGGTTTTGAAGTCCACCTGTATTCGTCACAAAAAAATTATAGCTTTCCAATTCTTGAACAGATTTTAAATTAATTCAAGCAGCATTTCACCCATTTTTTTTTGCATAGCATCAAGAATTTGCTAACATTGAGAAGTTTCTGAATGTGATTGAAGGTATCCCTGTCAAATCCACCCTATGTTCCTTCAGTAGGTTCCTCTCTGTACTAAGACAAACAAACAGTATAGGTTGTAAGCAATTAAAGCAGTGAAAGTGAAGCATTGTTTGCTCCTGTCCCTAGAGGTCCCAAAGACATGAAGTGTCTGCCCTCGTATTTCATGTTGCCATTCTACTGCTCCTCTTCCCTGTGAGATCTTGGCCTCTTCATCTTCTCCTCACACATTACATACATATATATATATAATATACTTCTTTTCTCTTCAAAGAGATGTTGGATGTAGACAATGCATCATCCCTCCTCTTCTAGACTTTTCTCTGTGGGCAGCCATTCTGAGGGAGCAGCAGGATGTTATGGCAACGTGAGTAGCAGGTGAATTAAACCAGTGGAGCAATGGCTTCGATGGCCAGTGCTGTTTGCTTCGCCAGAAATTTATTCCAAGTTCTGAGTCAGCTCTCTTCTCTCCCTAGATTCAACTACAGAATATACTTGTGCCCTAATTCTCTTCATTATAAGGTTTCTTAATGTTGAACAATGCCTTCAGTATTGCACATGTACCTTTGGGTGAAAGAGACTCCATTATCTTGTTATTTTATTGTTGAAGGAGACTTACACCACTCTTCTGCCTAAGGCCCAGCTGAATGAGTTTGAGTTGCCAGATAAATCTCAGATTCTAACCCGTAAGGACCAGGTGCCAGCAATGAAAGCACCACTGCTGCATATAATATACAGAGGTATGTAAATGGATCTTTGCATCTGGGTTGATGCATATTCTACATCTGATGTGCTGTCTCCTCAGAGAAGAGAAGAAATAATCAGGCATCACAAAACAGAGACCTCAGCCCTTCTGATTACATGCCAAAGGATTCACTTCATTCAAGTAATTATTTTATTATGGTTTTCTTTAGACATAAGATATGAAAAATTCATATCAAAAACTTGAAAATATGGAGAGGTTGTTCAAATATTCTGCCAAACTTTATCCCTGACCCACAAAATTCAATTCTTAAAATTAAAAAAAAAAGGGGGAAAATTACACGCTTCATATTTGCTTTAAATTTTCTCTCTAATAAAATTCTCTCTTGTTGGTCAAAGGTAAAACTGTATGATCCATAACATAAAATCCTTTAAAAAGCTGATATCACATCAATCTCCATTACTATCATTAATATATATTATATCAAATCCTAACTGTGAGGGCAGTTTTCACAATGATACCTGATAATTTGATGCATAGTACTTAAAGTAGGTACTAGAATTAAAAATGGCTTTAAAAAATAAAATGTAAAGTTTGCATTACATTCACCAATGCCCATACTGAAAGAGTTCTCAGTCTCAAGTAAAAAACAAATAATTTTCTGTACAAAGACATAGCAAAAGTTGGCCTTTCTGTATTTTAGCTGCGCGTTAAAATTCTCTTTTGTAATGCAATGTCTTTTTGTAATACAATGCCTTTGTACAAAGGCAACAATTAGAGAAGCCGAAGAAAGGAGTTCAGAACATTGGCCTATTCCCAGCTCTACTGCTCTACTGCTCTACTGCTCTGCCGAGTTAGTTCAGGAAATTTTCTTAATAACCATGTCTGCATGTAGCCTATGAAAAATTAGCTATTTAGTATATGCTGTTTGTTTAGTCTCCTTCTATAACCAACAAAGAAAAACACATTTCCAGGGGGTGATTTATGCCACCTGAAGACAGGTATGAAAACAGACTAATCCTAGTGCACAACTCTGGAAAACTTGTGGAACAGGTACTTATTTATAAGTAGATGGAGGACAAAAAAAGAGAGTTGTTAGTTAAACACCATTTTTCATTTTAGTTCAAGGTTTTTTTAATGACTTTCTATATTTGGCTTTGCACTGAGCGTGTTTATTCTGGCATATCTGGGTGGCTCCCAGGGTAACTAGATATAGGTACTTGGAGCAGCAAGCTCCCACATTTCTGCTATGACAGAAGAATACTGCTCTTTGGTAACTCTGGCTTGTAGGACAAGTAGGAATATTTATTTCACTAATTCTATTAAATTATCAAGATCTTGTGGACAATGGACAAGGTATTAAGAGGTTACAAAGGGAAAGCAGAACTTAAACCTTTACAGGGAAGGCGTAGGGAAGAGAGGCTGACTAGTCATAACACTGTAGAAATTAGAAATTCTGAGGAAAGGAAAAGAATTAAATAATATATAAGCACTTGGAATAACCAAACAAAGGAGTGGCAGGCTACTACTATTTTGTCTGTCTAGAATAGAATGATTTCTTTTTGTGTTAGAGTAGAAAATCTCATATATGAGGATGAGCCTTAGGTGTCTATTAACTGACTTTCCTGTGTTTTGATACTGGCCCACACGACAAAGGCAGTAATGTCACAGACAATGGGAAGTAAGCATTCTAGATGAAATGACTTTTAATTGAATTGATGGAAAATCAAAAAGTTTTATCCTAACCAGTCATTCACAGTTGAAATCCCAGAATCATCCAAGCCAGAAGAGAGCTTCAAGATCATCCAGTTCAACTGTCAATCCAGCACCACCATAATCACCCCTAAGTGCCACAGGCAGGCACCTCTTAACCTTCCAGAAACAGTGACTCCACAACCTCCCTGGGCAATTTATTCCAATTTCTGACCACTTTCCGAGATTTTTTTTTTTCCTAATATTTAATCTGAACCTCCCCTGGCACAAGTTAAGGCCCTTTCCTTATGTTATGTTAAATGGGGTGTCCCCACTTAATACTGATGAATAAGTAATGGCAATTTGGGATTTTTTTGATCAAATGGGGTTGCCTGACTGACTGGGTATGTCACTGGGACAGCATGAGGGCAGGCTTGCAACTATCTTGTAAAACTAAAAAAATTCTTAAAGAAAAAATATAATAGGATTGGATTTAGTAAGGGCAAGTGCAAGATACTGAACTCAACAGGGAAAAATTAATTGTAAGATGCCTGCTGGAGGATAAATCATCATATATCTGTTTTACACAAAAAATTGTTCACTGTTAGAGTTTAGCACTCTTTAGATAGACAATATCATGCTATTTGTGGAAAGAAAATAAGGGTCATAGTGGGACATATAAGCAAGGGCAGAAACTGCAAGACATGAAAGGTTGTTCTCTTTTCACATGCAGTAGAGGTTACAGGCTCAGCTGTCTGCAGATTTGACAGGAGAGAGTGTACAGAGGAGACACTGATCAGAACTCTGGAATACATGACCTGTGAGAAAAGACTGAAAGAGTATTTGCTATAAAGTCTGATAGGTATAGAAACAACATGGTATAGTATTGGTCTTCAAACGTGGGAAAGGCTGTTGCCAAAGGGAAGGAATAATCTATTTCTACTTTCATATGCAGGGAAAAAAAAACAAAAAAAAAACCAAAAAAAAAAAAAAGGAGTTTATTCTGAAACAGGGAAGACTTGTGTAAAATATTAGGTGAAATTTCTAATAGGAAGGACAGTGAAGCAGAGGAGCAGAATTGGTGGTGATATTATGGTCTTTAAAATATTGGAAACAATGAAAAACTAGTTAGATCAAACATCTGCTCAGCATCACCAATCCTGCAAGAGAGGAGATAGACCGGCTGTTCCGTACAGTTCTTTTCTTGCCCTGTTTTTTCTGAAAGCTTATGTTCTGTTTATTACAGAGATCTACTGTAATATTGTGAATTAATAATAGATCAATCCTTGTCAATCATTAAACAGTAGATCTATACATTTTCTACACTGTCAACATCAGAAGAATCTTAATGCAATACAAATAGCTTAAAAAGAAAAGTTCAAATGATTCCTTAATGCTAACATGAAGGAATATTTAATGATACTTAATGGAATACATATTCACACAGTTTCTGTGCCAATTCAGGTTAAAGCAAAGTGAAAGAAATTAGTAGTAAAGGAAAATTGAACATTATAACTAAGAGCAATAAAGAATTCTTGCAAGTACAATGACAAATAATAAAATCTAAATTAAGTACTCACATAGTTAAAAAAAAACCAAAAAAACACAAAAAAACAAAACAACAACAACAACAACAAAAAAAAAAAAAAAAAAAAAAAAAAAAAAAACAAAACCAAAAAACAAAAAAAAAAAAAACCCAAAAAAAACCCGAAAAAACAAAACCCACATAAAATCTTCTTTTACAGACTGCTGTATGATGCTTTCTTGAAACTCCCCATAAAGTCAAACCAATTGAGACTGAAAGCAGCACTGGACAGAAACCTTACTACCACCACAAAAGCAATGAACAAATAAAAGGCTCCACATAGATACTGTTTTGCACTTTTTTTTTTCATAAGTTTACACCTTTCTATGCAATAGAAATTCAACCTATCCCTTGCTTGTAGGTAGGCTGCAGAAATAAAGCCCTGATTTGCTCTTTCATTGGTATTAAGTGATAGGCATCTACTAACACATTATGTTTCTAAACACATCACTGTTATTTTTATTCTGAAAGTTTCACCCTTCTCAATTAATGTAACTGCCTTATTAAAAATCTCTAGTCTGAGTGAAGCTTGGAAATGCTACAGGTAGTAGCCTTCACAAGTGTTAACAGAAAAGTACTCATTTAGTCCTTTGTTTGGTGCACCAGAAACAAAAGAAGTCCAAAGATCAGGAAGACAAATGTAATAAGAACTTGGATGCAATATGAGGTTTTGTTTCCTTGTCTGCATGGGCGTTCTGACTGGGTATTATTCTTTGGAATCCTTAATCTGAAATATTAAAAACAAACAAGCAAACAAACAAACAAAACCACAACAAAACAAACAAACAAAGAAAAAAAAAAAAGTGCAAAGGTTGGTAGCAGAACTGATGGGAGTGGGGAGGATTTTAAGAAATCAGAAGAATATACTTCCCCCTTCTCCCAGAATTCTGGTGCAGCAGAGGGTGAGACTGTCCCCCAGAACTGAACTCAGGAATGCAAACCCACAAAAAAATACTAGCTCCACACTTAATTACTTTTATTTTTTTTTTAATTAATTTGAGTAGTACAAAACTAAGGAGAATTAAGGACATACTGCTGAGGACTATTTTCTGTAAGTGCAACCATCCTACTTCCCTTCTCATCTCAGTTAATACCACTGAGCTACGAACTCAAACACTGCTCATAAAGTTTGTATTTCCAGTTAGCCAAATTTCACCAGCAGCTTACTACTGCTATGAAAGCATATGGAAATTCTGATGGCACTTTTGACTGGAAGGGACTTTGCCTCCAGCAACAACAGAAACTGTGTGAACAGCTCATACAAAACCTGTGCTCGAGTGTGTAAAAAGTACAGTAATTCATTTTTTTTGTACCTAAACCAGAACAACATTAGTAGGACACAGTAACTGAGGTTGTGAGGCTTTAGCTTTTTTTTGAAACCTCGCATAGGGCTGGCAGGAGCAGTAAGTAAATATATCTATTAATAGTTAGATTATTTAATAGTTAGATTTATCATTCTTAGCTACAATGGATGAAACGTTGGGTGTACAGCAATTTGTAGGAGTACAAATCATGACACGGAAATTGTCAAAGTTAAAAACCAAAGCACTTGGGTAGAGATCATTGTGGTAATCAGTTTCATTTCATCTTTCAGACCACAGATTAAGAACTGCAGGAGAAAGACACTGGAGTGAATGGCATTACTGTGACAAGAATAAGCATTCATGTACTGTTCAAACTAGTCCCCAGAGAAAGCCAAACACTGAATGGCTCTCTAATTTACACCTAATGAATCACTGCTCTAAAAGTAAGCAACATCATGTCAACAGGGAGGAAAAATCCTGTCTTCAGTGACACAGGTTGCTCTCTTTTGCCTATATATGGCACTCAGAAACTTTGAAAAGCTAAATTTGAATCAAAAGCTGGCAATATTGTACTCATAATAGGACAACCTAGGATTGTCCTGGAAATGTCAGTGTATGGATCACAGAAAAAGCAACATGGTATGATTTCAAATTCCAGCGTCTAGTTCCCAAACTGCCTTCTGAACCTTCCTAAAAAAATAATTTGCTCAACAGTGGCAGACAATATATATTTTATTTGTGCTACATTCTTTCAATGGTCTGTGGTTGGAGGGTCCAGAAAGCCAGTTTGCCTTCTCCTGGCGGCTGCATCTTCCACTGGGTGAAGCAGGAAGGTCAGGGCTGCTCGTACTCAGGGGAGGGCAGGAATGTGTTCCATGACAGAGGAGCTCCTGCTTGGAGCCACAGGCTGGGGGACAGGAGAGCAGAGGGCAGCAAACAGAGGTAATGGCATAGTCAGCATGCCTGTTTCCTACTGCCAAAGAGGGGGTTGAATGCAGCTTGCAGGAGTCAACAGAGATCTTCCTGGGCTGGGACCAAGGAGAGAATAAAGGATCCCTATAAAATAAGATTCCTATATAGATAACAAAATACAGTGTGGTAAAAACTCTAGCAATATAAGTTTTCAAATAATGTGTTTAGAGGCCGAACAACACAAATTGTCAGAGACTTCGGAAATTATTGGATCTGTTATGGTAACCAGGTCCTAAGCATTTATACATAAACTGTTCATATATAAGAGCACTTCAAACTATCAAACACTTGTGGAAGGGAAATGATACTGCAGAAGTTTTGAGATAAGAATTTCAAATGCATTGAAAAACACTTTTCCATGTCACACAGTTACAAACTTCTCACATAACAAGAACTTCAATGTCCTCACGCATGCAATAACTGCAGAATTGAAAGATCAGTCTGGAGACCAAACACTTGAATCCTCTAGCACCAGGCAGGGGACATAAAGAAAAGCAGAGGCAAATTTCCTTCTCCTTTTCCTTCAATGTGGATTTCCTTCTACTGCAACCAAAGCAAGTCTGATGAAAGATGTGAGGCAATCAAAAGAAAGGAAAGCCTTTCCAATCAAAAATGTCAATGCCAGCAGAGCTCAAAAAATACATAGAAATGGAGGCTAAGCCAGATAAAGATTTCTTATATACAGAAGGCCCAGTACTGAATGAGCAATAAGAGAGAACAGAACTACCTGTATTTCTTCCAGAACAAATCACCCTAAGGCAGGAAGGTTCATCTTATGACATGAAGTTTCTCACAGCCAGTTTCAGGGTTTACTGCTGATATTAATTTTAATTTTTCACTTAAGTAGCTTTATACTTCTTCCCCCCTGGCTGAAAACTGAATCTGAACACTTGAGTATATCTGAAGAGCACAGAAAAATGACTGAGTTAAACCAGATATTTATAGTAATTAAACTTGATTTTATTTCTAGTACCCTTTATCAATAATGACAGTGAAAATATCAATATCTTTTAATGGAATGAATATTTTTTTAGGCTCTTAGTAGAAGTGCAAATACTGTTTTAATAATATTTACCCTCTTCTTGGTACCAGTAGTTACAAAAGGATTCTACCCCTTTGTGGTAGAACTATAGAAATTCGGATATCATTCTAAGCAAATTGAGGTGTGAAATGAAAACAGGGAGCCAAAGAAATGTAAGCAGACATTTAAATCTCTCTTATAAACTTGAGAAGCTTATGTAGCACAATAATAAAGGTTAAAAAATAAATTAAATAGAAAATTGAGGAAATTATAGGAACAACTGTATATCACTAGGCATGATAGAAGCTCCCTAAGAAGGAAAAGAACACGGAATAGAGCTTTATACAGCTAGAGGGGGGAAGAGTATACTCTTCTCCATCAGGTATCTTATTCATTGCAATAGGAAACAAATTTAAAACATCTGTTGCTCTGATCAAGCAGAAAAACTCAAAGGTTCAGAAGCAACACTCCATAGGTTCACCAAAAAACATAACAAAATTTATCACTGTTACAAAGCAAAAATGAAATTTGTTGTCTCCTGCTGATGTTTATGTATTGTGAACTTGCACTGTGAACTGGCTCTGTCCTTCCAAAAAGTATTTGCAAGAGAGCACAAAAGCTGATGTAGCAGCTGCTGGTGGCAGTAATGAAGAAGACATGGCCATACAAGCAATAAAAGCATTAATGTATTTTCATTTTTGTTACCCTACTGCAGAAACTTACAGGAGTGCAACAGGTTCTGTAAATGCATCAGAAAACTGAACCTGTCCTGCCACCTTGTCGCAAAATGAGTAAGTACACAATACCTGTCAGAAGACATGGTAAATGAAATCATCCATTAGCTTCTGCCTGATCCATCACTTGCAAAGGATCTTGCAAGCAAACACTCAAGTGCTGAATAACAAAGTAAAGAACAAGAGCGAGATCTTTTGATGTGCACAAAAATTTTCCTACCAAATTTTAATAAAGCCTCTGACAATTTAAATTACTACAGGTGATTTCAGTTTAAATCAAGAGTCTTCAAAGTAAATGCATATAAAGCACTAATCCATCAGAATGAGGTTAAAGAGGATAAAAATCCTACAACTGCAATTTTAAATTACTAATTAGAACTATTGCAGCTGTTCTTTTTGCTAACCATTAAACTATAAAGATACGAAGACAATGAGAGGAGAATGACCTTCTATATGTCAGAGAATATTGCTGAAGGCATCTGCAGCTAATGGGCCTGTGCTTGCTCGTGCAGAAAGAGTAAATAGGTTTATTAGCTTACTCAGCTGGAAAATTCTTAACAACTACTGGTCATCTGATAACAAATTTAATTCATAGTTCATTTAGCTACAAAAGGAACTGATTTTTTTATGCTGCTGTTCAAATGTCCTGAAACATAATCTATACCCAGAGGGGGTAAGACAGACTCATGAACCCTAGAACAAAATGTTTTCTACTCATTCTGCCCTAGTTTGCATTCTGCACCACTGCATGTGAGGTTCTTAACATTTCAGCTTTGATTTCTTAGAAAAAGATTAGCTCGTGTAGCTAGAGATAAAAAATGGAAAAACTGAAAATTTCTTGAAATCTGTATCAGCCTTGTTGTCACCACATAGTTGCAAGATGTGCTTAAAAATATTTTTTAAAAAGTGTACTTTGTAAAAATTTTAATGCAACAGTTTTGCTGTCAAAAATCATTCTGGGTTTGATTAGGATCAGATTCTTCAGTTATGCATAAACTACTGTCCTTATGTTAATTATCTTGTATTAGATGTGAAATGGAGAAAGGGTCATACCTACAAACATTTGCCTGCAGCTGCCTCAGTGAGCCCTTCCCAGCCACGGATCTGGAAGTTTTTCCCACTCACTAAGGAAAGGACTGCAGCAAACACTTGCTAGAACACTCAAGTCCAGGTCACAGAATCAGTACTACAAGTTCACCTGTCTTGTTTTGCTACCTGTAGAAACTTAGTCAGTGGAAAAGTTTAAAGTAAGTGGAGAAGCTCTGGATAACACCAGATCAAATACAAGCACACTACCAAGCTGCAACAAAATAAGGGAGACAACTAAAATATATAAATAAATAAATAGGATGATAGCAGAGTCCAGAGTCCATTTTTCATGTCAAGAATGAAGAGAAAGAGAAAAATAAAAAAAGATTCTACCCTTAATGAAGCCACAATGTCTTTCCTGCCCCCACCCCCCAATTTTTTTCAGAGATCTGTTTCTAACCCAAGTTTCATTTCCTCCCATGGTATTGTAAGCATTCTGTTTTTATTCCATTGATAACTTCATCTACTCTGATTTATCTTGTATATATTCTTCTTACTGTTAATAAAAAGTCATAGAAAAAGTAGAAAAAATAGAAATATTTTTGCTAAATATCTGGAATAAAATAATCAATTCTGTGGCCTGAATTATTGTTAGTATTATAGTTGCCTAGTATTCTGTAAGCTGAACAATCATTCTTATACCTATGAAACACATCAGAAAATCTCCTCTTCTTAAATCACGGAAATGAAAAGCAATTTGCTGAATGAAGCTGCTGTTGGTAATGAAAAAAAATTTAGGCTATATTTATGTCTTCTTTATCATAAGTTTAACAAAATTGAAGAAAATCCTTACATTTCTTTGCAAACCTGTGTGGAAAATGTCACAGCAATAAATTAAGCTGAGAGGTTTGATTAAATCCATGTTCAGCACTACATCTTCAGATATCTACAGTGTTGAAACATGGTGGAGTAGAAAAGACTATTCATTTGGCATTCTGTTCAACTCAGCTTGATCTTCAAACAGTGAAAAAGAGCTGTGGTGTTTTCTGGTTTGGCTTAGAATAAATCTAAGAACATCAGTCTGACAGTGTGAGCACTTTAGACAGGTTAAGAGCATGTGAACCCAATTACCAGAGCCATATTTCCCTTGGTTAAGTCAGTTAACCCACACATCATGGTCACTTAGGATGCTCTTTACTCCTCGCTCAAAAACTATGACAGTGTTCTCTTTACACATTAAATGGATGTATGCATGCGTGTTTTCTTCATAAACTGTTGCAGTTGTAACTCTTCAGAACAAATTAAATGTTCAGAATACAGCAGTGTCTTTTATATGCTTTTAGAGGTGTCTTGTGGCTCAGAGAGGTTTTGTATGCTGGCTTCCAGATTTAAACGCCCACACGAAAAACACAGTTTATATGTGAATCACACACTGCAGTAGAAAAAGCTCATCAGATTTCTAAAAAGGATTGTATTTTTGTAGAAGAAGAGGTGCATTAGTCTTAAAATATCAACAGAGGACAGTAATAAATATATCCTATTTGCACACATTGCTCCAGCTACACACAGCCTGAAGTCAGTCTATGCTCCTGCGCTTGTTTTTCTTATTAACTGCCTGTAAGTAAATAGCTTCCCACCTGAGGGATATACAGGTAAGAGCAGATTTTAAGTGGTAGATAAATCTTTGATTTATTGAAGCAGGGCTGCTATTCTTACTAAAAAAATAACTTTCTGCTTTATGAGAAACCTTTTTGTAAGCAATCTTGTGCAAGTGTAGTGTAAGGAAAAGTCACACTTACGAACAGCATTTCTCTTTGTAATACATCAGAAGGAAAACATTAGAGAAATCAAGAAGAATTAGTAGAGAGTTTGAAGTTTCCATTATCTCACAACCTCTGCAAAGGTAATGAAAAGTTCAATGTAAAATGGCTGCCAGCTCATGGAGGAGAGATGAGAGATGAATGAGAGAGGAATTCAAGAAAGTGGAAAGGTGAGAAAAGCAAAGAGAAGGAGAAACTTCTCTGAACATGATGAAAACGGGAAAAAGAGAAGAAAAAGCAAGCCAAAGAATGAAGAAAGGTCACGACAAATTCTGTTTATTTTCTCTTGGAAAAAAGCATCAGCAAGACTCTGCAAAAAGAGAGAGGTGGAAGCTTTGAGAAGTAATTCAATAGAATAAAGGTTACTGAAACTGTGGGTATGGCATTCATTTGTGCTGAAGATATAGAGCTACTGCTTTCACATGCATTTGATCATAGAAATTATAAAGTAATAAAATCTTTTTCTTGCTGTACCCTGCTCTTTTATCCTACCTCAAAATGTGTTTGTGTAAGGTACTCTTTTTGGTTTTTCACCTTTTAGTTTATATATCCCAGAAAATATTTTCTGGGTTTTTCTTTTTATTTCCCCCCTCTACCTCCATCATCTTGAAAGCCTGAAGAAGCAGAAAATCAAAGTGAAGTGGGAGTTTCATATCTTATAAACAAGCTGAGCATAGAGTGGTCCTTTTAACTTCCCAGTGTGTTCCCTAAATCAACATTGTAGAAAGATGAATTAGGCAAGCAAAACAGCTGAGTACCTATGCTAGGAAAGCTACTACTGGTAACAGTTTGGTTTTCTGGAAATTTTAATAAATAAAAGATGAAACCTAAACATATTCCAGGTAGCTTGCTTGTTTTTGCTCACTCTCTTCCCTGGTATTAGAGTATTAATATTTCAGTCTGGAATGAATATGTATTTGTGAGAATTTAATCTTTCTGTGAACCTAAACACTGAGGAGCAATAATATCTGCTAAATAAATATTTTGCAATGTTTTATTAATCAGAGAACCATATTATTGCAAAAAACAGAATCCTGTCTCCTAAAAAAATAAATGGAAAACAAAACCTTAGGTATTTTCACTTTGGCACTGTACTTATTTACCAATACAATGAACTGTATGATTCTAAAAATTTCAGCTCTTGTTAAAAAAATAGAAACAAGTTAAAAAAATAGAAAACAAAACAAAGATATTTTAGCTTTGGATAAATGCAGTGCATTTATTAACCAATAGGCTGAATTGTTCTTAGAGGTTTTCCCAAGATTTTCATCATATGAACATTTTCCTTGTGGTAAAACATTTTCCTGTCCCCATCAAAGTCTCTGATGTCCAATGTATTTTATATCTAGCTGCTGATGAGTTATAAGCCATTGTTCAAGAAAATGGTCCATGACAACAAATAGACAACAAAATCTTTGTTCTTTATATATAGTGAGCTTGATTTTGGTTGATGAGAACCTTTTTTCTTTGCTAGAGTAAAAAATAAATCTCCTGACCATTTAATAGTCAGTCAACTGGAACTAAATATCTTAAATAGTACATGAAACAACTTTCAAAACACACAAACAAAAAAAGTAAAGCCCAAAGGGAAGTGTTCTTCTGAGGACTAAGAAATTATGAAAATAAAACCATGCAACAGTACCAGAAAGAAGGAAATTTTCAGAATATAACAGCCAGTCAAATTGGCTAGACAAATAAACACTGAAAGGTATGAAACAGCATATTGTTTTTTAATCAACAACTGACACCTTGCTTGGCTAATTTCACAAGTCATGTCCTGCCAATATGTGCCACTAGTTTTTGTCAAACCGAAAAAATTTAAGCTAAAACACCCATATTTATGAACACTTTATCTGCCAAAGAACTAGTAAGTACAGTCAGTCATGTCTCACATAACTGACCTTTTTAAAGATGGACACTGAAAACATACTAATGACAAAGGTATAATCTAAAAATCTGGGTATAGCTAATCCAGTACATACTGTACCAGAGGAAAGGAAGGCTCCTTCAGAAGAAAGAGCTGTATCTAATGTTGCTTTGCCATATCTTGCAAAAATAACTTCCTTTCACCTGAAAAGACTTGGTTAGTTGAATAACACCTGGAGTAAGAATATAAAAAATGTGAGAACATGGAGATTTTAAAAGGCTATATGGTATCTTATATATCATATCTAAAAAATTCAGTTCTCTGCATGTAATATAAATATTACAATGTAGTCAATATAGTACTTGTTGTTATTATAGGGACTACAGTAAAATGGCCACATTTTTAAGTAAACAATAAAAACTGCTATACCTCTTCGTGTAACTATTGATCCTAGCTATCCAAGGATTATTGATGTCTATTACCAATTTTAAACATAGAAAATCAAAATAGCTTTATGTTATAATCAATGGTAATTCCCTGTTCATGGTGCAATAACACTTCTTAAGATTGATGACAGTCTAGTTATATATAAGTAACACAAGGAATTTAGGAAATTGTCAGGCAAAAGCATCCATTGATGTTTGGAGGCTGTTTTTGGTACTTCCTCTTCATCAACAATGTTAGCTCTATTATATATTTCCTTTTTTGTGTCAGAGATAGAAAAAAACACAAAAATGTGTTTTTACAATAGAAGTATACCTATTGTGGGTCTCTTTCTGATTGAGCAATCACAAGAGTATAGCAGGTGCCTTTGGCAGTTAAAGCACAAAATGATAACAAAAGCCTTAAACGACAAGCATAGTGTGGTATTAGAGAGCCTGAGGGAATGAACACAAACCACAAATGGTCAATTAATGGTCATTAAAGGAGTATAACCTTGGGAACCCAGCTGAACCCACTGTGGGATAAGAAGACAAGTAATATTAGTTCAATTCTGAAATAACCAAAATATATGGGAAATGCAATGGAGTTAGCAAGAAGGGTGGAGCATGACAGTGTTTGCAAAAGTGGAGGCAGAGGAAGCAGAGGGAAGAAGAATGTATCCAGCTGTGCTTGCCCTGTTTGGGGCTGCTGCACCTAATCAGTGCAGAGGGTCTTCCCTCTCCCTTGGCAGAGAAGGCAGGGATACCCTTCACCATATTTCACTACTCCAACTCAACAATTGTATCTAATGTGTTATCTTTTGCTGTGTAGCTGGATTAAGAGAGTTTGGAAGAGCAGTGTGTGTCCAAGTGTTTTCTGCTTTGATTTTACACATGGCCAAGTGACTGATTCGATGTCACTGAGACACAGTAAAGTGGATGCAATGGGTGAATAATGTTAGCATGTTACTCATGGATACTATACATGACCTTCCTACCAGTCCAAATAGTTATATCTGCATTGCAATAATTAAATAATACCTGAATGACACCTACATCATCAGTTAAAAGGTGTTAATAACTGCAGTTGAGGATTAGGACCTGAGCCAGAACAATTTTTTTAAAGCTTTGCAAAGGTTCCATCAATGACTAGAAGGAGATTATTTTACTCTGCAACTAATATAACTAATTTACTTGGTTTTGTCAAATGTTAAGTTTGCAACTGGGTCTTTGTGGATTACTCACAATGTTTGTCTTTAGGCATTCACACTCCCTAAACTGTTCAGCAGAAAGAAAGGGTACCTAAATTAAACTCTTATTCCTAGCTTTGGGGACACCATCTCTATATCTTGGTAGTATCTAAGCCAGTTAAACAAGCCATTCAATTTTCTTTTCTGAAAACACTCTTAAGGAAAATGTGAGTCAAAAAAGAAAAGTAAATTTAATGAGCAGATTTCTTCCCCATCCTTTAAAACAGAAACAGGTCAAGACAATAAATCTATCTATAACAAAGAGCAAACAAGAGGCTGTATTCTACTTTCTATTAAAACATACTGTTTCAGGGTAATTTTTTTGTAACACACACAAATGCAGTTTTCTGGACCATCCAGCTGAGGGCTGAGATATGGAAGAAAAAAAATCCACAAAATAAACAGAAAACCAAAGAGAAGTTCCAAAGACTTTTAAGGATCTAAGTTTTAAAAGTCTTCCTTCAAAAGTGTTTTTTTTTTTCTTATTTACATAAAGAACATTTCAGGAAGTAGCAAAAATTTCTACTTACTAGTAAAAACTTGTACTGAAATCTCCTTTGTAAAAGGGTAGATGTCTGAAAACTGAAGAATATCATGTCCAAAAGTGGTAATTCACATCTCTTATAAAGTACTTCACTATAAGCCACAGTTCAGCTATGAATGTTCCTCCAAATTCTACATGCATAATTTTTTTATTCCAAATGTGGTCTTTTTATATTTTTACAATAATTAAAAGCTATCACAAAAATACCTAAATATATACAAAAAAGCTACAGTTATGAGATGTGACAGGGACAAATCCTTGCCAGGTGATGTTAGTAACATTTACTTTCAAATTATTATGAATATGGGATTTTTACTTTCAGCAAGCATGTTTCACCAGTTCTGTACAGAAAACCACAAGTGATTAACCTGATCACACATTAACAAATTGTGTTATATTGCCCCTTTTAAGAAGCAGTACAGTATAATTCCTCTAAGATACTGTATCAGGCATTAACAGACATTTATCTCTCTGAGAAGCATCTGTTATTGCAAGTAAAGAAATGATCCTCAGGATTCACATTTGAGTTCCCTCCGGCCTTGTCCAGGTCACTGGTGCAGCACAGACTCTTGTTCCATGTTTTTATGTAGGCCTCTTTTTCAAGATTTGAGGGCCTTAGACAAAGCTGTGAGGATTTAGAGATCTTGTCCAGAGTGACACCAGGTTAAAGATGTGAAAAGAAAGATTCCTATCCTGATATGGGCCTCGGATTATTATCTGTTATTGATTTTGCAGGTGGCAGCAATGACGTTGCAATAAGTCTAAGGGCATTTGAGAGACCTTAGGGCCTTGGGATGACTTGTTAAGGGATCAGGAGCACAAGCAATGTCCTCCTCTATCCTTCCAGTTGCAGAGAATGATAAAGGAAGGAACAGAAAGAGTCAGTAGATCAATACCTGGCTCCAAGCCTGGTATCACCAGCATATTTTAGAGGTTTTTGATTATGTGTTTACACAACACTGAGCCTGCTGGCAACAGATAGGACATACCTGTCTCAAAGGAGGAGAAGGATTTTTGCACAAGAACTGCCAGGGCTCACTGAAAGAGCTTTAAAGTAAATTTGAAGAGGGAAAGGAATAAAACCAAAAGTGCTAGAGAAAAGTCTGGGGACAGTATGTCAATGTTTGAGGGATAGTGGGCCAGCAAAGTTATTTAGTCTGCCACTTCAGAGGAGATTGGGGATGGAGATACATGCAGGAGCAAAACCACAATTATTAATGTGTTAGTAACCATGGAAGTTCCTGAGAATGGTCATGTAGGAATTAGAGCTTCTCCTCTTGAAAAAGGTGTCAGGATAAAGAGCCCAGTTAAGGTGCATCTACATGAATGCACCTTTGGATTGATCCAAAGGTACTGGGGGAGCTGGTGGAAGAGCTTTGTGGAAGAGTTCACTGAGCCATTTTCCATCATGTACCAGCAATCCTAGCTGCCTGGGGAGGAGGGGTGTAGAAGTTAGCAAATGTGACACCCATCTACAAGAAAGGTTTATGAAAGGCAGACATTGCTTGACCAACCCAATATTCTTTCATGACAGAAGGAACCGCTTATTTGACGAGGGAAAGGCATTGCATGTGGCCTACCTGGGCTTCAGAAAAGCCTTTGGCACCATTTCCAACAGAATTTCCTGGGAGAAACTGGCTGCTCATGGCTTGGACAGTGGACTGTTCAATGAGTAAAAACTGGCTGAATGGCTGGGCCCAGACAGTAGTGGTGAATGGAGTCATATCCAGCTGGCAGCTGGTCCATGCTGTCTAAAACTCTGCATTGGCTCTACTGGTTGATGGCATATAGAGGGAAGCTTCCAGGGATTTTCAACTAACTGGCTGTTTTCAAGGGGTTTTGTTGGTTTTTTTTTTAAATGTGTGACACAGGTTCTTAGCCCACTTTTTGTGGTAAAAAAACTGGTAAAGTTTTAATTAAGTGATGACATTGCAGCATTACAGTCAGAATGAACAGCATTGTGTAATCAGTAATACACCAAGCAACCAGAGATTTATGGTGAAAAAAAGTGAAATAACAACAAATTGTTATTGTTTGCCATCTGAAATACAAGTATTAATTGCCACTAGAGCCATTTTAACAATTTTTCTGTCATTTCCTGTTAATATTACATTTTCCTTGCCAATTCCTTCTGAACAGTTGGTTAATGGAAATTAATACAGCCTGCTAAGTTTCCTCAAAAGCAGCAAGGTTAGTAACAAGGTCAAAAGAGGAGGAAAAAGCCTTTAGGCAGTGTTAACCATGAACAGAAAGGAGGATAAGGAAGATTTGCTCTTTTCCCTGCCCAAATATGTAAAGGGTTCCTTGGTTACAGTCATGCATGTGAGAAGCCAGTAATTTGGGCTTAATGGAATTCATACACTCCAGAAGTAAAAAGATCTTTTGTATACATGAGAACTGGGGAGAAAAGTAGAATGCTGCCTTTGGTTGTTTGATTAATCCATATTACAGGACGCCTGCTGATATTCTACTAATTTGAATTTTTTACATATTTATTTATATAGCAGGTGTGGTAGCCAAAATGACAACAACTGGATGCATTGCTTCTCCTTCTATTTCCTTTTCTCAAAGGTCTAGGGGTAAATTTAAACACACAGAACTCTAAAAGCTATTTGTCTGGAAAAGAAAACAAGTGGACAAATTTTCTTTTCACTAAAACCATTTCTTAAATAATGTTAAATATTTTTTTGTCAACATTTCTGATTTGTGTCAGTAACAGCACTTGCATCTTCAGCTTGTAGTTTATTAAATGAAGAAATAACATAGTCTGTCAACATCAAGTGTTTGACTGAAGGAACAAAAAATGTCAAGCTGTCATCACATCTCTTTATTATTATTTTAATACAAAATTATCAGCTGTACTGACAAACAAAATTCATTGCCGATTAACATGAAGAAGGCACAGCTTGTGAGCAGTTTAATAGGAGGAACATTTGGAGGTCATTCTTGTGCCATTTAAATTAATAGGAATTTTGCCATTGAGTTCTGTGGAAGCAAGATCAAATCCTATGCAGTGCACCCATAGTTATACTAATATAATTTGAAATTTCAATGATAGTAAAGAAAATAGCACAATAAAATTGGTTTAGTGTAACAGAAATGTAATATTCCTTCTCTTGGGCTCCTAGAACTTCTGCTAACCAAATATATGTGTATCTATCTATATAAGTTTGGCTACATGAAAAAAAAAGAATTTATGTATTTATTCCAGATCATTCAATTTTTTTTTTTCAGAATGGTATCACCTGAGGTGTAACACTAGGGTGTAACACTAGATTATACACTATATTGTATTCACAAGCATCTGAAACTTTAGTTTTTAATATTCTGAAATAGTCTATGGAAACATACAGTTTCTAGAGAAAGGATATGTCTGCCTTGAGATGGAAAACATCTTTCCATTCCAGAATTCAGTGACATTTCTTTACAAGGTCTGGCTTAGTTTCTCGTGAAGATTAAAGTCAGAGATAAGAATTGGCTCATTGGTATTCCAAGGTACAGACCCTGTAAAAACCATGGCATATGCAACATACATAGGAATTTCCTAATGGTCACAACAATGTGGAAGTTGATTACAACATTTCACAGAACCTGTTACAGTGGTCACTTAGTCATACATGCCTGTCTGGCCACTGCTTTTCTGCCTCCAAAAGTTAGGCCTTTCATGATCATCAGTCTCTTTTTAAATATCATCCAAATGTTGCCATTTAACATCTAACCTCTCTCACTTGTTCCTCCACTTATACTTTTATTCTCTTCCTTTTCATTCCTGCTTCACACTCAGTTGTTCCTGTGAATCTGTAAGACACCACAGTTACTTGATATGTTTTAGGTCCTACATATGGGTCAGTAATCACCTAAGAGTAGTACATATTTCTAGGAGAAATGCTTTTCTCCACAACAGGCAAAATATCAAGATAGCAAGGTAGTCATAAGCTATCTCATAAGGTTTCTGAGATAAGAGGAGTGTGCAGAAAATGCCGCCAAGTTTTGTTTCCTCTTTTTAAGTCCCACATAGATCAGAGCACAGATAGCAAACTAGTTCATTCACTAATCTGCTTACAAATTCAAAGATAAAAAGTAGTATGAATAAGGACAACTACAGGGAAATGCAAAATTAATATTCAAAGAAGAACTGCATCCAGTTTTAGAAATAAACTATATATTTAGACACAAATCAAAATACTTTTACAAAATAATACCTTAGTTAAACTAACCACAGTGTTGGTAGCTCAAGCTAGAGGAAAGTTAGGTTACTTGGACTAAATGACTGTTATGTTATCAAGATTTTTTAAATCTGTAGTATTTTCAATCAAATTTATTCAAGATAAATGTACATCATTTACCATGATGAATTTCACTTCTTTCTCAATTTAATAAAATTATCATCTTTTTCTTTCAGAAATATCACTGAAACTACACTATTGCCTGGACCTACTAATTAAGTCCCTCTTTTAAAAAGATCAGTTGATTCTTTTCTGGATTATGGTTATTCCCTAAGATATTCTAAAACCTTTTTTTTTTTTTTTTTTTATTGTCCCACACATGGGTTGGGCCAATTCCAAGCACAAGTACAGGTTTGGGTGGAGGCTGGGTTGACAGCAGCCATGAGGAGAAAGACTTAGATGTGTTGGTTGACCAGAAACTTAGAAACTTGACATGAGCTGGCAGGGTGTACTGGCAGCCCAGAAAGCCAGTTGTGTCCTGGGCTACCCCCAAAGCAGTGTGGCCAGCAGGGTGAGAGATGTGATTTTCACCCTCTGTTTTACTGTCATGACTCTCCACCTGGATTGCTGTGTCCAGCTCTGGCCATCCCCAGAAGAAGAACATGAACCTCCTGGAGGGAAGCCAAAGAATGGCCAAGCAAGTACTTAGAGGGATGGAGAACCTCTCCTATGAAGACAGGCTGAAAGAGTTGGGATTGTTCATACTGGATAAGAGAAGGCTCCAGAGAGACCTTAGACCACCTTCCAGTACCTGAAGGGAGCCGTCAGGAAGGGTGGAGAGGGATTTTTTCACAAGGGCATGTAGTGATAGGACAAGGAGGAATGGCTTAAAACAGTCAGAGGATAAGTTTACACACACATTAATTAATTCTTTACTGTAAGGGTGGTGAGTGACCAGAAATTTGTGGATGTCCCATCCCTGGAAGCACTCAAGGCCAGGCTGTATGAGAACTCAATTAACTGGTCTGGTGGGAAGGTGTCCTTGTCCAGGGCAGGGGACTTGGAATTAGATGATCTTTAGGGTCCCATCCAACACAAACCTTGCTATGATTCTGTGATTCTATGAAACAGTTTTGCCTTTTTATTGCTACATCAAAAATAAAATCTATTTTGAAAATAAAAGTAACTATTGAAATAGGACTTTTATTCCTCAGATAGTTCATGACATGATAATTCCACCAAAAAGAATGACATCCAATTAGAAGGAAACAAAAACTGTATAATTTAGAGGTACATCTTAAATAATAATTATTTCCAGCTGCAGAGACTTGGTCAGTATTACTGTGCTAGGAATGGGAAGTCATAAGGCTCATCTTTCATGAAAGAACAGTCAAATTAATGTGAGTGCAGCAGATGTCTCAGCAGATCAATAATATCCCCTTGACAGCCACTAACATATGCCAAAACATAACATCTGAAAGACAATGAGGAAGAAAAAGACAATAAGCACCTGTTACGTTATCCCAGTTTTATCGTTAAGGTGACATCAAGCAGCTCAAACTGAATACTAAACATCCAACAGAAAATGCTGACATTCTGCTTAAATATTTATCTAGTTTAGAGGAAGAAAATTCAAAGACCATAACTGAGCTGCATGGAAGTCATGGGTTCAATAGTAAGGGGGAAAAATAATACAATATCCTACTTTTAAGGGTTCAAAATAATTAGTATACTGAAAAATGTATTCAATTCCTGTTGATGTGAGATTCTGTCAGTTAAATTATTCAAAGATCCTAATTCTGTTGCTCTTAAATTAGTTTTTTCTTTATTCTTCAAGCATTTGTTAATATGGGACAAATGGTAGAACCTTTTTTTAAAGTTATACAGTCAGATGGGAGCATGTTTCTTTAAAGTATAAACAATGTCCATGGATAAAAGGAGTCTAAGAGTGACTTGTAAAGGAAGAATTCCAATTTTTACACCACTGTCTATCACAAATGCTTCAACACCAGCAACATTGACAAATCCATCTGGATAACTATACTAAGCTTGTCAAACCTGTCCAGCTGAAACAAAATTTCTCAACATATACATATATACATGTATAAATATGGATCATTCACTGTTATTTCAGTATAATCCACCTAGATGGATCTATTATTAAAAAATTAAGAAACATTAAACACTTATTTGGTGTATAATTCAGTTGTGATCAAAACTTTCAACTTCTGTGTTAATAATCATGGGGTATTAACAAAATGGAGCCTGAAGGAACCAGGGGAGGTCATCTAGCTCGCAGGTAAGATAAACGATATCTACAGTTTCCAAGACCTGTCTGACCAATTTCTAAAAATCTCCAGTGGTGGAAATTCCATCACTTACAAAGAGAACTATGACAGTTCCTCATTGACTTTGCCATTTTATAGTGTTTTTCAATAATGAAACAGGTCAAACTTTACACAACCGTAATTCATCTTATTCATGTATTAACATTAGTTTTCTAGATGGCTAGTCTACCAGAGGCCACATTTCTGATTAGTTTACGCGTATTTCTGGCTGTACTTTAGTTTTGTGCTTGCCCTTTTTTTTTTTTTTTTTTTTTTTTTTTTACAGCACAGTGGGCTCATGCTCAGCTTTTTCTGAAAAACTGCTACCAAAGCAGCTGTCCTCATTTTGTATCACTGCAGTAAATAATTCCCTCTTTATGTTTTCATGTGCACTGCTGCTTTGTCATTATCACTTTGAATTCCGATCCTATCATCCAGCATATGAGCACTCTCCCAGTTTTGGATCATTGCAAGACACAATAAGCATACTCTATTCCATCATCTAGGTTGTTAATAAAAGTATCCTAGAGAGTCTACTGCATCAAATAAAAGATATATGACAGCTAGTGCTTTTCTCCTCTACTTTATTTGACTTTGTGCTCTAGAATTTTTCTGAGGATTGATGTTAACTGTCAACCTTTGCCAGATTGTTCTCTTTGTTCTGTTTACAGTCAAACAGTGTGATTGCTTTTTTCCAGTTCTCTTGATATCTTGTCTTCTGCATGATCTCAAATATAACTGTGGAGAGTTTTGGATGCAGACATATATAGGGTAGTAACAAAGTTTGTGTCATGAATCTGCACAGAAGAGTTGTGCTGCTTACTCAGCAGAACTCCCTGGAGCTGGCTGCTCTAATCATGAATCAAGAGACACCCTGGGCTATGCCAAAGTGACACAATGCTGTGCATTTGCTGCAATACTAATCACCAGGAAAGATCAAAATTGTTTAAAAAAAAAGGAGGAAAAATCTTTACCTCCGCTGGCAGGCACATAAGACACAGGGCACATGCCGTGACTGGGACATCACCTACCCCAAAATACATATGGAGCAATGGTGATGAAGAATTATATTTACTAAAAATGATGTTGCTCGTCACTGTAAAAACCTGGACAGTAAGGAGTTAATGTGTGGCTGTAACTCAAACACCAATGGCCACTCAAGTGGGCAAGTTAGGATACGATATGGCTGGAAAAAGGGGCTGTAAAGAGGTAGGGCAAATTTCCCTTTCTGGTCCATGGTGACGGCACAACGTAAAGAACACTGCAAGCAAAGGAATGGGGTCAAAAAGTGGTCATGAACAGTCTACTGAGAGTCAATCCAGGAGTGAGGTATTGAGATCACCAAAGATCCTCAAAACACTCAAGCCATTTCCAGAAAGGTCCAGAAAAACAGACTGTGCATGCTCACTCATTTACATGTTGAGCAAGAAGCCTAATCCCAGAGCAGGAAAAACTCACCTATGAGGAGGTAGCCCAAAAAAAGGTTATTCTTTGGAGTAAAAATAAAGAGGTACTCTTAAAATTAATTTTAAAAACCCAAAAAAACCCCAAAAAGCAAAAAACCACACTAAACTAGGGAATGATGTTGTCATTTGATATAAGGGCTGTATATAGCTAACAAGATAACCAAATAGACCTCAACACTGATGTGAGATAAATGAATTGATCAAAACGTAGCAACTCTCCACACAACAGAGAACTCTACAAAAGATTTTTAACAGCACACAAGAGCAGCTGTGCTATTCATAAACTCACTAGGGTCTTGGTACAGGTGTACAAAGACATACTATGTCTAGACAAGTCAGAACAATTAACCAGGGAATTACCACTGGATGTGATCCCTACAGTAATATTAGTATTTGCAATTGCAAGACAATTCACAATTTGGTACATATCTGAAGTGGGCTCAAATCCTAACAGTAACCTAATAATAGTAAACTAAGAAGAGCTGGTAAGAGAATTATGATCAGACTTCAGGGCTTTATGAAATACTTTTCAGAAAATTGTTATTTAATGAATATATACAAATTTAATCCAGTAATGTTAATTATCTTTTAATTCTGTTTAATGATGTTATACCCAAACATACATCTCATAAAAAAACAAGCAGTAGAAGTTGGAAATTATTCCCTGCATCCTGGATGAAAAGATTCCTCAAGGAAAAAAAAATTAGATTTTATCTGACTCACAGGATTTTGTTTAAATAATCTTTAATTTCAAATAACCTTTAAATTTTGTTTAAATATAAATATACTTAAAATTACCTGTCATATCACATATAGTTCCCACCTATGTGAATCAGAGCCATCTTCAATAGCAGAAAAGCACCTAGCATCAGTTAGGGTACATCAGTGAAGCCCCTTTTCTCTGCCCTCAAGTGAATGGTAGGAAGTCCTTCATCGACTTATGACCCTGACAAAACACCTAATGACTGCACTCCAGCCAGGATTTCACATCTCAGCTCTTCTTATCAGTCTGACATCAGAGTAGATTTTCAGCCTTACTTTTAAACTTCCTTACAAAAGTGGCCAACCAGAGTTTTACTTTGTTGATACCACTAGTGGAATGATAAATGAGGCAAAAAGCAAAGATTTATGAATCAGGCATTATAATAGAGCATGTTTCCCGATCTGACTGCTACGAAAACAACACAGAAAGGTGACCTTGGTGAAGCAGTCCTTAACAAATGAGAGTTCTTAGTTATTCCATATATGCATAGCGTACAAACATATTGCTAAACTATATCCAGCTGCATTTGATATTTTTTTCAGCCTCTCTCTGAAATATTCAGTTTTTATCTCAACTCTATAGTTCTTGGAATGTACCCCACAATAGCATTTCTGGTTTATTAAAATGCTAATAAACCAGCATTTATTTCATTTTAGAAACAAGCATTAATTTTTTTTCCCAACAATTTTCTAGGTTCTACTGTATTTCACTATCATGCCTTTATCTTCTGCTTTATAATTGGAAATAGGAACACAAACAGAGAACTTTGAAAATTTATACCAGTGCAGGATGCTGCTGATGGAATGCTGGGATGTTTTTTCAGTCTTTATTAGCATCAATTATTTGATTTTTATTTGATGTCTTTCTATGCTGGGCACCGCACAAGCAGAAATTACAGGACTATTTATCCTTTGGAATTTATCTCCTCCTGTTGGTTTGACTGCAATTGTGATTGTAAAACAATGAATAAAAACGAGAAGGGTGATCACAAGAATGATTACCTAATTTAATTCTGAGTCTGCAAAGTCTGTTTTAGGGAGGATATGTGAAAGGCTGTAAGCAAAGTATTTTGACAATTTATTAATGGCTCACTGATTGCATAATTTAAATGTTACCTTATTTTTCTTTCTTTTTTTTAACCCCATTTCATTACTTCTCCAGTCTGTCATGACAAGCAAACAACAGTCAATTGCGAGAGCAATCTATAATGCACCTCAAACTGCGCAGACACTTGTGGAATGCCACGCTGTTAAGTCAGGATCTTGATGAATGGCCAGTTCAGTGATAAGAGCCTTGTCTAGAGCAGCACTCCCATACCACAAGAGGAAAAAAAGCCCCAGCAAACCAGATAGACTGTTTTTGAAGCCTCTTCAAAGCACAAAGTAATGGAATGAAACATCTGCAAAATATAATTCTGTTTCCAATGTCAGAATCTGCTATAACTGAGATTATAAAGTAATTTTTAATCTAGTTCCCATTTTTGCATTCTCATTTAAAAATCATTTACCCTCTAGGGTTGACATTTTACTTTGTGAAAAACATTTTTGTTGATAATACATATTTGCAAACATATTTTCTACTGTTTTCAATTCCAAAAGAAACAAATTTAAGTCTCTGTCCTACCAAGGGCAACAGTGCAAATGCCCCAGCTATGCTGTGACCTTATCAGCTCCCTGTTGAACAACTTTGACCACTTGTGCAAACTGTAAAGAATCTTTCAAAATAGGCAATTGAGCCAATGGCAACAGTGCTATTGCCTTTAGCAGGACCAGCACTTAAACTTTGAAGCTTAGGAGTTATACATAGGTCATCTTGAGAGAGTTCATCCTTCATTGAGTTTGCAATACAAGGGCTTATTCCAGTAAAAACTGGGAGTGTCTGAGTGCCCTATTGGGCAGATAAAACATATGCTTGAAAGAAAAGGTAAGTGTGGCTCAGGCAGTGCACATTAACCACAGCAGGTACTTGTCTCCACAGTCTTTTTTATTTTATAGTTTAACCTTTAGTCTTTTAGTTACTGGTTCAAACACTTTCCAGGATTTCTTTCTGTCTTTAAATGAGGCAGAATTAAAATGATCTAAGGTTTTAAAGCTGCTTAAAACTTTAACCTTTCTAAAGCCTCATACATTTTACATTACCTGAAATATTAGCCTGCCTTACATTAGTTTTAAAATAAATAAATAAAAGTAACAAAAATTTGTCGGCTAAGTGGCCAAGAGAGAGTTAGAATAACTTATTAATATTTTGCATTTAAGGTTATAAACCAGGAGACAGGATAATAGTCTGAAATCCAGACTCTGAAGAGTTTTCAAATCTGAATAAATTTTAAGAATTTTTAAAGATTAATTAATAAACATTAGGGAAAGTTACATTGGCCGCATGTAAAGTGAATTGTGACCACACACTACATAATATTCTCTGAACTCCTGATCTCTAAAGTCATACAGAATATCCTTTGGCTTAGTACCATGGCATAAACCTGGGCGTTCTCACTCTGAAACTAGGGTACCCAGAAGAGTAGAAAAATAAGAGAAAAAAGGCATGACTGTAACTAGATTGAGCCTAAAAGATTAAGGTTAGCTATGGGAAATTTTTTTCTTACTGTCCCCATACTTTCCTCCTTTGGAAAATGAAAAAAAAATTCTCTTGAGTTATTAGGAGGTGTTTACCTATGACAGCAATGGGGTAATTTTCTTAAGAAAAGTAAACAGTCGCTCAAGCACAGCATATTTATTTCACAGTCCACAGGCTTCTTTACTGCTTCTGCAGCTCATTTATTTTCTACAATATTTTGACAAATTTAAAGCAATTTCTAATAGAAATATTTGTGAAAGTTTAACTTTTTTTTCCTATTGCTACAATATGTTGTCATAGAATTTGACTTTGTGTTGTTTATATGGGCTACGGGGCCTTCTAGGAATCAATCCTATGGGAAAGAAAATAGAGAATTAATAGAAACCAGGATAGAAAAATCATGGTATTGTTTCTGGCTGTTGCCTTTCTTCAAACCCTGTAACAACCAGAAGTGCTTCAGAGAGGAAAGTTGTAAAGTGAACAGGGAGGGATCAAACTTAGAACACCACATACAACTTCCAGGCATGGGATTTGCAAAACACAAGGAATACTGATGATTGTTTCACAACATACATGGTTATGTGTAGAGGCATCTGTGACTTACAGGGACAAGGTACTCTGCAAACCTCAGGTATTCTAGAATATGTGGTTTTATTGCAAGGGTCGTGGGTAGAAAGGGCCTTCCCTTCAGCCACCAGCCTCGGCTGAAGGGAAGTCCCAGAGAGAGAACAAGAGAGAGCAAGACGGTAAGCTGGCAAGAAGAGAGGAGAGAGCTAGAGCAACGTGGCAGGGGTCAGAGTGCAGGGGGAAGAGAGCAGAGGTAAGAGCAGGGAAAGGAGAGCAAGATCGAGAGAGAGAGAGCGAAGAGGAGAGCCAAGAGAGGGAGAGAAGAGCGAGGGAAAGCCAAGAGAGAGAGAGAGTGAAGAGGGTGAAGAGAGAAGAGAGCGAACCGGGTGAAGAGGAAAACCAAGAGTGCGAGGTCCTGGTTACAATACATTATATCTCCTTTCGTGATGAATATTCTAATTTACAGTGACCAACCAATACAAGACACAAAATCCTATAGAATCTACATACAGCCTATAAGAACTACTACATTACCATGTGTTATATTTTAAACTCTAAAAACTACTCTTTAGACTTTTCTGTTTTGCTACATTGACCTTTGGATCCCTTAGCCAGCAGAACGGTATTGTTCAATCCAAAGGGATTCTCCTTCAGCTGGCTAGGCTATTGTCTTTAGGTTATATAGTAACTAAGACTCGGTATCCTACAACTCAAAGTAAGCTTCCATTTCTATCTCAACTACAGGTTTCATATTTTCAGAATCTTTTGCTAAGCAATCATATTTATAAGATTTCCCTGATTAATCTTTCCCAACAGTTATGGACAACAGATGCTCCTGTAAATAGAAAGAGACTCAGTAACATGCATAGTGAAAAAACCTGGGTGAGATCACCCACAAGTAGGAGATATTAGGTTTTCTATTTTGACAGACTTATTACATCAATCAACAGTATTGATCTTTTCCTCTGTAGGTTTAAGCAGCAGGATATACAAATTGCCACTTTTAAGAGAAGGACCCAAGCAAATGATAAATTATAGCTGTGCATTGGTTTTAACACTGGAAGAGTGAAGAGATGATCCAAGGACAGTAGCAAGTAAACATTTGTGAACTACACAGAACGTGGGCAGAAGGTTGTGCAATAACAGCAGTAATACTGAATGATTTGGAAGACCAGTTTTTGCTTTTTTTTTTTTTTTTTTTGCATAATGTCTTCATATTCTCACTGGGTTAATGATTAATGAGAATGAAACTGTACAGCTCCAACATTATTAGACTAAGAAAGGTCATTAAAAAAAAAAAAAAAGCTTACATTAGTCAACATTTGTCAAACACAAAGACAAATCCTATTACTAAGACATTTCCTTCATACCTTAGAAGGTTTACTTGCCTTAACCCTCTGAAAACTAAGTAGCTGATTGATGAAGTTACAAAATATTTTTTCTTTTTAATTCATGAACAAGTAAGAGTTTGAGTCACAGAAGAAAATTTACCATCTCACTAAGCAACTGTAAAAGATGGATGAGAAATCAATAACACGGCAGTTGACAATATACAGGTAAAATCACGTGGTAATGTTCATGACAAACACCACAATTAAAATAAAGATAATTTAACCAAGTGAAATGGTGGAATAATATAAATATTCTTTTTGTCTATACTGTTGATCTTTAGATGGGGGGGTTGGCTGATGTATTTGAGCTAAATAATGGAGAGGAACAAACTATTCCTATTTGAAAGGTTATTCTTCTGTGAAGAATAACAAGAAAGCAGGCCAACGAGACTCTACCTCCCTGAGAAATGAAATGGGAGAACTGGTGACAATGGATATGAAGAAAGCTGAGATACTCAATGACCACTTTACCTCAGTTGCCACTGGCAGTCAAGTCAAGACTTCTCTCAAGTCTCTAAACCTCTGATGGGGTTGAAGTAATGAAGTCCCTCCCACTGTAAGTGAAGAGCAAATTTGACCATTTGATGGGACTGAGAAGGGCCAAGCCTGTGGGGCCTGACAACACACACCCCTGGGCCTGAGAGAGCTGGCTGATGCTGTTGCCAAAACACTCCCCCTCGTATTTGAAAAGTCATGGTAGTCAAGTGCAGTCAGTCCTCAGCAGGGGGAAAATGGAAACATCACTCCTGTTTTTAAAAAAGGGATGAAAGAAGATCCAGGGAACTACAGATCAGTGAGACTCACCTCTGTGCCTGGGAATACCATGGAGAAGATCCTCACGGAAGCAATTTTAAGACATATACAAGACACAAAGCTTTTATTAGAGCAGATCCTGCCTGAACAATCTGGCAGCCTTCTATGGTGGACTGACTTCAAGGGTTGACAAGGGAAGGCAGACAGATGTCTACCTAAACTTATTTAAGGTATTTGACACAGCTCCTCACAACATCCTTTCTTATCTCCAAATCAGAGATAAGACTTTTCTGTGATTCTATGAATTCTTATTTCTGTCCTCAGATTTTACATTGACAAAAGCTTCACAGTAAATACTGAACTATTGTAATGACTTCATGTTAAAAAGTATTTAATAAGTAATAAAATCATAGATTATTTAAACATGAATCATAAATATGCTGCTATTTCACAATTCACTGCAAGCGGTGAATAATCAGATATAAACTGTCAGTAATTGAATATACTCACAAACTTTCAGTTTGTCAGTGATCAAAGATTAATTTGTTCAGAGCATTTAAGGTTTGCATGTACATTCACCCTACCTAGTCTTTGTCAAGGCAGACTTCTCCATTAAATTGCTCTTGTGCTTTGCTTTTCACAATGTTCACCCAGCCCATCTTCTTACTTTCTTGTTCCTACTTACTCTAGAGATAAATTTATCACCTTTCTAGCCTCTTATTCATCATTCCCTTCAGCACCTGAAAAATACTAAATATCTCACTTAACAGGTTTAAGACAGACACTACCACAGTCAGCCACTGTAACTCCAAACACTTATTACTTTATGTGACATAGTTGTCTGCAACAGCAGGGTATGGGGCTCCCCAGTCCTTTCCAGTCCTTGTCCCCACATGGTGCAGTGCAGCTCACAGTGCAAGAGAGAGGGGAGAGGTCTGGCAAGCAAAGCCATTTCCACCCTCTTGTTTCCCAACATCTATACTGAAACCAAAGTTACCCACTCCACTACAATACCCTAGAGAGACTATCTGTAAAAATCTTTGGTTGAACTGAGGCAGGAGGACCATCTTATGTCTACATTCTACTGCATCACAGTGGCAATAAAGCCACCTTGGCTATTAAGAAGAAAAAGTAGCAGTGTGGGTGCATAAGTGGGTAATATTTTTAGCATCTGGGTTTATCAAGTAGAGCCACTCCTGATTCTCTACACATTTCACATACTGTTAAATTGATGTGTGAGGGAAGAAACCATAGGAAAGAACAACAGGAGGCAGATGTGATGTAGTGAAAACAGAAAATATGGAGATGAAAAGAGACTGGAAATATTCTGCTCAAAAGGCTTGGACATCTGTTTTAGAAGGAAAGGTAATGAAAACTAGTGTAACTACTACAAAACTTTTTAACAGTCCATTTCAAATTCCAGTCTGTCTTAACATTCTTGTGTAATTACATATGAACGATATTCTATGTATAGGTCTTGAGCAAGCTGCAAATGTCATGGGACATGTAATTTATTCACCTATGAATGTCTGGTAAAGACAGAGTTAGACCTTCTGTTCAGTACAGTGAAGGGGCAATCTGACAATCTGTATCGAGTTTCCTGATTCCTCTGTGTTAGCTCTAACACACATGAGCAAAACAATGCAGGTGACAGAAGCCTTAGTTATACACCTGTCTCTGTGCCCTCTGCTTAAGAAATGAAAAATAAAATGGGAAATGGTTGTGTCGCAGATGTCTCAGGAAAGGTTCTCTCTTCGTATGGAATTTGAGCCATGTATTTATGAGTAGATTATTAAAGGTTTGCTTTTCTTCCTGCCTTTATTTTCCCTGAAGATACCAATATTGGACACTGTAACATATGATACAGTTTGGATGCAGCCCTCATCAAAGAGCTGAAATGACAAGAAAATTTCACCACCCATTCTCCCAGCTTCCTATGTTTTTTTTGCCTGAGGTTACAAAGGTGAGCTGAATAAAAGAAAATGCTGGAAAGGAATAGAGCATTTCACTGATCAAATAGATATCGAATATAGAGTTTGTATCCGCCTTCATCATCTAGGTTCCCTTTAAAATCAGTGATGACAAGTCACAATTTTATTTTCACTTGAAGTTGATGTCAGATGAGTTACATTCCTAAAACCAAAAGGTTTTAGGTATGAGGTTCTCACCTCTGACTTTACTGACTTGTTGTCTACTTCATAATCACATAAAAAGATAAATCATATCTCTTTACTACACTTGGTCTTTTTATTACACTTTGTTTGCTGCAGATTTATGTTTTCTCCATCCCATAAAATTGATATAGGTTCACGTTTTTCTATAAACCAGAGGAAAAATTCATCTTCATCTGCTTCAGTTTATGAATCTCTGTGCTGAGCATCTTATGATAAAGTTGTCTGTGAAGGATCGTTTGTAAAGTAATGGTATTGCTTTACAGAATAGACATTCCTGTCCTATGAAGTAAAGAAATGCTTGAAAGACACTTTGACTTTTTGCATTAGTTCACAAATCAGGTGAGAATGCTGAATACACAGGAATATTTTTGAGTAAACAGTAAAGATTTTGACAGAAGTTTGTCCATGAAATGCACAAGTAGAACCCCGCAAGCAACTAGCAAATAAAATCTTCCTCTTGTTTCTCATACATGTATTAGGTTTGGATTTCAATCGCAGCAGACACAAAGAATACAATTCTACAGGGATTTGAGACAGTGTAGCACGAATATATACTAACATATATGTGTAACTAATAATCATACTGCTCCCATTCTATGCTGCTCTTACTCTAACCATATTTATCTCATTGCCTCAGGAACCACCTTTAATAGCTCAAATAGGTTTAAAAAAGCTTTGCACCACCTCATACTTTCATAATTCAAGTTTTAGTGATAAAATATTTTCAGGTTAATAATATATTTTGGAAAATACAAATATTTCAATATCACAGAATTTGAATATTTAAAGTATAAAAAAACCCCAGACATCATACTCTTGAACCTGGAGCCCTTTGTTCTAATACTGTTCTCAGTAAGTGTTCCTGTGAACACTTACTGTGTGTTTTCCAATGAAATAAAACTCATCATTGGATGCATATTGAAAATGTCTTAATTAACATCAGAATACACATAAGAAGTGGTTAGTTTTTGTGTATGCAAGTGTCTATACTTTTATCCCAGGAGTGGTGTATATTTTAAGAACTAATAAACAGAACAAGATCAAAATACTTTCCATACATGCCTTTCAAATGAAATGATAGAAATTTTTAGCTTCTTCAGATTTTAGAAGGACAATTTCAGATTATCAAAACTTCTCACAAAATGTTCAAGCTTTCACCATGTTTTATTTATGACTAGTGTTGTTTAGGTTAGAATAGCTGCTCAGGTGTCTTTTTATCTTGAATATGATACACACACAGTTTGCTTTCCCAGGTCTTCAGGATAATTCCAAATAGATTTTTTCATAAGGCCCACTTTAAACACTCCAGTGAAGTTTCAATAGACCTGACTCTGTATTCTTTGAGACTACATGTGGACAGATTCACTGTCACTTCTTCTCCAGGTATCCCAGCCTTTTGAGTGCTCTATGCCCAACTCTGTCAAGGATGCTAACTCTCCATTGCCCTAAATCAGAGCTGAAAGCTCACTTATTTCCCCATTGTGCTCTCAGTCTTTTTGATTGGAAGTAGACACCACAGAATTCAATTAACAAGTGCCTTGTGCAAAGGGCCTCGAAATGTCATTGGATGATAAGTGATACAGCTTAAATACAACTTAGATTTCAAGGGTTCATCATGGACATTGAGTGATTCTGCACCATGGTCTTTATGAGTGCTAAGGAATCAGAAATTAGGTAGAACACAAAGGATTTGTACCTGAATGAAATACTAGACCACAACAGAAGACTTCACCCCAAATGAGAAGAGTCTCTTACTCTTGATACTTCTAATAAAGTCTCAATAGCTAAAACACTTCTTCAAAATCCTTTCTGTGCTAAATGCTAATCTGTGCTAGATTTGTCTTGGTTTAAGAAAAATTTAGGAGGAAACATCCCGAAATTAATGTCTCCTCTAAAGAAGGCAGGTATTGCACTCCCTCCCCCACTGATACAGAAGGGATTTTTTGGAGAAAAGTGAAAACAACCTGTTTATTTAACAAGCAGAGTGCCTGCAGACACATGAATAAAGAATAACTGTTAATATTGAACCTTCTCACTGTGGAGAAAGCTGGTGGATTTTGGAGTTTTGCTCAGCTTCTCCCGAGGTGTGGAGCTGGGATGCAGCTCTCCTGCAGCCTCCCTGCTGGGACTCATGGTGTCCGGCTCCCAGTGATGGTACTCGGACTAGAGCAAAGCCAAACAGTTCCAGAAGAAGAACCCACAGTCACAAAAAAAAAAAAATTCTTGCCTCAGCTACCAAAAAGAAGCTAGCTAAACAAAAAAAATGTACTCACCCTCTCCACTGGAGAGCTGAGAAAAATGAGGAAATATGTGAGAACTGAACACAAACTGCCAAAAGAATTCCCCCAGATTCCCCCCCTCTTACCCTGGGCCCAGCTTGAAGCTATAGGACTCATTTCTGGGCCTAAGGCAGATGACAGGGGGTACAGTATTTTATAAAATCACCCCAAGACAAGATTGTAGTAAAAATCCCAATCCAGAAGCATACTGATAACATCTTTCAAAGGAGGGAAAAAACAGTAGTTTTCCACAAAGCAGGATTATTTACTTGTTGTGGCTGGTGTGGATCTTTTTCCAGTGTGTTAGATTATTTTAATTTATCAAAGGCTAACCATCACCAACACAAAAAGCCCAGTGAGGACTGGAGGAGCAATGACAGGCAGAGGAACCCAAGTAACCTAATCAGTGAAAAGTGGCTCACCAAATCAGCTGCTCCCTAAGACCAGAAAGCGGATCTGTTACACCACAGTTCCTGGGTGAAACACCCCAAGGTGATGCAGTGAAACAAACACTCCTGCATGGCCACATTCCACCCTGGAGGGAGTAGTTGTTCTTAAAGGTTTGAGACTTCTTGTGGGATGAAGGGAAAGAACATTTCTGGAGACTAACTTTCAGAAAGAATATTTGAAAGAATTTTTGGGAATGTGTGGAATTTATTATGGAGTGTTTAGTGGAAGGACTCAAGGTGGAGAAAGGGAGGTACCTAGGTGGCTCAGACAGCAAGAAGTCTGGAAACATAGAGGTCGATCAGATAAACAAGTGGGAACAGGGAATAATACAAAATACTTCACTGACTGTGCCCTGTGCTTGATCACCACATATATATTCTATATACATATTTAATCCTATTACATATACCTTCTGTGAGGATGCACTTCTGTTCTGAGTGGGCACAGGTGAATGCTGGTGAGCATCAAGCTGGACTACATGGCAAACAAGATGAGAGATCTCAACATCAGCAACCAGAGCCAGCCTGTGGGCCTCCAAGACTCCTGTGTCTATGTGCCAGCAACTAGGAAGACCTGGGATTCAATGGTGAACTTCTAGGCAGACTAAGAGTCTAAGGCCAGCTTCTAGAGTGTTATGAAGGTGTGTATATATATATATGTGTGTGTGTGTGTGTGTGTGTGTGTGTGTGTATATATATACATATATATGCATATATATATATATATATGCACACATATACACACACATATCTGGAGACGTACATATACCTGCACATGAACAGTGATACATGTGTTCATGTGTGTAAATATATATGACCATATGTATATATGCCTCTTACAAAGAGGTGCTCAGCCTTTTTGAGCCTGGGGATACAGAGCCATAAGAGCCTCACTGCAGTGGGCTACCAGACTCTGCCATCTCGGCGGTATCAAAACTAAATAATCAATGGCTGTAAACCTAAAATTCTGGCATTCACAAACATTGACATACATGTGTTTGGTGTCTGAGTTAGAAAAGAGAAAGATATATCCAAAAAAAAATGGCTTTGAAAAAGGAACCCTTTAGTAACTGGAGAGGTCACACGTGTGGTAATAAAGCCAAAATCTGAAAGCAATAAAAGGAGCAAACTAGCCAATGTTGGAAAAGAAGGGAGGACAAAAAGGCAAAAAGATTCAGACAGAAGCAGAACTGTGCAAGGACTGATGAAGAGAGAAAAAAGGATGAGAAGAATCTAACTGATGAAGAGGTTTGTCAAACATCTGGGGAAACAGAAGTGGAAGACTAGATGTAACACATTTGATATGTGGGAGGGATAATACCTTAGCTATCTAGAAAGGCCAATGAAAAGGTGGAAATAATCAGGCATGATGAGGACAGTGGGGAATTATCTACTGTGATGAGATAGGAGGAAGTAAAAAAATGTCTGAAAGGGAAAACCATTAATCATGAGAGAGAAATGGGATTCCCTCAAAGAACATGACCTTCAAAGCTAATTCTTCTCAAAGAGTATATAACCACATGGGGTTTTACACAATTCTTCACTTTGTATTTCAAATTATCAGTCTTAAAGACAGACTATCTTAGCACTTGAAGTACTTTGTGCCCAAGTTTTTGATAAACTATGCTTCTCCAAAATAGTACATAGAACTCCTCAGTTCTGAAGCCACCATTTCTAGCCTCTTTCCATTTGACATATCCTAAATATTTAAAAACATATATGAAAGTTCTTGTAAATATTTAAACACAGATATGCCAGCACATCAGATCTGAAGTACCATAAATAAATGTTAACACTTACTCAAATAAAGGATAGCCTATATTGATGAATTGCAAAGCAAGTAGTTGACTGCTGAAATTCCTGAAAATTACTGTGTAACTATTCTGAGGGAAAGGGTATAAAAGTGAAACACAACGAGAGCCTATTACTCATCCTTCCCACACAGTCCAGTAAGAAATGCATTTCTAGCATGAAGTTTCATAAGAACTTGTTGACGGCTCTTCATTGCTTTGTGGGAGGGAGCAGCTGGTTTCACTGGATCAAACTTCTGATCTCTATTTCAGTCTTGCAGATTGTTTCCAATATGGCTATGAGGAGAGGGATATTCAGCCTGTCAGAGGCAACAGACACAATGAATTCTGCTCTCTAAAGCTCTGCTCTGAATTATTTTGCTATTTTATGAGCAACTACTACTTGAGTTTAGGTTTGTACAACACATTATTGTGAGGTTATTATAAAAATGTTTGTTCCACAATTTTACTTTGGCAGGGTTTCGGTAGGTCTCTTCTAGCTTTCTTTTTGATTATGGTGTTCAGGATTCCCCATAGGGTAAAAAGATGCCAAGGAAATGGCCTATGCTCCTAACTGAAGTGGTAGAGAGAGTTTCTTCTTCCTCTACAGAGTCCTGTGATGCAGACAGATGCAGACTGTCAGCCAAAGTTCCTAAGCTGGCACATGCACCTCTTTGGAGAGGGCAATAAAGGAAGACATGCCTTTCTGTATCCAGCATTTCCTTGGAAAGTTTATATGTATTCCCAGGCTAATAAATTGCAGTATTCAGGCTGAAGTACGAAGTATGTGTCCACAGACTGCAGCTGGTGATTGCAACTCCTACTGAAATATCAGTTGTGTGAGTTGTGTTATTTCCTTTTTTTTTCTTTTTTTTTTTTTCCTTTTTTTTAGCTTTGTATCTATTGTTTGCAGTGAAAATTTGGACAAACTGCTTGATATTTTGGAAAGGTGCTAAAAGATACATTTCCTCATAAGAAGTAAAAATAAAACCCCCACTTTCTCCTTTGAAAAAGAGTAGGTAACATTACAATTAATTAGACTTTCAATGACAAACAACCAACAGCTACAAATATGTATTATATACAGAAACAAGAACATAAAAAAACATTAAAGAACATTTTCAAAAATGAGCCTTTCAATAGTAAGTGCAAGAAATAGTTTACTGGGGTACTTCAATTTGGCACCCTAGCTTGACTGGCCTTAATTACATGGTTTGATTCCATTTTGCACAGAGTTCTGGCTTCTCTCAGAACTCATGATGGTGGATGCTCCCTGAACATGCATTTCTAGATTTTGTTGCTTCAGTGAGCAGTCAAACAGTACCTTTAGATATTATTAGCCTCACGGATTATTCAACTCCAGAGATTAGCAGCATTTCACAGATTTATTTTCTTTATGCTCCATAGGATGTCTGAATATTTGAGGAATATTCAGAAAAGATGCCACACAACTAACATTCAATGTCCCTTCTGAACTGGCCAGGATTCAGTCTTTCAGGCAATTTTGGTTTATATATCCCCTCCAATATTCAAAGCAGCCTCTCTCCCAGCTGAGGAAGATCAGAATTTCTCCATAGCAGACCCCACTGCATCAATTTAGATATCACTGAAGAGGAAAGAACGCATTTTCTCACCCTTTGCAGGAAAGGTGGTAAAAAACATCATCTGTGAAATGCAAGAGTTTCTGTTTTCTCCAGTTTTTTTCCCCCCAGTGATTCAGCAAACTCCTAGTGGTTAACACAATTTTCCTCTTCATACATTGAAATCACTTAAATTACTGTCTCATGCTTTAAAAACTTAATTAGATTGAACATCTCCTTTACTTTGGTAAGTCAACTACTACTGCAAGTCAACTACTCTGTGTGTGTGTGTGTGTGTGTATAGCTCCACACATACCTCACTTACATAAATACAGCCAAGGAGGTTCCTAGTATATGTAAAAATATAAGATTAAGGCTAGCAGAATCAAACCCTTTTGATATTTCCTTAGGAAGCAACATCTGCATGTTATCTGTCATGTCCAGTGTAAACATTTTCACTTGTAAGAACAAGAACAAGATCGTTTATGCAGTCAGAGTAGGGTTAGTCACACTTCTTGATTAGATCTCAAAAAAGAGTATGAAAGAATAAGAATAAATTCACACAAAATACTGTAGGATTGCCATATGACTTTTACTGCATTTTCAAACAGCATGATAAATGGGGAGATAATATAAAATCTTTGGAAATCCATGTGACACCAGCTGGCAAAAATTCTCAAGTGAAGTGTATTGATGTCTGCTTCTGAATAATAACATTTTTTCCTAGAGACAGGAAACTGTTTCAGCTGGCTAAAAAATAACTGGTACTGACTGTAGCTTTCAAATAATTTTCTGAGTCAAGCAAGTTCCTTCTTGTATTTTAAAGCTCTGATAGACTCTGATAAATAAATACTTCTACTCTGGAATTCTTCATAAAATTATTTTCTATTGAGACAGGACATTTTATCTGTCCTACTAAACAACTGAAGTTACAGAAGATTGTTTCCACCATTTGTGAGACAAATCACAGAACTGCAATATTGATGGAATAGTACAACTAACTTTTTAAGGGCAGGCATACTTCCCTAAGAAGTCATTTTCCTCTGAATTCAGGAAGAAGGAAGAGTCCAGTTTATTCAAAGTCATAATAGAAAATCTGATAAGAAAGAGAGGATATACAAGAATTTAGTTTTATTCATCCGGTGAGTAGCTATATCAGATTTAATTTTAATTAGCCATGATGAATTCAGTGAGAATCTAGAAAGAGAAAATTAATTGGAAAAACAGCTATTATAGTTAATATTTTAATTAATTGGAAAGTTGAATAAAATAAATAGCAGTAATAGATTTCAAAAACTTCAAGTGTCTCTTGGAAAATAAATTTAGTTGGAGTAAGCAAGCTAAGGGGGAGATGCTGAATGCAATATTTGTAGATAGATAGTTCTAGGAAACAGGGCTAATTCAGGACCGAAACCAAGGAGTGACAACATCATCAGAGGCATTGATGAAGACATCTCCCAGCAGCTGGTTCCTACTGAATTCCAGGCTCTGCAATTGCCAAAAGCTGTTATCTTGCAATAAATAAATAAATAAATAAATAAATGCAATATTATAATGGGATTGACAGTATCTGTCTCCTTAAGAGACAATATCTTCTAGTTCCTGCTGAAACTTAGCCTTTAGGGGAAAAAACTGCAATCCAATATGTACTCTTGTACTGTCCTGACCAAAACAAGGGCAGAAGAGATGATTGTATTTGTAAACAGCTACAGAAAATCTCAAACAACTAAGAATTTGCTAATCTAAGTGCATTGGTTCACTGAAAGCTGAATCTTTTGCTGTTTCTGATATCATCAGCGCCATGAGATGCTTTTCATCTTTGTGTGTACACTTCAAATTCTGTCTTGCCTTTTCTCAGTCTGAAAAAACAAAGTAGTACGTTAAGTAGCTTATTAAAAAAAATACAATCTAGTAAGTACAGAAACTAAGACACATTTCAACTAATCTGAGCATGCAGTTTGAAAATATTCCCATTAGCAAGACTCTACTTTTTGTTACCAAATGTACAAAGACAAATGTACATACGTGAAGAAAATAGAGGATGGAAAGCTAGAGATATTTCTCGCTGAGCTAGAAACTCTTTAATGATCTGAAAGCAGAAAAGGAATCATAGAAATGGATGGGAGTACTTTATGTTCATTTGAAAATAAATCAAAAAAGACTAGTGTTAAAAAACCCAAAGAAGTTCTTATTGGATGAAGGAAGAGAAAGCAAAAGAAAGGGTCCATAACTATACTTGAACAATGAAAACAAAAGAATGTAAAAGAGAACAGAGACTAAATAATAAACAGGAAGGATAACCTATTCCATTGCCTTTTTCTTAAATCTTTACATGAATGAAGATTCATTTAACAGAATTAATTTAAAAATCATAATTAAATGCACAGAAAAAATATGATAAAAGAAGACACAGATACTCAAATATGAGCAATGGAGCAGAGATTGAAAACATTCACTTTGTAGTTTGTTAAAAAATTAAAAAATTGAAATTCTGAATATTACTAAGTATTTATCTAAGTATTTATTGAGGACCTGTAGAAGAAAAAAACCCAAAACAACCAATAAAAAATTCTCATACCTAAAGAAACACCTAATTAACTTAATAACTTTAAAGACAAGTATTACTTTGATATCTGCAAGCTCCTAGAAGACAAGACAGTAAAAGAATATATTTACATCTCTCAGAAACAACTCATGTCAAGCCAGTCTACTTTCCCTCTACAAGTCAACTGGATAAAAGGGGAGTTGCAGATATGATATACCCTGACTTTTAATTAAAGCTTCTGACACTATTCCATATAATAGTCTCATAAAAAAGCTAAAGCAGGATATGTAAACACCATCAGATGGGTGGACAACCAGTGCAGAAATTTTTCTCAGCAAACAATTACTAATTTGCTGTCAGAGTGGGAGAGGATTTCAAGTAGGACTCTATCAGGGACTGGAAGGGCTGAGGCTTGCCAAGTATTTTCACCAGTTCCACTTATAATGGCAAAAAGAAGACCAAATTTGACTGTAAGACTAAGGGCAGAGGGGTTCTAAGCACATTGGAAACTGGAATGAAAATTATTCTTAGACTAGGGTTTTAAAATTTCAGCCACTGGTTAGAATTCCTGAGGCAAGTACAGTGTTGTACTTGGAAAACAGCTATCAAACACAGTCATAATAGAGGAAGTAAAAAGGTAAGCAGTAGGTGAGCAGATAAAGATGCAATAATTGTGCACAATTCAGCACTAGTGAGCTCCAAGTAATGCATTATTCTCTTTACACAGCAGCACTTGAAGGAAGATGGAGATAACATGAAGAAAAATTCAGGGAACTGTAAAAAAGATTATAAAAAATAGAATACATAACTTGCAACCAAAGGTTCAAGTAATCTGTACTTCAAGTAATAATTAGTTTGAAGGTGAGAAGACTGAGTATGACACAGTAATATTCTTCCAACATGCACAAATGTGTTATATACAAAAGGGTGGTCAGTGGCCACTGTAGGGTAGAGAAAGAACCAGTGTAATTTGCAAAAAAAGTACTATAAAGACTACAGAGCAAGAGAGAGAGCAAGAAAGAAGAAAAGAGAAAGAGAAAGAGAAAGAGAAAGAGAAAGAGAAAGAGAAAGAGAAAGAGAAAGAGAAAGAGAAGAGAGAAAGAAAGAAAGAAAGAAAGAAAGAAAGAAAGAAAGAAAGAAAGAAAGAAAGAAAGAAAGAGAAAGAAAGAAAAGAAAGAAAGAAAGAAAGAAAGAAAGAAAGAAAGAAAGAAAGAAAGAAAGAAAGAAAGAAAGAAAGAAAGAAAGAAAGAAAGAAAGAAAGAAAGAAAGAAAGAAAGAAAGAAAGAAAGATTAGGAGGATTACTGAATCATTTATTTGAAAGTTTTTAAGTACAGATATAAAGTGTAGTTGGTACTGGCAGAGCTCAGAAAAGGAACTAAATTACTTTTCTTTTCTTATTTGATATCATCTACTTGAATCTGTCATTTGATATTGACCACTATAGATGAATCAAGTATATGAAAGCAATGTATGTCACTTCTAATATCAGAGACCTCTAAACTAATAATTGCTGATGAAGCCACCTCAGGCTTTTAATTTATTTGAATTATTGGGATAAAGAGCAAGAGATGCAAACTTAGTAGCTGTAGACGACTGTATAAATGCATAAGTAAAAATATATATTTAAATGTATAGGTAAAATCTATATGTAAACAAATGAACAGTTAATGACTGAGCGGAATATAATAGTAGATTTTCTTTGAAACACTCTGTTGACAAGACTGATATTAAAGGAACCATTAAAATATTTAGTGGACTGTGAGACCCATTCTATTAAACTATAAAGGAGGTGCAGATGTAATCTTTTATATTACCTCAATTTCTCAGATAATTGGGAAAACAATTTGATCACAAAGGAGGTACATGCAAAGTTGAATCAGGTTGCCCCATATACTTCCATGCCAATTCTGAATAATGTGAGCTCTGCTTTGGTGTTCTGACTGTGTGGACAAGCTGGGATGTTCACCATGATACTGATGACTCTGAAATATTATGAGGATATCCAGTCCAAGAACCACACTTTAAATTTTTTTCTCATAAGCACACAGTAACACTTAAAAGGGGAGAAATGCCCGTTGATTTGAAACCTTTTTTAAAGCAATCATCTCAAGCTAAAAAAAAATAGACCGCCTGTGAGTTTCACTACAGATGTAACATTTCTGCATGAACAAATATAGTTTCATTTATGAGAAAAAGATGAATCTTAAACAAAATGGAGCATACTGGTAAATACATGATGGACTAAGAACTTTAAGGAAAAAATCTTCTAAAATAACACAACAAGATAAAAAATCTGGGAGATACTCAAAGTGTTCAAATTTATATAGCAGTGGATTTAGTGGCGCTATAACCAAAAGTTCCTTATTGCTCCCAGGAAAATCACCTGAGACATTTCTTTTAATACAAATAAAGTGGGATTTAATTTTTAAATTATGTCCTTCTGAAGACATATTTCAACTCTTAAGGGAGTGATTGCATAACAAATTTTACTCTTTACTTTGCATTGGTACCTGTGTTTATGCAGATAAACAAACCACACACCTCTAAGTGCTCAAGAACATGAGAACACCTGTAGCTTTCAGAGGCAGAGGAGTTAAGCTATTACTGTGCTACGCTGAAAAAGGAGCTTTGTGATTTCTGAAATGACATTTGAAATAGACACAGGTAATCAGAATATCATTATATGTACCTTTATAATCTTCTTATTGTTTTCTACTGAAGAGCATTAGTTTGCTCTTTTTCACTTTCTGTTTTTTGCATCTTCAGTGAGCTCACTCAAAATTCGGGAGCAGATTTTGTTCAACAGTTTTTGGAGCTGACTTTTTAGTAACCCAACAAAGAACTAAAAACCTCAGCCATTCGGGCATAGCTTGTACATCACCAAGAACTTCTATAGAAACAAGTATTTGTCACATGAATGGATTATCAAAATGTCAAAATGTCCCCTAAAATAAACAATTTTTTTTATTTGGAAACTTGACTCTTTATCTTAAAATGCCAAAGTCTTTCAGGAAGAAAATACAATAGTAATAGTTTCTGTTTGATCTAATATTTTTGTTGTTTATAAGCTTCAGATTATTTTCATAAAGAGGTCAGACAGGTATAGTCTCCTGCATTACAAGACATTACACATTTTCCTGTGGTTTTCCTGTATTAATATTGCAAAAATCTTAATTCTACCTTGATTTCTAAGTAACAAAGTTACATTTGTTATTATACCATTTTCAGATAAAATATAAACAAGAATTTGGCTACATTTTAAGTGGATATTAACATATATTTACTCGATTGCTTCTCTTTCCTGATGAGATCAAATACCTAAATCAAAATAAATAATAAAATTTGACCTAAAGAATAAACAGAACACCACTGTTGTAATGAGAAAACTACTCTATGTTTTTCTGACACTGCATTAGTGCTATTGTATCATAAAAAAGAGGACAAAAAGATATTGATAACCTCCTATATTCTGCAATATGAACCATTTATGCAATATGAAGCAGTTATTGAATTACACTGAATAGATCTGTTTATCCAAATCAAGCTTTGAACAATTTATTCCAATTTAAAGAAAGGTAAAAGGACACGTAAACCCAAGTGCAATAGAAAACACCAAATAGGTTGCAAATACACTTCATTAATTGAAAAAAAAAATCAACAGACCTACTCAGATTAAGATGTTCAGTATCATTTAGCCAGAGGACACAGAAAAAAAACCTATCATATTTCTATGTTTTACCTAAAATAATCCACCACAGTTGAAATATCTTCATAACTACCAATTTTGCAAAGTACATGAAATTATTCTATTGCTTACCACAACATAAATACAGGTGACAGTCCTAGTAAAAGGTAATTAACATATCCAATGATCCATGAAGCACATAGCTTTCAGTATAGAGTTTAATTACCAAAGTCTCACACTAGGCTGGATATTACGTTGAGATTTATGAGACAAATAAAGGATTATGATCCTGAATGTACTTTTGGTACGAATATATTTTCTAGACTACTCAGATAGACTGAGGAACATAAAAGGTCTTCCCGATGGTATAGAGCAAAGCAGTTCAATCATATGTCCAGGCTGTAGAGTCAGAGGGTTTTCACTGTCACCAGCACTGCTCGTGCTGCAAGAGTTATTGCCTAACAGAGAAATACATCTATACCAACTAACACAGTTAATCCAAACTACACTGCAGATCCTGCCTAGCAGATTTTGAGTCTTACTCACCTTCAAAGTCACAACCAGAAAGAAGACATTAAAATAAAATAACCTTCACCGATCTCATGGAGTTAAAAACAACTGAATTTACGATATAAATGTTATATTATTATATAATTATCAATATATTATTTTATATGTTAATTCATGAATGTAAATTCTAAATTTCATACCGAGGAATTATAGAACATATTCTATTTACTTAGATCAATCTATTTTTTTAAGATCTTAAAAATGTAAATGGCTGCTACTTATCCTTCTTGTAAAGCTAGTATAAATTTATTCTGTGATTTCAATAACTCAGATAGGTTTCGTTCTCTGAATTTGCTCCTGAAGTTTTGAATGTCAGAATCTGCTGCTGTAGTGGAACTGGAAGCAGCTAGCTTTATACTGGGGAGGAGATTTTTTAAGTCTGAAATGGGCAGTGAAGCTCTTGCTTTTAAAATAAATTCTTTCAATTTCTCTAGAATTACTTTCATTAGTCCTTCTGCATAAATACCAAAATAATTAGAAAACATTTGAATAAAAAGTTTTTATTTTCTTTCAGGTCAAGAACAAATCAAGACAAAGTTTTAGAATTTTAAAAGGAAGATATGTGCACTAAAACGGTCAGAAATACTTTTAATTAAATTGTGCTCCTTTACAACACAGGAAAACAGAGCACAAATAGTGCAGAATTGATGAAAATTTGACCTTTCATGAGACCACAACGTCTTCTACTATAAGCAAGCCTCCCTTGTTTGATCTAATCACAGTAGCTGGATTTTCACAGGTTGTATATCACCAGGAATATATAATATACCCCAACTTATAGGAAAGCATAATTCAATCACTCATTTTGAAGGTGATTCTACCCCTCTATTCTGCTCTCGTGACACCCCAGCTAGAGGACTGTTGTCAGCTCTGGGGCCCCTAAAAGAAGAAGGTCAAGGAGTGAACCAAACGCAGCTCCTCTGCTGTTCTTCTGCACTCCTCCATGAACACTTTATCATACACAAATTCTGATTTAAAGTCAAAGTATGCCTGTAAGTACTAACCCAACAAATTCTGCTTCCAATATCAAGTGATAACTCTCTTCACCAGCAATGTATAAGCAAGAAACATTTCCTCCTCTCTAAGCACAAAAATTAGAATTTTAGGAGTCCCTGTGGCTGCTCTGGAGGCAGAACCAGATACCCAGACAATATAATTACTTGACTGATTTCTGATCAAATAATTCAGGCCTTCCAAGAATGCATTTCAAAGAAAACTGGTGCCGTCAGTGAGGGTGGGATTCATCTGACCAAGAGCTGATATCTGCAGTATTCTGTAATATCTGCTTCTGTCACTGATGTTACAGTCAGCAAAGATTCATCTGACATTACAGAGGTCTTTAAAGAAAAGCCCAAAGAGCAGACTAGAGGCCTGGTGTGGGAAAACAGTGGAAGAATGGCGAGGATTATTGCAAACACACTCAAGTAATTTACAGATGGGGTGTAGAAAAACATATATGGCACACTAATAATACTTTAGTCTTGTGTGCTTGACAAACAGAACATTTGTGTTAAGGTAACACGGGCCTGTGATATTCAGAGGAGACCTATCCAAGCTGCCTGAGACTCCTTCCCTGCAGTGGGAAAGCTCAAAGCCCAGTGGTTAAGTGAATTCACACAGTGCTTGTGTGAATCCCTGGAAGTCATGTGGAGACAAAAGGTCCAGGCAGCCTCCAGCATGGAGCAAGCTCTGTGGTACCTGTGTCCCAACCTGTGTGTCACTGCCAGGTGCTGCTTGGGGGATCCCCCAGCTGGTGAGGTTACTGAAAATAAATTCACACTTTGCATTTCATCCGTGGCTTTGTGTTTGTTCCTGTGTCCTGTCTATCCTGACACACTCACACTATTATTTCTCTTTGTTGCTTGCAGTGGGGGGCCAGGTGCAGAATGTTAGACTATGGCAAAAGGGACTGAAAAGAGCAATTGCCACACCAAAAACTGAACTCATGAGCAATATACAGAGGAAAGGAGTAGTAAGAGAATGCAGCAGGAAGAAAGGATGAGAATGAGCTTCAGAGAACAGAACTGGAAATAGAGAGAGGAATAAAGAGAGAAAAAGAAGAGATGAATAAACTTCCTCTTGCTTGCAAAATCCCCCAAAAATCAACTAACCCAAAAGGTTAATAAATTAAATTTATTTAGGTTCTTAATTGATTGAAGCATTCATTTTTAACAGTGTTATTGATGTTCTCAGCATTTAAGAATAAAACTGAGGGTCCATAAATGAGAAGCTCACAACTTCTTATTTTTTTCCCTTTTTTCCCCTTTTCAATTTTTTTAAATTACTGGCTAATTTAGGAAGACACACTTATCTATTTGCTAATTCTTCCCAGCCAAAACTACCTATGTAACACAGGAAAATACACTGGGTTTTTTTTCACCCACAGTAAAGGAATTAGCATTCATATGATGAAGTTACTCTCCTGACACTAACATAAAAATCTTAAAAGCAGCAGGAAAAAAAGAATACAGAAATAAACAAAGAATTTAAGGTTGACTTTCCTAACCACAGTAGCTTATCTCTTCAGTAACTGAAATAAATAAAATTCCTGATAGGCTAAAGAAGGTAAAAATGGAGGTTTGATAGTTAAGCAAGTATTTGAAGTAAGGGTGGTTTTGAGGGAAAAAAAAATTACATTACTTGTTGTAATTGAAGAAAGGTTTTTGCAGGCTTGTAGAGAAACCAATGTGAAATACTGCAGAAATTTAAGGTTCTGCAAGGCGGACAGACAGTAGTGCCCAGAGTTCTGGATGGGTGCATTTTAATTAAATCAAAGTAAACAAGCCACAGCAGGGCCAAGTGTGAGTCAAGCTGCAGGCAAGCTTGACATACGAAATTTGAAGGTGAGTCTGGGGAAGTCTGAAGTTGCTGAAGAAGGAGAAAAGATAACAAAGAGAGAAGTGCAGGGTAATTTGCTTGGGGGAGAAAGAAGGACAGTAATTGTATCTCCAAGATGATGAATGGCCTACAGCAGAGAGATGTACAGGCTGGAGCAGAGATGGTGTTACTTGTCAGTGTGTCGCTGACATACATGACTCACCCCAGGCTAAGGAATGGTGCTCAACTTTACATGTTTTTCTAATCCTTATTTTTTACCCCAGACGTGCATAACAAAATACTCCTCTGAATTTTGAAGATTCATTTGTGCATCACTGGCCACATTTTGCACATAAAGCAAGTTGGTCCATCTATATTTTAATATTATAGCTGGTTAATTGTGGAGCAGCTGAGTAATCAACAGATACTCTTATTTTTAGAAACAAGTTTAGGATTAAGTATATATCTGTAGAGATTAGGAACACAAAAAGTTCTTCAGCCTTGTTCCCCAGGAGGTCTGCAGGTTGGGACTTGCAGTGCAGGGGACAACACGATGGAAGGGTTTATCAAATATATGCAAAATGGAAAACAAATTAAAAATCTTCATCCATAACTAACATTACAGAATTATCATCCTAGACAGTGCCACTTCCAGTGCACTCATTTTCCCACATTTTTGTCCTTAAATTGACCAATAACTAAATAAAAACCTTACTAAAAAAATCTAGGCTAAAATAGCACTTGTGAGCAAGAGGTAGGACAGCTTGTCAATGTACTTTTCCGCAGATATTTCACCCTTTTTTTACAAGAAAAAAAGGAAATACACAGCTCAAATATTCAAGTGATCTAGTAGATACAATTGTGACTGGTTTTTATCTAATATGAGAATATAAGTTTTTGTATTAAACCTATAAGTCTAAGGCCATTTATCTTACAACCCCTTACATATATGTGCCCTGATTCACTGTGAAAATCATGGACAGAGCTGTAGGCAGAGAAAAATTCACATTATATATAGAAAGCAGGCTTTTTATTAATCACTAGAATATTCCCAGAATGGCAGGTTTCGAGACATAATTAATTCAATTAATTGTCAAATGCTTTTAGAATTTAGTTACATAGAAGCATTTTGCAGCTCATTAACTGCTTATATTTCTCACCAAAGGAGTGCTACATTAAATATTAAATAAATTATATTAAACATATTAAGCTGAAAATTGATTAAAATTATAAAAGACCTCACTTTGAATACATATACACTTTTGCCTGAATGTCTTTTTGGAAGAAAACCAGCCTTGTGCTGTTTTTGTGTCAGCAAAGACACCTGACAGGACACTTTGTTCAACAGCAAATTAAAACTCATCCTGCATTTACAAGGGATGAGTTAACTGCTACAGGTATTATGGGATATCTGTATATCAAAAATGTACTAGTTTGATAAAATAGACATAAGAATCTTGACTGTCAGTTAATAACAGCAACAATGTTTTCATGGAAAATAGGCTTTTAAAATATGGGCTTGCATACAGAAAGAATTCATAAACAGGTCCTATTTCAGATATTCAGGGTTTTATTATTTTAAGTAATTCTTAATTTCAGCTTTGTAATTTTGGTAACATGATTATGCAAGTGCAGCACAGTAGAAATGCTTACATTCATCCTTGAAATTCCTGATATATAGCCCTTAAATCCCTTTTTTTTCCCCCCATGCCATTCAACATTGCTTCACTGTAGTATTCAGCTTTACATTCTTGACACTTAAGGCTGACTTGATAATTAAGAGCCAGCTGATGTTTAATTTTTAATGGGAATTCAATGGTAGGTGAGGCAGCCCTATTGATCTACGAAACAAATAATTTCTCTTTTTCCATAGCTGTCAAAGAAAGTATACCTAATTCAACAAAAAAATGGCAGCACAGGCTTAAGCTGGTTATTAATAACATAAAATGAAATATTTAAACTTGACTGCTTAAGAAAAAGCGTGTGCTCAATTGAGCAGCTAAGCAAACAACTAAACAAATAATGTATTAAACTTTCTTAGGTTGTTGACTGACCAGCAATTTTGCAGCTGAATTTTATATTTAAAAGTGCATACATTGTTCTTAGTCCAAGACCTGGCAGCTGTGTACTTCAGAACGTCTCCTGAGATCCGGTGGAAGATTTCTGTCATCGTCCTCATGGCTCAGTAGGCCAACAGTAAAATGTACAAGTGTCTTGTGATAATGACCCTTTCTCTCACTCACAAGCCTAACTTCTAGATAATGCTGCATCAGCGATATTTTTGCCGCTCCCATGGCACCTCCTCCTACCCTGTTTCCTTTGTGGGTTTTATTTTTTTGTTTCTTTGTTTTTGTTTTTGTTTTGTTTTGTTTTATTTTATTTTAATAATCTCTCCAGTTCTGAATTTCCTCCAAGAATAGATTATTTCACCTTCTTACAGTAAAGGTGCCAGAAGGTAACTTGCTCACCCTCAGCTCCTGAAGTATATATCCAAGACCCTGAGAGTTTTGTGCATTCCAGACACAGAGCACAGCAGCTTCAATTCTGTGAGTGACTTTCTTCCCGTCTTCGCAGCATTTCTGTGCTTTGGGAACAGCCAAAGCTCTGGCACGCCTGAATTCTGTAAGATTGAAAGGCTCCAGTCTCACCAGAGCTTTAGTAGGGATGCCACAGCTGATCAAACAATTCCCATCCTATTGCAGATCTTCTGAGAGCTGCAGCAGCTTTCATTCCTCATCACACAACCTCCAAGGCAATTCTATCTATCATCTTTACTAGAACATGTTTGTGCTGCATTTTAAGTGCAATCCCTGGACATTTGGGGACAAGTGGGAGTGGAAACACAGAAAGATTTGAAGGACTTTTCAAAATATTTAGTATTTTTCTACACAAGAAATAGGAACTATGTATTAGTCTTAATTTATTAGTACTCAGGTTGCAAGTTGTCTCTCTGACTACCCATTCTGCTACCTTATACATTAAATATGCAACTCTGGGAAAAAAGTTAATAATCACAACAGTCAATAATAAGTGATAAGTGGTAAACTTATCAAACATTAAACTGATTTATACTTTTACAATGCCTACTTGATTGTAAGACAAAAGAAAGGAAATCACAGTGGGAAGAGAAGGAAATAATTTGTAGATGAGTTTAATAAATCCTGTTTTATGCATCAGTTTGAGAAATGAGACAAAGGACAGAATGAATTTGGATATCAATCTTACCTAAGAAACTGATATGTTCCGTTTCGGGAGTATGTTTAATTCCTACAATATGCTTAATTACAAACATTATTTCTTTACATTAACACCTTTTCTTTTGCTCATTAAAAACTACACTGGAAAACAACCCACTCACTGAAGCTTTGATATGTACTCAGAGAACAACCCTTTAGCTTGCCTTTGTTACTTGATGTAAACATTCAAATGTCTTTGGAGGATCAAGGCTGTTTCCCTACTCAGTGCAGTAAAATGGCAAGAGACACAAATTGACTTGAGGGTAAACAAAACATGTTGATAAACAGATTACTTCATTTTTTTTGTTTCTGAAATACAAAAAAACCACAAAAATCACACACTAAATGGCCAGACTTGTGTTATTGAGTCACTGAAGAAGGTACTTGTTTTACACTCAATTTGAAATCAATCCCTGGGAGCTGATGAAGGTAGGATCAAGCAAGGTCAGTGAAACTGCTGTCCAGGAACCAGCAATATCCTTGCTTTAGCCAGGGCTGTAAGCTCAAACACTTCAATGAATGCAAAACAGACAGGCTGATGTCAGCATCCTAAACATCACCAAGAAACCTACTGGCAGCAAGCATAGCAAGCTTTTCCTTTTAGTGTTCCAATTAATTTTCAGTAAAATTAATGTTGCTAAAAGTAAAATTTTAAGCCTAGTAAACCACTGTATGGTCTGTCCAAAATGTGGTGTTACTACAAATGTCTCTTAAACATGTTAGAATATATACTGAGAGGCCATGCTTTAGATATGATTATTCAAATTAACATTTCTCAAACTGTAAAAATATAGACCATAGGAAATACCAAACAAAGTGAAGTTATGTAAATGGAATTACTCACTGAACAGAGCTGTTCTCTCCATGCACTTCCTTTGTTTCATTTTTATTCCTTAAAAACAGAACTGGAATAGGTGACTGAATTTTGCTTTTGGTTAATGTGTTAATCTATTTCTCTTGTACCATTATGGATAAATAACCATCTACTCTTTCAAAGAAAGAATAATTACATAGGCCAGTGGAGATCTGCTCTACAATAGACTTTAATCCAGCCCAGAGTATTCATCCTGAAAACAGACTCAGCTTCAGTATTGCTGTTCTGAACTAACTGGATCAGGGAGTGAAGGATCTCTCACATTTGAAGGAGAGCTTGTCAATCAGCTATGGAGTATATTTATTTTATAAAACATTAATAAGCACATTGTCATCTTAGTCCCTACATTTCCAAGATGTTTTCTTTACAACAGGTCTGACCTTTTCTTCAAAAATTAACCTCAAACTAAACTTTTAGATCACTCCTTTAAAATTAGTATTCATTATAGTCACTTCTGCTGAAAAGAGACACTGTATCAATGTTATTCCAGCAGAAATTAGAACCAGAAAAAAGCCTTCCAGAAGCTCAGGATAGCTAGGGAGCTTAATTTACCACTGTATGAGCAATTACTTCTTCAATAAATTATGCAGCATTTATTAATCAATGTATTACCTGTTCAAACAAGAAACAAAATTCTCTACTGTGCATATTTTACTAGATGAAGTATGATACAAGACACTGCAAGAAAACAGAAAGAGGAATGGAGGGAGTTATAGCACTAAATTCTGGGTGATTCAGGAGAGATGTTTGCCACAGAGTGAAAAATGTTCCATAAGGAATTGGTGAGTTGAAGAGAGCATCAAAACTGGGAATATTTACAATGCATTTATCTTTCTAAGCCAGTCAGAGAGGAAGAGCCTGACATTTTTGGAATTGCCCATCTATGTTCCCACGTTTTAGTTTGAAAAACATTATCATTCATTTCTACAAATTTTATTAAAATGTTGTTTTATTAAATAGTGTCACTTTTGATTCATAAATTGCTTTTGTCTTTACTGTACATTTGATCACTTTTTATATCATACAGCTTATTATGAAAGCCTCTGTCGACTCAATCAAAACATACTAGATGTTATTTGGAATTTAAAATTTAGTAAACAACCAATCACTACAAATCAAGTATAAGCATTCTGACCACAGTCTACGAAAGCCTTATGTATTTACCATACTGAGAACAGAGAGATTTAGATTAGCTATCAGGAAAAAAATTCTTCCTTATTAGAGTAGTGAGGCACTGGAATAGGCTGCCCACAGCAGTTGTGGATTATCCTTCCCTGAAAGTGCTCAAGTCCAGGCTGGATAGGCTTTGAGCAACTTGGTCTAATGTAAGGTGTCCCTGCCCATGGCAGGGGGGTTGGAACTGGATGATCTAAAGTTCCCTTCCAACCCAAACCATTCTGTGATTCTATATAAAACTAGGTATGTTAGGTTCTGCCTCAGAGCCTTCTATTGCTGTGGTCATTTAGATCCCAATTGAATGGCACAGCATTTTGGGATGTGATCACAGGTGATTCACAACAGATTAAAATGGGACACTGTTCTCTTACAACATAATTCTGCTGTTTACTACTACAGCTTTTAAAACTGGAATGTAATCAAAATGTTGATCCATTTTCTGTTTTTCTAATTCTCTGTTGGAAGCACTTAATTCTCTGGCAGCAGATTTTTCTGGAGAAAATAGACTCTGACAAAAAAAAAAAAAAAAGATATGCTGAAAACCATATAGAGTGACCATATATTTTTAAATTTTCCTATGATAACATATTATTTAACATACTATTTAATATGGCCTAGTATTTAAAAAATGTATTTGTAGTAGTATCCCAGAATACAATATGGGACATTTTTCTTTTTAATTCCAAGTACTGAATTTATATCTCCAGAGTTGGCTGTTTCAGAAGTTTTCATTGTAAATGTAATTCATCAGACATTAATGAGTAATCTCATTTTTCTGTTGTGAGGGTAACATGGGTTTGCTACAGAATGCTTGTCGTTACAACTAAGTAGAAATTGCACTTTTACTGCAAGACCTTTCAATCAGTGAGCAGGGATGGTAGGCAACTACATAGTCATCTAGGTCTGTATTTTGTTTCTGCTTCTGTCAGTGTTCCACTTTGGATTCTCCTCCAACTCTTCCTGTTATCTCCATCATTCTTGGAGACAGTAACAAATTGCCTATTTCTTTCTGCGGTGAGTTGGAATGATTGATTTGTCAATGTCCAGTTAAAATATATTGTACAAGTCTTTATATGTCTTCATATTCAGAGGCTGATCTTTCTAAAAGATAATGTTAGGAATAGAGCACAAATGCAGGCACAAAGTATTCAACCTCATCTGTCATGTAGAAAAAATTTTGTACAAAATTTCCTTGACTGTCCCATTTCAAACACGTTAATCATTTCAGTTTGTGTTGCCTACTCAGATACATCAAGTCCTGAGCTTGCTCTGTTGAAATAATTGTGGCAGAAAGGTACTATGTGGTTTAGCAGAGTACAAATGTTTTCCACAGACATACTAAAATGCTAAAATGGGGGCAAATTCACTGGGGTGTTAAAACAACTATCCTTTAGAGGCTATGACACCGGAAAAAAATCCTGCATCAATGGACTAGAGCAAGAATTCCAGTTACAAAGTTTTCCTTGTCCCTCTTCATCTTTTATCATATCCACAGCTGATCTTTTGTGTTAGATGATGCTTCTGTATTTGGTTTTTCTCAGTAAGAGAAATGGATGTGTTTAATCTCCTTCCATGGTCTCTCTACTCTCATGTCACAAAATAAGAACTTGAAGCTCAGCTATATTGTTTTGGGAGAGCATAAATGTGTCTGTCCTCAGGTTATGGGTAATCTGAGGTCACCTTTTCAAGGTTAGAGACATTGAACACTAACAAACAAATAACATTTATAAAGATTCTACAAATGAATCACATTTATCTTATTGTGACTTAAGCCATGATCCAGCACAAGAAAAACAGTTTATACTGTGTTGTAAAAATAAAACACAGAGATGTCCCTTCCTTTGTTCCTTGCTGCTCTTGAATATCACTGTTGGCGATAGTTGAGAAGTTCTTTATGTTTTCCAAATTCTGCTCTTGTGTATGTCTCATCATCTAAAACATTACCTTTCCTCCACAATTCTGTCTTCTCCTTTATTAAATGGAATTTGATCACTTTTCTACCTGAAGTCCTCTATCACTCAGTGAATCTGTTCCTTATTTACCAAATATCTGGAATTCAACCTTGAAAGCTGAGTTTGTCCTTGTCATAGGTCTTGTGGGAGCTGCATTTATATCTATGGTTGTTGAAGCTTAGAAACCCTACCTACACTGTTAGTCTTTTGCCTAAAGCAAGAATTCTCCCGTTTACCTTTTTTGGGCTTTATATCAATATGAAGATATTCATATACAGATTATAAAAAGCCCCATACTTAAAACAGAGTACATTCAGACCCAATCTTTGCAGGCAGAGAACCTTTGGTATCAAGCAGGATTCCTAAATCACATATTGATTGCTGCAAAAAGTTTCTCATGGCAGAGACAGTAATAACATGTTCTTTTATAAAAGCACTTTTACAACATGAAGTAAATCATTCCAAAAAACCCTCTCCCAAGCTGGGTTTAAACTCTCAGCAACTGGCTAGCTAGAAAACATAACACATACATAAACTTTATGGTATCAAGAATCAGATTTAGCTTACAAAAGAAAAGGTCAGAATTTGAACTGCATGGACTTTTCTTGATGATAAAGTGTCTAGTCTGGTAGCATAGAACAAACCAAATAAAGAAGATTCTTTTTGGCTTCTCCTCAGGAATATTCTCCAGATTCTTCCCCCTGTTGTTTCTGTGGTACAAGGCAAATACTGCAGTGGTTAAACAACCACTTAATCAGGTGCTTCACCACCAGAAAAGTGAAAATCCCTATGTCTAGCACAAAACTATTTTTAACATAGTTTATGCTCAGTAAATAAAAAGTAAAACAAAGGAAGACAGAAAACACCCACACGTTCCTCATCAGTAAGGGAATTATATTCTTCTATATCTACAAGATGAACTGAAGGTTATTGAGGAAAAGGCAAAAAGAAATATCCACGGTACCATTCATGGCATTAACGTAAAGTCAAATTTCAGTTCACAAAATCCATAATTTACAATAATCTACAAGAGGACTGTTGTTCCATCCCTAGTTTTGGATGTTCTTGGTAAGGAACAGAGATTGTTAAGATGGAATTATCTTAAAAGTTTCTTTTCAGAATGGAGTCTGATTTGCAAACCCAGACATTCAGTTCTTAAAAAGGACACTGTTATTATATATTTGACAAACAAAATATTTAATGGTATAATAAAAATTCAGCATAAGCTAAACCCCCTCAAGAGATTACTGTCTCAACATACACTGAAAAATAAATTATTTCTATGTTTTAATAATTAGTCTGTCTCATAAGGAATACTGATAATGGACATTAGTGTAACCAAGCTCAACATTCAAAGTTAAATTCTAAACAGTGAACAAAATTGTTATCATTTTCTCTACATAACTTGTTGGACCATGAACAAAGCTCTATATCTGTCAGAATACATGTATCCCATTATATTTTCATGGGCTAGATTAGGTAAAACAAGTCAAGAGTGAACCATTACCTTTGTCAAGCACTAATGTAAGGGTTCATTCCTTTTACTAAGCATGCTGAGGCATTCAGTGGTAGTTCATTTGTACCACTGAGAAAAATAAGCTCTGGGGAAAGAACAAACTCTCCTCATTTTCTGCTATATTGTATGGAGTTAAAATTTGTAAAACCAGCTCTGTGGTAGGAACTGCACTGTGAAGGACATGCTGCCTCTTGAGGCACCTGGAAATGCATTTTTCCAGTAACTGGAACAATACCATATCAAGATTTTTCTGAAATATTTTTCAGAGATCAGCACTGAAAAGCTTGTTTAACGTTCATCTGCACAAGCTAATTGATACTAACACAATTGCTGCCATCATATTTTTCATTTTCATGGTCAGTCAGCAGATACAAAAAAATATTCCAACCACATTCTGAAAGCTATTTCTTTGTTACATATTATTACATTAAAATGTTGCCTTTAATATTTTATAAGGTGTGAGAAGATTCCAGGGGCTAAAATTGTGATGAAAGCTTAAGGAAAATAACCAACAGGTACAGAAGACTAAAGCAATCCGCTTGAAGTTCTTTGCTGTGAAAGTCCTAATTCTTTTTCTACATAATATTTCCAGTAATATCAGTTGCAGCTCTGCACTTAGTAAGAGCTCAGGATTTTCATACATTTTTTGTTGAGGTGAATGTTCCCAGAAGTTATCTAAGATGTATGCAAATGCACAGTCTAGGAGAAACCAGCATTCTTTCTGCATGGAAATCTCTTCTAAATTAATGCAGGTTTTCTCTTCAAAACCATGTTCCTTTTGCTAGCACACTATTTCTTAGCCTTTTCAGACTGATGATCTAGATTCAAAGTAAAAATCATTTATTATCTGCTCAGTCAGAATGAAATGTGTACATGTGTGCAATAATAATTATGTCATTTATTTGTGCATAGGTTTCAGAAGATGGATTGGAAATACTCAGTCTTGAAGGTTGCAGTATGTGATAATAGGAATGGAAATTTTTCTCTGCTTTCTGTTACATCTGTGATTCTCAAATGTTGCAACTGCAGATTGTTTTAAGACTCTTCCTCTACCGAGAAGAATTAAACACTGATTGAGAAACAGTAACTTAATCATTCATACAGAAAACCCAGTAGCACTTTGAGCATTTTGCATCTCACTCATGTTCAATTTTACATTTAGAATTAGCCTCACTTTTTCCTAGAAAAGGACAAAGATACCTACAATTCCCCAGTAGCACGAGGCTCCTGTTAGAACATAAAACTGCAAGCTAAGGCAGGCCTAGTTTCCTTTTAAGCAGGTGTCTGCAGAGACCAGGAAGAAGATCTGAGCCTTCCCTGAGCCTGGGACTAAAAGGACAGGTCTAGGAAATGATATGGTGAAAATCAAATCAAATTTGCAAAGCATCTACCCCAATTAACACACTACAGAACGAAAAAACACCCCTGACCCATTATATCAGCTATTTCAGCTTCACTGGGTCAAATCCATCGTAAATTAAATAAGGAATGAATGTTGAAATGTGCCACCTTTAAAAAAAATAAATCTGTATGTTTAGGTAGAAATCCACCATGTTTCTTATCCTACAAAGATGCAGAAGTTTCTAAACCATAAAGCATGCTAGAAGCTGTAGGCAGGAGAGAGTTCTGCTATATATACATTCAAAGTATTACAGTTGAATTGCAGAGCATGGAATTTAGAAGCTAAGGGAAAGCACAGACAGTTCACACTATAAAAACTTTCATTTATGAGACATACTTATAAAATTGCATCTTTAAGAGGAAGATCCTTCTGCAGAAATTAACATTCAGCAGACAAATCTGACATATAAGAACAACTACTCAAAACAGGACATTTCATGTAATACGAAATGGAAAAATGGAAGCAAGGAGTGCACATATATACAAATCTACTTCTATGCAAAGTTTATTTAAAATATTTAAATAATTTAAAATACTGACCTTACTTACACTGGCCTCCACTCCAAAAAACACTGCAGTCCTGAGACAATTTATTCCCCTACGGGACTAAATTACATTTGCAACTTCATCCATTGTTGGCAGAGGAAGTATTCACATTTCTAATGCTGCATGAAGCCTTAAGTGTGTGCTGACTACAGCCTTTGAGGCCAACTTTTCTCCCCTCATCCCCTGAAATCTAATCAGCTTTTCACTTATTCAGTCAGAGCAAAAGAGATAAGATGGTCCATGTCTTTGGTTTTGTTTGTTTGTTTAATCACAAGAATGTGAAATGAATTTTGCATTTGGGATTATATCCTATTTATCTAAATTAAATCGGTTTTTTTCTTTTTTTGGTTTGCAAAACTCAGGGGAGTGGATCAACAGATGAAAAAAAAAAGAATAGCAATGTAGTTTTGAATACAGCTGTTTCGTGTACATATGAGAAGTAAAAAGAGCTGAAGAATTAATTTAATTTATTCAAAATATAAATTAATTGAAGGTCTGGCACACACTTTATTAAAGAAAATAATTTATTTTCTTTAAAAATATGAACTCTGCTTCTTTAAATATTTCTATCTTAAGTAACCACAAGATAGATTATTAAAAAACCAAAATTAGTACCACCATATCTCACACTCAGTTTACATAGGACCTAGGCTTTTGAATATGCCATTCTCTATTTCAATTCAACTAGATAAAACGGGAAGCTTTACAGTTATAGACAAAATTATTAATTTTAATAATTTCATATATAACTTTCTAAACCATATAAATTCGAAAGTTCAAAACTGAATCTTCAAATATTCCAAGTATAGCCAGACACTGAGAACTTTTCCAGCAAATAAATCTTTACCAGATATACTGTAGAAAACCTTTGCTGTCTGCCTGAATGCAGACAACATGAAAATGCAGCAGCAACCTGTGGTTCAACATTGTTTGAAGAAAAAAATACTATAACTCTTTCCTAAAAATCATGATACACATCACACCTCTTCAGTTTATATAAAACCAAGCACAGTTCAAGAATAATGCCCATTATTAATATACTTCAACTTGGTATCCCAAAGAAATTAATTGGAAGAATCTCACATATTAGTCAAGTGAGAAAGAGATTAAAAAATATTTAGGTTCATACAATCTCCCAATTTTGCAGGTTATTTTTAAAAAGCACAGTGTAACTAACTTGCCTTTTCTTGTAAAAAAATAGTTCAATATTTACAGACTACCCAATGGAGTAAGACAGCAATATAATTCTCTGAAACTTGAAAAAGTTTCTATAAAAATGACAAATCAAATCATTTTGAGAGTAGTAACTAAAGAGTTTAAAAAATGTTTATTAATAGTACTTGCATCAGGAGGAAGTTTCAGACTACCAGTAATTTTATTTATCATTGTTTAAATGCTTGTAAGGAAGTTCACCCAGGCACACAAATGTGTCTGTTCATGAAAACCAAGGTGTTGGTGTACAAATAGATCAAAGCAGAAAGACTGAAGATCTTGACCCTAAATTTACATAACATTTTTTATACGTGACTTAATAAACTCACCATTGTCTCAATCACTTCGGGTGATAATTGTGAGTTATTATTTTCAGAGCAGGAACCATAATCTGTTTAAATATTTCATGGTACATATACAGAACAAGAAAACTTCTCACATGACAAAAAATAGTGATTTTTTTATAAGTAGCAGGAAAAGAAGAAATATTAAAATTAGGCAAAGTTCATTTTATCATCTATTATTGTTTCCTTAAAATGTCAAGATTATGTGTTGTGAAATGTACTTTGCATCTTCAGACAACTTTTATTTTATTACTGGCAATTGTTGGTCTAGTAAATACAGCAGAAGTATAAAAAGTTAAGATTACAGACTCTTGAAAGTCATTGCTAATAGTGGCAAAACTGTCAGCTCTCAGTGTAGATTACTAGATGTTAAGATTAGCAAAATTAAGATTAAGGAAATTCTCTGGGGTTATTAATATGCCTGCAATAGTTTTCCATGAGATACCAAGGGAAATGTTTATATTCAGAGCCAGAACTACACAGATGGAACATCATCAATATTAAGACATATTGCCAAGTTTAGGGTATTTTTTGAACTATGTACTCTCCAGATTCTTTATTTAAGGAAGAAAAACAAAACTAAAACCGAACAAAAAGCCCCAATCAAACAAAATAAAACAGACCAACAAAACAAAGCAAAAAGCCACACTTATTTTCCCCCAAACTCCAATACACTAGCATTAACCACGGCACAGAAAGCACCAAAGCTGATAGCACCTGAAACAAATACATCTATTTAACACTGACATATCTGAAAATGACTTTTTTTATGCAGGAATATAGTGGGCTTTTTTTGTTACTGTCAAATATTTATTTATGTTTCTTATGTTTCCCAAGTTATACTGAATATTTTATGCATATTGTGAGCAAATAAAATTAAACAGTACAATTTGTATTTATTTCAGAACATTCAAAACTTCTTTTACTAAATAAAAATAGAATAAAAAAATAAATTAAATTCATCTTTTACTATTAGTCATATTAACAATCCTCCTATAAGTAATTGACTTAAACATCTGTAAGAATAATTCTGTAACATATGCTAGCATTCTTGTAACTGCTAAAAATGTAGCAAACTTATTTTTTCTCAGAGAAAGACAAAATTATGTGGGTATTTGAGCTCAAATTTTAAATCAACAGTAAAAAAATATTCTGAAAATTGGGTTTATTATCAGATAAAATATAATTGTGAGAAATTTCTGAATCTTTTGACACTTAGAGTCATTCAGTATGAATTCATTGGCTGTATAAATTATCAACTGTTTAACAGAGGAATAAGTTTAGGAAAAAAATGCAATGTGCAATGTGAGATACAATAAGAAATAGGTCTACTCTTAGCCCTCCTTTTGCATAGAATATTTAATTTACTAATTAAAAGACTCAATATTTACAGTTTGCTACTACAAACCCACCAAGTCTAACAACACCAACCAGTTTTTGTGCCAGTTACCGGCAAAAAGAATGGGCAAAATTAATTCAAACTGTAGGTGTATACCACATCTCAAAAGAGATCTGAGACACTGAGGAAGAATCTGAATTACCTGGACAAATCATAGAAAGAGTAAGACACGACTGGAGTTACTAATGATATTTAAATCGCCTGGAAGAAAAGCTTTCCTTTGTGTAGGCGTTGAGAACACAGAGTGGTCTACTGAAACCTTAGCTGCCGCCAAAGGTACTTGCTTTCTGCTTTGATATTATAGAAAATTATATTTGATCATATTGTCCTTTCAAAACCTTGTGTGAATAAACACAAAGTTTTAGAAAGAACAGGAAAATCTGCTTGAGTATTTAGGAGGATAACTCTTCCTGAAACTTCTCATGACTACACCAGTGTGTCTAACAGAGTACTTCAGCTGTCATGAAGACTGAGCTTGACACGTGTCTATAACATGCCATCCTCACTTAAAATTTGAGCAGGAATATAGCAAAGAACAACCCAGCAATGTTTACCATGACAATATAATCTGTCAACTGCAGATCTCTTCCCCAAATGTAGCTGTTGTCACCTCTCTGAAAACACGTCATTATTGCTCTTATGTCTCCAGAAGATGGATCTGCTTGAAGTAGCCACACTAATGGGATTCTGCAACTTTAGTTTCCTCCCAGTATAAAAAAAACCTGATGGTCTTCAAATATCTCACACTGACAGGAATGGTGGCTGGTACACTATCAATAACAGAGCAAGCTGTTTTTAAACATGACTTTTGAACACACAAGTCTTTACAGGTCATACAAAAGACTTACTGTCTAACTCATTCTCTTTAGAAAGGATGCAAAGGAGAACATCTGACACATTTAACTGCAGATCCACAAGTTCCCAGGCAAAATATTGAAATAAGAAATCTGTACTCTCATAATTTGTATCTCTCTTCCATATCTGATGCATTTTCACTCTACAAAATATGCATGATGCAGTCACATTGTTCCACACCTGTGCAACAATGTGTATGCAGATAAATGCACTTGCTTCCTGCAGTGCAGCACTAACTGCTAAAAACTTGGCAAAGTGCACCCAGGAAAAAGCTCTGTTTTACACAATCACTTTTAAGACACTCAGATAATTCAGGAGAAAACTGCTCGTTTTGAAAGGGGAGTGATAGTTAGAGAAAGGACGAACTGTAATGAGAACAGTGAGATTACAGTTAACCAATTTGACAATCAGAATTTGAGGCATGCAAAATGCTTCCATTCTGTCACCTCTGTTACAGAAGGCCAAACATGATCAGAACACACCTAGCTGCCTGCAGGTCTTTTTCAAGAAATGGCATAAGCAGCTTCAGAGTAACCCAGAAGGCATAAGACGTGAAACATTATCTTCCTCTCATCCAAGCTGGGGAAATTTCCCCACATCTGCTATTTCTCAGATGAATTTCTTCTTAATACTTTGGAAACTAGCATAGGAGAACTACACTGTGGCATGTCTTTCCTATAATTCTGCAAATCCAGCTTGATACTCTAAAGTACTTTAAGGCACTTAGTAAACTTTGATTTTTTTTTTTTTTAATCTGAAAGGGAGGAAGAAAAAAGGAACTTGGAGGCAAACAGTACCTAACTTTAACTGATACTATCAGATTTTTCCTCAAATTCCAAAAAACCAAACTACAATCCACAAAGTATCTCAATTTTCTGAAAAAATGTACAGAGAAAACTCAAAAATTACACTTAGAACACTGCAAAACCTTGATTTTTTTAGTTCCTCTCTTCTCTTAGTGTACTATGGAACGATAGCAAAATTTATAGAACATTGTATAGGAAGAGGATATTTTTGAGGGGTTTTTTGTTTGTTTGTTTGGGTTTTTTTTCTTTGTTTTGTTTTGGTTTATACAACAGAGATATGAAGTTTTTCTTACAATCGCCTTTTAAAAACTAAAGTCATATCCCCAGAGAAAATGCTTCTCCATCACAAAATCACATATCAAACTTCTGTGAATGATCAGTGTTAGATAAGTATTTGTGCTAATCTGGCAAGTGAAAAACCTAGATTTTAAAACTTCAGATTCTAAGTCTTGTCACTAATCAAAGGTGACATTGATATCAATATTTGAAAAATTGAGGCAGAGAATTACTAATTAACATTCCACTAATACTGTGTTTTAGAGGAGAGACTGGTGGTCCAGGAGACATTCACTCCTGGGAAAATTCATTTCTATATAGCTAAAAACTGAATGTTATAATCTTGAGGCCTGTTCCTACAGTAATGCAAATAGTTATATTTTGAATGTGGGCTTTAAGTCATATTAATATTAAAAAAATATTACCCTTTCTTTTTTAATTCCCTTTTTACAAAGTCCATGTATATTTATTCATATTTGCAAAGCTGAAAAGATATGAAAGAGCAGCAATGAAAAGAAAGGAAAACTATTGTTACAAAGCGGACACAGGGTATAATAAAACAGAACTAATCCAATGCATAACTTTAAAGTTGGTCAACCTTATCAGGAGAGAAATATCTCATGAAAGGCAAACAAACACCAATCTCATTTTTCCTTTTCATACATGTATCTCTATTATTATAAATTTATCAAATAAAGGATAAAGAAAATGAAAAAAAAAAATCAACAATTGACTGTTTATTAAAGGAATGCAGTCAAAACAAATTTCTAAAAGAATTATTTGTCAGTAGCCAACAAAGGAGAAGGAGATAATTATTGTTTAATTTACTGAGTTATTAAACTAGATGCAAGGTCTCCAAGCCTTCCACTTCCAGGCTTCATATCTTAATAACTTGTCCTTCCTAAATTTATAAAACACTAAAAGATGATTTTTTTTTTCATCAATCATCCAAGACACAAAGCTGGTAGTCTTGGTGAACAACCTAAAATCTGTAATTTCTTTTTTTTAGTTAATATACTTTGCTCCAGCATTTACATTGACTATTTTGAACTCCGTTCCTTAGAAAGACTCCAGGTAGCTGATTTCAAACAAAGTCAACTTTTTAATATTTTCTTTATAATACCACCAATATTAATAAATAAATAAATTAGAGATATTTTCTTCAATAATGGCATTATTTAAAAAATCATATTTGCATTGCTTGAGCATTCATTTAGGTGAAATGTGGGTTTCATTTCGGTATTCAATTATTCACTTGGAAAAAACCCTAACAAAACAAATGATCACATGGTCATATGGGCACATATTTGAATTACATAGGTTTCAGCTTAATTGTCTTTCTTTCAGAAGCAGTATTTATTCACTTCATCTGCTAAAATGTGTTAGCCTCTCTGTAATTGTAATATCTAATCTAAAAATATGTTTCATTTCTCTTTTATGTCCAATCTCTATGTTTTCCATTCTCAAATTGGTGTCCTTAAATGCCTCTTTACACTCTCACTTACTGACAAATTAGTTTGACAAACACACCAAAGAATAAGAAGTAAATATTTCAATTTTTGTTCTAATGGAATATTTGTCCTTTATAGTATTTCCTGCCTGGAGCGTGTGCTCAGATTAATTTAAATAATGTTTTTGTATCTAACATAGGGTAGAATGTCTTTCATTGGTTTCCATCATTCACTTACTATTTCCAATCTATTGTACACGAGTATTATTAAAGTGAAGTGTTCACCTCTAGCTGCTTTGAAAAATATTAATAGGAAAATACACTCACCTTCAGGCTCCCCACAGAGTGTACACTGTGACTCTGCAAAGAAAAAGAGAAAATTATAATTTCTTTATTTGAAGATGTCATAATTATATCCAAATATAACAAAACTTAGAGAACTCAAAGTTAGCACAAAAACTGCAATTCTATTTTCAGTACACATTTCTTAAAAGGTGCAAAATAATTTTAAAAAATATATTGGCAGGAAGAATTTTAAATAGAACTGTATAAATGTTTAGTTACACTTATAAAACTATCACCTTCAGAGATGCCAGATGATTGCATTCATGTAGCAGGACTTTTTGCTTCTACATGACTTTTTTGTACTGTGATATGTACAATACTGCAGTGACAACAGTCACTCAAATAAAAAGTTTAAGCCTGATAATATTTTTACTACTGCAGGTAGCAAACAGTGATAGAGCAAATAGTGAGAGAGTTATATTCCTTTCTCATAAAAGACTCCCTAGTCCTTCCAGGCAATAGAAGTTAAACACTCATTCAAATGCACATTTAAACCCTGCAAAATATTCAAATGTAGAAATGAAGGAAATAAAACTCCATCATAACAAACATATAGTCTCTAAATGTGCAGTGTCCTGGGGTGACTTTATGATGCTGAATTATCAAAAATTGAAATTTGCCTCAAACCAGAACATGTTGTAACTATTTTATCCATGCACCATGTTTGGAAATCGGTTGTCTTAAAATCTATTTTATATAATATACAAATATGTGGACACATGGAGGAAATAGTTTGAAGTATCTCTTGAGACCAAGCTGCTTCAGGAGTCAGTATCAAGCTGTAGAACAAAGCTGCTGTTTAGAATGCAAATACTGACATCAAATGAAATCCCAGGGAATCTAATCATGTCGGCAGATAATTCTGATATACTGGTAAATGTCCTACTAGAACAAGAGAGCACAGTATATTTTATATCATAAATCTCTGAAATCTTCATGTTAATCTTCAGGTGAAAAAATCACGTCTCCAACAGCAAAAAGTATGCTGAAGTAAATATACATATATATGCAGGCACAGACACACACACACACGTGTGTGTATACATTTTAATATAAAATCAGTACAAAAAAGCAGTTTAACATGCCTGGCAAATAAAAGTCCACTACAAAAGCTTGCTGAAATTATCTCCACCTTGAATAGCAAATAGAAGATTTGACTTTAGCTGTGATCTTCAGTCAAAGGCAAAAAATGTCATAAAAATACAATATGAAACACATGCACTGAGCAGATTGACCTTTATGGCACTGTGGTGACACTGCCAGTTATTTAGAAGTACTTTCTCCATACAGATAAGAAGCTGTCTCACAGTAACCCACCTTTGTAATGGCACTTGACCCTACATCTCTCATATATTTTACGCATGTTAATCATTGGGGTTTTATTACCATGACATGCATGTGGGAAAGGAATGAAGAAAAATAAGTTTTTCCGTGCAGCTCTGCTGATGATAGATAGATCACAACTTTTAGAACACCGTAAAGTTGCATGATAGAAAGGAATGAAATTTAAAGCAGTTCAGCCCTATGAAACATGCAGCCAAAGTTTGTATCGACAGACTCATTAGTGTCCCCAGCAGAGGTGACAAACTAGAAACAACACCCCAACAGCAGGCTCGAGAAAGTCTTCAGTGAAGAGCAAGAAAAGCCTGGTCAGAGATAAGTCAGTCCAGTTTCTTTCACGGCATGATGAAAAATGGACTTGCCATAACATGAAGTGATGCAGAGGAAGCAGCTCAGATGATCTTTTTTTCCCACGTTTAATTCAAAGACTTTCTGAGGTTTTACAGAGATGGGCTGTCTGCCTGTGTGTAGTTTGTTATCCTGATTGATAAGGAAGAATAAGCTGAGACTTGATTTCTGAACTTCTGGCTTTTTTTGATCTTTTGTGTTCTGCTAACAGCTGCTTCACCCTTTTTTTTACAATCCAAAGAGTCTGTCTGACATATTTTGCACCTTCAAACACCATCTTCTAAAAGTCCCCACTCAACAATACAAATTACTAGCTTCCCTTTTTTTCCCTCATAAACATAAATTAGTGCCAATATTACAAGTCTGCAGCAGGCTAGATAGTCTACCTGCAAAACAAGGCTTGCAGCTATGACTAGTGCCAGAAAGTTGTCAAAAGCTAGAGAGGTGTCAGAACTATCCCTGCCAGGCTTCTGCTTTTTTGGACTTTTTTCAGATGTTTATTTAGGGTCCTGTATCTATGGGCAACATAGGTGTCCCCCTATCTCAGCATGCCTGACGAGACTTCATGGGGGGGATTTTGTTTTTATGCCTTCCAGTGGCTGGGAATCATTTCAAACTGACAGCAGCACGTCTGTGCAGACTTTTTGGATGTGGGTAATTCACCAGTAAGTTTCTGTTTATGAATTTCTCTGCTGTAGTTTGCCACTGGGGTGGGGAGACTAGATACCCTTGTCATTGTGCTTGACACATACAGGTTGAGTGACAAATAAAACACAACGACTTCTAGTAGGCATGTAAAAAAATGACAAGGAGGTTGTATAGAGCCCTACTTTCCACAGAGCCTGTAGGAGAGAAACAGAAATAATTATCTCTCTAATAATCTGCTTAGATCTGTACATTCTATGGCTATTGTTGAAAGGCCACATGCCCTCAGTTTTTAAAACCACAACACAAAAAACATACACAACACTCAATTATTTGTAGATTTACATCATACGGAAATATAGAAATCGGAAAATTCTATTAAGAAGCTATGATTTGACACTTATTTCAACTCCTTTTCTCTGTAGTGAAGCTGCTGTATGTTGGTAGAAAAGATCTTATTGTAAGATGGCTCAGTGCTAAACATCTGCATTAATTTAAATTTTTCTAATTTTAATTTCAGTTCTGGGGGCAGATGAAAACAATGAAGAACATGACAACAGTATACTGTTCCATCAGGTGAAATTACATTGTTTAGGCTTAGATCCATCTTACCCAAAGGTGAGTGTATCAGCATTAGTTGAATGTATCATCAGAATCTAAACTAGTCTCAAATAATTTACCAATGAGAGGGAAGAAACAGCCACCTAATCGGTCTTAGAAACTTATGTAGTATAAAATCAAAATGTTACCTTTTTTTTAATTACCCATTCCTTTTTTTTTAATGTTGTAAAAGGTCTTAGCCTTCATAATAACATTCACTGTGAAAGAGGAGTGTTTACTATAGGTGACCTCTGGAGATGAACTAGTTCAGCCTCCCACTAAGAGCAGAGAAGGGCTTTTGCCAATAATACAAGTTCAGCTCTGCTGAGGCTTAATAGTCAAGTCCTGAAAATCACCAAGGATGGAGATTCCACAACCCCAGCCTACACCGGTGCTGCATCAGCTTCATTCAGCTGTTTTTCAATCTCTTGGTCTGCAGTTTGTGGCCATTCCTCCTTGTTATGTCACTCAGCATTGCCAAAGTGATTTTTGTCCATCCTGTCCATAACCCTCCTTCACGTAGCCCACTACGGATCTTCACCCCAACAGACTAAATAAGCCCATCTCTTTCAACTACTCTGAGCAGTGGACCCTCTGCTAGGCTCTCTCCATTTCCTCCCTATGCTTGTGGAAGCAGGGAACCCCAACCAGCGAACACAGTATTACTCCATGTGCCACCAGCCTCACCAGCACCAGAGGGATGTAATAACCTTGACAATTTGCTAATCATACTCAGGCTGACATAGCCCAGCACACACTTCTCCTGTTTGCAATGAGAAAACCATCTACTCACTCATGTGCAGCTTGGTATTCATACTCATTCAGAAAAAAATGAACTAGTATATCAAGTCTTAATAAGATGAGGCCCCCGATCCAAGTCTGCCACCTATTATAGCACTGCTAATGTACATTAAATTATGGCCTCAGACAACTTTTCTACACCTATGCTGGATAAAATGTTGAAGTGGATGAAACAGAAGCAGGGACATGACCACATTTTAGACAAAGATATTTCTTAAGCCTCTCCCTTTCACAGTTCCTAGTAATGGATTATGTCTGTACATATCTGATCCATCCAGAGTATCAGAGTGATACCTTCACAGGAGGTATTTCTTCTTTGTTGTATGTTGCTAATCAATTACACTTAACAAAGACACTCCTTCTTGCAAACACTCATCAATCTGAGTAACTTTTTGTCATACCTCTCGATAGTTGAATGACTGATATAGGTGAGTGTTCAGAGATTTAGGACCCAATAAATCAATAGAACAAGGAAAACCTGTATTTACATTATTAATCTCACTCTGTCATTTGAAAGTGTCTAGCCAACAGAAATAATGTTCCCAGATACAAGAACCTGCTGACAAAATAGGTCATAAGAAAGACCCTATAAAAAAAAGATTTATCATGAAGACACATCTTTTTTCCCTCCAAATATTATGAAATATATTTAATTTTATAGTTTTTCTTGATTAATCTAAATTATAAGAACAATTAAAAATAATAAATCCAGATAAGTAAATGCCAACATTATTTCTCAAAAAAGCACAGAGCTCATAATTCAGTTTTAAATTAGAGTGAAAATAAATTATTCTGCTAAACACGTTAACATTTCATTCTTTGCATATACTTTTGTTGTATGGCTGGTGCAAGTACAATCAAATCTACTATAAAGAGGTACAGTAAGGAAAGCAATATATGGGCCAGGTGAAATATACAAAATAGCCATTAAAAAAATCGCATTTCAAAATATCCATGCAGGCTATATAGTGGAATAGGATTAAGACACCACATATCAGTAATATTTTTAATTAAAGAAAATACTGGATGGTATTTAACACTACACTTTACTGTACACTATGCACTCAACAGGGGTTTATCCAGATTATGGAATTCAACCTGGATGATTTGACAAGGTTTTATGGAAGTGACAATATGGTGAGAAATAATATGCAAAGGTGAGAAGCAGTGCTGGGGATAACTTGTCACCTCAGCACTGCATTCACAAAATGCATGAGGTCAGCACTTCTGACCAGCCTTTGAATAATATACCTCATATCCAGTTCTGTATCTCCCCTTCATTTATGTAATAGGCCTTTCTGTCTCACTTTTCATCTGATACTCCCAGATACCTGGCACAGCTCTTCCCTGCTGCCTATATTATTTTAAATTTCAATTAGAAACACGCATGTTCTCTATTGCTTATATTTCTCTATTTGCTTTTCCTTTTTTCCCTCCTCTAGATCTATTTACTGACTGGTGAAAAAAAAACCAGACAGCACTGTACAATTATTGAATATCACTGCCTATTTGAATCCAGAGTTCTATGCATCAGAGGAAAACTAGAAATTATTTTTGTTTCACAGAGGATTATGGAATTATGGTTTGCCTAACAGAAAACAATAATCAGTTTGCTTTTAGCCCCCATTCACTAAGGCAAAATAATAATAATAATAGTAATAATAGTAATAATAATAATAATAATTTTAAAAACAAAGAAAAAAATAAATCCATTTCCAAGAGGAAATTTAGCTGATAATTCTTTAGATTTTTGTTCCAAAGGCAAGAAACACAACTGTTTCATCATTTTTATCAGTACCCTAAGTCATCAGTCTCTTTGCATCGTTTTGCTGATGTTAATGAAACAGAACTCTGTGGCACTCAAAGAGACATAGAGTAGTCATGAATTATATTGTTATTTAGTGCAACTGGAAAGCAAAGCATAATTTAAGGATCAACTGTGAAACCAATAATTTTAAGGAGTTTAATCCAATATTTGTATCTAAACGCGGCTATAATAGTACCAATAAAAACTGAAAGTATTATGAATTAAGTTTTCCATTCTCTCTTCTCGTGTGTATTTTTTCTCCTATCTTTTGCTTTATCTATTTTAGGTTTTTCCTCCTGTTGGTATCTCATCATTGCGCAGTATCATGTCCTGAAACATCAGTGTGACAGACCTGTAGGATAAACTGCAAGATTTTATCATGTCCACCAAGATTATCCATTCACAATATCCTGTTTGTTCCACACTGATGCTAGAGCAAATCCTTTGGAGATGTCCTGCTCTGTGTTCAGTCACCCATTTAGGTAAGGTATTGAGAGACAGCTTCAAAAACCAACTAGCCTTTTCTTCTACAAAGCCCATTTTACCTGCAAATTTTTTTCTAAAATGCGCTCTAAAGCCTCCAATGGCAGGGAATAAAACTCTCCATAAGAGGATGGACAATAAAATGTTTAATGCATTCAGGGGAAAAATAAAAATATCTAATTGATGCTCATTTCCTTAAGGGTTTTTTTCTCTCCATTCTAATTTCTCAGTTTTTCTCTCAGTCATGGTGTGTAATACTTGTCTTTGCTGTTCTCCAACTTTGCCATATCCTGAAGTTTTAAGTGCTCCACACTGAATACACTTTGTGACCAAAACCCTTCAATTACCTGGTACAGCAAAATATTTTTCCTCTGACAATCTTCTATATTTTTAAGAATACTATTGACCAAATTTAAGGCAGCACTATTTTCTTGACTCAAATGATATGTCACTCATCCTTCTGGACAGAAATTTGACTAGATGTGCCTGGATCAGTTGCCATACTAAGAATGAAATTAAGTCAAAGATACTTTGTTGATGCACTTTTGCAGAACAAACCCTATAAAGGTAATCCTCGTAAAGCAAATCCACAAAGAATTTAAGGTTCTTTTTACAACTTCTTGTTTGAAACTATGAAGTGGTAAAAATAATCAAAATTACACTACACCAAACCACTGTATTTCTTTTAGCATTATGAGTGCTGACAAATGGCACAATAGGAAGAGAAAGCAAGTATTTTTGCACTTAGATATTGTTTGGACTCATTTCCATGAACAGTCATAGAGGAAATAAAAATAATTTCAATGAAAAGAAAACCACATTTGTGTATCTATAGGTAAACATATCTGTCCATCTTGAAACTTTTGTTTTTCTGTAAGTTCTTTTTTACTCAGAAAAATAAGTCACATCATCATGCAGAACACGCTGAAACGTAATCACAATAATTGTATAGTTGTTGTGGCTATAGCAAGTAAATGTATTTAATTCCTTTCAAACTATTTCTACAAGCACTTCTTGCTGAGTGTAAGAGCCTACTTTCCTGCCTGCCTCTCACTGCTGATCATTGTATGACCATTCTCAAGATGAGATTCCCCTGCATCTGCAATTTCAGCTTTCTTGAATACTTCCTCTCAACTGGTATTTATAGCTAAAGTCCTTTTACTACCTAGACTGGGCCTTGAGGTTAGGAAAAACAAAGAGCTACTAAAGTTTTGGAGAATAGGAAAAGTACAATAGGAAATAACCCAGCTGCCTGTGAGAGACTAGTAGCTGGGCTATACTGGGAAAGACAGAGCAAGGGAAATGAGTAGTCCTGAGAAGTGAAGATACTTAAAGAAACTGGAGATACAGCAGTATTGTCATATTTAAAAACAAACAGAATACAGAATAGCCATCATTAAAATAGAGTGAGCCTAAAGCTGAATAAAATCAACCTGCCTGGCAGCACAATTCACATATTTTTGAGCAAATGAACTGACATCCAACCAAATGCAGAAAGGAACCACTAAGAGACCATTATTCTCCCCAGATAAAAATATAAGGTTCATGCTCAAAGCAATGCCAGAACCTATTCACAGTATTTGCACATCAGATCCTTATCCATATGGAGTTTACACATTACACATGCATTAACCAAGCCAAAAGAGATTTCAGAAAAAAAAATTATGGGATCAGAAAATCAGATATTTTCACAGGAAAACAAAAATAACTGAAGCAATAAAAAGCAAAATATTAGCCACTCAAGAAATAAAAAAGGAGCTAATGTTTCTCTTGGTGATTGGGACACAAATGCTTTCTTTTCAGACGAGCAGCTGTAAACACAGTAATAAAAAGGATGTGCTGTAGCACACTTCTGATACACATTTCAAATGTACAGTATCAAAGTGGAGAGTCTAAATATCCCAAATGAGTCCAAAAAAGACCAGATTATAGATTTATAAAGAACAAATCTATTTATATTCCCTCTAATTTTTCCTCATTTTCTAGTGATGTTGAAGGTTAAAGTGGATCATATTCCTTTCTGTCAAGGTTAAGAAACTTTCCACCCCCTAATCATATTGTAGCATGTTTTGGAAAAATACCAAGGAGGGTAAGGGTGATGATCAAAATTTGTAGGAGTGATGACCCATGAGAATGCTGTGAAATACAAAACTAAAGACAGCTTGCACCTTGCTTGCTCCAAAAGCCCTCTGGAGACAATGTAAGTGTCATTGGAGTTCAACTCAGGGTCAATGGTACACTACTACAAAACTATACAGGCTACACATCATCATTCCTCTATTTTCTGTTTCTTTTTTTCTCAATCTTTTTTACTTTTGCTCACTTTCGGAGATTTCACCAATACTCTCAGACCCTCATAAAAACAAATAAAAATGGTACAAATACAAGCTGTGTATGATATAACAAAGAACCAAATAGATAGATGGCAAAATATATAGGATAGGACTGCACAGGTATAGAGTATATCACCTACTCTGATACTCTGGTACACTGAAGGATAAATTTATTTTTTCACTCCTTTCTCTCCTTTTGCTCTCACATAGGAATCAGATTTTGAAAGCATCTAAATGGAGTTGGGATTTGACTTTAAAAACAAATTTAAGTAGGTAGTTTGAGCTACAAAGAGTCTACAAAAATATGTAACAATTTTAAGGGGATCTATCCATACCTGGGCAAGAGTTGAATGATGTTCTTCATATAAAGTCAGTAACATATACCAACTCAGAACAGTATGGATTGGAAGAGACATTCTTAGGCTGTTAGAATTTATCCCTCAAAGCAGAATACTGCCAAAGTAACCTTATGTTTCTCAAGGCACTGCCTGCACAAGTTTTGAAAATCCACCAGGAAGGAGAATTAACAGTCACTCTGGGCAGCTGTTCCAGTGTTTGACTACCCTCACAATGAAGAGTTTATACCTCAAATCTAATTGAAATTTCCCTTGCTGCAACATCTATCTGTTCCCTCCTGTCCTTACACTGTGCATGTCCATTAACAGTCTGGCTCCATCTGGCTGTAATGACCCATTAAGCAGCTGAGGACAGCAATTAGCTCTGTTCTCCTCTTGGCTTCCTCAGCCTCAGGCTGAACAAATTCAGGTCTCTTCAGTGTCTCTTTGTGCATCACATACTCCAGTACCCTTCCATCTTGGTGGCCATCCTCTAGACATGGTCCAATTTGTGTCTGTTTCTTGCACTGGGGTGGGTAAGGACTAGAACTGGGCCCTGCTCCAACTGCAGCATCTGAAGTGCCAAACAGAGGAGAACAATCACTCAATTTAACCTGCTAGCTGCACTGATGCTGTCCAGTGTGCAGTCAGCCTTCATTGCTGCAGATACACTTCTGAGGTCCCTATAAAAGTCCTACACTTCTAGGTCTTAATTCAAACTCAAAAGGATTGTGATATACACCTTTAAAGCTTTGACCTTATCCGGTCCCAAATATGCAAAAGATATTTTAAGATATTGAGATATCCATCTTGAGATATGGAATTCAATGACTGAAATAGTCTGATCTCTTTGTAGCAACACTAATTAATCCAACTTTACATAGCCAAAAGCAAAATTGTAACAGCAGATTTAAAAATCACTGTATCTTTTCAATGGCATGAGCCCCTTGCTTTCTTCAGTGCATCATGGACACAGCAAGTGGTACCTCTTTCAGCCAGCATTACCTTTTAGATTACTGCAGCAAGCTAGAATTCACTGCCAGTGATTTGACCTTCACTTCCTTTATGCCTTTGCAATGGTCTGGTGATTGCTTTAATAGCCAGCTACGAGGAAGTCCAAACCTGCAGTATTAGGAGTCTATGTACAGAGCACAATCATTGAAAGGTCAAAATACAGATTGTTAGCATGCACTATGGCACAGCTGTAACTGCTAAGTACCACAGATCTCTATATGTCATGTAGAAACTTCAGGGAACCTGAAGTGTAAACACACAATACTCATATGGGATGCATTTGTCTGATTTTAAAACAGCACCAAAATTAGATTCTCAGCACAAGCCTTGCAAGTATTTTAGACATTGTTATTGATATATTGAAACCCTCGTAAAACTCTCAAGATTAAATTAATGTATAATATACTCAGCCAATTAAGTACAAATCACTGATATTATCATCACTGGAGCAAACTTCCACTGTCCAAACTCGCCTAAGGACAGGATACTACTAATAGTCCCATCTGGATGTTACTGCCTTTTGGAAAATAACCATTTTGTTGGGTCAGTCATAAAATGGAGTTGCATAATTGCTCTTCACTTTTGAGAGAGAGACAAAAACAGAAGTTCAGAAAATACACTAGTCCAATATTAAATGCTCATAATTTCTCAGATAAGTCAACTGAGTTTAAAGCTGTACCAGTTTCTTCCTATTCTTTAGAACTACCTTTTTTCCTTTCCAGATGCATTAAATAAAATATCTACTGAAACTGCCTCTGTCAATTTTAGGATAATAATCGCCACTGTTCTCTACTTTTCAACAAGATGCTGGAAGCCAGTTTACATACAAAAATGAAAAATCAGATTGATGGAGTACTCTCTCTTTATGATGCAGTGCTCAAAATCATACCAAGAAACTGCCACCCTTGGTCTGTTTTTCTGAGAGAATATTTAAAGGGAAAAAAAACTGTTTCAATCATGAAAAATCTGTTGTTAATGCAGCCTTTTCTTTTAGATAACCATTCAGAAAACTGCTGACTGACCCCTAAACAGTCACATGAGTGAAGTTATCTGCAGGACTGGCCATGAATTTAGAAATTATAAACACACACGTGATTACCACAATTTTACTGGCCTCCATCAAACTATTTGCAAGATGTAACTAAGGGGAAAATTCCTGAAAATTTAAAACTAAGGAGATTATTTTTAACAAGAAGGTAATATTGAATTACTGGCAGGAGACAAGTAATGAAAAAGTTATGATCCATCTTTCATAGTCAAACTATAAATAATACACAAGGAACTCATAAATAAATGTCACAAATGAGTAGTTTATAAAAAATTTAGCATTATAAATTCTCCTAATCACAGAAACACCTCTGAATCACCAGAAAACAGATATACACGTGTGAAATTAGTTGTCACTCAGATTTAATACTTCATCCTTTAAAAAAAAAAAGAACAACATTATTTATCATAGCAATTTTTCAGGGCTATTTATCTAAGTTTTCTTATTTAAAGCATTTTAGTTATTGGATTATATAATTAGGTAATTGCTATTTTACTTCAAAAACTATTGTACCTCAGGTGTGGTTAAAAGGCAGTAAATATAACATTGGCTAAGATGGAGTTTAAACATAAGTTTCCCACTGTACATAATTTGCCATTAATATTTTAGGCCCTTTAAACAACTATACGAACTTCATTATCTAATTGTATAATGTACTAGTAATGATCTAATTCTATCTATTAGACTTACAAATGCTTTGTGTTACATGAAGTTTTACAATATAAATTGTCTAGCCTAGCTTTATTATTTCCATAATAATCCAGCAAAATTTTGTCTAATATCTAAACTACACAAAGGAATTGGAATGCTTTGAGAATATTCATTAGAGTTTTCAACAAACATTTTTAATTTTTGCATGTTCTGAAGGCATACATAATTTTCTCTAGGGTTGTAAGTTTAGTTCCATCTCATTCCATAGGATTAAAATAATTAATCAAATGATTTTTCACAATAATACAATAAAATTCTGGATGGGAAATTATATGCTTTCACATAATTAATTACATGCGATGCAAAACCTACAAAAGAAAACACCTAAATATTTACACTGATTTCAGCAGAACAAACTAATCTTTTATATATTTTTCTAAAATCTGCCTGATTTGAAATTGGCCCAGATTAGGAGATCCTTAAATACTCTTACAGTAAAGGAAATGAAATTTAAGAATATCTATTCCCTCCTCCTCTTTACCCAAATTTCTGTCATTTCAGAGGAATTACTCACTCTCTCTCTCCCCTATGATTTTGTTGATTATAGTAATGTAATAATAATTTGCAACATGAATAAATTAATAAAATTGTAAAAGACTAATATTTATGAGAAAAAGTTAACTTATATTTAAGATGGGAGAAGAAATAATCTCCTTGAAACAAAGCCTCAGGTAAATGCTCAACTAGCATTGCCTCAAGTGGCAGGCACTGAATGCAATGCTTACAATTCCCATTCACCTGATATTTCTTTTAGGTAAGCAGAAAAATGGAGATCAGTGGCACCTTACAATTGAAAAAAATAATTAGGACTATAAAATAACAGGTAGCCCTGAGGATATTCAGGTGGTTTTGAAACTGTCCTTCAGCTTGCTTGTCCAGCTAACTAAAAGCCCAAACTCTGCTTTTGAAAAGACCTTTGAAAAGAATACTAGTATTACTAATGCACAAGATCAAATGTTGCAATAAACCTGTACCCTATGGCTTCATGTCCTTGCCACAATATTTTAGTGACACTGCTCAAACAAACAACTTACAGGGGTTCTGTTTATATGAAACATTTTTTCCACTGTGGAAATAAACAGTTCTGTATAGTTGGCATGGTATATCTCCTTACTGTAATAGCTTGATAGCTACAAAATCAAATTCAGCTGATTCGGAAATAAGACTATCATGAAAAAAATATTTTCCTATACAGACTCTAGGAAAAGATACATAAATATACAGACAGAAAAAAAAAGACAGGAATGGTCTTTGGTAACAAGAATCTAGAACTGAAGAGCAACCCACAAAATACCAAACTTTTCACCAAATAAGTGTATTGGGTTTGGATGGCCAGGTTTTGGTAGTGGAGGGGTTACAGGAGTGCTTCTGTGAGCAGCTGCCAGAAGCTTCCTCCATGTCCAGAAGAGCCAATTCCAGACAGCTCCAGGACAGACGTGACCCTGGCCAAGGCTGGGCCAGTTAGAAATGGTGGTAACACCTATGGGATAACAGAGTTAAGAAGAAGAAGAAAAAAAAAAGTGATTGTGCAGCTGTAATTGTGGCCAGACAAGAGCTGGGTGAGAACATGTAAAGAACAGCTCTGCAGACACCAGGGTCAGTGCAGAAGGAGAGGCAGGAGGTGCTCCAGGCACCAGAGCTGAGATTCCCCTGCAGCCCATGGTGCAGCCCATGGTGAGGCAGTTGTGCCCCTGCAGCCCATGGAGAACCACAGGGATGCAGAGATCCACCTGCAGCCCATGGAGGAGATCCACACCAGAGCAGGTGGATGCCTGAGAGGAGGCTGTGACCCTGTGGGAGGCCTGTGGAGAGAGGAGCCCACACTAGAGCAGCCTGTCCTTGAAGGACTGCACCCCATGGCAGAGTGATACACACTGCAGCAGTTTGAGGGGGACTGTTGCCCATGGAAGGGACTTACATTGGAGAAGTTAATAGAAAACCATCTCTTGTAGGAGGGATACCACACTGGAGCAAGGTGAGGACTCCATTCCCTAAGCAGCAACAGAAACAAGCTGTGATGAATTGACCATAACCCCCGTTCCCATCTCCCTAAACTGCTGGGGAAGGAGGTGAAGCTGGGAAGGGGGGAGGGAAGTGTTTTTAAGGTTTTATTTTACTTCATTATCCCACTTTGAATTTGTTAGTAATAAATATAATTAATATCTCTAAATCTAGCCTGTTTAGCCCATGACAGTATTTAGTGAGTGATTTACCTGTGTCCTTATCTCAATTCATGGATCCTTTGCTGTATTTTCTCTCCCCTGCCAGCTGCAGAGGGAAGTGATAGACAGGCTTTGGTGGGTGCCTGACATCCAGCCAGGGTCAACCCAGTACAGTATTGTAACAAATATCAGGAGGCAATAGCATCACAGAATCCAAGTGCAAGGCTTAAAAAGTCCCTACACCAAAATGGCATACAGAAACACTGAGAAGCTGAAAAACATTCAATAGATACAGAGAAAGAAGAAAATATACATATGAGAACTTAAAATGTTTGCTTTTTTTTTTTTTTTTTTTTTTTTTTTTAATGCTGCAAGCATTGATATTGCCAAACATCTGCAAATGTTCATGTATGTTTAGTCACAAATAAATGTTCAGTTAATTTTTATTGAAACATTGAAGCTTGTTGGAAGTTCTACTAACTTCATGTGAATTTCCTGGAAAAAGTACTTGCCAACTATAGCTAAATGAAATACTCATTCATGGTGGGAGCTTGGTCTAAGTGTGAGAAATGCATCATCAATACTGCACATGAAAATTGAGAGAAACGGGACTCAGATGTTTCTATTTTGAAAGATGGGGAACTTAGAACACTAAGAAGTGAAAGATCAGGATCTTGGTATGTGTATCAGCATGGCTCAGCTAAAATCAAAGGAACCTCAGTTTTTTTATTAATTATTTGGCCCAAGATCTTTCAATTTGTGGGTAATAACACAACTGGAGACAGAACCGGTAATTAGGAGAATGCAATTGGATTCAAAAGATTTTCCACTATTTTTTGACTGGATGAGCAGATGGCAAATGCAGCTTAACACAGAAAAAAAAGTGAGATAATTAGCAGAGAAATGAAACACCAAGTTAGAGAATATATACTAAATGGAAATCTCATCTAGGAAGCTAATCAAAAGAGGAATTTGGGGGTTGTTATGAAAAAATAATTAAAACCATCAAATCATTTCACAGCTGCTGGAAAAGAAGGCAAAGATGATAGCAGGTTACATTAATAAATAGATATACCACAAAGTAAAGTGGTATTATTAGTGCTCCAGGCATTTATTAATAACCATCTAGAATATTCCATCCAGCTCTGGCAGGCATGAGAGCATGCAGCAAGGCAGTGCATTACTGACAAAAATCGGTGTGCTACTGGTACTCCCCAAGCACCAGACTCCCAGTGAAGTTGAGAGTGAGCCTCTCCCAGTCTCATTCATGATGTGACAAATTTCACCCAAACCTAGGTAGGATATTTTTGTTGCTCTTACAACACTCTTTCAGGAGCCTTAGTCTTGGAGGACTAAAACCATCCTACTAAATTGGAACTGTCATTAATTCAGGGCCAGTTTATCCTTCTGCTGGCAATATAATTTAGACTACAATACTTATATTTATTCTTGCTATTTACCTTCTTGAAATATTTATAGAGAGCAATAATATCCCTTCTTGGCCTTCCCCTTGTGTGTAAAACTTGTCAACCCATAATATTTTCTCTTGTAAAGTAAGCACTCCTCTTTCTTGATCACCACAGAAGCCCTATCAGCTCAGTCACTCACCTCTATTCCAGTCCCAATTTCTGCTCTGTGAACCGGTCTCTGTGCTTGCAAAAATCACTTCTGACATCGATATCTGTTAGCAAGTGTCATGGTTTGACACTGGCTCACTGCCAGGTACTCACTTGCTCACCCTCCCCTACCAGCAGCTGGGCAGAGAGAAAAATTAACAAAGGGTTCATGATATGAGTTAAGGACCAGGAGAAAACACTCCAAGGGCAAAACAGGCTCAGCTTAGAGGTGCAAAATGAATATATTACTAACAGAGCCAGAGAAGGATAATGAGAAGTAAAGTAAGCCCTTAAAAATCACCTTTTTCCCCCAACCCCTCCTTCCTTCCCCGTGACAGTGGGCGAGACAGAACAGGGAGGCTTGGTCAGTTCATCATGAAGATTCTCTTCTGCTGCTCAGGGAGAGGAGTCCTTCCCCTCTGACACTGTGGGGTCCCTTCCCACAGCAGACAGTTCTCCATGAACTTCTCCAACATGGGTCCACTCCCACAGGCAGACAGTCCTCCAAAAGCTGCTGCAGTGTGGGTCACTCTTCCATGAGTTGCCCAAGAACAGGCTGCTCCAGCCTGGAAGAACAGCCCTCTCTCTCCACTGGGTCTCCCAAAGGACCACAGCCTCCTCCAGGCCCCCACCTGCTCTGGTGTGGGCACCTCTCCCACGTGCTGTAGGTGGATCTCTGCATCCTCTGTGGTTCTCCATGGGCTGCAGGGGCACAGCTGCCTCATCATGGTCTCACCATGACCTGCAGAGGAATCTCAGCTCCAGTGCCTGGAGCACCTCCTGCCCCTCCTTCTCCACTGACCTTGGTGTCTCCGTGTTGTTTTCCCTCACATGTTCTCACCTCCTCCTCTCCCTAGGCTAGGAAACAACTGTGCTCCCATTGTTTTTGATTTTCTTAATTATGTCATTACAGAGGCATTACCAACATCTCTAATTGGCCCAGTTTTGGCCAGCAGCATGTCCATCCTCAGAGCCATCAGGAATTGGCTCTGCCAGACATGGTGGAAGCTTCCAGCAGCTTCTCACAGAAGCCACCTTCGTGGCCCTTCTGCTACCAAAAACCAGGCCATGCAAAACCAACATAGCAATCAAGGAGTCCAAGGGAAGGGATATGCTTAGTTGTCAGAGTAACCAATAAGTTGGTCCAAGTGACTGTTGGGAACAAATCCAGAAGGTAAGAGCAATCCATCAGCTCAGACCTCTCCAAGTAAATCAAAGTACCTGGACCTGGCTGAGAAAATAGGCAAATTGCCCCTAAAAATAGGGGCACTGAGCATAAGTGTGACCCACAGGAGAAGCAGAGGTGGAAAGGCTTGGGACCAGAGGATTGGGAAGAGGGATTCTTGGGTAGAAACTAGGACCAAGGCTGTGGCAAGGCTTGGAGGCAGTATGGTTACTCGGGGAGAGAAGATATGTGACTACAGGTCATGGGCAGGGGAAGACACTGGAGCCATCAGTGAGCGGTGTATTGTGAGTAGGTCCAGACAGTCTGGAAGGAAATTTTCTAGAGAAAATTAAGAAATACTGGGAAGGCTCTTAGGGCAATGTCGGTGCCACTAATTTGGACTCCATTTGTGGACCAGAACACACACAGGTAAAGTGCTCCCTTCCTGTCACTTGATTCTCCTTTTAAATTTCGCTTTGATAAGGACATTAAATACATCTGACTGTCCATCCCTTTGGCAGTTCTCTTATTCTTCTATGCAGTATTCCCACCACTTTGCCCACTCTTCTGCCTTTCAACAGGGAGCTTGGCACCTAGAAGACAAGTTGCTAAGAGATTTGACAATATTGGCATCTGAAAAGAGGAAACAGAAACCCAGCATAAGACCTGCACTGGAAAGGCAGCCATACAAGCTCAGCAACAATTAGATTTGTTCATCTCTCAATCAGCACACATATTATGTTGAAATCAGCTCTCATACAAGCTGCTCCTTCCCCAGCAGCTGGGATTTAGGGAACATGGGACAGAGCCAAGCATACTGTGAATAGGAAAGCCTAGCAGATGTTATCGAGGAAGTAAAGATATTACTTGGGGTGGGAGGAAGCCTATTTATAAGGAACAAGAGGAGAGGACAAGTCTACTGCAACACAGGAACATAGATCATGAATCTGTAAGATAGTTTCATTAATTCCAGCATTAATCAAACAATTTGGTTGTTTCCAAATACAATGTGCCATTGAAATATTCAGTATAAATCTAATTTTGAACTAGTAAACTACAAATCATTAAAGTCAATATTTTAAGAAGAATTTTAATATAATGGCTGATCTATATGAGGTATTAATTAAAGTCTGATCAAAGAATAGAACATATAAATGTTTTCTTTGATTGCAGCCCTTTAAGTTTGCAGAGAATTAGGGATCTCAAAGTACTTTTCTACCAGTATTGAAAAAGCACAGTAATTTTTTAACTGGACAGAGAATCTCTAAAGTACTATTCTTAGAACATTTCCCTAAAGCTTGACTGTCCTTTGGAGTACTTTCAATCCATATCTACAAGAAAGAATAAGACTTTTACTGTACATTTTCATATGCAAACAATTTATTTCTTGTTCTTTTACCTGCTTCCTCTTTTCTACCTGGTAGGCGGGAAACATGCAGTTTTATCTTCCTATAACAATATAACCATAAATTTAACTGTACTGAGTAAAGTGGTACTTTGCTTTTGTTATTGTCAGTCATCTGATTAGTACTTCACTGGAGCAATGGGAACAAAACTGCCTCTGATACAGATTTCATCCCCAGGATGCTTCTGCATTCATATACTCAAATAGAATCATATCACCATTTATCTTTGAGAAAAAAATAGCATGTTTACTGTACAAATTAAGACTACTTTTAAAGTAACATTCTAAGTCACTATTACTTACAAGGTAGATTAGTTAACACAAATAATGTCTAATCAGTGGTAGTTCATAGTTCCTGAGAAAACATAATTCAGCCATTTTGGCCAGTAAATTGGCAGCATTTAGGGCCCATAAAGAATTGGATGGATGGTTATACTCAAGAAGCTATGGTCAATGGCTTCATCTTCAAGTGTAAACCAGTGATGCTCTTCAGGAGTTGGCATTGGGATTGGTGATGTTTAGTATCTTTCTTGGGATGTCGACAGTGAAATTGAGTGCACTCTAGCAAGTCTGGACCCTGAGATCAGCTCAGTTTGTTAGAGCATGGGGCTAATACCAAGGTCACTGGTTTGATCCCTGTGTGAACCATTCACTTAAGATTTGAACTCAGTGATCCTTGTGGGTCCCTTCCAACTTGGAATATTTTATGAAATCTGCGAAGCTTGTGGCTGACACTAAACATACAGGGTGTGGTGCGATTGACACATGGGGGGGAAGGAATGTCATCCAGAGGCTTGATAGATGGGCCTATGTGAACCTCATCAAAATGCAAGGTCCCGCAGCTGGGTCAGGGCAATCCCAAGCAGAAATGCAGGTGGGGTAGAGAATGCATGGAGACTAGCCTTGAGGAAAGGTTAGCTGGTGGACAAGAAGCTCAGCTTCATCTAGCAACATCCATTTGCAGCCCCAAAAGTCAACTCTATCCTGGGCAGCATCAAAACAATTGTGGCCAGTAAGTCAGAGGAGGTGATTCTCTTCCTCTACTCCACCCTCATGAGACCCTACCTGAAGTACTTGTGTCCAGCTCTGGGGCCCCTAACATAGGAAAGACAAGGACCTGTGGAGCAAGAGGGGGCCACAAAGATGATCAGAGGTCTGGAGCACCTCTCCTATAAAGACAGGCTGAGAGAGTTGGGATTGTTCTGCCTGGAAAAGAGACAGCTTTAAAAATCTACCCTTGAAGGAGAGTAGGTTTAGATTAGATATTAGGAATAAATTTTTCACCATGAGACTGGTAAGGCACTGGAACAGAGAAGCTGTGGATGTTCCATTCCTGGAAGTGTTCAGGGTCAGGCTGGATGGGGGTCTGGGCAACCTGGTCTCATGGAAGGTGTCCCTGCTCACGGCAGGGGAGTTGGAACTGGATGACGTTTAAGATCCCTTCCAGTGCAAACCATTCTATGTTCCTCTGATAAGAACATATATACCATGGAAAAAAGCCCTGTTTAGCAAACCTGTTCCATAAAAGGAGCATGGACACAAGGAAGGATTCTCTAAAATTATTCAAACCATACCAGTGGTACAGTCCAGTATCTATTCTAGAAAAAAGCATTTCAGCACGGCATAACTCTGAAACATGGCTTATCTACCGGTACAGAAATCATATCCCTTTTTTATTATGTAATAATCAAAAAATTCAAAATCTGGTAGTTTTTTATATTGTAGGAAATTTTTCCCCAGTCATGGAAAATGTAATAAACATTCACAGAAATCAACTTTTAGTAAAAGTTTCTGTCAGAGGCATAATGAAACCTGTAATATTTTAAATTTTGATAAAGCAAATGCATGTTTTTACCATCCAACAGGAAGGTTCCTAAATATTAGTGATAATTTTATTACTGTTTCTGTTAAAAGCTTGTCCTGTTACTTTTGCAAACAATTTTCTCAGGTAGAAAGTGAGAAGCAAGAAATGGACTTGTGCCACTTTAATTTAAAAAAAAAAAAAACAACGAACTGCAAAATCTTGCTGCAACCTGTTATGTCTCCACCTTTGGCCTTTAGTCTGGATGATCAGTGCTGGCTATTCTTCTGCTAGTCATTCTAAGCTCTTTCCCTCACAAAACAGCATCCAGACAGGCTGGCTTAATATAAAAGGTTCACGTTAAAAAGTGGCTGCATTTTCCTTTCTCTTAGAAGCTGAAGAAAAGAGCACTGTGTGTGAAGAATTAGGTATGGTTTACAAAACTCTGGTACATTGGAAATCTAATCATAAAACGACGACTTGTGCTCAAAGGTTCACATAAGTGCTTTCACTGTTTTTTTCTCCAGTAGGTACCATCAAGAGGTGTTTTTTTGTTGTTGTTGTTGTTGTTGTTGTTGTTTTTTTTTTTTTTATGTTGTCAGTTTACTGTTGAACAAGTAGTTAGAGAAAGGATTGTGATTTTTCCAGATGTGAACAAGTAGCCATTGGGAGATGCAAATGTTATGTTTTTGTACTTATGGGTCAGAATACCATAACATACATTTTCATAGAGAACTAAAAAAAAATAGAATCTTTCAGTAAGTGATACACTTCACTGAAAGACAATACATAAGCTAGGTAAGGTTTGACAACATCCTAAGGGGAATATTGGAAAGCAAAATTCCTCCCTTAGCTTCCTGTTTTCAGTTGTGGCTACTTATCTATAAGTTTATAGACTGAAAAATGTCAAAACCACAGTCAAGACATAAGAAACAAATGTTCTTCTAACCCATGACTTTGCCTAGGGAAGCAAGTAATAATGATTAATAATTAAATTAATGATAATTTTTAAAGCTGCATAAGGGTTCTTACTGCTTGAATACAGGTTAGGTCTCACTCCACCTACCTTGCTTCTATCTTTACTGCCATATTTGCTATTCTGAAGGGGCATGATGAAAGTTGATGTTCTGTGGTTGGGAGGACGAGTTTCAAAAAATTAGGTTTAAAATCCTATTTGCTGAAAAAACATACTCTCCTACAAGAGTAATCTTACCAAATTTTTTGCTTAATTTGTGATTATAAAAGTTAAAACAATTCCGGTACAAATCATCTGAGGCCATTTTTACATATTAGATTTCAGTGGCTGAAAAATAAGGAAGGCTTTTATAGAACAGGAATCATGATATTCAAGTTTTGTTAAAATGGCATAAAGAATGGTCATTAAATTATATTACACTTTCTAGGAAAATTAATAGGTGCTGTTGTGTAAGTTTCATAACCCTTACCTTTGATTCCCACTAGTTATGAAAGCAATACTGGACAAAACATCTACCCATGCAAAATATTTCAACTGTAACATAACTTACTCTCTTTCCCCTCACCTGAAGTAAAGTATTCATGTAATGATCTTTAATTCACTGTTCATGCTATAGACTAAGAAGGTAGTTATTGAAATACCTAGAGACGGCAGCATAGGCAAGGCAAATTTCTGCTTTCCAGTGCTTTCACAGTGCACACAAAATCACACAATCATAGAACCACTTATGTTGGAAAACATCTCTCAGATTATCAAATCCAACTATTAAGACAGCATTACACAATCTCTCATTCTAAGGCTCAAGACAGTTTGCCAGTACACACATGCTGGTAATTGAGTTTGGTGCTTTCATATAGAAATTATTCTGAGTTATGCTTGCCTCTCATCACAGAATCCTAGAATCATTTAGGCTGGAAATGACCTTTAACATAATGGATTTCAGCAGTTAAACTATCACTGTCAAGTCCCTAGCCATTTCCCTAAGTTCCACATACACGCATATTTTAAAAACATCCAGGGATGGTGACTTCATCACTTTCCTGGAAAGCCTCTTCCAATGCTTGAAGACCATTTAGGTTAAAAAAAAATAATTCCTAATATCCAATCTAAACCTCCCCCGGTGTAATTGAGGCCATTTCCTCTTGTCCTATTGCTTGTCACTTGGAAGAAGAAACTGACCCCACTCACTCCAGCCTCCTTTCAGGTAGCAGTAATGTTCTCCCTGAGCCTTGTTTTTCCCAGGCTAAGCAGTCCTAGATCCCATTAGACTTGTGCTCCAGACCCATCAATAGCTCCACTGCCCTTCTCTGGACTTGCTCCAGCCCTTCAATGTGTTTCTTGTAGTGAGGGGCCCAAAACTGATTCCAGGTGCAGCCTCACCAGTGCTGAGTACAGGAGGAGTTTCCAGGCAGCGACTGACACAACGGGAGGACACAGTCTTAAGATGTGCCCAGGAAAATATGCGTTGGATATTGGGAAAAAGTTTTTTATGGAAAGAGGGATAAAGTACTGGAATTGTCTGCCCAGGGGTGGTGGAGTCACCATCCCTGGACATATTTAAAAAAGACTGGATGTGGCACTAGATGCCAAGGTTTAGTTGAGGTGTTAGGGCTGGGTTGGACTCGATGATCTTGGAGGTCTCTTTCTAACCTAGTGATTCTGTGAAATTCTGTGAATTCTGTGAAAATCACTGCCCTGGTCCTGCTGGCCACACTGTTGCTGATACAGGCCAGGATGCCATTGGCCTTCTTGGCCACCTGAGCACAGGCTGGCTCATGTTCAGCTGTTGTCAATCAGCACCTCCAAGTCCTTTTCCACTGGGCAGCTTTCCAGACACTCTGTCACCAGCCTGTAGCCCCAGCTGGGGTTGTTGTGACCCAAGGGCAGGACTCGGTATTTTGCTTTGGACCTTATACAACTGGCCTTGTCCCACTGATCCAGCCTGTCCAGATCCCCCAGAAGACCTTCCCTACTCTCCAGGAGATCAACTCCCATCCAGCTTGGTGTCATCTGCAAACTGACTGAGAGTATATTTGATCCCCTCCTCTGGATCATTGTTAAAAAACATTAAACAGGACTTCCCCAATACTGAGTCCTGGGGAACACCATTCATGACCATTGCCAGCTGGATGCTACTCCACCACCACTCTCTGGGCTCAGCTCTCTACTCGTTTTCTTTTATCTGTCCAACAGTGCACCTGTTCAAGGTGTGAGTAGCCAGTTTCTCCAGCATACTGTGGGAAGTGGAATCAAAGGTTTTACTAAAGTCCAGTCTCAAACTGATCTGCTCCATGACCTTACCCAGAACCAAGGTAAGACTGACAGGCCTGTAAGGTCCCCAGATTCTGCTTCCAATCTTTCTTATAGATGGGTGTTACATTTGCAAACCTCCAATTGACTGAGGCCTACCTGGTTTGCCAGAGCTGCTGGTAAATGATTGAAAGTTGCTTTGTGAGTTTTTCTGCCAGCTCCCTCAGTACTCCGGGGTTGATCCCACTCATCTCCATAGACTTGTGTGTGTTGAGGTGATGTAGCAGCTTACCAGCCATTTCCCCTTGGAATACAGCATCTTCATTCTGCTCCCTTTCCCTGTCTTCCAGCTCAGGGGGCTGGTACCCAGAGACTAACTGGTCTTACTGTTCAAGGCTGAGGTAAAGAAAGCATCAAGCCTTTTCCTCATCCTTTGTCACTGTTTCCCCCTGCATGAAGTAAAGGATGGAAATTCTCTTCAGCCTTCCTTTTGTTGCTGATGTATTTATAGAGGTGGCAACGAGCTACACAAAGCAATTGAGACACCACAGCTTGGAGGGCATGAAGATTGAAAAGACTATGACAGCAGCCACCACTGTCTCCCTCAGGTCACAGAGGATATAGTACAACCAGCCTGCTTTGAACAAGGCATCATGCCAAACCTATCATGCCAGACAAGTGCTTTTAACAGCTGCAATTAAAAATACACCAGTGTCTCCAAAGAAGTATATTTTTCCTTCCTGCAAGTGTCTTTTTCTGCCATTCTCTCACTTTCATTCCTCCTCCATATGACAAAATCCTAAGGTCCAAAATGTACAAATGAACCAGTGGCAGGCCTGACATTCAATATCTGGCAATTCCCACTGAGATAGCAAATGGTACTTCATGTTACTGGGAAGTGAACATTCCTCAGAGGATCCCAGCATATGTCTCACAAACCGCACTTGAAATTGAGATTTTTTTTTTCTGCTGCTATACAGAATTCCAGTTTACATAATTTTAAATTAGATCTCAGTATTTTCAGTTATAAGGTCAAAGGAGTATTAAAAAAATCCTAATAAGCTTAATCAATATGCTACAAATAATTTTAAAGCAGGGTATGTTTCTGCACATATTTGCACATATCTACAAAGAAATATAACACAATGTTTATGGGACAAGTGTTCCAAGCAAATCTGTACTAATCTTCCCACATAAAGGCTGACATGAATATTCAGATATTTTATTTGCAATATAACATCTAATTTTTCTCATAGATTTTACCATATGTCATAGGAAGTTAACAGGCAAAAACGAGATGTTAATAGAGATAGGAGAAACCACACATGTAAAGATATCAAATCCATTTTTGTTCACTGAAAAGGCATTGGTATATGGAGCTGTTGTGCTTAACTGTACTGCACTCTGAGATAGCAAAGAAAAAGTAAAAAAATGGTTACTGTGTATAAAAAAAACCAACTTGGTTTAAGGTAAACTCTGTCCTATCTCTTATTATGTCTTCCTTTATTTTTCTACTTCACTAATAAATTTCAGCAATTTACACATGTAGCAGTGGAATTTGCTTTATTAAATTGCAAAGAAAACAAGGAGAATTACTTGTTTTCCTACCTACCTACATTTATCTACATAATTTACTACAGTTACTTGGGATATTATCAGTGATTTATCCATGCTGATCATTGTTTAGAGACAAATGGATCTTTAAGGAGTTAAGAGAAAATAAACTATAGTGGTGTATGAGAAGGGATGTTGAGTGTATTTTTTAAAGAGCTAAAAGAGAATGATTTGAAGTCAACTTAATGTCCTGTACTGTGTCAAGTTGCTTGGATGGTACATTAAGGCTATGAATTTTTTCAGTCTTCTAATCGTAGTCTTTCTGAACAGAGAGACACAAACTGAAAACAAGCAGGTTTTGTAGTACCTGAGGTCACAAAAGAAAAGAGACACAGCTAAAAAGGCTACCAAAGCCAGCAGGTTGGCCTGAGGTATCATTCATAATCACAGAAGCGTCAAAACCTTGCAAATTAATGCCTCTAGCTCCTAACTCATTTGTCTGGTGTAGATGTGGTCACCAGTACTTCATCTCATGACGGCAAGTAATTACTAAGACAAAACCTGAGATTTCCATGACAAAAACCCTCTGAATTGTAACCAAATTACCTGCATTTATAAGATTATTTGAATGTTAAGTTGTACATGTTTGATTAGACAAGAAAATTTTATTTAGCTAATTGTTTTTATTTTTGTGAACACAGCACACTAGAGGACCGTAGAAAGTTTCCTCTGGGATCTGCACAATAACAGCTTCAGAGCTGTGATATACACATACTACATTCTTTGCCCAAATGAATGACACAAAGATTGCCTGTCATAAGTGAAGTCAGTGAACATTACATGGAAAAGACATCAGAACAAAGGAGATAATTTGCAGATGATGTTAGTTCTGTGAGAATAAGAGTGTTATTTTATCAGTGCAGAGTCAGAACAATAGAAATAATTTGCAGATAAAGTTTGAAAGAAAAGCAAGGGGGAAAATGGTATTTTTATCAAAGATAAAGTCTAAAGTTTGTGATGACTACTTTCCTGAAAGATTAGGATGATTCACTGCGGAAAAAGGAAACTAAATAAATAATTCGTCTTCACCCAAAAACATGTCAGAGGAAATCAATGCAGATTTGAAATACCTTGTTTCACAAGTAGGGGCTGCAAATGCTTTTTTCTTTTGTGTTTTTGACTGGTTGGTTGGTTGGGGTTTTTTTGTTGGTTTTTTTTTTTTTTTTTTTTTTTTTTTTTTTTTTTTTTTTTTTTTTTCAGTTATGTTCTGACTCCTGACATACTTTTTACTGTAATCTAGGTTCCCTGCTACATGCAGTCCCTCATGTAGTAACTCCAGTTTTCTTCCATTCCTCTCTTACCTACATTTCCCTAAACTCATCCCAGTCTTTCTCACAGGCTTCTTAGTAGCTTCTGCCTGGCTGTGTGTCCTAACTGGTGTTATGGAGAGCATCCCAGCTCCCCCAAGTACTGAAGGCAGTCAGACACTACCACAGACACACCTGCACCAGATATACTGTCCTGCCAGACTGCACTGATCATGGACAAGCTGCTCATCAGGTGTTCCCAAAAAGCTCCAACCAGATGATTTGCTTCATCTTATACTTAATTTTCCCCCTCCTCCCAAGCTATTTCTGATTTCCATCCTCAACCCCTCCTAAATAAACTACCCACTCTAATTTATCCTTAACTCACTGGCTCTGGTTTTGCTGACCTTATACCCTTACTTGGTGGCTCTGATACAGTTGTCCTGGTACTTCCTGCTTTAGTCCTCCATTCCATGCAACTGTTGGTTCCCTTCCTTCATCCATGGTATCTTGCTGTCTCTTATGTGGCCATCTTATGGATGTCACCAAAGGACAGGACAGGTTATGTGCACTGCTCCCATTTGGCTGTGAGCATTTTGCAGCCCCTCATGTCATTATCCTGTCTGGTGTGCAATAGCCCAGAATCTACACACACATACCTTAAACTTATAAGGGGAAGATTTACAGATACACAGATTTTTAAGGGGAAGATTTACAGACAGACAAACTGACTGTACATGCATATTAAGCTCAAAACTTAGGAACAATGGTACATTGCCCTGGTAAAATCCAACAGCCACACAATATCCATCTCAGTCCCAAGGCAAGTGGAATTTCAGGAATCTCCATAAGATAAGAGATAAGTGATAGTTCTTGATGGGACACAGAAAGAGATTTTATTTGGGATATGTAGATGAATGAGGTTTTTCTACTACAGTAAAGTCAGAGGTTGTAAGAAGCTCACTCCTACTTACAGATTTACTTATTAAATACAAATCTAGAAATTAAACTTTGCAGCAAGGCTATGTGAGAAACACTGAGAATAATAGACTTTTATCTGAATCTTTTGGAAAAAATCAGATATTAGAGCACTAATAAGGAAAATACAAAAGCATCTATACATATCATAGATATCACAGAGACACAGTGAAAGTGCTTTTTAATAAGCATATACAAGAAGGTGTGGAATTGCATATATTATCTAGAAGACTTTGAAATTCAGAAAGACCTACTGACTTACTGGGTATCTCAGGGTGGATCTGGCAAGAGAAAATAGTCATTGCCAAGGAGTAGGAAAGGGGTTGGGATTTATTTTTTTTTTAGGACACATCACTATTTGAACCTTTAATGCAAAAGTTCAATAAGTTTCAAGAGGTGAAAAAAAGCTACTGGGGAGGAGCTACTGTAGGTTTGTTTTTAACTTCAAATGAAATTAAGTGGCAGAGCAAACTAATATGGGGTCATTGTGAAATGAAGAGGCTAACTACATTAAAAAGAAATCAAAGTTTTTGTTCTGACTTAAAAAGAAGACTAAAAGAGGAAAAAAACACTCACAGTAAGATGTCTCAATAAGATTATCTAAAGGATAAATGAACACATGAGAGCTACTACCTACTGAGAGAAACTACATTGAATATACAAAAGCAAACTCCTTTTGAAGCGTAGGTGGGAAAGATATGAGGAGATCATTCTAACTGCATCAGTGATTTTTGGTAATGATCTGAAAATGGAAAAAGAATAATTATAAAAGTGGAAACAAAAGCAGATAATTAATGATAAGCAAAATGGAGAACCCACATGCCCCATATGGATAAAAAATCAGACTGGAGTATAAAACATCTTTCAATTAGCTAGACACAAAAGGCAATGAGAAGAAAGTCTACAAATACATTAAGCAGTCATGGGAAGACAAAAGAAAGGAAGAGACCACTGTTTAATTGGACAGGAGACATAAATATGGATGATATATAGAATTGGCTAAAATGTTCCACACTACTTCAGGTTTCATGCATGGAAGAATTAATTGCAATCAACCAGATCAACCAAACAAAATGCATTTTAAACAGTAGTCCAGGAAAAGAAAAGCTGAAGAATATGTTGAAAATGTGAAAATATAAAGCTTCAGAGAAGTAATTACTTTAGAGACCTTTTCTAACTAGCCAAGGCAATCTCAACAGAGAGATCAGCTGCAAGTAAACAAGAAGAAAGTAGCAGAATAACAAATACATCTCCTCTATCTACTGGGAAAAGGAAAGGCTGAGGAAATAGAAACATATTAATCTAGCTTTGAAAGTAAAAATATTGCAAAATATAAAAAAAAGAAAGCTATTAAAAGAATATAAGACAATCTATAAGCAGACAATAAATAAATAAATTTGCCTGCCACCAGCAAATATAAGAATAACTTTAATAAAGTCAGTGATACTGCTGCAAATTTAATAAACAATCTTGTTAATGATAATCTGAATGTAACTACTACTACAGAGAACCACAATTTTGGAGAAAAAAAATCACAACCATTCCTGCCATTATCAATTGTCAGTCGTCAAGTCTGGAGTCACCAAATTTGGAGAACATCTTCAGTGCTGGCCCAAAGCTGGGACTACAATGTATTTTCAACAATAATTTACACAACTGCAGTGGAACTGTATTCCTATCACTGTAGGGGAAAAAAGTATTTTGCCAGAGAGCATCAGAATTCAAAATGATTTTGATAAAGTTCAGTGTGTTTAAAATTGAGAGGACAAAATTCAACAGAGACCAGGCAAAATACTGATATTAGAAAGGAGACATCATGTGCACTAATACAAAAAGTGAATATACAGTCAAGGAAGAACTGGCTGATAGGAAGCCAAGTGTTAACAGTGATCACATAGCAATCAGCAAGGCCAATGGCATTTCAGAGAAAGGGCATATTTCTTTTTGGGTTATGTTAGTAAGACATGCCTTGTGACAGGGTGTCAATCATTTAACTTCCTGAGCTGGTAGAGCCCTCCAGAGATTATTATACCTTCAAAAGCTGTTCCCTTTCAGAAAGCTATAAACTAGAGAGAGAGAAAGAAAAAAAAAAAAAGACCAACAACCAAACCCAACAGGGTTTAAGTCGTTTAACCAGAATGCAAGATTAAAAGAGTTGTCTTACTATCAGTGCACTCATATGGCATGGTGTTTCATGTATTATGTAAACCTTTTATGGGTAACTGCACCATGATATATTGTGAAAATATCTGTAATCAGCATACAGATTTTCATAGCAACTCCCTTACTGCAATACATTCTTTGTTCTCTCTGATAGCCCAATAGGATAATAATCTCAAACTGAAAAAAAGATGCCTTAATAGAAAAATGTAGCCCAGCTGAAACAAGGTTTGAATCAGGTTTATTTGGCAAACAAATTAGAAAGTACATTACAATTTATTGTAGCATTCTGTTTATCCTTTGAATGGTTATCAACATTTATATTTACTGGAGACACTAAGCAGGGCATGTGTACTGTAGGGGCTTTGCATTCCTCCATGCTTCCTGGAGTTCTTAAAAAAATGTTTATTCCAAATGTTTGTATGCTTTCTCTTCTTTCTATAGTAAAACAAGCATCATGTTTCCTCATCAGAACAAAATGAAAAAATATTAATGATCACTATTGACCATATAATAAAATACTAAGGTCTAGTCTGAGATGTTTGCAAAGGTGATGGACTCCTCTGTTATAACAGGAGTACAAGTTGGGTGTTGGCAATGATGACTCCAGCTGTGGTAAACAGCAGCTGTGCAGAGTTTTGTTACAGTAACTGCTCAGGATGGTTAGAATAAAGTCTACACTCTAGAAGGGGTCCTTGGGAAGGAAAGCACAAAACAATTATAGGTATATTGAAAGAACAGACTCAGTACAACAGTGAGGCCCCAGGGATCAAAGCACATGCTGCAAATGGTCTGTTCCTGGCCACTAAAGGGGTGCAACTTGGAGAGCTCAGCAGAATTGCTTTTAGAGCACAATAAAGAAAATAAAAAACACACACCAAACACATAAATCTGGATACATATAATGAAAATTCTAAGGAGAAAACAAGAAAGAATGTAAGATCACAGCTCCTACGAGAATAAGTACAAAGGAAAAGCATGGGAGCATTGCTTCAGCAGTGTGTCTCCTGGTTAAGGATGCTGCACCTGATCCACACTTCTTCAGCAAAGGAAAAGTGCTATTTGGTTTGATGTTCATCACATTTTGCTTTTGCAGTTTAGAAATCATACATCAAGTGTTATCTCTAACTGTATACTTATAATGAGAGTTTTAGAGTGGCATGTGTATGTGTGTTTTATTCAGCAACACTCTCCTACACAGTTGCATGATTGATACTGCAGTACCAAATCAGAATGAACACCGATGCAACAGTAGAGCGTACTTAGATGTGAGTTACTTTAGCATAGCTATGTTAAAATACAAAAAGATTTTTTAAAATTTCTCTATAGCATAATTAGTGATGATAAAAGGTGTTCAGTTATCCTGCCATCCTTCTTACAATTTTAGAAGTTGCAAGATGCCCGTTCAGTTTCACATACAATATACTAATATGGTAACATGCTGCAATGGCAGAACAAGCTTCTATGGGTTGACATCACCAAATGTAAAGAAACTTCTACTCAAAGCAGCAAGATTCAAGAGGATACAGATCTACAGGATAACAGATTCTCTTTCGGATTGCATTAGGACTAAATTTGCTATACAAAACTGTAAACTATTTGATAAAGAAAAGTAGAATTCATACAGTTGGTACAAAGCTTCCAAATTATCAGTCCTCTTTTACTTGAATGACTGAGCCAAAATAAAATGCTATTTATTTTCTCTAGGCTGCATATCACATCTGGAGTCTTCTCTGTAAGGTTTAGTCTGTAAGTACGCACCCACGCAGGAGAGAATGGAAGAACCCTGCAATTAGAGCCCTACGCAAACCAAATTTTAGGCCTGAGCGTGTAGGATTAAACCAGACTATTTACCTAGCTGTATCTTCTTTGAAACAGGTGAGCAGAAGGAACCTAAGCAGGAATGGGGGCAAGATTGAAGTCTTTTTCCAGCCTTATTGGCTAGAACAGCTGTGCCACTGCAGAGAGATACTAATTTCCAGAAGTAAATTGCTATTCCCCCAGAGCAAGGAAGAAGCATAAGAGAAAATGTGATTCAGAGGAAAATCTGAGTCACCATACTTCCCCAGGCTGGTATTACAATGATGCAGTTCACAAACCACCTCTTGCTGAAGGCTATGCCAATAGGCACAATCTTACCCTAAATAAAGAACAGGACAGTTGTATCAGCAACTTATGGTTTCCAAAAGTAAGCTTTATATGCTGATGTTTAAGGCTTAGGGGAAAATCAAGAATCTAGGAAGTTATGAGACAGAGCACTTGCTATGTTCTCATACTAAAATATCCATGTCACATGCCTTGTGTCTTTTCATAGCACAGAAAGTCCCCTCTGTAGAATCAAAACCCAGATGGATCATTTTATAATGATTAGGCATCACTGTTTAAATGTAGACACCATGAATCATTCTGCAACAGCTGTCAGCAATTTGCCTTGGAAATAAAAGCAATCATCTACCAAGTTTAAAGAGCTACTTTATGGGAAAGGGATGGGAAGCATGTGCTCAATAAAAACAGAAATACATAAAAATGCAGAAAAGCGAAATGATTTAGTTTTGACAAAGTATTCTGTAGTAGTTATAGCCTATGATCATTTAGATGGCTCTGGAGTCATGTGGTCCAACCACAGGGACAGTTCTGAATATTGGTATTCATCATCTAAATGTGATTGACATCACTGAGGTATACATGTACTTTTCTATCAGAAATAAAATAAAGGTGCATTAGTATTAACTACTTGGGAAAAAGACTGGTTTGGCTTTTAGCAATAAACACCCTATAGTTAAAAAGAATTTTTATTTTGTTTTGAGCCTAGATTTGTATGTGCAAAGAATTTTCCTGCTCTACTTTAGAAAATAAGGGTGATCTTACTTTACCAGATCTTCTGTTAGAAAAACGAAATCAGCATACAGGAGGAAATAACACTGGTAGACAAAAATTGAAAAATCCTACCTTTTACATTGGTAACCATTATATTAACAGTGCTGTAAACTATTATGGAAAGATTCAGCTATTTCTCTTAAGAGCCTTTTTTATGCACATGCTTAAAACTGCTGCCATTTTGAGTTTCTGAAACAGTATCTCATAACCCATGTTCCCTTCAAAGGCTCAGAAGCTACACCTGCCCAGCAAGACATGATCAGAATCTACCTAAGACAGTGAAATCCTTTAACCCAGCAATGTGATCTCAGCATCAAGGGCTACTGCCTCGGAGAGCACATGCTTGATGGGTAAGAAGTAAGGGAACTATTTTTATCATTTCTATACCAGCCTAGAGCTGCCTTTATCCAAGAGGCAGGAAAACAGGTCTCTTTCAAAGTCCTCTTCAGCAGAAGATATTTTGCTATCACACCTCCTTTCCACAAATGTAATCTAGTTATCAGGTTAGAGCAAAGGCTGGAGAGTAAAGAATGAAAAAATTCACAGGGGTACATATCTAAAACACAGGAGGTAATATAATTCTGTATGTCTGTTAGCTGGACATGCAGTTGGGAATTTCAGGAACAGGAATATATAATTTTCTGCCCCTGTAGTGCCTTGTTTATGTATATTATCTTATGATGAAAATGAAAACACTGCTCTGAGATTTGCATACTTTATCTTATCACAGTACATTACAGGAAAAAAGGAGGGACAATATCACAGGAGTCCATTGTCCAAGTCTGAGCACTTGCATCAGCCACTGTACAAACAGTGGTACTTGCTAAGCCATTTCACTGGTCTCTGAAATATCCCAGTGTATTCCTAAAGTCGTAACATGAAATATCAAGCTTACCTTTGTGCAAGGAAAGAGTAACTGTCTGAGAGTATTGACCTTCTAATAACGTGCACCTATTGTACAGAACTGTGCTAAGGCTATATTTTTCTGACTTTTGATGAAGAGAAATCACACCCATTTTTAAAACCCTGCTGTGATAATTTAGGCTCAAAATATCTGGCCCCTTTATGAATACAACTTTTTTCTATGGCTATATATTTTTGTGGACATTTTTATTATCTGTGAATGTGATGTTTAATGTAATAGGAAAAAAAAGGAGAGGAGAAATGTATTCTGCGAGACTACTGGACAGCTAAACATAATTCATTAGGTGAGATGGGCAGTGTATAGAATGAGAAGTTAAATCATGCAGCAATGACCTTGGACTGAGCAGATTTTCTGAGCTAATGTACTGAATTTTGAATTTACTTTGTGAAGAGGCCCTTTTTTATAATGCAATAAACACTATAGAGGGGAATTCATATAATCAAATGCAGATGACTGCATTAAATTACACGTAAGATAGCTGTCCCAGAGCAAAGAGAGAAAAACAGCCACCTTAAAGGCACAATCGATTCACATACCTGAAAGAAGGCAGACCTAAAACCACCTATTTCTCAGCATTCATTAAAGAAGAAGAAAGAGATGATCAGTTCAATATGCAGGCATCTCTATTATTCCAGTATTGGATGGAATTAATTCAATCCAGAAGGACTAAGAAATTCTGGTCTTTATAGTTAGCCTCAGGCACCCAGTTTAAATCTCATCCAGGGATTTAATTTTAGAACTGGGAGATGAGGAACATACCAGATATAATAACAAGGCTTACCTCCTACCTCCTTCTCTAAAAATACACAGTTTGCCTCCCATTTGCAATATACCTCAAAATGAGCTAACTACTGAATCATTTAAGGTAAATAGTTTTTCCAAGGAATTTCTTCATTTTGGGTTCTTTTCAATCATGAAGAACATTTTTATCCATCTTGCAAAATCTTCCTCAATTGAATTCAAGGAAAACCTGTGATTTTTTATCATGTTGCCTTTTTTTTTTTTTTTTTTTTTTTTTTTTTTTCCTTTTAAGAAAATACTAGAAAAATATTAAGGAATAGTACTTTGTTCACTTTCTCTCTTAGAGCATTATTAACTTCAGCCTTATTTAGCGTCTGACTAAACTTACTTGACTGGCAGCACAAAGGGTGCATATGGAAGTAAACACAGCGATAGCACCAGGCCTGCACTGCTTGGGAACTGCACAGCATCTCTCCATATAGACCCATTGTCTTCTAGAAGTTTAAGCTCACTTTGGTTTTTATTTTAGAAACCAGCAAGACCTGAAGTAGTTGAATACTGTGTTAGTAAACATAGGTGTTCAGCTGGGACCCTGTGTTGTGGGGTTGTGTTGTTGCTACAAAATGACTTAAAATGCATGAGGCATTTTTAAACAGCAAATATCATATAAGTTCTGAAATTGAAAAATGTAGCTTTCAGAATGTAAGATATTATGCATCTGTCAAAACCACAGAAGCAGCTTCATATCCATTCTTTTCTTCTAAGAAAGAAGTGCCATGCTACCCACAAAGTATAAGCATAATGCAGTATTTGTAGTTCAGCTGCACCAAAAGAAAAAAACTGAATAATTTGAATCAAAAGTACCTTTCTGTAAATGAAGAAGAAAAAGAATAATTTTAGCATACTACTTTATGTCCTGGTCATAGTTATTTTAATTAAGCTTATTGACTCCTGTCTTTTCCAAGAAATATGTATTATTATTTATAAGATTTTTTTAATATTAACTGTTATACCACTGACTGTTTATATGTCAATCAATATCAGTACTAAAACAGATATGAAATATCTGAGTCTGCTGAGAACTAGTGACAAAATGCATCACAAGTTTCAAGTCTTTGCCAAGACACAATGCCATGAAAACAGTAGGCTGAGGACAAAGATAACTGAGTTCCTTTGCCAGCATCCTTGCTCGTTTCATCTCCAGTCTCTATCAAGCTAATATTTTCTTCTCAATTTTCTATTTTGAGGCTTTGAGATAATAATGATTAGGTCATTAGGTCATCTTAATAAAGACCACTGAGATACACAGAAAATAAACTAAGGAAATGCAAGTAATTTTAATGAAACAGAAATAGATGCACATATCTAGAATAAGTTTCTTATTCATCATATCTGCTAAAAAAACCCAAAGCTATAATGATAGAAAAGTAAAATTTCTGTAACAACTTTCACTGAAATATGTAAAATAAGACATTTGCTGTTATAAAATCATCAGTTTAGGATCCATTTTAAAAATGCCTTCAATGGCTTCATTCATCATTCATTTCAGAGAAATTAACAAATTCTCCATACTTCTGGGTTTTTTGTTTTTTGAGACTCATTGGCACTACCACACATGAACCTGGGTCCAGCTGTCCAGACTTTTGTTACAGATTACTCCAATTCAGTCAGTAGGTTTAGCATAGAGAAATCTACAACCTCTGGGTCCTTAACATGGATTAAACCATGTTATTAAACTATGGTTTTTGAACAACAGAGTATAATGAAAAAAAACTTGCTTAATTTCCAGTGCCTACTAATTAAAATCCCCTTAAGTACTCTGAATTTTTGTTTTCCCCATACTGTACAATTTCTTCTTCTCCATGAAGGCACACAACTAAAATTCCACAGCTTCAGAGATAACCAGAGCACAATTAAAACTGTGCATTCTCTGCAAACAACCATTTGCAAAAGCATTTAGGTGTAGTTCCAAAGTTAATAATTCACTGTCTCCATTAATTATAAAAAGCTAAAGTTTTGCTACAAATGTCTGTCTTAAGAAGATCTAAGGAAGATAAGCTTTGGATGTGTTATATAAAAGCACTTAAGAGCAGTATTACATTATTAAAGGGAAAGCTGCCTTTAAAACTGTAATTCATCAATATTCACCCTTTAAAACATTTGACTAGTACATAAGTGACCTTGAAATGGGTTATGAATCTTCAGTGTAGGATGCATAACAAGTCATGGTCAATTAATACACAACAGAGCCCATAATCATGGAGATTATTGCCTGTTCTGGAGAAAACAGTCAAGGGCATTACTGCCTAATTTAGCTTCACAGTCAAATTGATAACTTCAGGACCTCCAGTACTCAGAAGCCATAGCAATGAGCACTCTGGAAACACACACAGATGTCTAATAAACAGTGATGCTCTACAATGATGTTTAAAGATCTGTAAAACTTTAATAAAATAAACATTAGTGCCATAAATGACATTTCATAACCTTGCTAAAACAAAATTACATGGTCCAGAACATTTTCCCTACTGCTATTTCTCAATAGAGAGCTGCACCCAAGAAAGAGTTTAGCTCTGGGTTTCTGCAGAGGTATTGCCTAAGAAAAGTGTCCAGGTCCTCACTGGAATAGGCCACTTCATGGCTCAGACCAGGCAGCCATTAGAAATACTCTTTCAGCTCTTCAGAGCTGCAGATTAAGCAAGCACCATGCATTGCACCACTCTTCACTATCTCACTTTGATCAGCCCAACCAGAGAAAAGACAGCAAGGGCTAGATAAAGAGAATAACCTTAAAATAGGAAGAAAATATGAGGCTACATTTTTTTTCAATTTAGACTGTGTAAGAGTGCATTGATTTTAATGTTTATGCTTTATTTCTGTAGAGACCCTGAACATCATTAAAACACTTCTCATTAATATCCACTGTAATTTTTGTAGATGGTTTTTCACAGCAATGACCTACCCTCCCTGCTCCACACCCCCAAAAATTCAGATGAAAAACTTCAGTACCAAATGATAATTGATCTTTTTTTCTAACTTAGAAATGAGTTTTCCATATGTCCTGAAGCAGGTGAAAATAAATGAATAATAAATAAGAATGTTTTATACTTGCAGTATTTGAAGCCTTTAATCTGAGGATTTTAATAGGGCTCTGTAAAGTATTTCCTAATTAACCTTCACTTTACTATGAACAAGACAAATCCTTGTAACTTTCCTGTTACCTCAGATGAAAAAAAAAAAGAGAAAAAAAGGAATGAAACTGTAAGGTTTTTTCTATTTTGCACCCCCATGCTAGCTCATAATCAATAATGTAAAACATTTCTTTAAGGTATAATACCTTATATTGCCATTCTTCACACACATAAATCACAGTGAAGCAATGTTCTAAATTCTAGTTAACTGTCCCACTTGGAGGCAAGGGCTGAAGTCAAAATACTTCTGGTACTTCTGTTAGTAAAGCAGTGAGGAGCCAATATAAATAGTGGGTATACAGATTCTCCCTCTTGCACCTCAAGACTCTGAGCTACAGAAATATGAAGAATGCCTCTTCAGACAACCATCCGGAAGAAAAGATGCTGAGGTCAATATTTCCTTGTTCCCAAGGAAATCATCACTGCTGTCATCACAGGACTGAGGACTCTGCATGGCTCAATGGCAGGTACATTAAGACACATGAAAAGTGATCTTTTAGACCCAGGAGAAAATTTCCTGTCCTAAAAGAAGGACAAGTGGGTAAACCAGATTGCTGGCACCATCATCCTCATCTTCCCCAGCAATATTAGGGATCAAGCAAAGCAAAGAGATCTGTCAGCAAATACATTCTACTCAAATTAGTGCCTTGTCTGGAATGCTGTGAAACTGGTTTTTCCAGCAAAAATACTATTCAAGGGAAAAAAACCAAACCCAAACCTAACAAACCCCACCAAATAAAAAGTACAAAAAAACCTCCAAACAAAACAAAAACAAACAAACAAACAAAAAACCAAACCAACAAACAAAAAACCCACCAAAAACCACCAAACAAACACAACAACAACAAAAATAACCACTACCACCGCCCCCACCCTCGCCCCTATCCTCACAGCCTGACTCAACTATTCTATAGTTAATCCAATGGCTTGGCTGCACTGTTACTTTCCAGTGTAACTTCTCTCACTCAAGGAAGGCTGAATTGACAGAAATGAACTCAAATTCTGATGGTGCAGCATTCATGTCAGTCAAATTCAATAGATATTGATTGATTCCTCCCTCTCCCTTTTCCACGAAGTGCTGAAGTAGGATAGGGGTCAAGGAAACAATAAAGGAATTCTGGAGATTATTTGAGATAAAACTCTTCTTTGTCAGGCTCAGAAAAGGGGAAAGTCATCTTGATTGCTGAAAATGCTGACTGAAAATTCCCATGTCAGGTCTCACACTGATGGTTTTTCATGCACCCTGTCATCAGAGAGTAAATCATGAAGTTAAATGCTTGAGTTTCAGAAATTATTACAGGGAACAGTAAAGGGAATTTTGTAAAAACAAAGCATAACTTATATGAAAAGCTTAAAACACCTCTGAGGTTTAATTCATACAATCAAAACAGTAATCAGAACGACATGTGGCTATATATTCAAAAATGTACATGCACATGACACATAAAATATCTCTGACTCTAAACTAAAAATAAAATTTCACAGAAGAAGTAGTAATCATCTTATTTATTTAAAAATTGAGTTATATCACAACACTATCCTTATTAAAATTCTGTATTTGTTTATTTGAAATAGTTGTATTGAACGCTGAGAAATGAAGACTGACAGATCCAAAACCAGATATTATTATATCATTCCATGCATTACCCTACAAAACTCAAATATTTTCTGCAATTTATTTACTAATCTGTTGAATGTTTTTATTTGCGGAAGATAGATCATCTTTTTACAAGATCCAAAATTACACCCAAATGTTGTTTGTTTTTAAATCTGAAGCCTAAACAATTACCTAATTACAAAATTTGTCCCTCAGTCTAAAGTTCATCACTCTATTTGCCAGTACACACATGCTGGCTATCAAGTTTGGTGTTTCCATATAAAAATTATTTTAACCAAGATACCTTTGCCTCCTAACAGAGATTCCTAGAATCATTTAGGTTGGAAAAGACCCTGAAGTCAACTGAGTCCAACCACAAATCCACAGCTGCTGTCAGTAGGTGTTTCCCTAAGTGCCACATATAAACATCTTTTAAATATCTCCAGGGATGGTGATCCAACCATTCCACTGGGAAGCCTCCTCCAATGCCTGACCACCCTCTTGATGAAGAAATTTTTCCTGATATCCAATTTAGCTTTAGATTTAAAGCTCCCCTAGTGCAACTTGTGGCCATTTCCACTTGTCCTATCACTCGTTACTTGGAACAAGAGACAGATCCTCACTTAACTAACACCTCTTTTCAGGTAGTGGTGGAGAGCAATAATAAGATTCTCCCTGAGCCTCCTTTTCTCCAGGCAAAAACCCCCAGCTACCTCAGTCATTCCTCATCAGACTTGTGCTCCAGACCCTTCACTAGCTCTGCTGCCCTCGTCTGGACTTGCTCCAGCATCTCAATGTCTTTCTTGTAGTGAGGGGCCCAGAACTGTACACAGGGTTCCAGGTGCAGCCTCATCAATGCCAAGTACTGCCCCAGACCTGCTGGCCACACTGTTGCTGATACAGGCCAGGATGCCATTTGTCTTCTTGGCCACCTAGGCACACTCTGGCTCATGTTCAGCTGCTGTCAACCAGCACATCCAGGTCCTTTTCATGGGGCAGTATTCAGGTACTTTGTCCCCAGCCTATGGCACTGCAGGGTATTGTTGTGACCAAAATGGAAGACCCAACACTTTGCCTTGTTGAACTTCATACAACTGGCCTCAACCCATCTTGCATTCTCTCCATCTTTTCCTGCCATTATGAGTGAAGTACTGTTCTGTTAACTTTAGCTGTGGCTCCTTAATGATTAGGGAAGGGATTGTTACAGAGTGACCAAATAAACCCAGCCCACTTAAGAAATAAGGCCACGAAAACAAGGCTGCAAAACAAAACAGGTGAGGACAAATAGAACACATAGAGCTGAAGAACATAATTCAGGGCAACTGGATTATCAATATAAATGTACTCTCAAGGCAGATTCACTGATAGCTACTATTGCACAGCATGACTGTATCAAAGCAAGATGTCATTAAGGCACCCTCATTAACAGTGCCTGCCAAGGACAGGTAGAGTGCAACTCATCAGAACTGTGACTCCTACCACCCAGGAGCAGGAATGTAAGAGCTGAAATGGCTTGCTGCATAAAAAATATTTACCAGGCAACCAGTCAGGACAGAGATGACTTGGAATGTGATAATGGAGCAGGAGGATGGCTGACTGTCTGGTACCTGCAGTGGCTGAGATTTATCTCATACTTATCTCCGAGCAACAGCAGAATTTGCGCTGTCTTTTTGCTACAAGTGCCTCAACACCTGCTGTGACTCGGGAGCCATGCAGCCCAGGAGCAGGCTGTTTCAAAAGCATTTGGCACTTCACTGTGCTGCCTCCCACCTGATCTAACTCGGCTTTGCTTGTGACTCATTTAGCCCACTAATCTCAGGAGAGGCAGGCTCCATCTCATGCATTGCTGTTACTCTGGTGCTAGTTAACTTATGATGGATTCTAGTATATTGTGAGACATTGCTGATTGGATCAGATCAACTTATTTTCATAACCACCTTCACATGTCGTTTTTGCAGAGACACAGGTGTTTACATTTCCATAATTCCACCTGTTTTACATCTTGTGGTGTGCATTTTAGCTCTACCAAATTTCTGCCTGCTTCTGTTATTTGTTTTATAATGGTTTGTCCCTGTACCCCTTTTGGTTTTTCCCTGGTATGAGTCCTGTCAATCACTCTTCAACCCTGCCCAGATGGCTAGGAAGTTCTAATGGGGGGCTAGGGTGATTGGCAGAATCCATGCCATCCCCTCCCTTTTTTACTGATTGTCCCCTCGTTCTGGGTAACTCTCCCTCTCTCTGGCATTCATTCTAGATTGTCCCCTGCCTCAGTCCACACCCCCTGTACTTAAGCTGAAACCCAAGAGGAAGTGAGTTTCACTTTTACATGGACCATCCTCTGGGTGAAATAAAACCAAAGTCGAAGCTCACGTAGAAGTCCTCCTTTCTTTCTTGCCATCGCCATGCTTCAGCCTGAGGCTAAGACCTACAGGATGGGAAAGTACCAAGCTGTACCCCTAAATGCGGTTTCGGTGCAAGAGTGAGCCGGGAAAAGCAACCCAAGCCCTCACATGTTGAAATAAGCCAAATAAGACTTTCCTCTCAGACCACTGGAAGTATGCAATTTAGCAGAGAGGGTTTAAGCCCCCTTTATATCTTTTTCACCTCTGGATCACGTCTACTTTGTTAAAATGTTCGTATAAAAACATATATAATCTCTTTACATTGTCCCAGGTTTTTTTTTTCCCATACTACACCACAACAACAACAACCAAAAAAAAACCCCAAAAACCATCCCAACCAAGCAAAAGAAGATCTGTCCTATTTTGAAGAGGAACTGTATCAAAATAGTGTGCTTTTACGTACAGATATGTATTTGGAGTGTGCAAACAGAAACTGGATTATTCTTCTTCAGTTATACTCTTTGGACTGCTCAGATAAGTGCTACACAATAATACCTGTGCATGCCTCTTAAAAACACAATGGTTGGTGTGATTTAAAGTTATTAATTTGTTCATACAGCTATATTATGGAATAAATTTTCAGAATAATAGGAACACTTCAAAGAACAAGGAAAAACCTTTATTACCTCAGTTGAGTACTTCCCCTATACAGAATTAAGTTCAAATCAAGATATATTCATACAATATTTTTAATTTTATCTGACTAACTTTCTTCAACAAGGAATAGCACAGTTATTTAGGATCTAGAATATAATCTTTTCAGAGCAATGCTGTGGCAAAACACAGCCTTCTTTGAGGTCATATTAAGGAGATGTCAGAATGGTGTAACTTGGTTTTTTTGTGCCATCCTGGAATATCAGTTCACAACAGAAATAAAAATTTCTAAATGATTGAAAATATTCATACTGTAAATGCATTTTTTAATATGAGACATATAAATCTAAACCATCTTTTCTTTCTGACTTACTTGCAAGTAGTTACAGAACTTTTCAGAGAAAGAACAACTAAAAGATTAAGCATTTTGAGATGTTTGCTTCCAAATTAAGTACTAGCTTTCCATCTTAAAACATCAGAGGCAAAATTTTAACTACCATATTATTAGCTAAGTACTTTACCAGGTGAGATTGCAACTAAACATTTTCAGAATATGCTGCCACTGTTCCTCAATTGAAACAAACCATTTTGAAAGATACACTGCTCTCTAATCAATCAAATTCCTCTTGTTAATTAGAACTAAGGTATTAACAGATGTCCACATGTTCCTGGCAGGCACATCACATTCTATAGTTTAAAGCATTTTGCTCAATTAATTAATTGTCTTTTTCATGTTTATAACATGAAATACAAGCTTAAAGACCACAGGGAAATAATAATTAAATGAAGAGTACAATTATTACTCTCTGTTGTGTTGGCTATTTGCAAGAATGCAATCTCATCCTGATAGGGTTAGATGAAATCATAAAACACTTGTCTGCACTTTTAGCCTTGATGAGATTGTGATATTTATGTTCTCTTATAACATAAACTTCTCTCAGCTGATCATGAACAACCAACCGAGAAAGTATGTTTTGGACTTTCACAACAGATATTGAAGTAATATAGCAGAAGGTTGTGTGGAAAACAAAGAAGAGACATTATGTTATTTATGATCTCCCTCACAGCTGGCCAACTTTCCTCTCTTATTGGAACACCTATTAATATGTTTTCTCCTGAGGACAATTCTCTCAAATGACTCCTCTCTTAATATCTTTTTTCTCTGCTTCAAAATATCAAGTTTACACTTTTATTTTTTCATTTTATGTCACATTAATTCATTCTTCAAAATAAATTTTATAAAAAGAAAAGTGGTAATAGAAAAAAACTTTAAAATCCGATTTGTACTTTTGTTGAAAACAGACACTTTGTGGACTACTAGTGCATTATTAGACAGTAGATTGGTGGCCTAAAAGCAATGAAAATATCTGCCTTTGTTGACAGTGAAATAACAAGACCTTTCTTTCAGTTTGCATGCTTCCAGACTCAGTCTTCCACTTAGAATGGCTCAGTCTATTCCTGATTTTCCAGATCCATGGACATCCACTGTACCATCCTGGCATCACAAAAGTTTTTAAATGAGGATGAATATAACTGAAACCATTTTATTTTATATTGTTTAGAAATGGAACTAAGAAGCTGAACTTTGATTTCCAGTGATAGCTCCTATACTCTCCACACATGCGGAGAGTAGCAAGCAGCATACCTGAACATTCTGAAATGCATTAAACCTTTCTCAAGAGTAACTACTGATAAGAGTGCAACATGCCCAAAGTAAGCACTGTCAGCTTTTGGTAGATATTCTATTATTCAAGCTGGATTTTGTTTGTGTGCTTTCCCTCTACTAGTGTATCCAGTCTTACCAGCCATTTTTTTGTTCAACTTCACTTCTTCTAAATGATCCGCCATCTCTGCTACAAGCTGCCCAATTATTAAATCATTTATTACATATCTTTCTGTTTTACAGGAAATACTCACATTTTCAGAATGACTCAGTTTGAATCCCATATTCGCAGTTTAAGAACACTAGTTTGCTGCTGTTTGAAATAAATGAGTAATGCATCAAATCTATTTTACAGTAATTGGAAATGTAGATTTGCTGCTCCACAAAAGACCAGGAAAAGTCAAGCCTCATACAAAAAGATTCCCAACACACTTTCTGCCACACAAAACAGGTGGTAGCTAATGCATAGGGTGGTTGGACAGCACAGAAATGAACACTGCAGAAGTAACCACTCAGGTTAGAAAGAATGTATTGGAAAGATATGTTGGTTTTCTTTAGTTTGGGCATTATATATAATTTAAGTTAATATCTACATTTATGAAGTCTTTGTAGAAATATTGCTAAGCACAGTTAAAGAAAAAAGACCTCACATCCTAATCTTGATACTTGTTTTTTGCAGCACTTGCAATACAAAAAGATTAATCCCAGGGTTTATAATTAATATAAATATAAATAATAATACTATTTTATATAAAATAATTAATAAAATATTTAAGAAACTACCTAAAATATATACTACCACTGAACACAAGGTTTGAAGTGTGAATAGCCAACCTACTAGTAGTCAAAATTACAGGCAACATAAAAATAATTTTTAGCATTTTATAATGCTAAAGTGTTTACAGTATGTTGCACAGCATATATATAATGTCACAGTGACAAAATTTGCAACAGCCAGAACTGTTGCCACAGTAATAAGTATTAACAAATGGTGAAGAACAATGGATAGACTCATCATGTCTGAAATACAGCAGAAAGTACAGCCAGAAAATGCCTTAAATTACTTATCCAGTGTGAGGCTGGGCAAGAAGCTGTAAGACTTTTAAATGTATGTGTGCGCCTGGATCTAGAATGTCTCTAGAATCACTTTCCGAATGTGGTAAGTCCTTTCACACTTCTACTGACTTCCACATGAGCAGGAGGCTCTCAGCCCCTGAGGAACTGCATTGCCATTGCCATGACTGAGCTCATGCATACAAATTAACAATGAGCATTTGGACCTGCTGAAAGTGGTTTAATTGGATTTAATGGGACAACTCATATGCACCTAAGGATCTGGGTCTAATTCAGTAAATAAAGATTGATTTCCAAGTATAATTACCATGGTAGAAGTAAAAAAATCTGCCATAGAAGAGGTTTACTTAAACCAATATGAGGCCTACAACAAAACAGCAGTTGGCTATAAAGCACTAGGACACTGGTTCCTGTTCTGAAATAGGAATGTAAGACTGTTCCTTGGATAAAGCAATGCTTGCTCCTGTTTTTTTATCTGACAAAATAAAATATAGTAGGAAGGATTTAAAAATCACTTATATTGATTAAACAATTGTGGCAATTCTGAGGTACTATTATTCATTTAGTTCATAAATTTCAGTACAGTTCTGCTGAGTCACACAAATGGAAAACCTGGCCAACCGGATGGATATATGACTCGATTAGTATATTGAGACAAAACATCCTGTTATGTTTCAGCAACACAGCTTGGCTTATTGATTTGAATACATGGATTGTACAATTCAGACAGAAGAAACAAACACAGCAGTATTACTTGGGACAGCACACAGGCACAAGGGGCAGTAGGTAAATGGCCTGAAAGACTAATCACAAGAGAGATGTGCCCCAAACTCTGCCTATGGAAAAGAGCACTTATGTCACCTATAGCAGTCTGAAAAAAACCCATTGTTAGTCCTTTTATGACTAACTTCTAAAAATTCTACTTTTATTAGACATGCCTGTTTTTAAATAGGCAACCTGGAACAACAACATCAATACACAAATATATCCAACAATGAATTAGATCCCGCTTGGATACATACAGTCATACATGGTGAACTTCATACACTATTTATGCATATATACAACCAACAGACTTGTTATAATGTATGATCATACAAAATGGGGATTGTCATCATCCCTGACAACGTACATCTGCAGATAGGAAATACTGCTTCTTTCTCTTTGATCAGCCCGTGAAATTTGTCCTCATTCCTTTAAAGGGAGCGACAGTTACCTCCTAGGCTGTGGCAGAAACTGCACATTTCTTTTGGAAATGCAGCAGCCTTGGTTACTGCATGCCAAAGACAGGGAAGGGCTAAGAGAGAAAAAAAGAACACACCTGCATCCTGCAGCTCAAAAAGAGCTGAATGATTGATTGCTTAGAGCAGCAAAGGCCTGTGAGCAGAGCAACAGGAGATACTGCCAAGGACCAATAAGCACAGCAGTGAGGAGATGACTGAAAGCAAAGATCATCCTGCAAGGTCACAGGGAGAAGAAGGTCACTGATTTATAAACCTTGTATTTCCATTCTGCTTCATCTGGCCACTTGGAGTTTTCTATTGCTTTTATTAATTATTCCAGTTCATAGCCTAAGGGAATCTGGCTTTTTGAACTTCAAAGCTATTTGGATCCTCTTTGGAAAGCTCTTTATAAGGAAAAGGCTCAGGCCTCACTGCCTCAAAGCTCTGGCAGTTTTGGTTCTCTCACAGCTCTCAGTTCGCAATAAAAAGCTTAATAGAAAGTACACTTTTCCACAAGGAAGAAAATGTCTTTTACAAACCATAGAATAGAACCATTGGCAAGTATGACATAAAGGGCTCACCTGAGTATGCACCAGATCTCCTATGGATTTGATTTACTCAGCCTTGTGATTCTCCATTCATGTAGCTACTCTTATAAAGGAAAGAGGTGCACTAATATCAATGATACAAAAAGTCCAGGCAAAGGAAGCATAGCAAGTGTGTCAGCAGTAAACCAACTGTGAAGCACTGGAGTCCAAGCTGGGATAACTAATAACACACTACCTTTAAATACAGATGCCTGTAACTGTGCCAGCAGTCTGTGAAGTTGCACAGCTAGAACTGTACTTTACTGCCCTAGATGCAGCTTTCTGATATGAACTTTCATTTGCAGTATTTGGCCTTTATCCTCACAGTTTTCATTTGGAGAAAAGTCAAGCTGAAACCATTTGAAGTGTACCAAATAAAAGCTACCATAGCTAGCATTAATCTCCAAACATATATTTTTTTAAAAAAATCAATTTTCTAAAGAATATTACTATGATCAAAGAGTTTAGATTCCTCATCAGCTTTAGATGGTATGGATTACCATAAATCTTAAGTGAATTGCATTACTGTGATGCTTATTTGACAACTCTTCTTACTATCCACCAGTGTAAAATGTCCTGCAAATATAAAGCACTATCTAAGAATGCTGCACGTGTGCAGTTCTATGCTCTTGGAAGCTGTCAATTTAACATTAACATACTGGTACGGATAACAGAAAGTAGAGAAGGAAAATATCCTTTCAAAGACAAATTCTCTTGATCTCAGTAAAGAAAATTTCTGGTGAGATTAATGTTTTAGAAAAAAAAACATTTGGCCCAGTGTTTTAAAGATTACTTAATTGAAAAAAAGGGAAATAAAGCAATTTCAAAGCAGATATAGCTATACTTACTCTATAAGAGACTTGCAAACAAGTCCCAAACAAGGCCCAAACTTAAAAAAAGGCAAATTATTTGGCTAAAAAAAGATTCTTAATAAAACTAGAGTATTTGTTTAGATGAATATTTAAAACATTCAAACCATATAATACCATGAATTTGTAACTGACATATAAGTAGAAAAAAAAAATATTAGGCTGGATCAAGAGTTTTCTGACTTTACTAATAAGAAACTTCTCATTTAAGTTCAAAACTTTGGAGATTTTTTTCCAAAAATATTCATGATTTATTCTTCTACAGTAGCTGAGTAATTTGGGAATGAAATTGATGAAAATTAACTTTGACATATTTCTGGGATTTTCTCCAGAAACTGAACAGGTCTTTAAAAGTTTTATACTAGAGATGAATTTACTCTGCCTGTAAATGTACAGTTATTTAAGTAAGGAACACAGTTCACTCAATTTTGTTCACCTGCAAAACGGCAGATTCTTCACAGCTCTTGGTCAACAGGAACAGTGGTGGCAGCTACAGCATCCCCAACCATATGGAAAAACTCAACTCAGCTCATTTCCATGAAAAGCCAGTATTCTATACAGTCATAGGATCATAAAGAGGCAGAAAGCTTCTGTGACCAATTTTTCTCCTTTTTTTTTTTTTTTTTTTTTTTTTTACTTTTATACTTTTTCCTTTAAGATTAAATATTGCTCCAACAGATGACAGAAAATGTGGCAGAGTTTTCATTTAATGTTTGTGGTTCTGCTGGCTGTGAGTGAGATCTGAACTGGTAGATTTGCAAAAGGGATGACAAGCATTTTTCCTGAGCTGACAGTTGTTGCACAAAACAATTGGTCTGTTAAAGCATAAAGTTAAATTACTGAAAGATCTATGGATATTTCTTCCCACTTTTATGAAATAATGTGTCTAGATTTCCTCATGCTGATCTACCCACACTACATCAATAACAATAAAGGTTTTGCCCCTACACATCTTTCAATTTGCAAATCTTGAAAAATATCACATTTTATTAGGCAGAGAAACTATAAGGTAAAATGCCCTCTTTGCTCTGAATTTATAAGCTTTCAATACAATAAGACACCATAAAGGTTTAAGATTTTGACTTTATCTCCAAAATCTTACAAAGAGAGCATATTCCACTTGTTCATTACAAATTCTCTAGGCATTGGCACCAATGATGTACATCACATATAAAGAATGATGGATGTATGGTTCTCCAGAATATACATGTGCACTCATTTCTGTACAAACTTCTGAATGGAAGTTTAGGTATAATTCAAGAGTATCTTATTGAGAAATGCAAAGCCCTCAAGCAGACGTACAGATATTGATTGCTACTATAAGAAAACTATATGTAATACCATACAGTTTTTACAAAGCCCCTTTAGCAGGTTAATATGTCAAAGTAATCTATAACATAATTTAAAACAATTACACATCTTTGAAGCATACCAAGCAAGAGAAAAAAATTGTACTAAAGGGATATTAGTTTTGATGGGCATTGAATTCTCCAACTCTTCGGTGAAAATCTTTGATGCAGAATTGTAGGTTCAAAAAAAAAAAAAAAAAAAAAATACAGTCCTTGACATCAGCATCTTCAGAAATTACAGGCGGTACTTACTTTCTATGTTGCATATACCAAGCACCCACAACTGTATTATCTGGGTTCTTTTCAGTCCCATTTACAGGTAGAAGAAAATTATAGAGTCTAGTATCACAGACCATGGCATTGAGTATTGAACTCAGGTCCTTGTATTCAAAAGCACTAGCATCTCGATAATCAAGTTCTGATTCTCACAAGGGCCTGTTGTGTTCGGTTCAAATCAGCTCCACCTACTGGTCTGAATCCTGCAAATAACCAATGGCAAATCCATGTTTTGGCACACACCTGTAGATACGGGCTGAAGTCTTCTGGAGAATCATGTTTAGAGTGCAAACACAAAGGTATCCAAAACTATGTTAAGGGTGGTTGTTTCTTCTAGACAAGATGGACAGTGCTGTGTGGTAAGTGCTACCAATTATATTATGTGCCTGTAGTGTGTGGCTTGTTCCCATAAGGATAACTTAAAGACTAATACTTAAAGACTAATAGACACAGTATGGACAACAGGAGTCCCAAGATAACTTTGAAGGGAAGAGGGGATAATAAACAAACAGTTTCACATTGATGTGCTTTCTGCTTCAAGTCTTCTAAAGTGTATATTCAAAATGTTTGAAACTGCATCCTCACAGTATCCTGTAGTTTAACCATAACTTAAAATGCTATGCAAATCCATGTCAACATATTTACTAAAGTCTTGCTAGCAAAAAATATTCTGTGTATCTAATACTGGTAATTCTCCTTACCATACCATTTTCTGCCATTATATTTTCATAATTTAAATAAATTCTGCAAAAGAATATATTTCTAATGGTATCTGTTTTTAAACATGTTCTTTAGCACTGATGGTGTTAGCAAGTAAATTCAATTCCATTTAAATGAATGGAAAGGTGTGAATACTGATCTAACAGCATTTGAAGCTATTTTAAACTTTTTCTTAAGTCTAGAATTGTCAATGTAATGCTTTTCTAGTTTCTAATGCCATGATATGTTCTTCATTTATTTATGATAATTATGCAGACTTTTGTAATGTTCTTGAAAAACTTGGTAGAAGTCACAGCTGGAACAAGATGAAAAAGAAGGCAGTAGAGGTAGCAAGAGACGAATGACCATGGAAAAAAGAGCCAGCATAACCAGAGTTTAGAGATAAACAATGCTAACTGAATGAAGAGCTTCTTTTATTGCATAGTTATTATAAAAAATAAGGGAACAAAGGGAGAATTCTGACTGAACAGGCAGTGCATAGACTGCTTTTTAAGCTGTTTGTTTCTGTCACTTATGAAAAAATTCAAAACAACCTGAATCACTGTAAAGACCAGGATTGTAACTGAAAGGCTTTCTTATGTTAAAAGCTATGGAGCTGGTTATATAGTAAAGAATTTTGGCCTATCTACATTAAAGAATAGTTATTGGAAGAGTTAAATGGGCTCTTCCAGTTCATGAGCAGCTGCAGGTATTGCTAGCTAACCAAACCATGAGTAATACATGGAAGTATCCATAGAAATGTTTTCAGGGTATTGTATCCTTTTGTTTTACAATCTCCTTGATGTATTTGATGAACTCACACCTTCCTCAATAAACAAATAATGAAATTCTGGTAAAAAATATAAGTTCTACTAACACAAATGATGACTTTTTTCCCCCTCTTTACTTACTAAACAAAATATTTTGAAACTTAATATCTAAATAAATTGTAGCAAAAAAAAGCACAGATATCTCTAAGAACAAAATAAATTTTCTGAATTAAAATGTGGAAGAAGGCTATTTCACCCCTCCAATTATTAGATACTTTAAGCTGATGTTTTATTAGGCTCCATAAATAAATGTTTTTCATGGCTTTAATGCATTATAATTATTGTTCCTATCCAGAAATAAAAATGCTGAAAGGAGCTCTATAAAGGTGTTAGGGAAAGAACATTTTAAAGTAAGTGCCTCAAGTTTCCTTAATAAATTATCATGAATTCTGAATCTGAATGTACGGTATGCACATAGACCAAAACTGGAATCTCCCTTTTTGAAAATTTTCTGGTATTGGACAATCCATAACCTGAAAAAAGCAAATCCCTGCAGTATGAACTTCCCTAGTTCCTGGTCAAACACACGAGTGTTTGGAGTCCTTTCTCTGGTTAGAGGAATGAAAGTTCCAGCTATGTGACACCTTAACTTTAATAAAACAAAACACTATAAAGCAGCAAGGAATAAGCTTTCACAAGAGAAAGATCAAGTTAGGTTTCCTCCTTTTTCAAAGAACTATAATTTGGCAACTGAAATCTAAAGATACCCCTGGAAAAATCCATGGAGAGGAAAATCAACATGGATACAGGAATTTGCCTTTCATTGTTTCAGTGCAGTACAAAGGAAGGTTAGTTGTGTGCTGTATAGAACCTGAATAGAAGCCTTGAGCAAGGAGCCCTGTCAGTCTGGCTTCCTCGAGGGGCATGACATTCATTTACACAGGAGATAACTCCTGAGACTGCATAATGTGCTGACATGAATAAATTTTTTCCCTGTCAGTAGAAGATTTTACTGTACTATTACTATGAACTAATCTTCTCTATTCGTTTTACAGGTTGTAAAGACAAGCAAAAAGTGGATTTTTACAGTAAATGCAATATTTCACTGAAAAGTATTTTGACAATGCATTAACATATATATTTCTTTACGTAAGCCAAACTTGTAAGAAACTTAACTAATTGCTTTTATGTCATCACCAACATAACAGGTGAGGGGCTGTGCTGGTTTTGCATTGATAGAAAATTGTGGCAAAACCAATCAGTGACTAGCCTTGAATATTGACAACCTGTGGAACCAATTAAAGAGCTGGATATGTCTCTGGACTACACCAGTTAAAAATCGGGGAAAATGCCGGGACACTTCCAGCCTGAGAAGAGGTGCCGGGCGCAGGCAGGGGCGGCCCCGCTCGGCCGTGTGCTCCCCGGGCCTGGGGCGGCCCTGCCGCTGCTCTGCCGGGCCCTGCCCTGCCCTGCCGGGCCCTGCCCTGTCCTGTCCGGGCCCTGCCGCTGCTCTGCCCTGCCCTGCCCTGCCCTGCCGGGCCCTGCCGCTGCTCTGCCCTGCCCTGCCCTGCCCTGCCCTGCCCTGCCCTGCCGGGCCCTGCCCTGCCCTGCCCTGCCCTGCCGGGCCCTGCCCTGCCCTGCCCTGGCCGGGCCCTGCCGCTGCTCTGCCCTGCCCTGCCCTGCCCTGCCCTGCCCTGGCCGGGCCCTGCCGCTGCTCTGCCCTGCCCTGCCCTGCCCTGCTCTGCCCTGCCCGGGCCCTGCCGCTGCTCTGCCCTGCTCTGCCCTGCCCGGGCCCTGCCGCTGCTCTGCTCTGCCCGGGCCGGGCCCGAAGGCTCCCGGGCACGGGAGGGGAGAGAGCCCCGTCCCGGCCGGATCGCCCCCAGCAGCATCCTGCCGGCATCCTGCTGCTAAACCTGCCCCCCGTCATGGCACTGGGAGGCCTGGCGGGGCTGGGCGGGCCCTGCCGAGGGGCCAGGCCCCTTCCCCCGCCCAGCGCGGTTTCTGAAGGATCCTTCACCACAGACGGCTCTGGCCACCGCTGCCCAGTCATCCCACCGAGGAATGAGGAGCCCAACCACGCCGAGTGGCCCCGCGGCTGCAGCTCGGCGCGGCCCCGGCAAGGCCTGAATTTACCGCCTTTGGCCACTGCCCGGGAAAAAAACATCATGGCCCTCTGCAGAGCTGGGAGAAATAGTAACTCTTCCCTTAAACAGATGAAACTTGCAAACCACTAATTCTCTCAAGTGAGAGAAAAGGATAGAGTGAAGACACGTAGAGAGACAATATGAAGACATCAAGGTTAGTAAAGGAAGACTCAAGGCCTAGATGGAAGGAGGATGAGAAGATGCCTTGGGTTAAGGCTGAAATTCTTTTGTAAAGCCATGATAATGGACTGTGATATACTAGAATATCCCTTTAAATCCTGGAAAATATGCATTGGTGAGATGAGTGTGTTTAGATTGCAGATAAGAGCAAAGGCATTTGTGGTGGATTAAGTAAATACGGACATAGCTGTGATCTTAGGAGAAGCTTGACCAGAGAGAGAGAGAGATGAGAGGAAGATGAAGATCTGCTCCTAGGAAGAGAAGACAATCTGTTCCTGAAGATGGGGATGATTTTAAAAATAGATGAAGAGAACCTTTGCTTTTGAACTACCCATCTTTAAAATAGTACCCCATGAGTTTACATGGTCCGTAGTGCAGTTGTGAGAAGGCTGCATGAAATGGGAGGGAGTTCACAAAATGCAGATGCCTGGCGGCTACTTTTGTGAGAATTAAAAGCCACAAGAGAACCCTTTTTTTCCTTGTGGGAAGGTTTTCATGGCAGACCGAAAAGGACTTCTCTCTCGAAAAGAACTGCTGAAAGACTATTTTAAAGGTTGTATACTGACCTGAGTTTTAACTTTTGCCTTTATACATTGTCAGTGAGAAAGGAAAGAAAACTTGTGGAGGAGGAAAAAGTGTTTTGAAGGTTTTATTCTAGTTCTTATTAATTTTTTCCTCACTTGTAGTGTGGTTAATAAAGCTTTCTTTATACCCTTTAAGTCTGAGCCTGCTTTGCTTTTCTTCTAATCCTATCTCATAGCAGAAAACAGAAATTGTTGAACCTGAAAAAAACAACTACAGGTGCCTACACAGCATAGATCTTTAATAGAAAAAATACCATCCCTAAAGACTGTACGAATCTATGAAGCAGTTTCTCAATATATTCTAGAAATAAAACTGATCCAGTTTCAAGTTTTCCACTGTCTGAGGGATACATGATATGGGTCTGAAAGCATAGAGCTGACCCAAACAGAATTCATGATTGCATGTACTCAAATGCTTTAAATGTCGAGTAAGACTGTATGAAGTATACTTTTAAGCATCAGATGAAGAGTTGTTTTATCTTTTCCTTATTTTTGCAGTTTCTCTCAAACACACTAAGAGGTCAACTCAATGCAAGAAAAATAATCATCTGAGAAAAATTCCTCAGGTGGCATGCCACTTCTAAGCACCTGATAGATTTCTACGGGAATTATTTATCTCCTAAAATAATCAATACTTAGAATGACAGAATCATTTAGGTTGGAAGAGACCTTTAATATCATTAAGTCCAACCATAAACCTGACACTGCAAGTTCACTGCTAAACCATGGAGCATAAGTCACTAACTTTGATCCCCAAGTGTCACTTCTAGACATCTTTTAAATACCTCCAGAGATGCTGTCTCAACCACTTTCCTGGGAAGTCTGTTCCCATACTGGACAACCCTTTCTGTGAAAAAATTTTTCATAAAACCTAAACTTCCCATGGTGCAACTTGAGGCCATTTCCTCCTGTCCTATTGCCTGTTATTTACAGATACTGATGCATATCTTCTTTAACAAAGAAAAAGGCTGTCACATTGTATTATTTTATGGAGCCTTTCAGCTGGAATCAATGTCTGTGCTTTGATGTCACAATAAGTCAACAGTTCTAAACTAACAAGTAAAGAGGATATGTGGCTAATCTCGGTTTGTCTTAATTGTGCTTCCTACATAATCTAAGTACACCTTGTTTCTGTGCACAAGAGTAACTGTACTTCAGCAGACCAGAATTCCCATTGATTTTAGTAGGAAGGGAAAAAAACATCTATGCTTTGCTAAAGCTGCAGCAGCACTCTGTTTACCAGTAATGATTTTGTTCTCCGTTTAGGAGACAGAATGTCTATTTGTCTACTGAGAAAATTCTACAAGCAAACCACTTTTCACCAAAATATTAATTAGGCTTCTAGTGTCTAACTGTAGTTCCACAACATAATCAATGGATTATTTCCCAATGCTTCATAGTATGTTTCAAGTGTGTAATGGCAAATCAAGACCTACTGCCCTGTAAAGACTTGCTTACTGTTCTTTGACATTAAACTCACCCATATCATGATAGATCCAGTTGCCGTGGGGAGCCAGAACATTTCTCCCATATTTAAGAAAACCCCAAATTCTATCTCTATAAACATGCTTTGTTTTCTGATTGTTCAGATTGTTTGGGAGAAGGTCTTCAGTTTAATACTGTGTCTACTAACAAAATACAGGGTTTTTCATGGCCTACTTCTTCCCTCCAAGATGAACATGATTGCAAAAGTCTGGTCCCATTTCCAAGCTGCACAAGATATCACTACCATTAACTCCTTTTCACTCTGCATTACAGTGCATTGGTGTATAGGTGTAAACTGCCTTCATAGAGGTGCATGAAAGAGTATCTCTATCATTACTGTGGCTTTAAGCTTTTTTCACTTTCCATTTTGTATTATTTTTTCTTATGCTCTACAATTTACTATTGTATATTTGTTAGTCTGGTAAGAGTCTTGATGATATACAATTAATAGATAGTATATTTAATTTTTTTTCTATATATTGCTTTTCATTCCAAAATGTGTTCTTAAGTTGAAAAGCTACTGAAAAATGCAATTCAATTATTAAAATGTAATTATTCCTATAGCATAAAATCATGACTATAACTAATATACCCCCATTTGAAAAAAAAAAGAAATTAAAATTAAGTTCTTCAAGTCTCAAAGACCTTGAGGTGTGATATTTACAGCATCATAAAGTTAAGTTTCTTTAGCATTCTTTTCTCATTGTTTAGCATTTATTTTCTGGTTATTAACATTGGAAATTTTTTTCTGAATTTTAGAGTCCTCTCTTTTGCTCTCTGAAATTTTTTATATTCATTCTGTGCTTCTGTTGTTTAAGTACATAAGTGTGCTTTGCTTCCTAATGCTTTCCAATTAGCAAAGCGTTTACTGAACTTTCACAGTCAATACTCTATAATGGCAGAACCAGCTTCTGAAGATATAAAAAGTTGAGACTACCACTATTCAAATAACTCATGAGAAAGGATAAAATATTTAATCACCAGCTAGCTATTTTTAATATATACTTAATTTTGTTGCAACTGGCAAGTGACCACTAAGTTAAGCCTAATTCCATTAAAGCCAGCCACTAAGACCATATAATAGGAATGTCTTGCATAATTAAGTTGATAGAACTGTTTGAAGATAATACTGTTGTGATAAATAATAGTATGCATTTTTCAAGAAGCATTTGATAAAGCTACACATCAAAGACAATTGGTTATAGTAAGGAAATCTTACACAGAATAGAATATGTAGAGAACTGGGAAGTGCATAGTTCCATGAAGACACAAACATATGCATCTTGAAAACTGTAAACTTTAAGTCTGTTAGTAGCATAGATACCACACTGGACATATGAGAATACAAAAGCATCAACCCACGCAATTTAGTACAGTGAAATTCTGCTACATTGAAAAATAAAGGTGTATATATTTATATCCTAAAATTTTAGTCAAGAAATGCATCCTTTTCTGGATCATTACTGTGAATAGAAAGGAATCAATCTCGTCAACTTTATGCCAGTGCTTCTATAAAAAATAGTGTATATGGCAGTATTGTGTCGCCATTTTTTTTAAATTATAAATAAGAGGACACTTGGGTGCTGACTTTTTTATTTGCGTTTTTTGTTTGCTTTCCCTCTCTTGGAGAAGCTGAGTAAAGTTAACTAGGCAGTCCTACCTAGAACTGAGGTGTATTTGATTTTAGAATAATCTTTATAGAAAATCAGAGAAGTTTTCAAATGCCTTTGACTAAACTGTATAAAGCATTATGAAAACATACCAGGGTGACAATTCCTGCAGTGCAGTGAGAGAGATTAAATGCTTCACATGTTCTCTGAGCAATGAATTATGATATTCAGAGTGTGTCTATCTCTGTTAAGATTAAGTACTCCTAATAACTGAAGATCTAGCACTAGTTGGCTCATATCTTCATATTCTCAGCATACACTTCCACTAAAGCTGATGAGTCTATCATTCTTTCAGAGCAAATATATGCAAACATGCAGGGTCAGTTCAGTATTCAGAAATTGTCATCAACATTCGGTAATTATTACACTGCTGTTTAGGGATGATAAGTAATAAAAATGTCATTTATTCATAAACATTAGAAAACCTAAACATAGCCTTTCTGCTTTTGATGAATATTGAAAAGTTAATAGTTATTCTTCACTGAAACTCATATGACTAGCTTGTATATCTAACCTCTGAAATTGTTTCATAATAAGCTTTCAATAATGACAGACTCCACTGATTTACTGTCTAGAATATCCATTGACTGACTGAACCCATGATGATGAAGCAATTGTATTCCCAGCAGCATCTATGCTTATACAGCATATGCAGTAATACATCTTTGGTTTGATTTTATTTAAAACCTTATTCTGAATTCTTTTGTTTACTTTCTGTATGTCTATATTTTTATAAGAAATCTGGAAGCATTAAATCTATGTGCTTAGTTTATCTACTGATCCCATTAATCAGCCTTTGACTACATGCTAGCAATCTCTCTTGGATACACTTGGTTTATGTCTGTCATAGACATCATCTTTGTTTGGGGTTGATTTAAAGAATATTTTACAATGATGTTATTTTAAAGCTATACCCTGGTTATACTGTACTTGAATACTGATAAGGTTGGAATGACACACAACAAATCTCCAGATTAAAAGTCATTTACTAACCATTATGTTCCAGGGATCTTCTACTTCCCTTTTTGCACCAATATAGTATAAAAATTCTAAAGAGTACACCAGTAAGAACATATTTTAAAAGCATGGAGAGCATGAAAAGAATGAATACTTCATCTTATAAGTATACTTCATACAGTCTTGATAGCTTTGACAGCTTTCACTGTTCTTTCAAGTTTCTGCCATATAACTGGTTTTGAAGCATTTGAAGCATCTGCTTTTTAGCAAAATATGCTAAAAAGCATTGGAAAACTTCCTCCATATTCAAGCTCTTCCAGATAACTCCTGTTTTTTCATGGCTAGAATGAGCTCTTTTATTTGTTTGTTTCTGTGGATTTTTTACCTTAAAACATCCATTTATAATGGAACTAATGGAAAATGTCCACCTGAAGAAAATTAGCTTTGCAGTTTAGGAAAAAAAATGAAAGCTACTGAGGGTGTGGAGAAGTAAAATTTTTCTATTACAGACTTCAAACATACTGTATAACAGCTTAAAAACAGCTGCCTGGTGGTAGCAACCATAACTAAAAGATCATATAAAGATACTCTTAAAAAAAACCCAAACAACTCCTTAAAAAAACCAATATGGTCTTGTTTGTTAGTTCACCATCTTAACTACTGACCTCGCCTACTTTGGTAAAGTTCAGAAGTTTCAGTAAGATGCAGGCTGCCCTAATATGAACAGGGGAAATTATAGTCTAGATAAATGAACCTTGTTATGATATGGCATTCCTTGCCATCCTGCCCTTGCATCTTCAGCATGAAGTTTAGCATTTGCTTATATATAAGAACAACATTTAAACTCCAGGCCTTTAGTATTTATTTGCAATCCCAGCCAGAGTTAGAACTTCCATATTGGCATCCAATAGCTTATAGGACATACCCATCATAAACTGTTACTCAGTGATTCCATATTAAAGACTCAGAACAAATGTTTTCTCGTACAAAAACATTATATTATATTTTACTAGATGTATTCACAAAATTAATTTCTGATCATTTGATCTACTTCAATCATTTTAGATGTTTGGCTTTGTAAAATAGCTCAAAATTCAATTTGCTGCCTTTCCTGATTTCAATCAGGAAACAAGATTTTCAGAATGTTCATGAATGAGTCAGAATACATCTGACATTAATACATGTACACCTGCAAAGATAAACACACAAAAATATCAAAAACTTCCTTGTGATCTCATTTATATTATCCAAGTAATTAATCAGTCAGACAAGACAAACATGAAAAGACCTTCTATTATAATCACTGGCAGTAGCACAGTGACAAAAAAATTACATTCAAGAAAACAGCATGAACACAACTATCATAACTTGTGCAGTGAAGTGAAAGAGATAAATCCAACATAAAAATATACTCATGTCCCTAAAAATTAAACTAAAACAATACTTGTAGTGGAAGAGAGTACCTCAACTTTAAATCTTAAAGCATTCTAGTTTCCAGAGATTTCTGTCTAATAATAGCCTTACATATCTTTGCCTCTCTAAATTGCTCTCAGAGAGCAACACTCATTTTCCTTATACCTGAGATCAAGAGAAGATTAACATTCAGTGGATTTTTCTTCTTTTTTTTATTTATTAACTCACACCTTACCTCTCCATTCAGAAAGTTTTGTAGAATGCCATGAGTATTTTGGTTATTGCAGTTATCAAGAATATTCATCTCTTAGAGAGTTTCAGTTCTTTACTGAAGAAATTTGAATATTTGAATATGCCTAACTTTGAATATTTCCGCAAAATGGAAGCTGAAAATACTCCTTCTCTCTACAGCCATCGGAGAGAAAGACAGCTAAGTCTCTGTCAGAGACAGTAAAAGTAGCTCTTACCTCTGAAAATTACCTGCAATAAATATTGGCTAATCTCTATCTTCACCCAGTTGTGTCAATAGGATTATCTGAAATTCATATTCAAATAATAATAATAATAATAATAATAATAATAAATTTATCTGTTGAATAAAGTAGTTTACAGTCAGCAATCAAACCCATTTGTATGGTTTCATACTCACAGATCACTGGATTATGATGCAATGGCTGAAAGCCATCCACATATGTGAAGTAATATTCAGCACTACTCTGATGAAAACTGGCAACTTCTAAAATGGTCACAGAAATAAAAAAAATCATGCTGGATATTTAACCTTTGAACTATATACAGGCCCATAGAATGACGTGAGCCTGTGAATTACATTAACAAAACACATTGGCTGTTTTTCATAATAGATGGTGGAGAAAGAGGTTATTGTTATGATAATAGCTGTGATTCTGAATAGATTTCCACAGAAAAGTGTATTACAATTGGGCACCAAAGGACAGTCAAAGTCTTCACTCATTTATAGATATTAAAATTGTTTAAATTATATGCTGTGGCTGTCTTAATGCTTTTCTCTAGCTATCATCTGGATCATGATGGAGATAACTTCCTGGGTCATGAGCCACACCTGAAGGCTTTTGCCTAGATATTAATGGATATACATCCATCCATATGTACTTGACAGTGAGCACTCTACCCCCTTGCAGCAAGATGTATTACTGATTAAAGAATGGTGATATAGTCAATTTGTAACAAAGCTGCTATGACTATCTCACTTCTAAATTATTTTGAAACAAAGGAGAACACTGCTGAAGTACAAAATTACACAGTACTTAATTTCTTGTTAATCAGTCTTGTTAGTTAGTTGGTTTAGAACGGCATTGAATTTGAACCTGTTCAGAGAGCACTTTGAAAGGGAAAAATTTGACCTCTTTTCAAAGGTACAGAGAGGTAAGCAAGGTGTCAAGTTCAGTTCCTAATTTCTACTAATTCCAGTCTGTTTTTTTAGAAAGAGCAATGATCCAGATTTAAAGAATAGAGTAACAAAAAAAATAATATTATTTCTTAACTGTTCCTCTCTGTTTTGTACACAATACAGTGCTATGCAGTTTACAGATTAATAACTGTTCCTCTGTTATATTCTCAGAATATCCACTGACAGTATAGGAGGTGATGGGCACAAATTGAAATAGAGGAAATTCCACTCAAAATTCAGGAAAAAACCCCAAGTTTTTCATCATGAAAAACATTGGATTAATTCCCCAAGGAGTTTTTGCAGTCCTGATTCTTGGTGACAAAACCCCACTGACATGACTGTCACGGCCAACCACCTTTCAGCTGGTGGGCTTTGACTGAAAAATCTCCAGGGATGTCTTCCAAACTCAGCTATTTCTGTTATTCTGTGAAATAATTCCAGTTTAAGGCATCTGCTGAACATGCACTTTCAGCATAAAAGTTCAAATCATGACTGCATTCCCAGAAGAAAACTGAGCAGCTAGGAGCTCAGAGACACCTTTGACACTGGAGGTCAGTACAGTATTTCTTGTCTTATAATCTAGACTTTAGGCCAAAGCTGGTGTTACCATTGCATTCCCAGGGCAAATGTTGGCATAAAAGAAATTCCCATTTAGGCAATCTCTTTAAGTAAATATAGTAATAATATAGCAATCTGATTTTGAGTGCCTATTTTCTTTTTAGGATTGTTATTAACCGAGGATTCAGTTTCCCTCTTCCCTTGGCTGATCCATAGCTTACTGAATGTCACCTGGAGTGAGGTAAATGGCCAGTTTTCCAAACAGCCCAGTTTGGTACATAGAGTTCAGAGGCCACTTCATTGCCAGAAAGGTGTTTCAGTACAGATTTATTATTCATTATATAGAATGCTAAACTAATAGTGAATAAGATGTTTTTCCATCAGAATATTTTTCTGAAGCTGCACTACACAGTTTACTTCTGCAGATGCAGTTTGTGGTTTTGTCTAGCCTAGCCTACCTAAGAATGATTAGACACACTGAAGGGGAAGGAAACTATCCCAAAAGTCAACTCTTTCCTGATTGCAGGCAATCTATACTGCCTCTCTGATTCAAACCAAGAGCAGACTCCTTCACCATACTTGATCACCTGTGTTGTGTAGTGGCGTGCTTTAGTTCTGTCAGTTGTTGCATTTGTTCCTTCTTCACATACTGTTCTATGTAAGTTATAATGGTTCATTCTTTGTACCCCTGAGTTTGTTCCCTAGGGTTTACCCCTGTTCCAGTTGTCTATCAATCATTATGTTATGTAACCCCCGGGTCCTGTCTGTCACTTTGAGGCCTCACTCTGGGTCTAGAAAGTTCCAGTGATGCCGTCAAGTGACTGAGCAGGATCCCGGCTGTTCCCTCCTTCCCCACCTTGATTTGTCCCTCGGTTTGTCTTATGCAGAGCCACTCCCTACCCTTACCTGATCGGTCCTTTTGTTCTACCCTTCCCCTCTCTCCACTCCCAGCTAAAAGTTGCTGTTACTGGGGTGATTTGCACTCTGCTGAGGCAGACACCCTGGAGGTGAGGAGACTCCTCACGGAGTGCCAGTAAACTTCATTGGATAACCCTCAGCTGCATCCTCCTTTTGTCCTCATCATCATCATTGTGCTTAGCACGGAGGTAAAAGGCCCCACTAGATCGGCTTGGTGGCCAGCTTTACTGAGCCCTACCGCACGTGTCACTGGTAGCGGGGCTGGCCAGGGTAGGTTGGTAGAGCACTCCCAGGGCTACCACCGCAGCATGTTGTAACAGAAATAAGCAGAGCTTCTTTCAGATCCATCCCTCCCTTGCCCATTAGTTTAGTTTACAGTGCCAATCACATTCCTGACCATGTATAGCCCACAAGAGCTCATGAGAGCACCAGATGTAAGGAAAATTCCCTTTCCTTAAATCTTGAATGGCCATAAAAGTCAAGATATATGTTTGTCATTAATCATTTAATATTGATAGGTAAGTTAGACTGTCCAAAACACATAAAATAACCATACTTTTCCTAAAATTCCCAAAATTCATTTGCTATCTAAATGCAAAAATACCCTTGGATACATGCAAGTTCTTATTTCAAACACTTATAATTTCATTTGCTGAGAAATTTGGCAAAACTTGTCTCAAATTTTGTGCTAAAACAGCTTCTTTGACTTCAGAAACAATTATTCTGTAAAAATAAAAATTATTAATAAAATTTTAAGAGGTAATAAACAGTTTTAAGTACTTCTTGCTTCCCCTTCCACTTTAAATTATTTGAAGAATAAAGTCCTATAACCAGGAAGCACAGAAGTCCCACTAGTGGAACCTGAAAGCCCAAGAACTGCTAGCCAGGAAACCACCTGTGAGATTCACTTTGAACAATGCGCAAGAACACATCTGAATGTGCAAGAATGAGAAGAAAAATCTAGTGAGAATTGGACACTTCTAATATACTTTGTTATACAGCAATATTTAAATAATATATCTGGAAATGAAAATAAATGTATTACAGGGACGGATTTTATTTACATGTACATGTGGCACTTAGGAACATGGTTTAGAGGTAGACCCAGTTGTGATAGGTCAATAGTTGGCCTCAATGAACTTAAAGGTCATATCCAATCTAAATGATTCTGATTCTCTTTTTGTCTGTGTTCATAGCAGTGATGAGAAGTAAGAGGATGAAGTTCATATTGGAACTTCGTGCATTTGTAACAGCTGCTGTCACTACATGGAGTGTCCTCGATGAAAAAGGTACTACTAGGGAAAGAAGAACAGCCACCTCAGGAGAGGGAGGCATTCCCTAGAGGCATATAAATAATTGTGGAAGATAGAGGACCTTTCTAGTTTTTTCTTTGTGTGGTGTTTTGCATGGAGCACCTCAGATGTAGGAACATAGTAAAAACCAATGTCTTTCTTTCTCCAATCTATTTAGCATTTAAATATTTCTGCTTTAAATGAAGTGTCATCTAATGTGCCTTCTGCATGGCAAACATGGGGATCAACTACTGGGGCTGTCCTCTGCCAGCTTAGATCACTTTCTAAGAGGAAAAGGATTTGCCTTCAGTTCTTTTCCCCACTCTCATGCATATTTATCTATTTTCTAAACCTAGGGACAATGGAGAAATACATACTGTGCAGAAAGAGCAAAAATTAGTCATCTGGAGATGCTTAATGCAAGGGACACTCTGCTGGGGAACAATTTGAGAGAAGGAATAAGGGTAGCATTTGGCCAAAACAGGTATTTTGCAAAGATAAAGCCTTTAGTATTTCCAGTTACCAGTAGAACTGCTGGCAAAAGTCAAGTCAAAGAGTCCTTAAATTGCTGACACCATTTTGATTCTATTCAATTTAATCCAGCTGCAGCTGGGCGAATACTGTATTGAATGAGTTGTTGAGGTATTACCAAGACTTTTACCGTTTAAGTCAGAGAGGAATTCCCTGTCTCGAAAGGACAACCCAAGAATATAGCAAAGCTCATGGTAGCACATGATAGCAGACTGCTTTTGTTGTTCAGACTTCCATCTTGGTATCAGTTGGCTAGATTCAGCCTGTTTGCACACTTGAATAAATCCTCAAATAAGCAGTATCAAAGGAAGCTTTTCTTCCTGAAGTGCTGCCATACATAGCTTTATTAATGCTGGCCTGAATTTCTTCATGACACTCAATGTCTTACATCTGTTGTAAAGTGAAGCTTATGGAACACACCTGGTAAATGATGTATTAATGCCAACACATCAATTCCTATGGATAGCTGCTAGTCACTAAGTAAATGGCTTATTTTTACATATGATGCTTTTAGCAATCTGGATTGTTCCCCTACTTCTCTTCTGTTGCATTAGCAATGGGCAAAAGCATATGACTTTGAAAAAATGCCCAAACTCTATTTTTTTTTTATTTCTATGTAGAATCTATTTTAAACATTATTTTTTATTCTAGTCTCATAAACTAAACTGTGTCATCTTAATAGCTTAAAAGGGTTCCCTTACTGTTCAAAGCATCCACAGATGAGAAGGAAAAAGAACACATGCCAGGTACTGGGAAGAATATATTTATGATTTATTCCTTGGTTGGATAATTTTGTATGGTGATGGAGTTAAGATTAAATAGCCATATTAATTATTTAGTTAAGAATTTGTTTAAAATATAGGTCATGGTTTCCAAATGTCTGAAGAAAATGCTGTCCATTAATCCATGCAGAACAAAATAAAAACTGCAAGAGTAATCAGCTGTCCAGTCTAAAGTATAATGTTCTAAAGCATAATTTCTATCTTGCCTTTTATTTCTGTTGAAACACCTCAAGGCTGAAAATGACACAGGAACCTTGGGAGGCCTTATTCCCATTTACCCTCATAGGTGTCCAAGGCCTTTTGGAAGTTTGAAGAAATTCTGATATCAGAGTATCTGACTAATGTCATACCACCCCTGCCCCTTTCAGGGATCTGCAACTGCAGCTGCTGGTTTCCTGCCTGCCAGGCTGTGTTTTCATTCCCCTCACTTTTCAGCTCCCAGCCAGCTCTCCCTGCCTACCCCTCACAGCTCTTGTTGCTCAGCCATCTCCATCTTCTTGTTTGCCTCAGTGCCATCTTTGCATCCACTAAACAACTGGGGTTTCTTCTTTCCCAAATTTCCTTTCCTACAAAAGACTTCCCTTCTTAATATCTAGCATCATGCACAATTCAGAACAATTCTCAAAGTGATGTCATGCTCTGTTCTCTAATAGGCAGAGCAGAGTCTGATCCTATGAAGTCTGGTAGGAGTTTCTGGTTTAATTCACTGGCTTTAGATTCAGAGCAGAATTAGGCCATTTGATGCTAAATTCTCAGGATGTGTCTGAATAAAAATAGTACAAATAATGTGGCATTCAAGCTCTTCATCCATAATATATTCATCTTGAAGTGCACAGCTGCCATGCATATATTTATGTAACTGCTATCTGTAGAAATATTTAAGTATTCAGTTCAACTCTGAAAAAAATATTTAGAAAAGTTAAGGAAGGCTAAGTGGTGAGTACAAGCAAGAGGGATAGTCATTAGACATATGCGTCTTCAGAAGGCGGCAAATCACTAACATTTTCACCTGAATCACTGAAGATACATAACATAGCTAGAAGCGTACAGAGAGGAACAAGGAAGGCCAGACATTTGGAGAAATGAAGAATCTAAGCAGATTGCAACTTTTCGGTTAATAAGCAGACAACTTAAGGTGGCAATGATAAGCATTCACTTTTCACAGTCGAAACACTTGAGGCAATCCAGAAAATACTCAAACACAGGGCTTAAACCAAAGACAGTGTAATTAATTGAAAGAACCTATTTCCATAACAATTTGAAAACAATAGTGTAAACATGTTAAAAAACAAGACTGGATAAAATCATGAACAATTGAGACATCAGAAGCTTTTAAACACAGTGTGACCTCCATCCTGAGAGGACCAGACACAACAGAAGCTGGATATGGATCAGACAGGAAGGTGGCAGCATTCCCTACAAACCCCATCTCCTTTATTGTTTTTTGCTATCAGCTACAGAGAGCTTTTGTCTCTCCCATTTTGGCAGCTGTCTTGCACTAGCCCTACACTGTTCCCAACCTTTACAAATAAAAATGCTGCAAGTAACCTGGTCTATATATGCAGTAGGTGCCAAGGCTACAGGAACATCTCTGCCTCTCTAGTGCCCAGCTGGTACAGCTGTGCAGAACCTCCTTACACCACCTCTACTTTTTCCAGATTTCTGCTTCCTTCCTTTTGAAACTTAACTGTGCAAAGTCTTTGGTGCATCAATACAAGCACAGTCATATTAATCACCAATATTTTTATTCTGTTGCATCTCTGGCAGGCCCTTGGTGGTATAGCAACAAACATCCCAGTAATAAATGAGCTTTTAAGTGCACCAAGCTTTACTATTCAGCAGCTGGTATGTGGTCTCTGATCAAAACTTAACGTATATGACCCCTGCATAGGCAGCACACCAAATGGCAATAATAGCAACAACACTAATAAACAACGTAAGACACTGGCTCTGACCTCAAATTAAGAACACAGGTCAACAATCTTCCTAACTATACCAAAATCTATTACTTCAGGGGGTCTTTTCCGAAGCTACACTAACTACACTACTGAATTGCAGTGAGCTAGGTAAGTAGGAGCACAATGCCCATTAAGTCTCCATAAACAATTAACTTTTGCAGCTGAGCTCTACAACAAAACAACCTGTCTGCTGCCATGGGATGTTGTTTCACTTCATGTAGGTCATTGGTGAGGTAATAGACAATTTTACCCAGCAACAGTGAAAAGTAGCAAAATCCCAGCACAACACATCCTTTGACAGGCTTAATAAAAATATAGATCAAGTTTATAGCAGAAGAAATTGAAAAAAATAAAAGCAATTACCTCACTTAAACGTATTTCAAATGTTGCAAAGTATACAGAATTTTACTGCTAAAAATACCCCAACAAAACATACATTCAATGTAAAAAAATGCCTTAAACTTACCTCTTAGTTTACACTGATTTAATATATTTTTTCTTCTACTTTTCAACTTTCCTTGCATCTTGGGAATATAGTGGTTTTCTCCACCCGTTTCCTTCCTCTCACCTCCTCCCCCTCCAATCTGGCCTCCTTTCCTTCCTTGGAGGTTTTTAAGCTTTAATTTGAGAGTGTAAAGCTGAAAAATATTTGATACAATTTTTTTTTTTAATTAGAGAATTGAGCTCCTCACCATGGTTGAAGCATTTCTGGGAACAGCACCAAAAAGCTGGAAGCTACTGCACTGAGTAGCCACAGCATATCTCTTAAAATCATCACTCATTTATTTTTCCCAGACAACTAATGTTTCAGCATTTTACTTACAGACATGACTGCAGTTTAGGAAACTAGAAATGAGTCCGAGTCTCTTTGTTCAATTTTGGAATGTGAAAACTAGATTCCCAAATTCCAGCGTGGGCCCATCTCCAGCTGGAACAGGAACAAGACTCACCAAGTGGGATTTGACAATGTATGAGCTTTGGCTTAAGTTAGTCACATTTTAAATGAGCTCAGAAGGGTATTGATGATTATATGTTCCAACTGGAGGAGGTAGTTGTCAGTCTGCCTGCAGCGTGCATGTCACCACACTGGGGAAGGGGAAATATTTTAGAGCTTGTGTGGGATTGGGCTTGCTGAATGGAGCACTCGGGAAATTATCCTATTATTTGGATATTGGTGGGGAAGGGGGGAAAAAAGTATCGGTTAGATATAATCTTTAGGAACTCTGCAACATGCATTCCCAGCAAGGTGTGTTAGAAAGGCGTTTCTGTATGCAAGTGAGTGGAAGCCTACAGCCTGTTTTTGGTTTCCATTGATTGGCACTAAATTGTGCTTTACAGCCTGTATGTATATATATTTTTAATCTTGATTTAGTATGGCTAGAGATTGCTTTCATCTAATAAAGAACATTTTCCTGAAAAGATATCAAATTTGTGGTAATGCTAAATATGTCATATCTTTTCTAAATGCTTACATATTTCAGATATGTGGAAAACAGTAGTATTCCTTTTTTTGTTCATTCATTACATTTCAGTCTTTCTTCTTCCATTACCCCTGCTTGAACAACAGCACGTTGCTCTTACAATTCACTTACTCAGCAATTACATGTCTAGTTTTTTACACAATCTATCTGCACATTCTTTCAAAGACAGTATTTCTCTTTTAGACCTTATACTGACTACAAATTGGACCTTTCACAACCAAAAAATAAAATGTTTTAGTGTAATTGAATGTGTATATTTATGTGTATCCAATTAATATGTATTAGGCATATAAAATCAATTCTGAACTAGTTTATCACAGATGCATTAGTTTCTCATTTCTCTCAATCAGAATATGATATATTGATAACGCCTCTTGCTTATGTTTCTAACCTCTAAGTATCGTTTATTTTCTGTTTCCTGCTGTTTACATCATCTGCTGACTTCATTAACATGCTGTTCACTTGCTTTCTTTAATACTATTAATGAAACTGTTAAATAAGGCTGAAACAGAGACCAGTCATTATAGCAGCACATCAGACAACTGGAATGTGTCATCAGCCAAGGTTTCTGCAGCAAGGTCTAAAAGCCCATTTGTCAAAATAATTCCTTTTAATTGGTTTCACTATGTCATTATTTTTTCAATTGACTGATGTTTAATCGTGGCATTACTAGAAAGCCATTTGTGAAACCTTGGCATTAAAAATCTGACTGCTTATGTATTTGCTTTTGTCTAAACCTACTAGAAAATTTGTATTTGCTTCAGAATGGGTTTCGAACTACTTACTACAGTTCTCCTTTCTATTTACCTCTTCATACTCACTATTTCATACCATAGTTTACCCTTACAGATTTGAGATCCTTGAATTAACTCCATGCAATTGATAGAAGAATTAGGTTGCTTTAAGGCTGTGCAGAAGGGTATGTGATAACAAACAAATAATATTAAATGGAAGATAATATTATTTACATAAATAGACACACACACAGTGCGAATATATATGAATGTACCACAGACACAAACAATTCCAAATACATTTCCAGCATAACTAAGGGAAGCATGAGACATGTCTGTTAAATACGAAAAAACATAGAGAAGGAAAAGACCTATTTTACCTGCATAGTTACTAGTGACCTGCAAACACACTAACTGAGAATAAATTAGGCTAGAAGTGAGAAGGTAAATAACAACCATCAAGAACCTGAGCCTTCAGATAAGTCTTCCAGTACATGTAGCCAAGGCAATGAACCTTATGCCTTTAATATATAAAGCTGGCTTGATTCACAGAAGGAGTTGTCAAGTGATTGCTTGGCAAGGCAATGTACCCATCCCTGATCTCAAACAGGATGGCCCTATCTGCCTTCCAGGTCTGTGAGCACAACAGCAAACACCAACAGTTCTTAACCTCTAGCGCTGTCTTTGAAATTACCGACTCACATTTTCTTTGTACTGAAAGTTAGGAATAAATACTCGGTTTTGATGAACCTAAATTACCTCATAAAATCTAAAAATAAGAAAATGCAATTATTAATCTTCATTACTAAGAAGAAACAAGCTGCTGAATTTTTAAGTGTCAAAATTCTGGCCTCTACAAAATTAGTTTTCAGTAACTACACACGAGGGAAAGCTTTACAAGCAAGGGCACTCTTGAAGACAGTGGATTCTGGCACTGACCAAGGTCTTTGTTGAAAAGCTCAAGTACCCTACTCCTGATACACAGCAAACTGCTGTCACACACATACTGCTGCCTCCCCAGTCATATCAACACAAAATCTGGGAAAAATGGATATAATCTAGACCAAAAGAACATACACTTAACATTTTGTTTTTCTGTTGGGGACAAAAAATATGGAAATCTTTCATGGCTTAGAAAAGACAGAAAATATCTGAATTCAGGTCTCCAGAACTAATTTGAACCTGAAAAGTGACAGAGCTGATAGAAAAGGACAATCAGGCATTTTTGTAATCATAGTATTTTGAGTATATAGGTCATTTCAGTCTGAGGTTTTCAGAAAACCCTTCCAGACATTCAAAAATTTCAGCATACTTTTTATACAAAAAATCCAGTCTCAATTAAAAAGACTATCAAAAGATTTGCTCATGGATATGTATTTGATTTAATGGAATGAAGCATTCTTGATCTTTCTTGGAGCATTCTCCTCTAAGTTTTTAACTCTTATCAGTGGAAGAAGGAGCTTTGGTGAAAGTTATTTAACCTTTATAGTATATTATTTACATAGACTACTCAAAGAAAACTAACAGGGCTGTTACTGAGGGTACAATCTCTTTTTTTTGGCAGAATAGTTCTTGGCCTTTTCAAAGCACACGACTCATTGTTTTCATCAGCCTATGATCATAATGATACAAAGAAAAGTCACAGTAATTATAGAGCAGTCTTCATAAGAGCTATATTTAATAAGCTATGTTCATCCCTGTTCCAACTCCACTAGCTTCTGTCAAAAGCAAGGATATATTTAAACGTTATGTGCTAGCTTGCATAGCTGCAATTATTATCCTTGAGAAAGCAGTAATGCTTAGGCCCTTTTAGAGGTTAAACCTTATTTTCTGTCTGTTAACAAAAATACTGAACAGTTGAAATAAATTGAGAGTGCAATAAATGTTCATAGACTTCAAACAAAGCATTCTTTCTGAAATCATGTCTATAAAAGGCTTAATTGTGTTTTTACGTTTTCAGTTTGACAACAAAAACAGTGATGGAAGGCAAACATACATACATCTGTATATATGCATGTATTAGCATAACTACAAACATATTGGCAAGAAATATTAGAAGTGTATCATCAAACCCATTTACCCCTTTATTTTTCATTGGATTATTAGTTAAGTACAATTAACAACTACTATTAACTTCAGAAGTCTTTTTAAAAAATGGAAAAAAAAACCCCAAGTCTTTATCTGGAGATCACAGTGAACATATGAGATGGCAGGAGGATACAGTCTGCTGAGTAGCACAAAGAAAAAATGAGAAAAAAGTTGCTCAGGATACATTTTAGCCCACAAACTGAGCATCAGATATAATCTGTTGCCATCACCAGGTGGTTTACATAAACATTTGTCTGTTATGAGGCCTCTGAAAATGCTATTTTGAGTTGTTACTGGAAATTTATTTCATCATAATATGATAATAATAATAATAATAATAGTAATAAATAAAAACAAACTCAGGGGACCAGCAGCAGCTGGTTCTATTTTACCTGTTCAATTTAACCAGGCAAAAATAATTCAGACTACCTTGCAGGAAGAATAGACATATTATTGACTTCAAAGAGCTCACTAAAAGTAGCATACAACTTCTGGCATCATTTCAGTCTCACTGGTTCTTGATAATTAAAAATACTGTTTACTTCACAGCACATTTTTAATTAATAAACAAAATAATTTACGTAGCTTCTTTCTTTGGCTGTTTGCTAGGACGTGTTCTGCCACGCAAGTGTTTACTTCCTTCTACCCTAAAGATGAATCCTTGCACTCACAGCAGCAAAACAATATGGCTCAGACAATCAGATCTCCAGAACCATCCTGCAATAACTGATCATTCAGTGTGGGAGGGATGAGGGGTGATATTTCACATAAAAATTATGAGAGAGGGCAAACAAAAGTATAATATTAACGGGATTCATTAATATCAGGTAATATTAATAGAATTCAAAGAACCAAACAACATATTTTATGTTCATTCCAGAACTCCACGCATCCTTCCTATTTTAAAAAGCATGAGGTATAAAATCCTGCCATCTCATCTACTGCATACAAGATATCTATCTTCCCACACTTCCATCCAATACAGCTCAGAATTCTGGTCTTATAAGCCTCAATATAAAATGTGCTTTTCTCTAAGCTAAAACTTCAAAAGCATACATTGTATTTATGGGCTGGCTCACAGTCATGGGGATCATATGTGCCTGTGCATGCGTGCAAGTGCATGATACAAGTGTACTGAACCTATTGATTAATTTCTAATTAAAAGAGAATACAGTGAAACACTGGGAAAATTCTGAAGCAACCTTGTATTGTGATATGCAGAAGAATGCAAGCTGCAGTTCATTGGTGTCTCCATAGAAACAAGACATATTGGAGGGTGTAAGACATTGTCAGAGGACTAAAAAATTTCAGCTTCAGCAGAAAACAGAAAAGCACCTGAGGGATTTTTTTTTTAACCAGGAAAACAGAATTATTTATTCATTTCCTATATGGGAAGCATCCATTTTTAGATTAGTTACTTAACATACATCAGGATTAATTTATGGAGTGGCTAATCCTATGATTTTCTAATCCATAAAATCTGTAGAACACGCATCGTTACACTTCTAATGCCAAAGAGGAATATAAGTAGGCTCTCAATGAATTATTGAAAGGTCTATTCAATGTGCTATTAATTCTTGGTAACATTTTAACACTTTAGACAGTGCTTATGCATTCATATGAATATTGGCTAATAAGCAGAACCCCTTTTTGGCCTGTGCAAAAGGTACCCCCAGGAGAATTAAAGGCAGTGGGGAGACATTGATTCAAGACACTGTGCTGTAAACCTGCTCAGCATCCCTCCTACTTCAAATGAACAGACTCAAAGTGTGCAGCTGCAGCAACTATTTTTAAGAAGTTGAACCCACACACAGGATGGATTAAAAAAGGCTCATCTCCATATGCTAAACCTGAAGCTATAGGCAGAGAATTTTTTCCTATGGGACCAAGAGACCTATGCCAGGTGGTAGCTTCATAGGTTGGGCTATTGTTCCCTGATTTTATGCTCTGAACTGGCTACTGAAGTCTCAGAGACAGATTTCCCACCTTAGAACCAACCCCAAGCCCCCTTAGCTCTTTTCCTAAAAATAGATATTCCTTATCCGTGGAGGTCTGAAGGTACTGAAGGTACCTCTTACCTCCTTTTTTACTGAAACAAAAATGCTATGGAAATTATCAATTTCCTCATCATTTCTGCTCCATTTCCTCAAAACAGAAGGAATTCTGTCATGCTGCCTCCCATGGCCTGGGGCACAGATGAGGTACTTGTGCTACACAAGGGAACTGAAGATGAGAACTGCCATTAAATCTTAGCTGGAGCTCCCTGCAGTATTAGGAGCTTCTCTTAGGGCTATATTAAGACAGTTCATGTTTGGTATCAAAAGAGAAAAGGTCCTTCAGGAATAACCAGGCCTTTCCTGGTGACATTGTGTGCCATTGTACCATAGTGATGATCCAACCCTTCCACAACTAACCACTTTAAGGAAGATGAGGAAATGGATAACTATGAGATTTCCCAGCTGCAAACAAGATTTAAGGGCTCTAAAAAGATGTCTTAATGAGTGGGAAGGAAAGAAAAGGTTAAAGTGAAAACAGTTATTTAGAGCCTTTTTAGTGTGCATGTCACACATAACCAAGTTCTGTATAGAGCACTCATGTTAGTAAAAAACCAGAAGTCTCACTGAAGATTAAGTATTATGTATATTTTTAATCAGGTATGATCTTAATAATAAATATCCAGGTATTAGAGCTCTGCCATAAGATGCAGACTCATTCTCTACGCTCTACAGACTTGCATCAAGATGCATCTAAGATCAGAGACAATTCTTCAATTAACAAAGCATAGCATCTTGCAGTCAATTGTCAAAATTGACACAAAATAGAAGAATGGTACTATGAGTGATTATGTTTATGTCCAGCTGTGCTTTTTAGCATTTATAAAAGACGGAAATTCAGAGAAATGTGAACTGATATGCACTCACTTACACTATAGTTTCTCCAATATGTGCGCCAGAGCTGAAAGCACTGAACTTGCTCTCAGTCCCTTATCTTTCACAAATGCAAAGCGCTGCCTGCACAGGAAAAGTTAAAATTGATGGGTACACATGGAAAAAGAAATTATTTTAAAAGATATGCAGAAGATGATGAAAAATAGCTGATACTGCTATTGTTTTTTCAAGGAGGATAAGAATTAAAAAGATAGAATTATTTATGATCTTACAAAGACTGTAGTGGCCCTGTAATTGACTTTTGGACTTTGGATAAACAGTAATACTATACTATACTTTTGCTTATATGTGCCATTCTTGTCTGCATCATCGTAGATGATATTAAGGCCATTTCTCACACAAGTAAAATCTACTCTAGGAATAAAAGATACCAACAAAAATATGGTTTTCTGAAGGACATAATACTAGGCTGCTCCTTTAGGGAATCTCTTAAACTCTTTTAGGTTGCATGTAAAGGAAAAGACTAAAGAGTTGTGTAATCTCTAGTTGAGTAGTCTACCTTCACATCCTTCACTGCAATCACAGCTTTGGGACTCCTGAATCCTTATAGATACTGATGTAAAACGAGGAAAGGATACAATAGTTTGAAGTCTCTTTCCCCCTTTCCTGTACCCCTTATCCATTTCCCAAAGAAGGCAATGAGAAAGGGAAATGACTGGCATTTTTCACTATTGCGCTACTTATTAATAAAAGCCTGGAGGGATAGTGAGAAATAACACTCAGAAAGGAAGAGTGCACAACACTACCTGATACACAGTTGCTGATGTATACACCATGATCACACATTACTGCAAGTTCAGATTAAATTAGATGGAATGAAAACAACATATCTCAGGAGAAAATTAGCTATAGCTTATGCAATAAAGTCTTTATAATCTGTCAAGCATGCTTGACAGTTATTTTTAAAAATTATAATACTTTATAGGAGACTATCCAAACACTGACTAAATACTTTATTCTGTCATTGTTTATAGGTGCTATTAGATCTAAAGCACATAACAGCATCATGCAGTGATGGAACTTCAGCATGGTTTTGACATTAGTAATACATATTGAGTTTGCAGTAATGACTTTTACAAATTGTTTCGTCCCAGGAGTATTTTAGACATATTGCAGTGGGGTCACAGATGGATGTTCCTAATTGCAGTTCCAGGAACAGTGAGATCAAAGATCTCTGCCAGATCTTCTGTCCCCATAGATGCACACAGACCCAAATTTTTCACAGATTCAATTTATCTGGGTGGCCAAGGCTGCCTGAGTCAGCATGGCATATATGAAGTTTTAGGGCAATTACTAGAGAAAACACATTGGCCATGCTGGCTGTCATAGAATTTTGTCACACAGTTATCAGATGTGGAGAAAAAAAATCAAGAATAACTGTTATGAAAGACTGAAGACTTCTGCAGTGTGTCCATCATTCAGGTCAGTGGTTATGGCTGTAGTGCAAGACTGGTGAGTAATGTGTTTAATTTCATACTTTGCCAAAGGCCTCTTTGGAGACATGGAGAAACTGACAGTCTCTGCTTAATTCTCAAAATAAGGATAATGATCTTTCCTCACTTCAGAGATGTGCTCGGATGACCGAGGCAGGTTGCAGTAGTGTGCAACAGGTTCATATTACTTCGTTTTATATGCATGTATACATATAAACATGTATGTGCATATATTTTCTTCAATGAATAAGAACAAGGACACAGTGAATTTAGATAAACATTGCAAGTTCACTTGCTTTCCTAAAATTTGCAGGTAACACATCTTACTTAGAAAGAGAGAGGATTTTGTAAATATAAAAGTTTTACAATATAGTTCTTGAATCCATCCAAGACAACCTACTGCAATATTCTTCTCCTAGTTATTTTACACTTTTGCATATATAATATTTATTGTGAACATATTTGATTGAGTTTGTTTGGGGTTTTGAACATTATATATATGTAATGCAAGTTCCTTTAAACAACTGTACAACTTTCCCTAATTAAAATAAAACAAAGCAGAAGAGGAATACATTAATTTTCCTGCCAGAGCTGCATTTATCCCTAAGCACTTTGAGCAAGGCACAGCGATGCACAATATGTTGCACAGTAATTCTGCCTGAGTAAAGCTCCTGGTATTAAAGAATAACCATGCATCCAAGAGACAGTCAGCCTTAGGCACAGACAGATTGACACAGCGTGGTACAACATTTTTGTCCAGAATCTGGAAATGCCTGCTTGTGAAACTTTGGCAAGAGTAAGTCTGCACCATATGCATCTCCTTGTAAGTTTAATTGCCTGTATGCAAGCTATTAGTCTACCTTCAGGAGTTACTTTTCTTAACATCTTCCTCCTTCATTGCAGTATTATGGCTAAATTAATATTATTAAGTCAAATAAATAAAAGGCAACCCATGGTACTTTGAGGCTTTTGACCAAGCTTGAAGCCAAGGCTAATGAATAAGATCAATCAATCAATCAATCAATAAATGTTTGGTTCTAAATCAGTATTGGTATTCCACAGGCAGAATTGCATAAGACAAAGGTTCCTTTAGTGTGCACCACAGCTCCCCAACACCTTGATCTTCTGCTGTCACTGCACTTTAGTGCAGACTGCATTCACTTGTATTCCTCATTGCTATCTCTTTACACTAGTAAATATTGGAGCTATGCTTGATGAAAAAATGAGTATTTTTAAAAACTTGCTAAAAAGTTGCACTAAGACTGGTTGGTCCTACTGAACCTGCATGACAGATCTGCAGCAAAATCCAAGATTTCTTAGAATTTGCATGCTGATTACCTAGATAGTAGCAATAATCAGAAGAGTCTTATATAGATAATTCAAGATACCTACAAAGAAAAGCCATTTACTAGAAATAGGCACGATGTATTTTACATTTTCAACTTGCATTTCAGTGCCTCGGAATAATGAATCACTGTGAATAGCATGGTAATGGCTTTTTTAGAAGGTGTATCTGCACACCTGCTAAAAAGGATGAGCACTGCATACTGTGTCCTGTGTGAGTCTATTGATTAATTTAACTGTGTTACAATCTGCACAGACTATACATATCACTTGCACGTATTTTCTACATTATTGTCATCAGGATAGTCCCAAGATAACAGAAGTGGTTTTTGGTTTTTTTGGTGTCTCACTTCTTTTTGGTATTATATAGTTTTCTTGGATATTTACTTTAGACTTGATTTCATAAAAAACATCATTTAAATAAGCTCACTCTTCACTCACATCTATGAGGCTACATGAGGTTATGTGCAAACTTTTGTGGACTTACACTGGTGTCACTGCCTGAAGACATCTGAAAAACATGCCACTGCATGGTTCTGCCATTGCCATGGAACCTCTTTGAAAATGTGAGCCAACATGCTCTCTGTAGATGCACTGTACAGGAAGGAACTCAGCACTGCTACAAGTTGAAGTCAAAGTGACATGGAATGTAATCTACACAAATATGTAGAGGAGAAATCCACATTCATGAACGTGGTGAAACCTCCACTTGCAAAGGAGCTGTGCTGCCTGGTGCTCCCTTCCAAGGGGAGCTCCTGGAGGACAAGATGCTGTGCAGTGCTGTGCGGGCAGTCACACCAGCTGTCTGCCAGTGAGGCACTTCTCCTCAACCTGAGAGGTGCTCCCCAGGAGCAACAGGGGCTGGTCCCCTCTCTTAGCATTAAGGGAAGAACCTCATCCCCTCTTGGTGGGCTGAGATGAGGGCCCCTCTGTGTGAGACACACAGGCTGCTCTGCTGCCCATTTGCTCTGATTTCTGCTGTGCTGACAACTTCTCAGGGGCTGGGCCATATCAAAAATGGAAAAGAAGAAGGTGTGAATCGTATTGCTTCTACAGATATATTTTCTCCAGCATTTAGATGGCTTTGGAATAGTTTATCCACACTATCAATCTTGAGAACTTTTCTCTAAAATGATAGTTCAAAAAGCATTTACATTAACTGAAACACTATGAAGTTTATCAAAATATAGTTATTTTGGAATACTTCACAAGAAAATTAGTTTCTTCCCCTGGAAATTTTCATTGACACTTTAAAAAGAAGTGTAATATAGTCTCCAGTAGAGACAAAATAAAATAGATTAGATTTTAAACAGAAGGAATTTGGGACAACTTTTAAATTTCAGATCAAGATATCATTTTTTAGGCAGGTCTGCCCTACACTCCACCCTTCTCATGAGAAAAGGCAGGATGCCACTGTCTTAAAGCTGATATGATTTAATTTTCTTTTGGTTCGCCTACACATCATACCTGCACCCCATTCATATGACCCGGGCCTTTTTAAACTGCTGCTCCATACATAATCAGATAAATGACAAACTTTCTGTTTTAAACATTCCAAGGAAAAAGGCACTGTACAGGGTGAAGGTTCCCAGGCCCCGGCAGCAGCCGGACACAGCCGGTTCCAGCTGGACACAGCCGGTTCCAGCCGGACACAGCCGGTTCCAGCTGGACACAGCCAGTTCCAGCCGGATCCAACCGCCCACCGCAGGTGTACTGTGGGGACAGCCTGTGTAAGGAAGGGAAAAAATGCTGCACAAATGGTGGCAAGGAAAAAATTGATGAGATAAACCTTCAAAAAACCCCCAAACCAACCTGTGGGGTGAAGGTGAGAGCAGGGGGGAGGAGGTGCTCCGGCACCAAAACAGAAATTCCCCAGCAGCCAGTGGAGAGGACTGTGGTGGAGCAGCCACAGTGCAGCCTGTGAATTCCCCCTGCACAGGCAAGTTGGTCATGAAGGTCACAGCCCATGGAAGGACACATCAGGGAAGATGTGTTTTGGGGAGCAGCAGAGAGGAGTTTTTATGGATGGACCACAACCCCTATTCCCCATCACCATGGGTGGCAGAGGCCAAGGAGTCAGGTATAAAAGAGGAAGGCTGAGCCTGGGAAAAGGAGAGGCCAGGGGAAAGGAGCTGTTTTCATTTTCTCTTTGCTTCTCACTGTCCAAGCTTGTTTTAAATTGGTAATACATTAAGTTAATTTCCCCAGGCTGAATCTGTTTTGCCCATGATGGCAATTGGTATGTGACCTCTCTGTTTTATCTCATTCCATAAACTATTTCCTACCTCATCCTGATGAAGGAATGGAATGAGAGGTGACTGGGTGGGGATCTGACTAAGGTCAACCCAGCATAAGGACTGAAACCAGAAATACACACTCCTCCAGAAATTAACATCACATAAGATATTTTGTTAATGAAATAAAAAGCAGTGCTTTGAATCAAGACAGAAATAAATCACAGTTATAAAGGTTTGTATTTATGGCTAACATTAGAGGTCAACAGATGAATGTTTAGCAGCTTTTCGTAGCAACAATATTCCAAAAAATTATTAAGTAGCTCAGTGCTGCTCCTTTCTCTTGCTGCAAGCTTAAAACAGGGAAAGCTTTCATCTGCTTGATGTTATCTAGCAAAATTTTCATACCACATAAAGAAATAGATTCCAACATTTTGCCTAGACAACTTATTTTGGTATTGGAAGAGATATGTTTAACTCCTGCCAGTAGTACATCAGTAGCAAGTAAAAGAAGGACTCCATGAGCAGAGTACATGGCAAACAGGCCATTTTATGTGAATAAGCAATCTACTTCAAGCTAACTCAGGAAAATCAAATCAACTCTCCAGACTAAGGTTTAGTTACAGAGACATAAACTTGGAATAACTTAAACTAGTGCCTTAGTGGTTCAAAAGATAATCTGCTTCCTATAAATGCCAAATCACTAACTCCTTCAACAGACCAGATCTCATGTTCTATGAGAAGATGATATGAACATGTGCTTATTAACCTGCATGAATCAACGTTGTCTTGCTGAAAATAAGGATCTGTGAGCTATCAGTTCAGATTCATGCTGGGTTCTTGGGCAAGGAGCTTACTTTTTTTCCTTCCTCAAAAGCATATGCTGCTTATATCTTACTATCACATGAGACCTGTCCGATATCTTTTATTCTTTTAATACACTAAGGTCTTTGTTTAGTGTTGCCATTACTAGTGAAACAACACTTTTTGTTTTATTTTTGTTCTAACAGAGAGAAAACTATAAAAAAGTCCTCAGAAAAAGTCTCCAGCTGATACAAGATTTGCTATAATTATGATTTGTCAGAGGTTCCTTTTGATGCATAAAATATGTACAGAAAACCAAGTCAGATTTGGAGAATGTATTTTAAAACTTTCATTGAGCATTCTCATTAATGTTGAGTGTAGCCTGGTTTTGAACTTTTGAAAAAAAAGCTAACAGGTTCTCTTGGCATCTTAGTTTACTCTGTAACCTCATGAATATAATTTTTAATAGATACTTCTCATGAGTCAGTAGAAGCCAAGGTTTTAGCTTTAACTGGCAATGGGTTGAGCAGAAAGAATAATGTCTATGTCTACTAGGTGGACATCAGGGTAATTTTACATGCAGTTTTGCCTACTAGTAAGTATCCCATTGATTTGAATAGGAGGACCCATATACTTTTGTCAAAAAAAAAAAAAAAAAAGAAAATTAGACAAATTTAGTTTTGAAACCAGCCTGTACAGTACTGAGTTGGATGTCTGAGTCTATTGATTTTGTGAGTTTAGGAACTTACTTCCCTTTACTTGGGCACATTGTTATTTTATATCTCTTTTATCCTGTACAACTTCTCTGTAAAAGTGTCCTTCATTTAAAGGGAACAGCTGCTAGCACAGTAATCACAGTGTCCCCTTTTGTGTTGGAAACTGTAGTTCAGAATCCTGTTCTCAATTTTTATTTTTCTGTCCATGACATATCACAGCTATGCAAATAAGACCACTTAAGTTTAGGGATAAAAACATTAATTAAAATTATTTTATTTGGAGGAATCTCTATTATTCAATATCCAATGTGGTTTTGATCATTTCACAGATTTCAATGTCTCTGAAAAAATGTCAAGCACATTAGCTGTGTTTGAATTCCCATGGAGCAGGGGCACAGGTGCCACACACATGTGACTAGAAACTGTGCAGACCTCCAGCCTGAAATTCCTTTAAAATCTCATCTTTTCATAACCAACTGACTACCCCTAATTGGATTCTTTATGGCACACTGCCTGGAAATTCAAATGTGGCCTCTCTTGATTTCAGAATAACCCATTTGAACACAAACAGTTAAACTGACTTGTTAAGACCATTTAACATGAATGAATACTCTAGAAAGCAAAATATTATATTACTTCACCCTTAGGGGGTAGGGAGAAAAAGATTCATATTGTATTCATAAAATTGGCACTGCTAAAGGAAAAAGACATAGCAGCTGATCGCCTCATTTTGAACTGTTAATAGAATTCGGAACTAAAATCAGTAAAACAGAAATTGTGCCAGTAAATTAGCTTTAAAACAAAAGTCTTATGAAATACAGTTTAAAATATTTGAGTTAATTTCCAGGCCTGTGTTCTTCTTGTGCATGGGATTTGTCCTCTTTTCGTCTCATGTAAATGTAGTATGGCACATGCAGCACCTTTAAGGTTAGCTGGATTTCTCAGTGCTTCAAAACTAAAATAAAATTAAGTGTAAAATGTGTTAAGGAGTTGCACTTTCAAGAACTTCCTTAAAATAATCTGAAGTCAAATCCCACCAGCTGCAGTGTGTTTCTTCAGTATATTTTCAATTTCAAAATGTTAATTTTTGAAAGCTGATGCAAATCTGCATTCTTTATTAGGTCTTTAAGTCTGCCCACACTTGACTACTGCTGTAATTTTATGTTTTAAATCTAAAGAGATGGAAAATACAGTTGAAGAAGAGATTTGAAAGTGAGCATATTAGTGGCCAGGTTCCCTAAGTGCCTTCCCTGATTTTGCCTGCAGTCATTTGCACTGGACTTCTTCAGAGTCTTCGCATATTGACAGAAGAGAATCAACATAAATGTCTGCCCTTCTGTGAGGATGATTTCCCCTTCCTTAGCATAGAAAGAAACATGTATGAACACCATCAGATGTAATTTCTATCAATTTATGTCAGTCGTGCTTCCCAAATATATCAAAGGGGCAACTTTTGCACCTTTATCTCAAAGAACACAGCTCTCTGCTACCTGGCAAAGTATTGCCATCCATAGTTTACAGAGGAATGACATAAGGAAACTGTATGACCTATTAACAAACAAAAACATTTTCAGCATAGTCACATCTTCACCCTTCACTCAGGTGCCTGAAACATTTGTCCTGCTCTTTTATTTTCCCAAATATCTGTGTGATTTATCATTTTATTATTGCTGTTAATAGCATGATCACATAAGTGAGATAAAAATATCGAATCAAAGGGATTCATCCAGCAAAAAGCCAAAATTACTGTTTTGCTACTTTTCTGAAAAATCCCCCAGGGGCCTGGCTTGCAAAGCAGTGGCATTGCACAAAACAGTGACGACTTAAGTATTTACGAGCCAGCTAAATTGCAGCCCTGTGTGAGGGTTTGGGAGATGCTGTTAATTATTCATGTATAAATTAAGAGTAGAAATTTTAGAATTTTTAGCCAACAGTTTTACTCACTTCAGAATCCCATCACTATACAATCATTATTAGTCCAAAATCCATCTTTTACTGATTTTGTTATTTAAAATGTACTCAATCATTGAAAAGGCTTAACTGAGAATTGTGTAGCCACATTTAAATGTGTTAGAACCAGAATTTGGATCAGGCTAGATCTGTCTCTAGAGCTCCAGGCTTGGGCACTGATTGCAGTGCCTTTGTAGCCATGTAGCAGGACAATGAGCGGAGTGAGGAAAGGCACCAGGAGGTCTTCAGGGTCCTCCCTGGCTCTTGTGGCCTGTGCCGTCTGGCAGTATCTCAGGGGGGCACACACGGCTGTTTCTGGCTCTCTTACTGAAAGACTGTGTGTGTGTCTCAGTGTATGTGTGTGTATGTCTGTGTGCATATGAACAAATGCCTGCTCCTGCTCACACATTACAGCATTCCTGCGTGAGAACAGGTACAGGAGACATGAGATCCTAGGAGAACAAGACAAATCAAAAGTGAATCTCAAGATTATTTGTTATAAATATATATATGTTGCTTACTGTAGCATAGATGTATCCATAAAGCCGCATGCTCAGATCAGACACAGGGGGTTTAATTCAAAGCAGTAAGGGTTTAGATAGGAAATCTAGGGAATTCTGTCTGGGATCCGTGGGACTGATAAGAAGCAGGCACTGACTGCACAACAGGCACATAAGGGATCCATCAAAGTAGCACTACAACAAGCTTCAAGAGAGACCAAACACTAAAGGTTGTGTTGCCATGCACAGTCCCAGGAAAGGGAGCTTCCCAGGTTAGAAAGCATTTCAAGTTCATACTTGTTTTCATCTACAATGTACCCAACATTTAGACCAGAAAAATTCACCCAGCTTTTTAATATTTCTTTGGATGAAAGTCTGATTTAAGACATTCTTTTTGGAAGTCAGTCTTACTCCTAGTTGCAGATATTTTTCCTTAGATCAACCTAGCTATCATCTGGTGTGCCTTAAAATGGAACTGTCAAATGGAACATGCAAATAAAATGGAACTGCACACACATTAAAAAAAAATATGTAATTTATAAAAAGGCCTGTTCAGCTTGTCTCTGCATGTTTTTGAAAAAGAATGTCTTGTTAAAGCCATGGTTTGGAGTGTGGCCACAGAAAAAGCCAACTCAGCACAACCAGGCACACTAGGCATAGAGTGGGAAGGAAAAAGTGTCTGTGGCAGGATGTGAACCCCTTCAGATGAATCAGCTAAAGGAATAATGAAATGGTACCACAACCTCAATATGTGGCAGTATGGTAAAGTATGGACAGATAAATGCTTAGACAGCAGTTCAGAGCAATAGCCCAAATTAATCGTCTAATTGTAAGGTATAATTTAAGCTTTAACTAATTCTATGAAAATGTATGCAGATTACATATTTATGAGAAAGATTCCATTGACTATATACAATCAATAAAATCAAGATTCCCTATGAGATTCAGCTATTTAGCCTGCCAGTCTTTATGACACTACAGTATTATTCCTCTCAGTTTAAGATGTTTTCTCCTTTCAGCTTCTATTATGGCCGCACAAATGGTAAGAAGCCAAATGATTGTACTGAGGAAACAATGAGGCTGAATAGATACAAAATGCTGTCAAACACACAGGGTGTACAGAAAAAATATGTTTTTAATTTCTTTTAGTTCTTGCCTGTTACTTCTATCAGCAGTTGGTCAGAGGGAAGGAAAATAAATCAGATGCAAAGGTAGTTGTCCAGATGACAATATGACAATACCTCACTTAAAGAGCCATTAATGAAATTTATAGGCCAAAAATGCATGAAAAAAAAAAAAAAAAAAAAAAAGTGAGATTAAAATTTCATTTCTGGAGAAATGCATAGAACAGCTCCTGAGTTTTGTGCCCTCTCCTAGCCATGCAGGTGATGTGAATGGTGAGGGATATGAGGTTTTGGGGGAGTTTAACCCAGGAATTTTCTCTAAGAAAGTCAGCACGAAGACAAGCTTTCTAAGAATAAGTACCTCTTAGGTGCCTGATTCCATTAAAAACAAGAACATCTGAACGGGGCCCACTCCTCAAAGCAGTGCTGAATTCACTTCCCCCTCCAACCCCGCAGGAAAATTTCTGTAGGAGATGAAACACCTCCCTTTGGGCTTCCTTGTCATCACATAGAGAGGAGCAGACACAGTGAGGGAGTGTGATTGTGACTGTGTGCTGAAGTAACATCTGATCACCAACACCTGCTTTCCTTTTAGATCCTGGCATTTGAAGTGCAGGAGCCCAGTGGGGTCCTGGCAGCAGGTGCTACATGGTGCTACATATAGGCAGGCAGCCCAGCCTGGGGCACACAGCACCTGGCTGCCCTAAGCCACAGCTTATCATGCTATCATTTGTGCCGTGCTGCTGGAATATTTTATCTTGACATGCCTGGTCTGCCCTTGCTCCTCCTCTCTCTGTGAGTAAAGTACATGAAATCTGGAAGTCCTCTTCCTCTTCGTGAACTGCTGTGAGATTTCTGCCCGTAGGAATAGCACTGGATCTGACAAGCAAAAAGCAGCCTGATATTTTCTGGCCTCTGTTATTAAATGGTGCATTGCCCTTATCATGATCCCAGTTAAGCTAGTAAGTGTTTTGCCATCAGCTTCAGCAGAAGCGTGTTCAAGCCCTAGAAACCAAAGATTTGGTGATGGTGGGTCACCTAGAAAATGAACTGAAAATTTTAAAGGATGTTGTTGCTCTCGTATCAAATGTCAGATCGAGGGCTTAGAACTGGGAGGACAGACAACAGATTACTATAGAAATCAGCTAAAACTTGAACCTAGTGACAAAGAATGTATTTTCTCAGAGATCATGGAAACGTATGATCCCTAAATAATTTCTCTACTTTGGATCTCTTTCTCTCTTTACTTTGATGGGCAATGGTGACCTTTAAATCTTTGACTTTAATACTGCAAGTAATTATTGCTACCACAAAAGCTGGAGTAGCATTTGTTATTTGCCTGCCATTTCTCTTAAGATGTTAATGGCAAATAAGATGCAGCTTCACTTTCCTTCAGTAATAGAAATTTATTACTTACTATGTGGTTTTCTCTGTATATCACTGAATGCTTTACTATGCAGGTTGTCTGACAGTGACAGACTTGTTTCCCTATTTGTACCTTGGTAAGAGGAATGAATAGCTTGCTACCTAGAACTACTTTGCTGGCATTCATACTGTCATGTACAATTTTCAGACTTTAATATCAATTTTGCAAGCATATCTGTCAAAAACAATTAAATTCTACAACAGATATATTTTGTTTTGCACCAATCTATGCAAATCTTTCATTGTTGCAGGTATGAATATTTTATATTACACAAGGAGAAACTATAAGGAATTCAATTTAATTTAGCCATGGGGTCTCCAGTCAAGGATGTATGGTTCTGTATGTACTCCAGACCTTTTCACTGTTCTTGGGCAGAATTCCTTAAGTATATATAAAAAGAAATAATGTAATACCTGTTGTATCCAAAGAAAATGAAGGTGGCACTTATGGACCTTGTGCTATCGTAAGCGCTTACCACTGAACAGAACTTTTTTTAAAATTAATGCAAAAGGCCAGGTAATTTCCCTTACTCCTCTAGAATAATTAATTATGATTTTGTTTTTGATAGCAATGTGTATCCTATACTCTTTCCTTTGTGTCCAGGCTTAGCTCCCTTTATATTCATATTAGAGACATCTATCTGGTCTTATTTGTACTACACTCATGAAACTTGAATGTACAGAAGTCCAGTTATTTGTGATTTTCTTTGATGAATTCTAGCATAAACTCAAGTGTTTCTCCTTGAAACCAGAACGAAATTATTAATTACATAAAATTACTGCAATGACAAAGCCAAGAGCAAAAACTTAAATATCTAAGAGAAAAATCCCAAGTATATAGATCAAAAAGTTTTCAGAAAAACACGGCTGAGATTTCTAACATTTTGACAATAATAGAATGACAGAAATAATAAGCAAAATTTATGGAGCATAACTAACATGTTGTAATCCATGCTACAGAGTTCTATGACTCCACCATATATAATTTAAAAACTTTCTAGATAAAGCACAAGTGAAACATTGTATGCCCTGTGCTATGGTCATTTCTCCTTCTGTATATTTGTTTAATTTTAAGAACCGTATATATACTGTATGTACATATGTATTATATACTGTTTTAAACATAATGGATGGGTTGCTTTTATTTATGTGCCCTTCAGTGTGCTTATTGCTCCAGCTATGTTGATTATCTTTTTTATTATTTTTAAATTGTTTTATTATTTATGACGAGCAGCTGCTTTCCTTTAGTGGGAAATTATAATAGACTGAAAACTGGTAAAAAATTAATAATGTATTTTTTTGGTTTTGGGAACAAAAAAATCAAAATAGCAGGTGGGCTAGTAAAAGCAGTGGCTACACAATTTTATTTTTTTTATTATTTTTGTTTCCCAAAAGATACATCCTGCAAACCACTCAGTATTGGAGATTTGATCAGCTAAGCTACATAACAGTTCTATGTCTGAAATACATTGCATACAATTTGGCCTCTACTCAGTATCTGCCACTTTCCTTTAGCTTTCGCTTAATATGCAAAAAGGAAATCTGTGAAAATGTTTTCATTTTTCTAGATCGGTTTAAGAAGCCTTTACAGTAAAAACGCTTCCATAAAACATATTAAGTAAATATCATTATGTAAATATTTGAACAAAATAGTCCTTATTCTGTGTTTTTTCTTCAAAAAGCAAACAATAATATCAGGCTCTGTACTGCTGTTTAATCTGCTCATGTGTTGAAGCATCTTCACCTGCCTGCTAGTATTTTAAAATAGCATGTTTTGTTCAAAAAATGATGCCAATAGTCACCAACTTTGCTAAACACTCAGATTTTGCATACCTAGCAAAAATATTGTTTGACTGTTTTCAAGTTTCAGAAGATGCCTTTTGAAGTGTACTGTACTGGGCACTACATGATCATGTTGGTCACTTGTTGCTAAACTGAAAGGATGTAGTCTGTCTAAATGACAGGGGAACATGACAGATATGGATCCATGAACTAATTATGATCAAATGCAGGAACCAATATTAATGTATGCCTGTAAAATAATCATGTTGATATTACAGAAATAAAACCTTCAAACTTCTCCACAGCAGTGAAAAAGCAACAGAAATTACAAGTTGTGAATTGATGCCAGACAATCTGAACCTTTGTTCTTATTTTATACAAACCTCTGTTTTTCTCCCTTTGTGGCTTTGTTCCTGCATAAACTTTTAAAGAGCAAGCTATTTTACCTGCAAATAAGAAATCTATACTGGAACATCAAAATTTATTGGGATTTTGGATAGGCATATCCAAAACTAGAAGGGCTAATACTCATGGAAAAAGGAACACCCCAAACCTCTGCTGTTCAAAAGTTTAGAGCATGAGAAGGAGAAAAATACATACAGGGAATACTTCCCATATTGAAGCATTTCAAGGCATTTGAACACTATTCACTTGCTGCAAAGTTGCCAAGTCTAAAACCAGGACTGAATGAATTTCACTGAAGAAGACCCAGTAACCTAGTGATCCTCCAGACCTCTGCTTAAAGGTAGGTTTCTCAAAAAAAATCTTATATCAAATCTTAACCCTTACTGTACAATTAATATTAGGTATCCAAAAGAGTTCATACTATGTGTGTGATCACAGCACTTTTTAAAGCTCATTAAAGAATATTTCTGTTCCATAGCATTTGTGGTTAGCAACAATTTTATAATGTAAAGGCTCTCATTACGATGCAGCAAATATGTGGAGTTTTTTGCTCTTATCTCATGTAGTGCACTTGATAAGGAGTACTATTGAATCTCCTGCACGCTGCATTACAAAGAAAACTGTCTTTCTGTAAGGCATTTTCTCTCCACTGCTTTCACATGAAATAAGGGCTCTTGTAGCTGAATGTATCTGCCTATTATTACTCAAATAAAAACTGAAACCCTTCTACTTTATCTGAAGTATAAATCCCTGAAAAGATTCTTGCATTTACAATTGTGTTCACTGTAATAAAGGTTAATATTGAGCCGAACTTATCGTATTCTAGCATCACATGTTAAGTTCCAAATCTCTGCATGTGATCTATTTTCTTCCTTATTGTTGAAATGAGAGAATAGGTAAAATGATGGCAATATTATTAAAAATATCACAGCAAAAGCATTTTACTTAAAGACAGTTCAAACCTATTGCTTTCATGAGTAGGAAAAAAAACATGGTGCAAAGTGCTCGGGAGAGGGAAGGGACTAGCATCTGTTGAAAATTAACTACTTCAACATTAATTAACACATAATTTTCTACCTGATGAGATGGTGTTGTAGAAAGTATAAATTGAAGGCACAAGAGTAAGAAATGAGTCATCTTTGACTTACCGTATCAAAGACTATTGGTGTATTGCAGTCAGCATCCAAACACAGAGCATGAAGCTTCTCACAAATCAGAAAAAATATACAATCAATGCACAAATCAAATTCATTGTAAAAATAAAGGCCAGAGATTAGAGTATGTATCCAAGGGTCTGGTTAGTCACAGCTTTGACTAGCCTGCTACAGAGCTCTGCAAAACAAGTATACTGCAGCAGTGTGGCAAGCATAGGATTGCAATGCATGTCCCATATATTCAAGCATAATAGAAAACATGGTCTGGAGCTTATTCCATGTGGAAGTGGGGTTTGTTTTATGCAGGCAGAAAAAAGAAAGGTTCTTTTCCCACATAATAGAATTAGAAATGAAGATTTTTCTTGATTATTGTACACAATAATTCCCCAGGATATCAATTACATAAAGCAGGTGCCTCTGTCTCCTGTTTCCCAGATAAATGCCTGTAATCTCATTTCACAAATGATCCTATTTAGACAGGAGCCACCTATTGTGATGATATCATTTGCTCTAGTATCCATAAATGGGCAACTTCCTACAAAACGTCATGACTACTGACGACACAAATTTTTATAATATTGAGTGGGCAGGGTGGTTGATGGGGTCCCATCAATCTACAGCAGCTTCTTCTGATGTATACCACGGATCCTGCATAATCACCTAAAAGACTGTAAATGAAGAGGAGCATTAAACCTCTCTAGTAAAGCTCATTTTAAAAAAACAACAGAACACCAAACAAAACCCCCACACCTAAAACTGGGAAAAAAACCCCTAGCGAGGTAGTAAAGGCAGATAAAACATAATGACAGAGCAGTGGCACCTTTTCAAATGCCTTCGGCACTCTCAAGGATACTGGTACATATGAACAAAATCATTCTCAGTTAAGAAGGGTAGCTGTCAGTTTCTTTTTAACAAATAATAAAAGACTGAATATCCTTTTTCCTTGCAAATTTTAAATATGCACTGACAGCAAAAAGGACCAGTGCTTCAGTGATACACAAATTAGCCCACTCTTAGTGAATATTTTTTTAGAATTAGCAGCTTCTTGTCACAGGAGCTTAGAATATGAACACTGTATCGAATTACCCTTAGACTGTTTGAAATCCAGGCTGCTAGACAGGCTTGCTTCATGCACTAGCTTACATGGATTTAATTCCTTACATTAGTGTTTTCTTAAGAAAAACTATTCCTTTAAATATAAGTATTTGGGAAATGTTATGATACAGATAGCTGAAATTAGTCTCCATCTGCCTGCTTTAACACATAGAGATGTGAGAAGAGTTAAAGGTGATACAGCGTTCACTTGCCTACCCACCCTTTCCCCAAGGGACCCATTTGTGCCTAGAGGCTAAAGCAAATTGCTTAAGAACTTGTATTTAATATTTTTCCTGGCAGAAGTTGGTAAGAACTTCAGAAGAAGGTCCCCTGATTAAAAAAAAAAAATTACCTGAGGGCATTTTTCAACAGGATCTCCACAAATCTTGGTTTACTTACTCCTGCTTTGAACAGACTGAGCTGCATCTAAACAACTTAATACCCAGAAAGAAATGCATTAGGATCCATCCACATTAATGTTTGGACAGTGCTCACCAGAATACCAGTCAAGCTGAGGTTTCAGGGTGGAAAACTTTAAAACTTAAAAGCAAAAACCCCAAGAGGACTTTATATACATTTCCACTGATGTAGTTCCAGCAAAACAGAGTCCACTTCTCGAAATCCAGCACCTCCACTGTACATTCCCTTTTAATACTTTGCCTTTATTTTATAGTTCTTTGGACCAGGGACCGACCTCTACTAAATTTCTGAATTAGACATAGAGAAGGTCTCAAAGGCAAGGCAGTGCAAATTTTAATAATAAAAGCAACTCTTTCAGAGTTGACTCCTACCAGAGTGACTCACTTCAGGTCTGGATAGGTTGAAAGCAGAATCTGAACACAGCATCCATGGCTACAAGACACAGTATGCTGTCAAAGCAGAGAAGTCAATGGGGTTTTTACTGGCACCCTGAAGAGAAGAACTCCTTCCTCAGAGATTGAAAACACAGGAGAAAACAACTTCAGAGCACTGAGTAGCCATCTAGATACAAGCAGGTTCTATCCTTCTCCCTCCCTCCCTCCTGTGCTTGTCTTCAAGATAACACTAGCTGATCTCCTTAAATATGCTGTTTAGGAAAAGACAGAAGCATAGCTTTGGTCTGGATATCATAACCCCTTCATTTCAGTACTGGGTGAAAATAGAAAACCATATACTCTGTGTATCCAGATGGCATAAATATTTTCCATGTGTTTCCATGACAAAAGATAAAGATAACACGAGAAACAGTTAGAAAGTAGAAGTGTCTGTGAGTGTAACTGAGATTGATGGTCCAGAAGTTTCTCTCTTGGCTGGATAAAAACTGATGAAATGGAAATGAGGAGAAGAAAAAAAGACAGAAAATAGCTAAAAAGAAAATTAATCATTGCTTCATCAAATTCAGTCCTGCCTTGGGAAACACTGAATGTAAGATTTCCTTGTTAATGTACAAAGTCTTTCAAGGCTGTTCCCAGGATGTAGTAGGCAAGCGTGTGCTTTCTTAAAACAATATCTTTTTCAGCATCTGAGCCAAAGGATGTCACCATTCTTCCTGAACCTAGTTTTGAGCTTACCAAGAATGATTTCTTTCCACAGTGATCAGCTTAGAGCTTACTCCCATGTAGAGGAGAATGTTAAACATGGTCCATGGTAGTTGCTTCAATGGTTCTGACCTGTACTTAAAAGGCTTCTAAACTTTATGAAACATAGTGCTAAAGTTTCCAACAGTTCCCATTTGTTTAGGGAGATATTGTGGGAAAATACTCCAAGAATATTGCTGTCTCAGGAAGGATCTGAAGGATTATACCGAAAGGATGACTCCAGTGAAAGCAAAGCGGCTGCACTTGGTCATGGGGCCACAACAAGCCACAACATCTAATACTAAGCAAGTACAGTGGACAGCTGATAAAACTGCAGACTACACAACAGAATATCCTACCCCCTCTTAAGGTCTTTCCGTTACATGTGGGATCTTTAAAATACCCTGATATCCTAAAAAATAAGTCTAAATGTCCTTAAACCACCTGTGAAATTCATACTAGTCTTCCTTTTGTTTGGCTTGTTTTTTCTACCATAACTGGAAACTAAATCTCTCCAGACATTACAGGCAGCTGATAAATCTGAACATTTTTGGATAAAGAATTAAAAAGGCTGGATCTTCTTTAAAGTGTCTGGGCTTTCCATGAATTACAGTTGAAACCTAAGTTGTAGAACACCAGTGGGTTATTGAAACTCCCTTCTGAAACGTAGGAGACAGAAAGATGTTACCTTCTAAAACACCTACTGATATTTTAGTAGATAGTCTAAAGCAGAGACAAAACAAATTGTTTCAGTTAAATGAGTTTGTCTGCTAGTTTGAGTAACAAGAAACTCTGCCACCTCCAGTAAGTGTCATTGTAACGTATATTAATTAGTGGGGAAGTACCAAACCAACAAAAAATTATGCCAAAAAGAATTTGCAATGCTGTCCTTTGCAACTGCAAACAGCTAACAATCAGTACAAATTAAAAGTGAATTCTTACATGCCATCTTTTCCCAGAAATAGAGTAGGAAAACAGCTACTGTACATTGTGTGATGCTTCCTTTAATTGTATTTCTTAGGCCACCCTATGTGCATATTGATTAACAAGGCTCACAGTCACTAAAACAAGGAAAAGCTTTATAAGCACTTCCATTTGTTTCTATAGCAAACAAACAGGAAAATTAAGGAAGAGTCTTGGACAAAGAAATTTTAATCTGCTATCCTTCATAATGTTTGCAGCCAAGATCAAAGGTAGAAGGGCCAGAAGTTTTATCCTCATTCTTTTAGCCAGATCCACGTGCGTGTAAATCACTTAAGGAGCCGAACTGAACTGAAAAGATCCATTGAACAGACATTACTACAACAGGCATCACATTTCTGTACCTAAGCAAAGATTCTTCCTTAAATCCCTCTGAGATTCATCACTTTTGCTTTTCAACAGCACTATGGAAAATTCAAAGGTGGTTTCAGCTTCATAAGGCCAAATTAAGTTTGTTGTAATACAGCAACGTTGATGGAGAATAATGTACAGTTTTTAATTACTCATCAGAACCCTATTTCCTAACAAAAAGCTAGAAATATCAATTACAGGTATCACAACTAAATAAATTCTTAAGAATGATAATCACAGTAAATTATTACTTAATGCCTAAAGCAATCAGAAAAAAGTTCTGTTCACAAGTTCAATTTTATACCACTGGCTGCAATGCTGGTGTCCCAATGAAAATTTGAATTTCACATTCCATTAGCAATACAGGTGTAAAAAAAATCTACCAAATAAAAAATTACATGTTCTGATAGAAAAAAACGTAATTTTCATTTCCATATGAATATTAAAATAATTGAGAGCAGAAAATTTCTAAAAAAATTGAGGAGGTCTTTACTTTGCTTTCCAAAACCCAGTTAGCACAATTGCTGACTGATAAGAGGCAATCATGGTTTGCATCTAGTGACTCTTCTAAATGAAATAGAATTGTTTGGGAAATAGGAAGAAAAGGATAAGAAGTTCTGATTGATTTCTTTCTGTCTGTAAAATTGTGCATTTTACTAAGTTATTTCCTTTTCAAATGAACTCCCCACTTCTTTGAAAGGCAGCTGCATTTGAAACATTTATGGGCCGAAAATCTGTACAAAACACTGTTTAATATAAGTAGGAACTTGATACTCTCTTCTACCATAGGCCTTGATACTGTAGGATGCTGGTAGGTTTTCCAGAGGTAAAATGTTTGGTAGGGTTCATCCTCATAGTCTAAAAATCTAATTCTTGGAGCATTTCAGATCTGGATTCTCTATAAATTGTAGCTATTGTGACAAAACACTGCCTCTGGCAGACAGGAGATCTAGAGAGAGAGTTTTCTTCATTGAAGATCAAAACTATAAAATAGTACTAACATTGACCAGCAAAGCTATGTTATGGTCATATCACTGACATGAAAAGGAGAGGGTTCTTGCAGGTTAGGATGTCAGAAATTCTTCTTATTTTGATAGTATCAAAGTGGAAAATGCATCTTTGAGCAGGACAGCTTTGTGAACAATGAGCTGTCACTCATTCGGAGGCAAGACTGCAAAAACATCCGGCTGCCTTTTAATGCAAGTGTTGAAGAACAGGTGTAATAATGAAGAGAGAGACAATCCCAAAAGACCATATACAAAAAAATATAGCACTAAGGCCTTCTTTTAAAGACAATGAGTTTGCTTTCAAAAATTGCACCTTTTTCTTCTTACCAACATCTCTGCAGAGCTTAAGTAGAGGCTTTTAATATCCTCTTCCTTCCTTCCTTCCTTCCTTCCTTCCTTCCTTCCTTCCTTCCTTCTCTTCCTTCCTTCCTTCCTTCCTTCCTTCCTTCCTTCTTCCTTCCTTCCTTCCTTCCTTCCTTCCTTCCTTCCTTCCTTCCTTCCTTCCTTCCTTCCTTCCTTCCTTCCTTCCTTCCCTCCCTCCCTCCCTCCCTCCCTCCCTCCCTCCCTCCCTCCCTCCCTTCCTTCCTTCCTTCCTTCCTTCCTTCCTTCCTTCCTTCCTTCCTTCCTTCCTTCCTTCCTTCCTTCCTTCCTTCCTTCCTTCCTTCCTTCCTTCCTTCCTTTTCAGAGCTTCCAGCCATTTCTTTGCAGTAGAATTTTTAGAATGTACTCAGGAACTCAAAATTATTATTGTAAATGAAAAAGAAACAGTAACCACCTGGTCTCCCTGTATGTTTAAGCTTAAAACAGTTTTTCAACTTTTTCACTGTTTCTGTTTCACAGGAACTTTTTCAACTTTTCACTGTTTCATTTTGACAAACTTTATAAACAGAGCCATTACTTTTTACCAATTTTTCTCAAGTAACACTGCTTCAGAAACCCTAAACTGAGAAAGTTTGTGTGGGTTTTCTGACCTTTATTTGTTTTAAGCAAAAATAGCAATCATTGATTTGTGATAAATGACAGGATTTATTTTTTCTATCTTTTTGTTCTCTGCTCTATGTCCATTGCCAAACACAGTTCCTTCACTTGCAGTGCTGTGTTCCTTGCCTTTACTTCTCCTTTTCCTCCTTCCCAATTTTCAAAGTTCAAATAGACAAAAAAAGTAATGTGAAAATGGATAAAAAAGTGATCTTTTCCTATCTGGTTTTTGATTTTACACATATCTGATGTCTTTGAAAGACAACCGGTAGACACTGTGACAAAACTGAAGATACTGTTCTAAAAAATCATTCTAGAAACTATGGAAAAAATAAAACAAAGATGAAGAACTTGAAGATGACCAAAGTTATGATCAGGTTAAATCTCATATCAAATCGTCTGTTTCTCCGTTGACAAACTTTTGGAAAAGGGAGAGAAAGACATGACAGCAACTGCAGATAGTTCAAAGGGTCTGGAGAGGCTAAAGGAGGCACCTCACACAGTAGGGCTCCAGATTGAAGCACTGTCTCCAAGTCACAGCCATGACAAAGAGCCTACAAGGTCTCAGTAATATTTCTTGATTATTTCCTAAATATAGCAACACAGTCTAGATCCTCTGGTGCATAAGTAAAATTCTGCTTCACATATTCTGTGCTTTGTTTGCCAGTATGCAAATACAGCTACCATGTCACCCCGATATTAACTGTGTCTTGTGCTGCAATAACTAAAGTACCAGAGTCTAGACCTTTGCAATTGAAACGTGAGTTTGACATCATGTTCAGGTCCTTGTTGTGGCTAATGACAGGCTTTGTTTTGAAGGTGAAACAAAGTCAAATTCTGTAACTTCACATGTTGCCAAGAGATGAAACAGTTGTCTTCTGGTCATATCTCATCAGAGGTAATGGCACTAATCCATTTCCAGGCACCACAGCTCATAAACTCAGAACTATTATGGACTCGATAAAGTCAATCGATACATTAGTTAAGTGAGATGGAATGATTTAGCTCTTAGGAAAAAAAAATATAGAGCTCAGTATTTTTCAATGCTGGGTTTGAGCATCCTGGAAGAATGAATTACAAGAAAACCATTCAGACAGACACACTTGTCTTAGCACATTCACTTGAATTACAACCAGGAAAACAAAGTCTTTTTGCTTTGTTTAAATAAATTGAGAGGACTTCAAAACAAAGGCAGCTTCTTACTATCTGTTCTACAAAAGCTTCTTGAAGAGCTTTTTTCTGAGACCCTACTTCACACCGAGTATGTGTAACAGCTTGACAAGAACCTGGATTTGTCCCTTACAGATTTGGAAAGTCAAACTCTAAAGTATCAATGTAGGATTGGCAAGTTTTTCAAAGATGGAGAAACCTACAGCACTTATATGACTTTATCACATTGACAAATCTGAGCTACATAGAAAAGACATAGTATAGCGACAATGGAAGGGGATTGGGCACTCTGGATGCCACAGTATGCATTAAAAATACATTTTTTACACAATTCTCATCAATCTTACATGCTAACTTAAAGTAATAAAAGTAAACAGATACATGCATTTACACACATCCAAATAATCAAAAATGTATATCTATGAGGCCTACTTTAGAAACTAATTGAATCTGTCTTTTATTTTAGAAAGTAAAAAATTTTATTATATGCTTCCTATTTGAAGGAAAAAATATTCACACTATACCAAAGGGAACTGCATCATTTTAACAAATGTACCAAAAAATCCCAAACGCTGAATACTTAAATGGAGTTATATACAATACTCAGTATTGCAATATTCAGTACTCAAATATATAATATTTTTATATAATAGGAGTTAGATCTCCTTCCTCTTCCATCAGCCTACATTTTAATTTCATAGAACCTCGTTCACATCACAAAGGAAAGTTTCCAAGCTGACGTGTACTACAGATTCTAATATTTTTAATTTTTTTTTTTTGTTTTTTTTTTTTTTTTTTTTGTTTTTTTGTTTTTTTTTTTGTTTTTTTTTTTTTTGTTTTTTTTTTTTTTAAACTTGAATAGATCCAGAGGCTTCTAGCATATGCTATGGCAGTGAAAATATGCACTGAAATTACTGGTTAGCCTGACTACTAAAAATAGTTATTTCAGCCATAGCAAACAACAGAATAGAAATATTCTTTCTGTAGATTATTTCTATTAAGTTTTATGTTTCTTGCAGAAAGACAATGTGAGCAAGACTACTCATTAACAGTGGAATGCAGGAAGAAGTAAAATCCTCTAGCAATAGAGGAAAGCATGTTACAGTACATCTGTAAACCTGTTTTTCTCTAAGGGTGACCGAGGGCCAGAAAATGACATGACAAAGATGCACATATCCCTGATAGATTATTTAACCCTGCCTGTGTGCAAAAGAAAAACATCAGCAGTAACATTAATATTCACAGTGCACCCTTTGATGCTTTCATAATTTAGATTTGACCTCAGTGAGAAACTTGCCAATGACTTTTGCTCCCATGTTTCCAGTCTTTTATGAAAGGACAATAACACCCCTGCATCAACCCTACATTATAATTAACCAGTAAGCACCCACAAATGTTTGATATCCAGGATATTGCAGTCTAGAACTGAAGCACACTGGAAAAGCTGATACATGTAGAAGTCACTATGGTTACTGCCTACACTTTCTTTGCCTCCAATAAAATCTTTCGTTTCCATAAGCATTAAAATTCACCAAATGCACCAAAATTATTCAGACAAAAAAATAATCTCTTTGGTTTATAAGCCTTTTAGCTGTGTTGCTTTTATCTTTTTAAGTATAGACTCTGAGCTGAGGCATATTGTTTCACTTCTGAATGTAAGAAAAAGTATTGCAGGAACCTTGTGATAGAAATGCTTTGTGGACCCCCAGCTTCAGTGTCTGTGGAACAGCTGTCTGCTGTTGGCCAGTGCAAAGTTGAAAACCAGAAAACACAGTACAGGATGCCAGAAAAAAGGCACTAGCTGGAGATTTAGCAAGCCAAATTTAGATGATTATTCTTAGTATTACTGTAAATCTTTCCAATAATAAGAAAATTAAAAGTTCATCTTCTGTGGTTAGATTCCCTATCTATTGTAATAAGAAATAACTATAAATAAAACTAATTTTATTGTGGTTTTTTTTTTTGTTTGTTTTTTTTTTTTGTTTTTTTTGTTTTTTTTTTTTGTTTTTTTTTTGCTTTGCTTTATCTTACAGCAAAATCAGCATGATTCTTACTTTCAGTACTCTTACATAAATTTCAAACTGGCTAGAGCCTGTAACATTTCTTGATCTCATGGTCACTCACTATACCAAGCTCTCCAAAATTGTATCCAGTGGTTGTGTCCTCAACACTCATTTAAAACATTTCTTAGTTTTATCCTTTTACTTCAGTTAGCTTTCTACTCAAGTTCCTTCCAGCACGCTGAATGATTTTGTTCCCTGGTATTGCCTGTTATTTTGAAAACCTCCCTGAACCACTATTGTCAGTTCTCCCACATACAAGTAGCCTATTTTTTTCTTTTCACCTCAATTACCTCCTTACAGCTAGTTGCTTTTAGTGTGATATATTTGACAGATCAATATATTCTTTATCAGTTCAGTTACTTCCCTTTATTTTTCCTATATGTGATTTTGTTGATGTTCCCTTTTAGTGAAAGTTCTTAATATTACTCTTCAATACACTCCATGAGGTCCTTTCACTGAGAACCTTTTTCCCCTTTTCAGAAAGAGCAGGATGCCCACTGCCTACAGGACATGCAGGTAAAATACTTGACACCTTCAGCAGGCATTACTCTGAACTGAGCTGTGGTTTGTAGAGAACAGGTCTGTCAGAAGCTTATTCCTGCTGCTGAGGTAGGATATAGAGTCCCCTTGACACCCAAACCTACAGAATCTCTTCCAGCTTTGCCAGGAGTCAAACAACATCCCCAATACTCACAGATGGAACTTTCCCAAAATCATAAATACTTTCTTACAAGACAGATATGTGAATTGCCCTTGACACTTCAGACCATATGTCCAACCTATAAGAACTCAGAATACTGCCTACCATAACATTAGTTTCTCAAACCGGATCAGAAAATAGTTTTTCCCTGTAATCCCTCACTTTCATAATAACAAACTCTTTCTAATGTATTAAATGTCACATGGAACAACATATCAGCACTGGTCACTTTTTCATGTATCATTTCCGTGCATGACACCTAGATACATTGATACAAGAAGGGGGAAAGTACTTCCTAGAAGTTCAAAGAATTCAGTGGTTGGCTTAAATAGTCAGAAATTTCTATATAAATAATGAAAAATATTAAACAGTTCTCTGCTTAAAGTTTTTCAATGTAAATGAGAATGTGATAAAGGTTTTACTTCTGATAAAGTCTTAGTAAATTCACATGCATCCAGATTTTGACAAAAACAGAAGCATTTTAGTGGGATCTTATAAAACTTGTGGAAGGAGAGTACACCAAAAGGCTGATATCTATTGGTAGAATGTTACTCTGACATTTAAGCTGTTTTCTGTTATGCTTGCTTACTTACTTGTGCTCCTGTCTTATTTCCTGGGAGAAATGTCAAAAAATGTCAAAAATGTAAAAAAAAAATATAAGTGACCTCTGTATACTAACTATTAACTATGCTGCTTAAAATATGTTACAACCTGATCACCACAGAAACACATTTTGTTCTGTTTGGGAACACTTTTACCCAGAACAATGAAAATTCACAGCCCCAGCTTCTTGGGAACCAAGAAGTCAGTTCTAAATATGGCTTTATATAGGGGTTCAGCTGCAGCATTACAAGCTATGGCAGAGTATCTTGACTCACAGTCAAGATAATTTATAATGGCACAGTACTTAAAACAAGCACAGATCTTGCTCAGATTAAATTAATCCAAGTTGGGGATCACATGACCTGTTAAGGTGATACAAATTATTGTTTAGAAATCATTCCAAGCTGCAAACAGGTGGGAGACATGCCTTGACTTTACCTAAAGCACGGACAAACACGGTGCAGATTCACAATCATAGCAACCGAGCACACAGAATAAAGAAAACACAGCTTTTAAAAAGCTACTATCTTACAGAACACAGCTGGCTGATAGATTTAAGGAGAAAATGAAGATGTTGAGGAGCGCATGACTTCTGTAGGCCTGGAAGATGCTGAGACACAGAGCGAGCTGCAAGGGGTGAAAAAGAAGAGGGAGGCAGAGAAAGCCTGCAAGAAAATAGCTAGGGATGGGAGCAGGGATAAAGTCTACTGTAAATAGGGAGACCTGGCTGTAGGGCTCTGCCGAACAGCCTTCCAGGAGCAGCACCTTTGAGACTCTGCTTTAACCAGCGCCGCTGTAACACAAGTGGACGGCTCCATCTAGAGGCAAATATCCCCCGAGCTGGGGAAATGGCATCATTGCGACTGAAATGCCTCTTTCTCCTCAAGTCAGAACCTACTCAAGGCAGCACTCTGAGCCGCGGTTCCTCTTGGGAGGGATGTCCAGCAGGAGGGAGCAAGCTCCATGCACCTCGCCTTCTGCAAAGGCTGAGCAGTTGAAAATAAAGCCAAACTTTCCCTGAAAACCACCTCATTTTGAATGGTCTCCCACACCAAGTCTTGCCAGACTGATTCTGCAGCATCCAGAAAATGACATAGATTGAAGGTTTACTCTCATTCTGATGGCAAGAATGGGTCCCAGAGGCAAAGGCTTCCTGCACTCCTTTACTACTTGTGTCTCATAAGAAATACAGAGTATTCCCCACAGATATCTTGACAAGCATAACTATATTCAGTATCAAATAGAGCACCAGTCATTAATATGAAGTTAAAGAAATGTTTCAAAAAATAATGAGATTATCAAAAAGAACATTTATAATTCTTTATGTTGCAAAGGCTTTCTCTGTTGAACAAAGATAAAGCTATTCTTTTCTGACCGTCAATAAACAAATATCTCCAGCCACATTAATACTGATAAAGAGTCCAGGAGCACCAAATCACAAACTTTAAAAATTATAAGCAAGCCTAACTTCATCCTCTCTATTGCTGGAGTCTGGACTCTGCACCAAGCTATTCTCATGGAAGAGTTTCCCTTCTGCATTGATCAAGAAAAAAGAAAAGTCTTTGAGTGGATGTCTCTGAAAGCCTTTTTCTCCCAGTCACAGGCTAAAACATGTATTGCAATGTAATTTTACAAGCTTAACACCACTGTAGCTTACTGTACGCCTAAAAGGGCTTTTTTCAAATAGGCAGCAACTAGTTATATGAATATAATTCTTCCTGTTCACTGTTTTCAGGCTTGTGGGGTATGTATCACAAAATATGCACTTTTTATAAATCAGTATGTTTAGATGCAGACAAGATGTGTATCTGAGCAACAGCACAGCAAGGAGCGACTGTTGTCTATGCATTACATTTTCTCAGATTACTCAGTTATTATACAATAGTGTCCTAAATTTCACCCATCACTTTCTTTTGGTGTTTGTTAGTGAGGAAGAAAATGTGGATTCAAACTAGTTTACCTTTTCCATAATGATGTATTCTGCAAGTTAGGTATTAGTAGTTAAGATTAAAACTGGTGGGCTGATTATCATAAGCAAGACACATTGGGAAGTGAGGGAAGAGAAAAAAATAATGCTCCTTTTCCTATAAAAATTAATTGTGCCAATGTCTGCTTGTTTCTTAGCCTATTCTTTTTCTATGTTTTACTCATTTTAGGTGTATTTTTGCAATAAGAGTACAAATCTAAATGAACAAATGCATAGGCAATATATTTTACAGTTCTAGGTTAGGTTTTGGGTTTCTTTTAGGGCATATACTTCATGAAGCATTGTTTATTTTTCAGGATTCGTTGCTGAAAACAAAACTAGCAAACTACACAGTCATTTCTTCCCTGACTTCTTCCTACTTTAGGAATTCAGATCCAGTTTGCTGTTACTCAAAACGAAATTACTTTCAGCTATGACTCATATCTTTGTGGTAGCAAAGAATATAGGATGTATGTCTATTTATGTAGCACATGCATAATAGCATATTGGAAGTTTTTTAAGGTCTCTTCTAAGAGAAGTGCAAGAGCATGGATGAAGAAAAAGCTCATTGGAGTCAAAGGAGGACCCCAGTGGACTCTCATATATGTTTGCAAATACATACACGTACAATGGCAATGGATATGTACCAACAACTATGTGAAGAGTTGAGTATCAATTAAATGAAAACATGAGAGCTAACCTCCAAGAGGCTCTAGTGATTAGCAATCACTTATGCTCAAAGACATTCCCACCTTGCAAGCTCAGCTTCATCCCTTGGCTTCAGACCCAGAACAGACCAGTCCTCAAGCAAGTCCTGCCTCTTTGCGGTGTTTGGCTTTGCAGTGTCCAGCACTGATTTAAATCAATGTCTCAAAGACATTGGTGGCCAAAGAAATGGCACAATTAGTGTGCCTGTGAAACATACGCCACAGTCCCCAGCTGCACCTGAGTGGTCCAAAACTGAGGAAAAATATAGGTGAGAGGTGGACCTCAGACTTTCATTATTGCAATAAGTTTTTGGAGGCAGAAAATATGAATTAACCTAAATGGGTAAAAGAGAAGAACAGCTTAGGTCAAGATACAGTGCTCAGAAAGGTGAATAAAATATGGAGGGAAAAGTAGCATGCTGAGAAAGATGGTGAAGAGGGCCTGTTATGGTATATGTTAAAGACATGGATAGGGCAGAGATATTCACAAAAATTTAACATAGCCCTCTCTGTGTCGGGAACACATATGACACAAAAATCCTAACAATTTTTATATTTGGGATGGCTTAGCCCTCTGTTGCTCTACCTGAAAATGGTAAAATATATGAACAGTTACTTCCGGCGACTGAGCTACACAAGTTTCCATGAGTGTGATGCCAAAACTTCAAATGTCAAAATAGGAACAAGCCTGAGACTATTTCAGTCATTGTAGATCAATGTTCCTGCCTGAGACTATTTCAGTCATTGTAGATCAATGTTCCTGGTCTAAATTAGTCAGCTGCCTGTTATGCAAGATCATCCTCCCTGCTAGTCATTCTCACAGGGTATTTACAGAACACTGTATGGGAATGGTGAGAATCTGAGTTGAAGGTACTACCAGGAGGAGGCTATTTAAAAAAGAATATACTGCATACATTTTCAGGCAGACATTTAAGTAGACATTTCTATAAAGCATTTGCTTTCCCCCTTTGCATTACAAATGCACACATACATACATGAATACATACACACATATATACATGTATACACACACCCCCCCAGGTTTTCATGTGATTGCAGGTAATGTGGGAAGGAAGGCATACATAAAAATGTTTTTAAAAAAAATCTTTCTAGAGCATTATATACTTCTGGGTAGCACAGGCTTATTTAGAAATAGCTTTCAAAATGCACCTTTTGGAGAAAAGTATTTCACAAATCAAAGTGATTCTCTCAAAGCTTATTTTGTAATGATAGCATTTACTAGAGTAGGAGGAAGAGGAAAATTTTGTTTTATATCACCCTAGTGAATTCAAATCTTTCCTTTTCTGGATGTTTGATTCAGTGTCCTGAGCTAGATGTAAAACATCCTGTTAAAAAGATCACAATCAAATGCACATAAAATATTTCAGCAGAATGATTTGCTGCTCTTCTTCCTTTCTATCTTACATGCTCATTTCCTTACCCTCACTGGTTGGGGTTGCAATGTAGTTACATCTGTGTGAGATAATTTCTGCCTGCTTAACTAATGCTAGAAGACTTCTTTTTGGAAAAATACAGAACAAGTGAAGTGATCAGAAGGTGGACTAGCTCATAAAAAATCTCATTGAATAGACTTTTGCTGTTTGCATCATATAACAGGATTGCTCTTTGCAGCGTTATCTCAAGTACTCTTCTATAAATACAGTCATAAAGAAGATGGGGAAAAAAAGTCAAGAAATGTTCCAATTTTTAACTATTATCTTTACTGTATGTTTTCATTTTTATTTCTTGAGAGATATAGTACATGAATTAAAAGAAGCCTGATTCATTTTTTTAACACAGAATACAACATGATCTGCACTGATTCAGGGTCCATCTTATTTGCTAAAGCTAGAGATAAAGATCCAGAATTGTTGAACCAAGCCAAGAGTTAGGATACTTTTTTTGATAAATAGCATTTTTTCAATAGCATTTGACCAAAAGTGCAGGAGCTTCAGCAAAGCCCGCCAAACTCCAAATGGACTGTCTGATGATTTGGCACAACTTGAGATAATGCTGAAAGCAAGTACAGCCAAATTAGTACTTGCATTCAGATAAAATGAAATGGACTATAATATAAATAGATCAAAATTGGGCCCAGATCCTGCAATTGACTATGCAGGCAGACTGTCAAGTGCAGAATCAGCACTTTGTTGAGTAGAAATCTAATGAGGCAAAGCTCTAAAATGCCGGAAAGAATTATTAGAAGAAAAACTATTTTAGTCCTCCACATAACTAGAAATATTTGCTAAATAGCACAGATACTAATAAATGAGTTAAGAGCACTTACTTCGAACCTGTAAATGATTCTTTAAATGTAGTAAAAATAATTTCATGCAACGTGTCAAGCCAGTTTGGGAAAAGCAATAAAAAAATCTTGATGACTGTATTTATCCACAGCAGAGAAAGTGTATAATCAGTATTAACCAGCCCAAGAAGCAATGTACTACCTGAGTACAACACAAGTGACAGATTTTGGAAGAAGATTAAAAATGAGAGAGAAGAAGCAAAAGGTTAAACATACAAATCCCACAAAGAAAGGAACCTTTATATGCTGGGCTTTTTTGAGAATTGCAGCCTACAGTGCAGTTCCTCTGCTTCATGTTTGCTCTGAATTAAAAATAAATAAATGAATAAATAAAGAGAAACAGTTTAGTATTCTTAAAAAAACAGTTTTAAAGAGAATCCTATTCACATTAACACAATAGATTGCATCACGTTATATAAATTAAACCTTGTACTGTGACACAAGGATCTGTTAGGAAAGTCAGAAATTCGATACACAGAAATGCTGTGAAAAATCTGCAAACCTGAACACCGAGGAGAAAAATGAAACAAAGGAAACAGAACATGTTTCTAGACACCTCATGGATAAAAATAAGTACAAATAATAAGGGAACAACAACAACAACAACAGAAAGCCTTACCATGATGTTTGCACAACTGTGTGTCTGTAGCCCATGCTATAAATGTGAATACCTTCTATTTCCATCATCTCAGCCCCTCTAGTGGTCAGTACCTGAAGATCTTTCCTTCAGGAGAGACACAATCTATCCACATGTACCATTTGCTGTTGCTCCAGTATCTTGAAAGATATTTTTTCCTTAATCATGTAATTTTTTCTGGAGATATAACTTGTCACTTTTTATTAGCATTTTTGTCAGTGCTGCTGCTACGTGCATACATTTAATTGCTAAGCAACAAAGAGTAAGCTCTGCACAGCACATTCGATTACTGCATTCCCTGTGCCATGCATTGTTACTAATGCACTTATATAATAAGAAATTTAAAAAAAAAAAAAAAAAAAAAAAAAAAAAAAAGTAAAAATATTTATTTCTGTTTCCATAGCATCTAGAAGCCACAATCTGAAATCAGGCTTCATCATATTAGCCACCAAGAAGAGCGCTAACAACTGAAGGAAGAGGAGGGCAAGTGGACCAATAAAAAGTGCACAAAAGTAAAAGCAGATGAATTTCAGTGTTTCCATAGATGAATGTCTAAAGCTCAGAGGTGACTACCCACCTACAGTTAGTCATGATTCTCACACATTAGGAAACTATTGCTGTGGCTAAAATACTTGAAGGTTTTGCAAGTGTGGTAGCCCCAAGGTGGAAAGAATTACCAGTTTTGAAAAGTTTACCAGTTTGGAAGAGATCTATGTGGATTGTTGCAACAAATACTCTCTCTTCCTTTTTCTCTTTAAGTTGTAGATAAAAACAGGGCAGGCAGTACTTTTTCATCAAATATTACATGTCACTGTCTGCTCTTCATACTGAAATGCATATTTGCCCCTGTTATTGAAGGCTGCTGTCTCCAAAATCTGAGTTTGGCATTAACAAGGCTTACCTGAGTCTATCACACAAGGGATACAATTCCATCTTTCCTTTGTTGAAGTGCAGCAATATTTAGCAGAGTTCTCTTTATACCTGAGATGTACAAGGACTGTGGTCCCTTTCTTCTCTTGGTGTGATTACCAGCACCACATTGCAGTCAGCACCACATTTCTTGGTGCCATATCTGCAATGTTCGGCAAAGAAGAGCTACTTGGAAAACTAAGCCATGATTGTGCAGCTGTAAAAACTTGCACAATCACATCCAACCACTTTTATTTCTGCAGTTAGAATCAGGAATTGGGCCTGACTCTGTCTGCATCTCTTTGGCATTTCCCAAGTAGGCCAAATGGAGCAAAGAACTAGATGGGAAGACCTCGTAAAATCCTGCCAAACTTTATTTCAGGATACTATATACCAGGAATTATAGCAGGTATACTTTAAGACAGACTTCTAGACTATTAGCCCCAAGGATCAAGAGGAGTGCTAGGAAAAGTGATAGTTGCTTTTGAATTATGAAGAGTCATGTGCACAGTCTTGCCCAATAGAATTAGTATTTCCTCTAGGTTCCAATATTTGTGCAAAGAAATTGGAATTCCCCAATAGCTAATGTGTGGTGGTGTGTCTCTTTTGGTGGGACTGAAACAAGGGCTATATTCTTGTTGAACTTTTTGAAACAAGTTGTGTTCTGGGCACAATGTCCTTTATACTCCTATGGGAAGACCAAGCAGAATTGTTCTAAATGAACCACAGCAGGAGACCACAAAGAACATTATCAAATTCCTAAACTAATTAAATACATCAGTACTTAATCATACAAAGTGCTTCGGCATTAAGCTACTCAACACATTAATTACTTAACCCCTGAAATATCATTGTGAATATATGCTTTTTATTGCTATTTAATAGGAGGACAGATGGATGTTTGGAGAGGCTATATATTTCCAAGAACTACAGAATCAAATCCTTTCACACACAGACCTTGATAGAAAGCCTAGGTAAGGACAGCTCTGACAAACTCCTGCTCCAGCAGAGCATTTTTGTTTCAGAATCATGGAATATTCTGATTTGGAAGGGACCCACAAGGATCATTGAGTCCAGCTTTTAAGTGAATGGCCCATGCAGGTCCACAACCCTTGGTGTAATTAGCACCAGGGTCTGACCAACTGAGCTAATCCCAGTTCAAATCCTATAGTGTCTTGAACCAGAATAGATGCCAGGGAACCAGCTGCCAATTGGGAGACCCTGTTCTTGTCTCCTGGGTCACTTTGGGAGATAAATATAGAGCAAAATTACACTTTCTAGCTACTAGAAAGAACTTACTGATTTTATTATGACCCACAGTCCAACAGTTCCTCAGACTAAGGATTTAACAGAAGGTTGCACAGAAAAGAAGTCTCACATCATTTGACTTCTAAGATAGAAATTTTAAAAACCCATCAAATGAGGTAAAGTAATGGCATATTACATTATACTTGTGTGCTGATAACAGTAAGAATTTAATCTTTTTCTTACCACATAAATTCCTAGCATTCAAAAACTACTATATGAATAGGTATGCTTTTGCATTTCTTAACACATGGCACATTTCCATGTCCTCACATTGAACATTAATAGTTTCTTCCGCTTAGTTCAGGACACCAGAATGACCTTGTTTGATGGGATTTTCCCTAAACATCAGTCTGAACACCAAACACATCTGGGCCTAGCATAACCTTCTGGAATTCATTGACACAAACTCATAAAAATTTTCTGGGTTCAGCTCTTAGTGATGACTCCAGTGTGACTGTGAAAAATTAGGAACACAACACAGTCTCTGAACTTGAGCTGCAGTGACAACATGTGCAATACAGCCAACACAGAGGGAAGGCAATATATGACCTCCTTAATGGTCACACACTTGACAGCATAAGGTTCAAATAAATGCTTTGTTATTCTTCCATTTTTATAACTGCCATTTAATGCCTCCAAAGAAGAATTACAATCATAATCTGTTTGCCTTCAAGAAGGAAAGGATATAGTTTATGATCATGTAAAGACACAGATCCTTAGTGACAAGACTATGTTTAATAACTCCTTTAATTTTTGGCCGGCCCTGAATTGGTTACAGAGTTAGACTAGGTGATCATTGGAGGTCCCTTCCAATTGAAATATTGGGCACACCAGCCACAGACCCCAGGGCAGGCAGGGTTGTGCCCAGTCCAGCTGGGGGCTGGACATCACAGCAGATGTGGACTAATGGCATTTGAAAAAGGATTTTTTTTCCTAAAGAGCCCCATTAAAGAGCACGGCTACTTACAATAAAAATGGAAGGGATAGTAAGCCTGCACTTTGCAGACTCTTAGCATTCTTTTATCAAAAAAGCACTCACAGCAGCAGTAGCCTTTGTTCATACTTCCCAGATCATGGGAGGCTTAATGGGGTCACCCTTCAATGAGGTGCAAGACAAGCCTTAGTGGACTGAGAAAACAACCTTTTTTCTGAAAATAATAAAACTGGATAAAATTCTCTCTATTAGAAAGGTATTTTTCACAGGCATATTTTTCTCTGTTTTGCACAGACCACCAGAAACAGGATAATCTTCAGCCAGCACTAAGCTAAATATATATGTATTCCTAACTCAAAACAACTTTAAAGATGTGTCACAGAAGAGTGAGTCCAAGCCAAAATAGAACTGTGGATTAAAAAGACATTTTCAAAAGGTGTGTTTGTAAAAGGCTCAAAGATACTTCTCAGTTCAGGAAACAAAACTTGCATTTTGGTTGTTTTTTCCTTTGCAGAGAGATTATTCAAAGGAAGACAAAACAAAACATTCACTGACAATATAAGGAGCACCCAATGGTGTCCTTCCTCAACTGCAGTGCTTTTGGCTTATTTAACATCAACAGTTTCTAAGTTTTTTTCTGAGCTAATATTTTCACTTCTTCCATATCCACCATTTTTGTGATCTTTGTCTTCAACACAATCTGCTAATGTGCTACTTGTGTGCCCACCACTGTGGGGAGACAATTTTATCCAGCAGCCAACTAAGGAGCTGAATAGTAGCTGTGAGCTTTATTGTTGCAATATTAATAATTTAAACCTTCTATAAACCAGTTTGCTAGGGATGGGCATGAGGGAGCAAAACATTATAGGGCTTTCTGTAATTTAGTACCTTAGAGTGATGAACAGTAGAACACATCTTCAAGGACTTGTCTCCAAATCAATGCTTCCTTGCTTGTAAGGCAGAGGCAGGGAATGTTTTATTCACAAGGTTTCAGAAATGGCTAAATGCAGCTCAAATGACAAAACTTTTAGAATATGTACTTTACTTAAGCTTTGAACCTGATAGAATCTGTTAAGATTTACACATCTGAGAAAAAGGGATCTTCAAGTTCCAAAGCAGTGAGATGTATTCAATCTTTACTGTATTCTAAACTTTGCTTTCATTATAGTAACTGAAAAATCCTTCTCAATTCCAAACATTTTCTTCAGTTGAGAGTGGGGAGGAAGTGGAGGACATCCCACAAAATCCGCATCAATAATATGAGAGTGAGGGGACACCAGTAAAATTCTAGGAATTATTCAAATCTTAGACTAATATATCTCTGCATGGAAGCAACAATATTTGATATAATTTTATCATTCTTTAGAAAGAGCTTTTTGACATGGGAGAGCTTTTTGTCAGTGAAAGAGGCCTTTGTCTGCTGATTTCATTTGCTTATGGTAATAGGAACAAAATATGAAAACAGAAAAATACTAATTTTCAGTGGTCTTTATTAACATAGCTGTATTTGCCCATCCAGGACCAAACTGAAAAGCTCTCATCTACATTTCCCAGAGGAAAAAGGACAGGAAGATGTGTTTAAGACTGTTTTGAAAGTAGAACTCTATTCTCTGTAGCTCTTAAGTTCATGCCAGACATTTGACAAGTTTGCTTATGTCTTTATTTAGTCCAAATTAGTTCTGCAGGGGATAAAAGACAAGAGACCTGTTGGAGAAAAAGTAATAATTTGAAACTTTCAGATATTGAAAATCAGACTAGTTTTGTTTAGAAAGAATACTCATTAGGCTGAAAAAAGCCATCACTCATTTTCTAAAATAATGAAGGCATGGAATGAGATGTACTTTGATTTCCTGATTATTATAAAAGTGAATATTTTTTTACTCTGTGTAGTGTGAAGAAGAAAACAGTGATGTTCTACTGGCATGCAAAGAAAGTGCATCTGAACTAGCATTGTATTATATACAACAGAAAATTAAGTATAGAAGGATTATGCAATATGCTGCCCCTCACCAACACTGGTAAATATCAAATGTTTTCATAACTGGAACAATAGCATCCATTATGTCATTTCAGAATACATAAGCTTCATAATTAACATTATTAGAAGAGGAAAAGACTGTTCTGTAAAAGCAGAGCAGTTAAGTGATGCTCATAATCCCTACCATGCAGTCCATTAACCTCAGAAGTTTAAAGTAGCTTCGTAGTCATCCATGGCATTTCAGATTTCTCACAGCTTCAAATCTGTGGGCAGCTTCACAAGCTTTTTGTAAAGTTTCTCATGACTAGGACATCTGTAAAATTCCCTCCAGACCTTTCTTCAATTCATCTTGTGTTAAGCAGTCAGTAATTGACATATCTGAATAAGGATAAAGGTACAACCCTAAAAACATGTTCTACTGAAGGCAATGTCTTTTTAAAAGACTTATTGGTAATTTTACATGCTATAAGATACTAAATGCATTCTGTTTCTTAATCTAACTTCTTTTTCTCATTTCAATGTGAGTTTTCAACAAGCAGCATTCCCAGATGAGACTCATAGTAAGGAGTCAAAATAATCAGATGGGGTCTTCTGCCCTTTATGAACTAATTCACCATTCAACATAGGTGTCCTCACAATTTACGAGAAATAAATTATTTATTTCAGAGTCAGATGAAAAATTGTAACACTGCCTAACACGTTGCTTAGAGACAACTGACAAATTTTCTTCCTGGATGTGTACTTGGGAAATATGAAAGGTAGAACTGGGATGTTAAATTTTGGTATAGTGTTTTTTTGTTAATTCATTTAGTCCACAGAAAGAAGAAATTGGTGAACCTTTGTTAATTCTGATGTGATGAAACTGGCCTTCTTTTCCTAGAAGGAATTGATTCAGGATTCAACTGCCATAATAATACCACCTTTAAGTTACTTCTCACAAATGTACTTGTAGTCCTGACTCCTTGACAAAAATACTTTTGTACTTCTGATATAGATACATGAGATGGGCCTAGGTGAAGAAACATATGAGAATTGTGTTAGAGGAATTCAAACATCTCATGCAGACAAGAGGATCTCATCTCTTCCTCTTTGGCTGGCGGCACTAAATAATGTAAGATAGTATGAAAAAGTTATTTAGATACTCATAGCATGCTAATGTCTAAAACAGAGATACAAAATATACTGGACATTATATCTCAGGGAAACTGTTTGATTATTTTAGTACTAGAGGAAAAGAAGCAATATATCCATCATCTCAGAAGTCAAGTACTACGTATCTAATTTGCAATTCATCTTGTGTGATGAAGAATCTAGATGTAGAGCTTCCAAATGGCACATGGGTGGACAGCTTTAGATGCTCAGGATTATTCATAAAAAGACCAGTGTCTGAGCTGCTCAGGATTATTCATAAAAAGACCAGTGTCTGAGCTGCTGGTCTGTGGTTTGGAATCTAAGGCTTCAAATTACAGAATTTTTAAGGACTATATGTGTTTGCAATCTTATGAGCAGGGAGAGAAAAAATCAACCAGATCTGTGATCTGAACACTAGGGAAAGATAGTCGCTTTAGATCTTGTGGTTAGATACTGCACAATTAAATTTGCTAAACTCGAACAAAATTTTCATTGGTATGAGGGTAGTTCTGATGTCCCAGCTCCTGGTGACCATGGGCAGCAATCACTGAATGGCTTAGTGTGCTTCAAATGCTGCCATACCAAACCCTTCTACACCAGCATGAAACTCCTTTTGGCCTCACGGATCAATAGTTTAAGCCCCCCTTTTGGCAGAGCAGTACCCAAAGTCTCCAGGGATTTCCGGAGAAGGCCCCTCTGGGGGCTGCTGGAGCTGCTGCATCCCCGGCAGTGCGCAGGGCCCGTGGAGCCCCCAGAAGGCCAGGAGAAGGCTGCAGCACCCCCTCCGCTTCCTGCAGCTCCCACGGGTGCCTCAGCTCCGCTCCACAGCCCACGGGGACGCTCTGAGTCACAGCTCTCAACGTAAAAGCTCCATCTGCAAGAGGGTTCCTTCTCTGCAAGCAATGGGAGATGACACACTGACTAGGGGAAAAAAAAGGCAGAATGTGGCACTCATCTGAAGAATGATGCTGTACCAATGTCCCACATCCTCAGTGAGATCTAGGGTTGATTCAAACTTGTTCAAATAGGGGTTGGAAATTCATTATTTGCTTGACATGCAAGAGAAAGCACTTCAAATTAAAGACAAAAAACATATATAAAAACTTTTTTCTTTTTAATGCTTACCAGAGCTATGAGTCACTTTTTTTTTTCTCCAAAGAGAATTGTAAACTAACTAAACCCTAAGTACATGTTTAGTGAAACAGAATATCCAAATTTGTTAGACACACTTTATGAAGGTCATGTTCTGTAATATCACACTGATCACCATCTGATTAAATTGCCTACTGCTCCAAATTTAATGAGAGACTGAAAAGTCTCAATGGCAATTGGGATAGATGATCCTTTAAAGAGAGAAAGTGAGTGGGTAGTTAGTTGAAGCACAGAAGAATGCTTATTAATGTGGAGGTGTAAGAAGCCCTTCCCAAGAAAAACAATTAAAGACTATTTTATTTGGAAAACATTGACCTTTTATTTGTGTTGCTTCACTGAAGTCCTGGACACAGTATCAATTCTCTAACACATGGTGGGAAAAATGAACTAAAAAATCCAACTACCAATAATCCAGCAGTCTGTCTTCTGCCTTCAGTTGCATACTGTATGGTAAATTTAATGATTTCAAATTTTTCAATACAGAATATGTTGTTATTTTCAGGAACTCTCTAAGTGATTTGTATCTTGCTCTGTTTTTCTTAAAAGTTTTTTACTCCAAACAAAGCCATTGTCAGGAAATCCAAGTATACAAAAAGATATAAAGACAAAGACAGTAACAACTATCTGACTAAAAATTACAGAAATACTACATTAAGAAAAAAGGAATAATTTAATCCTAATGAAGACAAAGTCCCTTAAAGACACTAAGTACTCTATATGCTCATGTAGTAAGATTAGCAAAATGTTTTACTGGGAGTTTGAAATGGCACTAAAGTAAACTGCTGTTAATTATGTCACTCAGATGTTCATCAGGAACACAGTGATAAAGGGACAGTTCTTATAAAAATTACTCTATTTTTAAAATCATAATCAGATCTTTTTCTGCCTAAAAGACAGGGTCAATTTCTAACAAGTATTATTCAAAGGAAATCACATGAACTACATTATATAAAAGATCAAGCAAGGCGATTGCAACAGATATTCTGGGTTCATAATCAACAGAATTACTGATATTTTTATGTCTTTAAGTCTGCAATTCTATTCATATTTTACTCTGACTGCAAAATGCATATCAGAATTCCAGACTGATTATTTTGAAGTTAAAATGTGCCATGAAAGCAATATTTAGGTTTATACTAAAAAATAATAAAAAAAAAAAGGAAGCACTTAAGACCCTGTTTGAAAAATATCATTGAAAGCTGCTAATTCAGTGGCTCTGAATTAAACGGAAAAATAACGTAAGAAAAATCTTTTAACTCTGTTTTAGTTCTGTGAAATGTCAGGAGCTATGACAAGTCTGGGATCCTCAGGTCTCAGACAGGAGGATTGCACAAGGGCTCCCGCATAAAAGCTCTTTCAGAAGCCATATTTGATGTTCCTTGTTTGTTCTGTGCCAGGAACATGTCAAAATACAGATGAATTGTGGTTCAAGACTGGGGTTAAAATCTGTCCTCAAACATATGACTGCAGTTTGTTGCTCAGTTGAAAGGTTGACTTGTTTTCTAGTTTTCAATTTTCCTTTCTTTCAGAGCAGGTATTTTATTTAGAGCCATATCTGGCTGGGTGAAAAGGACAGACATAAACTACTTGGTATAAAATCTCTGACAAGGTACTTGGGAGAGTGGCAAAATGTACAAAACAACAGCAAACTCAAGCTATAAGCAGGAGAAGAGATTGAAGCATGAGCAACCACCAGCATGAGCAACTACCGGCATAGCAACCTGGCCTCTTCCCAAGCTACCAGGAGAAATGAACTTCAGTAAAAACTTATTTCCCTTTTTAAGAGAAGGCAACTGTTGGTTCAGGCAATTCCCACCAGGTCTATTATTATTTACAATGGAGGCAGACATCACTCTTGGCTCTTGCTCAAGGAGAACAGGGAGAGGAGGAGAGCTCCAACAACTTTCAGAAGAGAAGAGGCGTAACTCTTCACAGCACATTCTTGGGTGCAGTGAGAAGGGACTTCATTGCTAATTATGTCTTATTAGTGCTATCGCATTTTAAGTTATCACAGAAGGGGTTCAGGTTAGAAAGTACATTATCATTCTGAAAATCTTCTGACTTACCTTTCCCTGAAGAGACTGAAGTCCTTCAGCTTAAAGCATAAATCAAAATTACCTTTCTCTAGCCCAATGGAATTAGCCTACCTCCACAGGCTTAGAGAAGACACCTCAGTCCCTGATAAGGGGTCTGCTCTGCCCTCAGACTGAGAAATTTCATGCAGAAAGACAACCCTCGCACCAGCTGTCCCCACCATGTCCTGTGATAGGTACAAGAGACATAGCAGAACAAGATCTGGCAGGTGAGAGGGTCACAGATTTGGCATAATCTGCATGGGAACCTCATCCATCAATAATTCAAGTCAACCCTTCAGCTCGTCTAACTTCAACAAGGGTCACGTAGCACCCCAGTCAGCCTTGTGTGCCCATGCACACGAGGTAAGGTAGTGAGATGGCACCAGCTGGAGGCTTCTTCTGATGCTTGGAACATGTCATAGCCTCACTACAACAAAAAGGACGCACAGTACATTAAATATCCCTTTACCTCACCACATGCTCTTGCCAGGTGGGGGGTTTGGACCTGTTTGAATGTGGTTATATAATTATGACTAAACTCATTCTGAGGTAAAGGAAGTTTGGAGAGGTGCCTCCTTCTCCCTTCAGCATGGGATAGTGAAGAGCATCCATGCCAGAGGGAGCTTTTTCTCTTTAAGTCTCTCCTCATTTTTAGACTTTGAGAAAAATAAGAATCTACCAGTGTTTCTACTGTAATTGAATTTTCAAGCCTATATTTACCAGATGGTTTTCAACTCTGGGAGGAGAAGGGAAGGAAAAAAAAGAAAGGATAAGTAAAAAGAGAGGAAGAAGAGAGACTAAGTAAAAACTAGCTTAAATGCTTAATATTTCTAGGACTGTTTCCATTGCCCAGATTCCAGTGGCATTATAAGATCTCCATTTAGAAATCAAGTCTGCAAATCACTGTCTTGAAGAAAAACACTCTTGGACAGAATAGAGAGAGAGGAGATGTAGGTAAGAGCAAGACAGTTACAATTACTAAACTAGACAGTAGTTATTCATTTAATCTCTAAAGATAAAGCACATTTTATTATTCACTCTGTCTAAACTCTGTTCTGTAAGCCTGGTTCTTTTATACATTGAAGACTGCATTACTGAAGTACAAAATGAATGTAAATAACATTTACATTCAACACATAGTTCCTATGTCACAAAGCTTGAGAATGCCAAGTAGATAAATCCAAACAAACCTAATTTTACATTTCATGATAGGGAGACTCAGTAATAATAAAGCATGAGAATATAATAGTGGAAAGGAAAAGAAAAGGAAAAAAAATCCCTGCATCATGTTTGGTGTCATTTTATTCTCTGAGATGTACACATTGCAATTAATTGTGCAGGCTATATACTAAACATGAACATTTAATCACGGAAATCATTGTCAGTTAATTGATTACTGTCAAGAATCTGCTGATCACGGAACTTGCTTCTTCTTGATCCACCTTAACAAAACTGAATATTAATGCACAACAAAAATAATACTTTTTGCATGCAAAACTTATGTGTTTCACTGAAGACACCCCCACTTCCTCCTACCAAACAGCTGTGTACTATAGTATATTCCAAAAAATTTTCTTTAATGCTAGAGCACCAAAGAATAACTGAGGTAAAAGGAAGTGTTTTTGTTAAATTCCTTGTTGAGTAAAGACACTTGCATGTATTTTTATTTTATTTACAAATTTAAAAGCTGGTGTCATATTACATAACTTCTCCCAGGACGAATTATTTTACAATTAAGCTACCATCTGAATGAATCTTGAGATAATTTATGGCACTTTCGACTCCATCTATTGGTGAAATATATAGAAGCAACAGAAGAGGTCTGACTAGGAAAGTATGCATTACGGATATACATGCAAACCTGTTATTAATCAACTATTCATGAGCACAGCCGGAGCAGAGACACATTGAGGAGAGCACCTTCAGTCCAAAATAGGAAAAGTAAGTCTTCAAATGGATGTATAAGCTAAGAACAACATCTAAAAGTATCTATCTTGTTGGTAGTTGGTGGACCAAATAAAGTACATGGTATCTTCTATGTGCAAAGACATGGTGTGAAATACAAGGCTCCTGACAGTTCTGTCATGGAGAAAATTTACCTGATGGTGATATATATCTCTTGTCTCAATGTCCTAAGTTTAAGCCCTCAAGCTCAGGCTAATGTCTTGATCCATTTCAGCCTGTAGGGAATTTGTAAAAGATGGCATTCACCAAATCAGGGTAATTTCAATGCTACAATGGGTGGATTTGGGATGATTTATTTCAGGACAGGTTTTTCATACAGTGCAAATTGCAACTGCTTGGTGGTGTACTAAAGAGTCTCCTGGCTGGAAGGACCTGCAATGACCAGGTATGCAGAACCAGCACCAATTTTCTTTCATACTGTAGGAAATTAATGCATGATGACCTAGTGGTATTCTCAGAAGTTTGGTCCATTTTTACTAATAAAGTATTCTTTGTGATCAACATCTTCCTTTAGATTGTGCACTGGGCCTTCTCTTGGCTTATTTCCCTGTTTGTTAAGCTGTGTTCTGAGCATATACATACTGCTTACCCATCCAGCACTAACTTCAAGAATTAAATCAGCTTCCTCAGGGAGTTGCAGAAGCCATTTCTTTCCCGAAAGGCAGTGGAGCTGTGGCTAACATCCCTGAATGAAATGGGCATTGCACTTGAGCTTTAGATACAAGATAATCATCATTTGTCTGTATAGAGCTAGAGAAAACAGATAGGATTTTTCAATTTCTGATTTAAAAATGTTTGTTTCCAAAGCTCAAGGAAAATGTGGCTGAAAGCTCTACAGTCTGTGGCACACTGACATCTGCGAAGAAAACTCACCAAGGAACATTCGCTTACTGAGGGTAACATGCTCAACCTGTCCACGCAATTCTCTGGACAATTCTCTTTCCTCTAAAATAAGAGTGGCTGCATCCAAGAAGATAGTTTCTCTCCTTAGCCTCGGCTACCACTTGTCCTTGTCTAGGAATTGCCTGAGACACAGATAGTTTTGGGCCCAGGAAAAAATTGCAGTAGCAAAACCCCTCTATGTTAACAATTCTACAACATGGAAAACATTAAAATCTCTGGATTGGAAAATAACAATATCTCTGCATCTGTGGATGATATTAGGATGTTTTTGTTTGCTAGTACAGAAGTAGTACAGCCTGATTGAAGACATACCTCTAATTTGTAATTTAAAAGGGAAAGAAATTAAAGGAGCATGGAAAAGGAAATGGGAAAGTAAGGAGAAAAGAAGAGCTCAGAGAAGCAACTTGAAAAACAAATCAACACAAAATCTGTAAAAAATGCACTAGGCAGTGAAACCTGTGTGTGCTTTCAGATGAAGAAGAGCTCATCTCAAACTGCTGTGAGGGACACAAATATCTGTGTACTGGCCCTGTAAAAACAAAAATCCTGAAGTTTTGCAATTCTGGGTCAAACGAAATACTTGTTTCAATAGTATTGAAACTCCACGTGGTTATTTGGACTTAAATCTAAGAGACATGACATGAAGAGATAAATCAGTTTTGGATCCAGTGAGTAATTTCTGAATAAAAATTCTCTCTTTGAATAGGTCTCTGTCAATACCTAACACTGCAGATCTCTGAATGCTGGAAGCTGGAATCTCACGCGGTATTGCTGAGGCAGCTCTGCACCCCAACATTTGACACTTGGTTCTTGTGGCTTTACAGTGGAACTTGTAGCTGCACAACTGGGAATTAATACACATTAAAAGTGAGTTTTATTCTGTATTGGTCCTTTGCTCCCTTCTTCTATGTGCTCGGACAGATGTTTCCATGACCTTAACAATGGGGGAATATAGGAACATCAGCCCAGCTCAGGACTGTCTTTTCCCATGTGGGCATTGATGTAAATCACTTCGGGAGCATGTGGCCAGGCAGCTAATCCCCACTCAACAGTGCCCTTGTGGAGGCAGCTCTGGCAGTGTGAGCCCATGCTTATGGTGCTGTCCAAGGTACATCTGTAAAAACATTAGTAAAGAGTAACCAGAAGTTCCAGAAAACCTTTAGGAGATAGCACAGTACAAAGAAAAACAACACTTCAATCTCTCTCTTGCTTAATTGCTCACTTTTGGATTCCAATATCACTGCTGAAATAAGATATTATCACGGGCCAGAATTAGTACTGTGGGAGATAAGGTTATGACTGAATACGAGTAATTCAAGACACATCCTGCTTTCAGATTACCTCCCGAAAAGGGGATTGCAGCCCCAGATTGCCTTCTCCTTGCCCCTCAAGATCATACTCAGCATACATACAGAGATAGCTCAGTTCTGGTAAGGTTTGGCCCTATTCTCCAAAAGGGTAGTTTCTTACTGCTTGTAGTGCTTCTGCAGTACAGCTCACAGATAATTACTGCACCATCAGTTTCCAAAATGTTCCCTATCCATCTTACCCATTCTTTTCACCAGCTATTGTCAGAAGCTTTACAAATTTGAAAGCATAATCTTCCTTTGCTTACTATTTGTTTTTATTATTATTGTACCATTATAATCTCATTATAGCCTTTTCCAGTTTCAATTATTGTATTTATTTTTTTCTGAGTCACTGTAATTGCTTTTAGCTTTTAAAAATGTTTAAAATTTTCACTCTCCAAAGCACACGTTATTATTCCCATTATAAAATTCAGTTAAAAGGTTGTCAATAATCTTAGTTTGCACTAGTCTTGGATTTATCTTTTTGCCATGCATGATACAACCTGCCTTACCAGTGCCTCCAGCCTGCAAAGGTAGATTTGCTTTTAAACAACAGGCTCATCAGAATATTAGAATTCATTGGAAAACTGGTCTTCATAATTGTGTGGAAGAGAAAAACAGTTTTCCACTCTGGGTGTGATTTGTAAAACAACAAATTTTTGACAGTACTCTGAACTTCTGTGGCAGAATGACTATTAAGTTTACCAAACATAATCACATCAATGAACTGTAATGAAGTAATTCACCTCTGACAGAAAATTAGAAGACATTCTCCTAATTTCCTGATTATTTCTCTCAAATGTGAGATTAAGTGTATATCCACCAATCAGGCATACATGTTCAAAGAAATTAAGCAAATAAGATCTGAAAATTAATCCTGGAATGTCTTCCTGCACAGAAATCCTGCAATCTCTCAGGAATCTCCTTAAAACTAGTATAGCTTAACTTGGTTGCATGACTTGTTCATGAGAAATGTTTGCAAAGGTGTTGATTCAAATTCTAATGATGCAGTTTTTAAGTTACCAGAGACATCTTTTCATCACATCACATTAAATTAATTTACACATTACTGATTTACCAGGATGGATGTTTTAATAGAAATAGAAAATGCAATGATACTGTAATACTTCCAAGAAATGGCCGCATCCCTTTTTCAAATAGCTTTGGACCTGAATTTATCAACACTATGGCAATAGCCTGAGCCCTTTATCTACAAGCATTATTTAAATATGTGCATGACCCACTGTAACAATCATAGAACTTTCATCTGCAACCTTAAAAATACTGCACTCTGCCCAGAAAACACTTTTCAACGCTTTTGACAAACATGTCTCAGCATTTAGTATCATGCAAATCACATTCGTCATACAAACATCATAAGCATGTACTATTGCATACTTTTAAAATTTGACTGAATTCAGCAGTTAGGACACAGTACATGCATTTACTTGTGTGCAAAACTAGATTAGAAAATATTTTGATTACTTTGTGATGCAGGATCACTGGAAGTGATATATCTAGGGCAAAGATATATCTAGTGGATGGGTGCTCTTCTCAGCAAGACACAGCTTGACAATCTTGTTAATCCTCATTGCACTTCTGATTCATTCAGAATTGCTACTATGAAATTGCTCTTCAGCCTGTTCATCTGCATAACAAGTGATCTCTGATCACTTCAGAGCCAGAAAGATCCATCCATGATAACTCTAATGTTACAGACAGCTGGGAACAAGATAGTAATTTAAGTGTAATCATCAGGAGAATATGAAAGCTACATTGTACAGGTAACAGGATGCAGAGAAGAAACCATTTTGGCCTGTTCCTGAAGCCCTTAATTGCCAGAAAAGCAACTTACATACAGTTCCTTGTTTCCCAAAGACCTAGAAAAGATCGTGATATGTTCTAGTTTAGTCACCATTTCTCCACAGTTATCTACATTTTACACAAAAACTCAGTCAGTTTGGTTGTCTAAATCATGACCTTTTAAAGAGGCACACATTGGATGTATGTTGTGGTTGTACTGACAACTGAGCCTCTATACCTTGGCCAATGCCCAGAAAAAACTTTACACAATAAGAATGAAAAGAATTCTGTAGACAAAATAAAGAGAGGGAAAAGGGAACTCAGATCTTTTTTTTTTAATTTAGTGCTACTGCTAATATCTAGTTTTATATTTAGTAAAATTGGCAAACAGCAATTACAACCTAAAGGTTATCAGTACATGCCCCCTCTATGCAAGTAAATAAGCAAACTGGCCCAGATGAAGACCTTTACATCTACCTGAAGTGCATTAGCAAGGCATTTGAATGACAAGTGCCCTGCAAATTCTCATAAACCAAAGTCAGAAAGTCTAAGAAGCCTGGTATTCCAAAGGGTTATCATTTGACTCAGTAATATAGTGCATGTCTCATGCATATTCTAGAAATACACCTCTGACTCAGCAGGACTGGCCTCTAGAGCTGGAAGGGTCAACCCAAAATTCCTCAGGTATGACAGGTACAAAACAGATATGCATGGGAACTGGTCAGAGATGAAGAATATGTAATGGAAAATAAGTTTCACCAGCCATTTCTATCTCCATTTTCACCATAGCAAAAAAATTGCCTTATTTGCTGTTGTCTTGTTCTACTTTTCTCTGACAATTTTAAGAACCTTGTAGGTGATGATGCATTCATTCTGGACTGAGCTGGTTCACCTGAAATACACCTCTGTTTCTGAAAGGTCAAAGATCAAACTGAGTCTGAAGTAAGGCATTTTACCCAGAACTTAAGGGGATTTTTCCTCTTTTTTCATGCCTATGTGTTCTTCCAAGGTCACTTAAAATAGACAAGCAAGAAAACTGTCACATACCAATATCGAAAAAAAACCACTGTAATGCTGAAGTCCCCTCCCTGTTCCCTAGTCCTCTGTTTAAATACTGAATCAGTAACTGAGCCCTGCACTCCCAGCACGACCCTAAAACAGTGTTGCATCCCATGTCCAGCACCACAGAATAGAAAGAGTTGAAACTTCCAAGAAGATATTCGTTGCTATTCTAGTTTCATGACATCTTTTTCTTGGTCCTAATTGGCCATTCAATTTTTCCCTGAATGAAGTGTCCAGCTTTGTGGACATGAATGATGTTAATTTATACATACATTCTAGTTATGGTGTTCTAATTGTTTCAGGAACAAGTTTTAGAAGAATTTTTTTTATATATTTACTTCCAGTTGAATGCTGAATTGGGCTGAGCCTGGTTCCACTTGTTTCACTGCCATTCTAAAAATGACCTCTTTTCATTCTCATCATAACAACCTTTTGAGATCTGTCTTTCAACTAGTATCTAGCCCATAACTCTGCTATAATGGAGTAATGTTTTTAAAATCATCTGCTTCAAGTCAGGAAGCTTGCAGCACTCTGTATACATTTGGCTGAAATTAACTGAAACCTTGAAGAAAACTGCATCTCTGGAAGTGTTCAAGGCCAGGTTGGATGGAGCTTGGAACAACCTGGCCTAGTGGAAGGCGTCCCTACCTATGGCAAGGGGGTTGGAACTACAGGACCTTTAAGGTCCCTTCCAACCCAAGCCATTCTGTGATTCTATGACAAGACCTACTGTAATTTAAAAATACAAAAACCATTACAGAGTCTAAACCTTTAACTCCTTACTAACCAAAAAGATGAAACAGAATTCAGGTTTTATACAAAATTAATCTAATTTGCTACTGGAGCAATCCTGATTTTGTTACTTTTAATACTGGTATAATACTAACAAACTTAGGGAGTTTTCATAAAATCATAGCATCGTTTGGGTTGGAAGGAGTCTTAAAGATCACCTAGTTCCACACCCCTGCCGTGTGTAGGGAGGTTTTCTCACTTGTCCTTGAATTATTCTAGTATAAACAAAGAACCAGAAAACTTTCCAAACCAGCTCTTTTACACATTTGGATGTAAATGACCTGACTCTACAGACACTAATGTTATTTGTAGACACCACTGCCACAGAAAAGCTACTGACTTGCACAACACAAGGCCTTATACCTGAAAAGTAGAATACAGAATAAAAATATTTATTGAAACCCCTTAATTTCTTTTATAATCAGTACTGCAATTTTTTTCAACCATGATGGGCTTACTCCCCTGCTCTATTTTGTTTCTAAGTTGTCTAAAGTCCTCCATTAAACTTTGTTTTGCCAATTTTAACTATATTTTTCCCTAATGTATTTGAGGAAAGACACTTTTAAGTGCTTTGTTGCATCAGGTCCTCATAAAGAAACTAGTGAGACCTGCAGAAGCTTTCCTCTCTCATGACAGAAAGCCCAGGTGCTAGTTCCGTATAATTTTAATGTACACAAACATATTTGTAAATAATCTTTGCATTTTTTAGCCAACTTGAGGTGATCTGGAGGAAAGACAAAGTCATTGAACTCTAAAATATTACATTAATAGATTCCTCAGAACTATCAGTGAACATCTAACATCTAGGCAGAAAATAAAGGTACTTTTGAATTGCTAACAAATATTTATAAAATAAGAGGAGGGAAAAAAAAAAAAAAAGGCAAATGCATCCAAATACCTCAAGAAGGTAGAGTTCAGTTTTAGTTTCTTCAGACAGCTTCATTTCAAAAAAATCCAACTAGCACAAACAGATTTTTAAAAAGTTTATTGTGTTTTAATATTAAGAAATTTAAAGGACAAAAAATACCTTGATGGAAGGCAAGTATGCAGCCTTTGCTAGATGCATACGTGGCCTTTAATTAATTTGAGTAAAATGCTTTATTTTGAAAATCATCATCACAGCTATATGTCTAACCATACTTCTTTATTTTGCATAACATAAGAAAACAGGCACTTAACTTCTACAGATTTACTTCCCAATGTGTAATCTGAATGTGAGCATATTAAACGAAAAACACTTAAGGATTGAAGATAAGGTTTATCACTGGGATGGCAGTTGTTTCATAAATAATTGCCAATACGAAATGCAGAAATGGTCAAGGGTCATTGTTACCAGTTAATTCATCTTTTAGTATGACTTACTTATTGGGTGTTGAATTTTAAATATTGTAAGTGCATCCCAAATTCAATATCTATAACATCAATGAAGCTATCCTATTAATAATTTCAAGACTAAAATTAATGAATATAGGCTAAATGTTTTTCTTGACATTCCGCAAAGATCACCTCGAAATGAATCAATAGAATGAACTAGGTACTACAGTTAAGCAAATATACAGAATTGAGAATATCTTTTAAAGTTCTCATTTTACCACAGATGGATGGATGGGGGAAGGAAAGAATGGAGGACAAGAATATATTTGAGAATTAAGATGTTATCATGCCTTAATTCCTCTTTAAATGGAAGACAATCCACAGCTGTATACATTAACTGACTTCTTAAAACTGAGCTTTTAAATGATGAGTTTCTTCTTATGCTTCAAATTAACGTAGAATAAGCAGGATTATTTCACTGTGGCTGCTGTGTTGGCCTATGTAATTTGCTTTTCAACTAATATCAGAAATAGAGGCAAATGTTTGATTTATTTTTTTTTTAATTTGGGGTTAAAAATGACTACAGGACAAACAGTCTTGTTATCTAAGAACAGTGAGCACATTTTCTTACCTCTGTAAGAAGAAATTTCAATACAGTCACATCACACTTTAAGAAAAAAAGGAGTACAAAGCCAGATTCACTTTTTTCTACAAGAGGTTTAAAAAAAATGGTTAAAGGGTCAAGAAACTATTTTAACATCTTTTTTTGGAAAAGAGAAGGCTCAAATCAAGGGCACTAGTTCCCAAGTACATAAAATACTATGGCCAAACAGGTAAAAATCAAATATTCTCTATGTCCATGGTGGACCGAACAATAATACTAAGTTTAAAGTTGCAACATGGTGTATTCAGTTTGAAGCACATTGCACAATATCTAGGAGAAAGACTAAGCAAATGCAGACCTACTTTGCTTCAGAAAGTTGTGGAACCTGCCACAGGCTGCACAACCATCAGGAATTACCTCCAGGCAGGCACGAATACAGCTTGCATTGAACAAGGGGAAGAGACTGTCCAAAGATCAAATTAGACCTTCCAGACCTAGAGATCTTCTATGATCATCTCAATGATTCAAAAAACCTATGGCCATCCCATCAAATAGATATAATCAGAACGAAAATGCAGTTTTCTATTGAATTAAATAATATGCCTTCAGGCAGAATTCTTGGATATATCACATTCTCAAAAAAGTCAAAATCACTGTAAAATTATTTCATAAAACTACATGCAAAATTCGTTAGTAATTCCATAAGAAATTGTGTGTATAGGCAGATTGTGCTATAAGTTAAAAGCTACCATCCATTAGGAAGATATTAAATGTGACAATGTAAAACATGCTTATGAAGACACAGAGACACTACTCAACTGTAATGAAGACACAGAGACACTACTCAACTGTACCAGAGATCTTAAATTATGGAGAACCCTTATCATCATCTAAAAATTTAGAGGAATACCAATTCAGAATACCTGGAAAGGAAAAATGTTTCTGCAAATCAGATCCCTGTCATTAGCAATCATGTTAGAGAAGACATGCTGTTTGTGGGAGTCTGGAAACTCAGTCTAAAGAGCAACAACACCATGTTGTGACTGCCCTGCCTTCACCTTGGCTGGCCACAGTGCAAGTAGAAAAGACAGTGAATTTAAAAGAATGGAATGAAAAGACCATCTTTAACTTTATCACGTATCCAAAAAAGAAAAAAAAAAAAAAAGAAAAAGAATCTCAAATTCATATACAACAGCAATGACAACAAAAAAAAGAGAACGCATATCTTCATTTCCGCTGAAAAATTACCTCATTCTTCCATACCATCCTATCTACATGGCTTGAGACAAAATTTAAAAATTAATGTGCTGTGCACACATGTGCATGCTGTGCACATACCAGGATGAAGAAGAGGGGAATGAAAAACCAAAATATTTTTACTGCAAGCTAAACCTCCTAGGTTCTCCTAGTGTTCAGTGTTAAGCCAACATCAGATTTCTTGAATGGGGAAAGAAATATTTATGGTGCAGTATTTATACCTTAGTCAAAAGCTCCAACAGGAAGGCAGCAAAATTCAAGTTAAATAACGACACAGTTTTGTAGGAAGCCATATGTCTTCTACAATACCAAACAAAGATGCCAGTAACAGTTAAAGATGCTCTGAATTTTACAGCCAAGCATTACACAACACTAAAAAGCTAAGAATCTGCTAGCCCAAAAGACTACATTAATCAAGAGGAAGCATAATGAAGAGCACCCTGTTTCTTATATGATTAAAAAAAGAAAAAGACAGAAAAAAAAATCAGGTAAATTATAAAGAACAAAATTAAAATATCAAATAAATGCAGCAAAACTAGAGAGACAGTAACAAAAAAAATCCCACAGGGAACTGCAAAACATTGGGCATGAGAACCAGCAAAATATCTAACAAAGTGATAAAGCTGTCAATATTAAAAAAAAAAAAAAAAAAAAAAAAAATGAAAATAACTACCAGGAATGGAGAAGATTTGAGTTACTGGCTATGCTGAGTTATGAAAGGTCCTAAGGAAGAGGAAAACACAGAGCATCAGTGAATATATCTGTGATCTGTGATGCTCTTGAATTACAACCTAAAAAAATAAAAATGATGAAATGGCACAGGATATCTTCCACTAGGGCTTAAACATTGGAGTTTAAAAACAAGAAAGATGACCACAGCCTCCTCACATAAATTACTGGAGTAAAGAAGTCAGAGACCAGCTCTAGCAGTAAACAGTGAAGGCAGCCCAGCAACTATAACTTGCAATGGTTTCCAACAGAATAATATCTTCATGCCTACAAGGTTGACATTTTGAAGATGTCAACCTTAAGTCCAAAATTTGCCTTCCAATATGAAGGTGAATCTTGTAACAATTGGAAGGACAAGCAATCAAATCTATCTTAGAGTTTACCCCGTCTTGAATTTTAATTCAAATAACAAGTACAACCAAAATAAAATAAAAAAAGCCATAGACTCATCAAATGGTTTGGGTTGGAAGGGATCTTCAAAAATCATTTAGTCCAAATCCCCCTGCCATCTTTCAAGAGATCAAGTTATTACAAAGCCCTATCCAGCCTACTTTTGAACACTTCCAATGATGGGTTTTCCACCACTTTCCTTCCTCCAGTGCCTCACCACTTTCATTGTAAACAAATTCTTCCTTATGTCCAATCCAAAATTACCCTCTTTCAGTTTAAAACCAATGCCCAATGCTCACTACAGGCCTTGGTAAAAAGCATTTCTCTGTCTTTCTATAAACCCCCTTTATAAGCTGAATGATGTATGTATGGTGCAATCTACCTCTTTTCAAGTAAACACTAGAAATGGAAAAGCAAACATAACGAAGGCTTATGGCCCGCCCCTCATGGAAAAAAAAGAAGAAAAAAAGCAAAATAAATACTATTGGTCCTTCAAAAAATCTCTGCCTATGTAGGCTGATGTGCCTTCATTTGCATCTTGAGTGAATAGTTATGAAAAAGCACAGGAGGCTCCTTCATGGAGCCAGTCTCACTAAAGCAGTAAAGTGTATCTCAAGGAGCCCTGTCAAACCTGATGCCCTGCCTAAAGAGGCTTTCTTTTGGATGATACCAAGACACTTGTGTTTACTGATTTGGTTAGATATTTAACATACCAGGTCTTCAATGAAACAAACATCATTGCTTTTCCTAGAAAAGAAAATTTATTATGCTTATGCTGTGGCAGTTCTTTAAATTGCTAAAGTGTATTTAACATTACAAACTGGAGCAAAGGTGACTGCCTCATGGTCTCCCTGCAGCCAAGGGGAAGAGTTCAGAGTAAATTCCAATCTTTTCAGCACATGAAAACCAAGCAGGCTTCTTCATTCCTAATCTTGGCTATTTGAGCTTTGACTTTTCACTCCCCATAAACCACTCAAGAAGTATAGCACAGGCATAGCATTTATTGACCCATTTGAACAATTAAGTCAGTTTTAATCTTTGAAAACCTCCTAACCCTTTTCAGCATGGTTGGTCACCTTGAAACTGGTATCACAGAAGGAAGGTTATAAAACAGAAGGCAAGATCAGCAATCAAGCAGGGATTTTATGGTATTATCAGTGAGTGTGAAGTTTGCCACCTCAAGTCAAGCTCCCTGGGTTAGCACATGCCTTCAAGACACATGGTCCTCAGCACTGCAGGGAAGGTACTGCCTCCTTCAGGAAATGCACTGCCTGCTTCTGCCTGCAACCTGCCAATCCTCCCAGCCAGAGCGGGGGGGGGGGGGGGGGGGGGGGGCGGAGATCAGTCTCCTCAGTGTGTGGCTGTGTTTGGCACTCTAGAATGTACAGAGAACCTTTTGGTGAGTAAAATCCTTCAGGACTGCAATTGGGCATGGCTCAAGAAGATAACACTCCACTTTGTGAGGTGTAAGTTGTTCCACAAAAAGCTAAGTCTAATTCCTAGACAGCAGGCTGTACCTTTCCAGCTATGCTCTAAAAAACCATGCCACATAAGCATGTTTAAAAGAACCAAAGGCAAAAAAAGCTTTTAGTTTCTGCATTAGCTAGCAACAGGTGTACTTGAACACTTTTAGATTTTCCTATTTCTGAAGCACTTCATATAAGCACTCACTACTCTCCTCTGAGCTAAGCAAATATTAGCAGCAGCAACCACTGGCATATACCAACTCACCACTGTGTTAGGAAAATGATTTAAGAGCAAGTAAAAGCCCTCAAAGCTAGAAGATAACTCTTCAGTGAAAATTAAATAGATATTTTACTGTTTGAATGGTTAAATGAACAATACCTGTCACCAGACAAATTTGGACAGATATTAATAAAATGAATGTCCTGCTAAAGGGGAGGCTTATAATACAGTGCATTTGTTTACTGTGTCTTATCAGTATTACAGTTTCCATAGAAACAGGAGAGAGAAAATTTTAGCGCTGGGCTACAAATTCTAATGATCTTTGGTAAAGAATCATTATATATATTGAGTGCAAATACAACTCATCAGAAAGATTTACACTCAGGTATATTGATCATTGATCACTAGTCCAAATGGAAAGATGCTCATGGCTGTAGATGATTTCCAAGTCTTTAGGGTAAGGAAAGAAAGGACACATCTTGTAACATGTGATATTAATAGTCCATGCCATGCTGATCCTTCCTCTTCAGCTTTTCAGCTTTGTATTGCCTCCTCCAACTGCCCTCCAAATTAGAAGGGGAGCAAAAAGTATTGAAGCATTTTCAATATATACATGCCTTTCCCTGAAGCTTATCTTATCACTTACATTTATAATCACCTGCAGCTTAAACCATGATGTAATTTCTTATGCCTTGTGGGCTGATTTCTGTGAGTCACAATTTCCAAATATATTTGTGAAGGTGGTTCATGAATTTAACTTCTGTCAGCTGAAGCCTCCAGCATTGTTCTGTCCATGTTCAGTATGGAGGCTCATGGCTCACAAGTTTTAATGGTATAGTACAGAGGATCAGTCCTTGGTTTATAAAGGACATTCAAGAAGCCATTACATAAGGTAAGAAAAACCACAAATGCCCCCATAACTTTTTGTCATCCCCTCACTATTCTTTGGTAAGTTTAGGTTTCCTATATATACCACTGAAAATCTGCAGATGATTCATCTCCAGGATTTGCTGTCAAATGAGCACAGTTGTGAGTTATGCTTCTAGTAGTTTCCCTAGTACTGTACTCTTACCCTCACCTCTTCCTTGATTTTAAGCTGTGTCCAGGTAAGACCTGGGGAATTCTGGGACAGCAGCTTTGGCCAACTACATATTCAAGCTCTCTCACTTAATCATTTGACTATCTAAGTCCAGCAAAGCAACACAATAAAATTAAACAACCTACAAGTGACAACATGCATCTAATCTTGTACAATTACTTTCACAGACATACTGAAATATCAGCGTCCTTTATGGTGAAACATCTTCAGTTTCTCAGCTCCTTCCTTGCCCCAATGATCTTTGTGCAAAGAAGGATAAGCTAATGTTTCAGGTTTTGCTATTCCCAAGCTCTTCCCCTGCTTTTCCCTGCCTAACAGCGTCACTCCTCTTGGCTGGCAGATTGGGAGAGATTCTCTGGAGGTACAGCTGGTGTCTTAACCAATGCACAGTCATACTGAGATGACTAAACCACATGCATGGAAACATTTGCTACCATTTAATCTCAAGTGCAGAGGGTGCAGCACTGCCTCTGGTAATATACTTCTACAATAAGCACCACTAAAGGCTTTGGGGATCATATGCATTATTGATGCAGAAATGTTTGATATTTCCCATTGTGACTGAAAGGAGACAAGTGGTTAAATTGCTTCCTGTTGTGCATGACTGTAGACATTAACAGCTGTTATTTATAGCTCCTATAGTATCCCAAAAGGCAAGAGAACCACATCATACAGCATTACTACAAATAAAATCATTCTAGCAAAGTAAATCATTTTAAACATAGAGAATATCACTGTAGAATAGAAAGCATGAACAGCTCAGATGTTTTGATAACAAAATGTATGTGTTAGTACTCCCACCCAGCCAGCTAATACAAGCAGATTTAGGAAGGACAGGAAAAAAAATGTACATTAATAAAGTCAGCTGAAAGAAAAAAGGTACATCTGGGAAAAGTGTCCACCAGTACATCAGTGGAAGGGGGATGTCCTTTTCTGGAAAATGCAAAACTAGAATGAAAGAGAGCCCTGATGGTTTTAATCATGGACCTGCTTGCATGCTACATCTCTTTTAAAGTGTTATTCTATCCTAGGCAATTAAATACTAGTCCAAAACATGAGGCAGACTATTCCAAATTAAGAAACACGCTTTAGAGCAGGCAAAGATTGTTCAAGCATCTTATGAAAATAAAAGTTATCTAACACTGAAGGCATCTTAGATACAGAACCCAATTCCCCATACTTTCCACTCTTCTAGTAAAGAGGAGTGGGAGGAGTGGGAGGCAGGTGAAAAAGGACAAAATAAAGCAAACAAGAGTTTCATAAAACAGATTTCTTCTAAGAAGTTAGCAATGTGAGTTCTAGTCCTTATTTTTTCTAACTTACATTCTTTTTTCAAGAAAATTTTCATGATAAATTCCACTATTCCCACAAACCTGAAAAAAAAGTTTTGCTCCCTAAAACCTTGAAGAACTTCCACCAAATTGCAGGATTGTGATACAAATGATGTGAATCTGGAATAAAAGACTGGTGGTCACTTCCAATGCTGTTTTGATTGCTTACTCTTCTCAGGACTGGGTGTCTTCAAAGCTCAGGAATGGATATCTTTTTAAGATAAGAATCTACTTACACAGTTAAATTGCAATTTAAAGGAAAAAGGAATATCATTAAAATGTTGAAAAAATGGTAGCAAATAAAACATGTCCATTACTTCTATACTTTGCACAACTGACTTATGTATGATTAACACATGCCAGCCAAGAGGTCTGTTCTTGCTTCAGAGGTGCCTCAATACGGCTGGAGAGGCAGGATGCTACTGAAATGAGGAATGCAGATACTTTTGTGTAGGCACCCCTGAGAGCTTTAAAAGGTGAGGGAATAGGTTTTTTGGCTCACAGTCAAATTTCTCTAAGGGTAATGAAATATCAGTGTGGTCTACTGAACCCACGTAAAACCGATTAATTCAAATGTCCTTCAGCATTACAGCTCTATTCCTCTGAGCCCTATAAGAATTCCCTACGCTTCTTGCCATTAAGTTATAGTTGTTCTATAAAAACATACTAACAATTTTCCTTACTCACTGTATGAGTAGAAATGTCTGTATTTTGATTTCTCTGCTCAATTACACACTCTTTACCTCTACCCACACACTGCGCTGTGTTGGCCAAGACATACCTTTTGGCAGTGAACTTCAAAACCACATTCCTCCGCAAGAGAGTGCCCGTGTACAGCACACTCGCACACTCAGAGGCCCTCAGCCCACGTGATTTACATACTGCCTGGGCAACCGTTTCACAAATAGATGAAAGCACAAAAAAATAAAAATCCCGAACTGTGGCATATATAAACCAGTCATTCTACATACAGCTTTCATTTATCAGGACTTACTCACACTATTAACATGGCCAGTTATCAGAGCTGCCTGCAGTTTCTGTGTCTGATGATGCACATTTCTCTCTTCCTTCAGCAGCTGAGCTGTACACATTGGAATGCTTTACAAAACATTTCAGAAGTAAAGGTCAAGTAAGCTTTCTTGAAAGGGACACTGTTTTCTGGAGAGAATTTCCTTCCTACACATTTTCAGCTACCAGGACTCAACATTAGGCAAAGAGACTGCAAACATGCGTGCCCCACGTGTCCCTCTAGAATTAAGCCTCACCAAGTCAGGATTCTTTCTTCAGTCCCTGTTTCCCTCACACATATGAGGGTAAGACTGTTAGAAAGTGCTATTTTACAGCTAAGGGTTTACACCCAGTCCCAAGAGCAGAGGGGTTAGGCAACACTTGCCTTTCAGGAGAATGTATTTTATCAATCTTAGAACATTTAATGTGACATCTAAACATCAGTGAAGTATTTTGTTCAGTGTTTTGGTTTTAAGACTACATAATTTTGGGTGAAGCAAAACTGTGAGTTCTCATAACGGTAATAACAGTGGAAAAACATTTCCCTGGATGAGTTAGTGGTAGTAGAGGACCAGGAACTCCAAAAAGGTTTTTGTACTATGCTTGCAACAACTAGGACACTATGCAAAGACTGAAGCAGCAGCGCTGTGTGCTGTGATCAGTCTTTTTACACCACAAACAGAATGGCATAGAGGTCTGTGCCAGCTGGAGCCTTTAAACATTTTTATGCTCACACATATCCAGAGTCTTCTAGCCTGTCCAATTATTTTAAATGGACTAATATGTGTTGATTAGTTTTATAGCTGTCTTGATACTGAAGTCTGAGGTCCTATTGGTCTTGAGGAAATAGATCTGGCCCCTTTGAAGTATGAGTCTAGCCCAAACTGCCTATATTTTCATTCTCATGGAGACCAGATTTTAGTGTGTCGAGATGAACAATCCCAGGTACATACAGATCCAATAAGGTAGTCTTCTGGCTAGCTTGAGATGGAAAGTGCATAGTTCCTTATTCTAGATAGACATCTAGCAGTACTAAGTCTAAAATGGCCACTGGGTATTGCCACACAACGTTTCATCAACTTACTCTGAAAGAGTCCAGTTCTTCCTTCTTCATCCTCTTCTGGTGATCTCCAACACTCTACAGAGTCATGGTAATAGGTATTGCTTGTAACAGCTCCAATAATGAGTGTTATTAATTTTTTGCATTTGCAGAAGCTGGCATCATATGCCTATCCAACTAAAAGCAAAACAACCTTGACACCAAGGTAAGAGAACTTCCGGATTAACTAGAAGATTAAGAAAATATTTATCCTTCCTTTATTTTCTCCCCTCTAATTCCCATTTCCATGGAAACTGAGCTGGAAAGTACCAGCAGGCAGCCTGCAGCTGAACATCTGAATGAGAATGCTTATGTTTAACTCAGCAAGCAGACAGCAGGTGAAATCTGCAGGAACTGTCTAAAATCTATAGCTACATCTTGAAAGCAAAAGGACAACTTCAGTTCCAGCAACAAACTTCTAAAGAGGATGATATAGCACCCCAGTGAATATTCTTGTGTGGCAGCAGTTGATAATATGTCTTCCTCTTTGATAAAGGAGGATATGATAGGAAAAAAAATCTTTATCACAATGGCGCAAGGCAAGAATTCATCACAATTAATTTAATACTTCAAAATGTTCAGATGGAAGATAATATGGTAGTGAATATGGTAAAGATATTTTTGTAACAGGACTTTGGCTTCTGAACATTATGCTGTAACTCCTTCTGTCGAATCAAACTGGCTGCTGTACAGTTCATATACATGCATTGTCAGCCCAGTCATCTGGATGACTCTTCTTACAAACATCCATTGCATTACAATAAATAAATATATAAATATATATAAAAATTCACTAGCAGGCAGCAACATATTCACTAGTTATAAAACACATTGGTTTTGAGCATTAATTCACTCTACTTGTCTTTCAAAATCTAATAAGCTAACACAGTTGTAGTTAAAGAAAAGAAAAAGCTATGTTAACTTCTTTATCCAATTTAGTAAATTTTAGTGCAGGAATTCTATTTAATACCACCTTAGATTTTTCTGCAGTTCAATATTTGCTGTTCAAGCGACAGGAAGAAAAGCAAACAAGAAAAGGATGAAACATTCCTGTCTTAGGCTGCATTTTACCCAATGAAGTGATTGGTTATTATTAAATTCCTGGGTTTGTATATAAAGCAATTACCACTCTCTCAAGAAGATATTACTCATTCTTTGCAGAAAACAGAACATTGGTCACACTTTTTTCAGTGCAATTTTAGGCAACGCAGTGGACAAAAGAGGATGATTATAATGAAGGATTTAGCATTTTGCGCAAGTTCAATATCAGCACACAAGAGCTGACCTGAAAATGGGTTATGAAGAAACTTGAGACAGCATCAGTCCTTTTTCCTTTTTTTTTTTCCTAAGAGTGTTGCTCAAAGTTTAAGAGAGCTATTTATCAGAATCAAGTCAGCAAGATAACTGCAGATGCTCTCTATTGTACCTATGTTCTCCTTCAGGATGAGAGGGGAAATTCAAGATTAAAGCGTCAAAGACTGAATCAGCCCAAGAAGCTGCGAGTGACTATTGATTCATTTCTTCCTTTGGGATCTTCAGTGGAGAAAATGAGCCCAAATTCGCAGTCCGCCACATATCAAACTCACAGCTGCAATGGAAAAGGATAGTGTAGAAGCTGTTTGTGCAATTTCCTCACATGATTGAAAACTAATCATTGCGTATCAAGAGCACAACAGAGACAGACAAAATACACAGCTATCAGCATCTCCGCAATGCAAGAATGTCCATTTAACAGCTGCAGCAATGTAAAAATCACATTGAGTGCCTTCTGTTAAGGAGTTCTATTATGTTTTACTTCATCAACTATATTTGTGCACACCTTGAGGATCATTTATTGTGCTAGATCAAGATACAGGTAGTCCTGGGATAAGCAAAAATCAAACTTTAAATAATTCACTTTTCTGCTCTAAGACTGCTTAAACACAGAATACACAAAAGCATAAGCTTTCAGATATATTTCCTTTTTTTATTTGCATGAAATTTTCCACAGCTAAACAACCCACATGTACTGCCTGAAGAGTTCTATTTCAAGCAAGACGAGAAATAAAAATAAATTTAAAAAATACATACATTTAAACAAAAAGCAACCCCCACCAGGGTACATTGATTTCTCTGTTTCAAATCAGCATTCCTAATCCCTCAATTTTTTGGTTTGTTTAGGAATGCCAAAACATATTGCATTTAATGGCTATCTTCATTCTAAAGGTAGAAACCAAGGGCACTGCTCATACTGCACAAACAGCTCTCTTATCCATTACCATATCCAAGAACCATATTAAGAGAGGGAGGAAGGACAGCCTTAGCATCTGCCTAAGGTTTACAGAGGTGATTTTCCAGTAATGGAAAGGACTTCTGAATTGGCTGAAGATTCCTCAGTAATGGGGGATGGATCATTGCTGGAAAAGGGAATATGAGCTGACTGCATGTGTACACAGAGGGTGGTGGCTGTCCATCAGAAGAGGTGGGTTATTTCTCCCAGCTGGAGCTGGAGAGAGAGAGGGTTATAATTCAAGAAAAGAAGCAAGCTGCTCCCCACCTGGTCATTACTACATTCACACTGTTTCCCCTTATGATCTTGTTACTAACTCATGTACAGAGCATGTAGCTGCTTTTCTTCCAATTAACTTTATAATTGCTAATGCATCCAGTTGTTGCTGTCTGGTTAGGAGATGGAAAGAAACTAAGCAGGGCCATCAATTCAGTTCTGGTTATGATTCTGGTTATTCTGGTTCATCAATTCATATGGTTATGGCATATAAGATGGAAGTGTAGAATAAAGGTGTCTGGTCTGGGATCTTTTGCTTCTTGAGTAATATAGTATGTGACAAATGCTGTTTCCGGATACCAGCTAACACAATAACAAGCACACATTGTGCCAGTGCATGCTATATGAACTTTTAGTTAAGTAGTGAAAATATCATTAATGGAAAGCCATAGAAAACCAAATACTTAAAAATTGAAACATCAATGTCTGTTAGCAAAGCTTAATGCAAACTAGTTGTATTCAGTGTTTTACTTAGAGAATTAGATTCTGTAAAGGCTTTACACATTTGAAAATTAATCATTCTTCAACATTTGAAACACTTAATCTCATTAAATATGTATCTTCTTCCAAAACTACATTGCTATGGAATGGCTGAATTACGTTTTTTATGCTGCCTTTTGAAAGTCTTTGCAAAATATATTTTTATAGCTTAGTTATAAGCACTGAGAATTAGTTCACAGTAGATGTATTAACTCACCATCACCACCAGAAGGAGATCACCACTCCCATGTACCTATCTTTCCATGCATGGCTCTCTTCTCTAGTTTACAAATACAGAATACCAATACTGACGAGGTGTGGTCACTTCAAACTCCTACACAGCGTAGGAAGGGACAGTGAGATGTGCAGTTTTCTAGAGAACAGCCAATCAGGGACATTATTACTTGTCAGGCTAATTGCATATATTCCCCTAAAATCAAACTTAGGTCTGAAGGGCAGCCAGACAAAAGGCTTGCCTGGCAGCACTGGTCCCAGAATTCCCAAGGGCTCATTTCTTTCCCTGTGGTGCAGCTCCAGTGCTGATTGCATGCAAGAGTCTGGTCATGGGGGTACTCTTGAATGAGGAGCCCAGGAACACCAAGCTGCCTACACTTGAACTGTTGAATACCTGTAAGTGAAGAAACTGCTACTGCCTCTCTCCCTTTCGCTCATGCTACTCCATACAGCATCTTGTTTTTCCTTAATTGTTTTGTCAGTCTCATTATGTGGTTCTTCCTCTCTCTCTTCTCCCATCCCTCCACATAGTCCATTTCTCCTTATCCTTCTCTATTTATTAGGAACAACACCCAAACCTGCACATTGCTCAGGTTCTCCAAATGTCAACAGCTGAACACAAACAGACCTAAAGATCACAATCAGGTAATTCTCCTGGGGTCATTTACTGATAGTGGAGCTGGACAAGATTATGTATGATGCTCATGTATATATTTGAATGCAAATAGCACATTCCACATTTACACAAATTTACTTAATTTCTTGGTTTTAGTTTGGACTAGTTGATTTCGACCTAAAATCTGACAAGACAAAGGTTCATTTGTCTCGAGCAGATGCAATTAATCAAGCTGTGATTCAGTCATTCCTTTACTCCAAAAAGGAGGTGAAAAATCCCACATGTCCTGTCTGAACTCTCCTTCTCTCTGCCAAATGTTTAAACACTGTAAATGGGAGAAGTGGAGGAAAACAGAACACATTTCATTTACTTTGCACCTGCTGGCAATTCCCCATTATATAGTAGGTAAGCACAAAAAAACATACTTCAGCAGTCACACAGACACAATAGAACTTACAGATATTTTCACACATAAGTGTGCTTCAGTTCTACAGCAGCTGCTACGTACCAAAGCCTGATAGGTTTCCTCTTCAAAGAACTTAGTTCAAAATTTTCAAATTTTACACTAGCATGCTCCTTCTTTCTTTCTTATGTCCAAATGAAGGCATTATTGCAGGTGACTGAGATTTTAGATAAATGGTTTTCTTGATATTGGTTGTAAAGGCATATTATATACCCTCTTCAGATAAATGGCCAGTCTTACTGCACAGCTCCAGGCCAGCACTTCATATAACTCTGGCTTCGAAATCTACATGATACACTTCTATTTAAGTTAAGAAGAGTTTGTTTGTCAATGGAATTTGGATCAAGTTCCTATATTAAAAATAAAAGGAAAAAAAATAGTAGGCATAAGATGTGAGCAAAAGAGCACACAGACTGAGCTGAAGCCATTACACCAAGCCTAAATTTCAGGAATTCTTGAAATTATTCTGAAGGCCAAAGTCCATCTGCAATTTGTTTGCTAATTATAAACTTTCAAATTCTTGCTGGAAGGGGTGTAATATTAACTATCTTACTAGAGTACTTCTATCACGTTTACAGTCTAAAATGGAAATCAGATTTTAAATTTCATTTGAACATTGGCAGGTAACCACAAATCCCACTATAGTTCAACACAGTTGTCAAGTTCTCTCTGTAATTACCTTTAGTGCAAACTGTGCCTGGAATACACGTAATAGCAAGCCAAGGAGCAAGCTGGTTTGTTTTAATGGTACCAACTGGGGGAATAGGTTTGCAGGTTTAAGAAATGCCAGCAATCACATATATTTTATTAAGAAGATATAGGAAAAAAAGCTATATTTTTTTTCCTACCTCTCTAAAATTAATCTGTCAAATCATACCCAGAGTTGGATGTGCAGTCACTTTCATTCAATTTACAGTATTTCTGAAAGGATTTTAAAATTTATTTTAAAAGAAATTATTTTTCCTGTAATAAAAAAATGCAAAATTAAATCATGGCTTTCTTCTCTTCCAATATCATTCTCATCAATTTATTTACTCTTGCACAAACATATTACTCTAAGTTTCTTCCTGCACAACAATAAGGTATTGTTAGTGATACTGCTTCTGTCTATTCCTTTAGTCTACTCCTCTACTCTGAAAAATAAGCATAAGGCAAGCATTTATCTGCGGTCAGAGCTATGAGCAGCTTAATTCTTAGTACTTTTGATTCAACAGGGCCAGACTGCAGACTCCAGTATTAAACTTTTTCTTGACAAAGTAGTAACTTTATAATTAAAAACATAGAAATGTTTCAGAAGTTCATACGAATAACTTTATAAGCAAGACCTGAGAGCAACCTCTACAACTGTGCCACCTCCAGAATATTAACAGAATACATAAAATCTTCACATGAAAGCTGGTAATTTAAACAAAATATCCAAGGTAATGCTCTCTACAAGATAATTGACCATAAATAGCAAACAAGACTTCTCTATATTTCTGTTGGTGTTTCTCCAAATCATATTACAATATTAACTCATTAAGAAAAAAGTTTACCTGTGTTCCTGTTAGGTAAAATACAGCAATGCTTCTGCAGTATGCCAGGCAGAACCTGTGGCAACAAAGAAACATTTAATGTTAATTTAGTGTTAATGGATATATATATATATTTAACATCATAAGAAGAAAAGCCAGAGATTGCCAGAATGCTGCATTTGCTGCATCTGATCAAGCTTTGTGCTCTCAAACTGAATCCAAATTAACTATCATGTGATGTAAAGGTGAATTTTGTTCATCAGGAACTGCATACACAGAAGAATCTTGCAAAATTAGCTCGTTACTAGCTGCCTGTAAAGTTAGTTTCACATTCTCCCATTATTATATTAGAAGTTGATTAAAAGAACTTAAGATCATACTCAAGCATGCTCAACTCAGATAGACAGTATGTTATCAATCAGTGATGCTGCTGTCCCTGATTTCACACACGTGGCCCTGGGGTTATGGCATCCAGCTTGTTGTAGACCACTCAGGTCTGAATTCCAAAGCACAGCATTTTGCTCTCCACACAGCCAGTTCCAAAGGACAACATAAAACTCCAGAAGGTTAAGTAGGAAACTCAAGGGAATGGGGACAGAGCAGATCCACATTTTGTGGTTCACCACATCCACCATGGTGCAATGTTTCTGGCAGCCAGTGAGAAATGCTGCAGAAGCTGACCACCACCACCACTGGCCCTTTCCCACAGGCAGGATCTCACCTTTCTTCACAGATTTACATATTAAATTCACCAATTTTGGTGCGGACAATGAGCTTTGTACTCCTACCAACAGCAACCTATACTTAAAGCACCCAATACTTAATTTTAATCTGACTTTAACATCTAGAATTTGCACCCTAGACAATGATATCAGCATCAGTAAAATTGTAGCCTAAAGTTTAATGGCTTTTCTTTTGTTGTTTCTGAGAAAAAGCCAATTAAAAATCATGCTCTAAGATGGCTTCTTCAAATTTACCCTTGAACATGCACCCTTTAAAGTCTGAAATGTAAAAGAAAGAAACCATTTAGTTTCTACAGACAGCAGGTCAGCACCACCACTGTCAGGAAATCCTGGGCTTCCAACCTCTTAGAAAACCCCAAGCACCACCACAGCTGGCATTAAGTTCTGAAAATCCAGGAAGTAAAATATTTTAGGGAATAGAGACATTTCTATTTTTCCCAAAGACTGCTATTGCTGTTTGGCCAAGATGAATAGCCAGGGATGAGACTGCTCAGACCCAGAAATGTGCAGCCCCTGCGGCAGTGCCGCACATCCCCAGCCCTCCCTGCAGGACTTTTCCAATACTCGTTTTCAGAACATCCAGGAGGGTGGACACTTCAGCCTGTGTGTCCTCCAACAAAACAAGCTGAAGTCTTAAGAACCTTGCTGCACCATGTTTTCTCATGAATGCACACATGCAGAGGCAGGGCCATTGCAAAACACTGGTTTTATTGCCATTATTACTTCAGGAGTCAGTCTGTGGCCAGAAAGTCTCTCTGAACAAAAAGCAATGGGTACAACTGACAGGGATGAGAACTGTCTCCCCATCCACCTCACCTAAATTTTACACAAGGCATGGTATTTAAATGTAAGCTTTTACAAAAGTAATTCACTAGTTTTGGCATTATTCTAAAGCTAAGCTTGTGGATAAAAAGTAAAAAAAACAATCAGCTTGCTTTACCTTGCTTCACAGGCAGCAGGCAGCTTGTATTTTGCCAAGAATCAATGGCAGAAATAACAATTTTCTGAAAACTACACTCACCATTCTACAGTGTTTCTTACATTTTAGAATTTAATAAAATCCAGTAATTCTTGGAAGTACAATGTCATATGTACAAACTACAGCATTTTCCTTATGGGCATGGATATAAATAACAGCAGTCTTACAGGCATTGAAAGCATAAAAAATTAGAAGCAGAGAACAAAGAAATCCTAAAATGAGCTGAGACAGTCTTTCAAAGCAGTGTAACACAAAGATAGAATTTTAAAAACATACTGTCTTACTCAGACATAAAGTAACATTTAGTTCCTCAGGAATCTGTCACATTTTCTTCTCCACACGCATGAACGATGAAGAAGCATTATGAATTTATTATGAGCTCCGAGTTAATCAAATTAAGACTGAAATTAAAAGTAGAGGAAAAAAAAAAAAAGACAGGTCTGAAGTTGGAATACGACTTCAATGGGAGAAAAAAAAGCTCCAGAAAACAGTTTACCCTTCCTGGTAGACTGGATATGGATAAAAGAACAGACATGAAAAAACCACAAAAAGCATTTATTTGCCCCTTTCCTTCATACTTTTTAAGTGCTAAATAGGCAAAGACGATGGCAAAGTCTTAAACAATGCTTCCTGCTCCCCAGCCCTTTAACATGTTTACCCTGCACAAAGCCAGTTTCTGGCTGCTAGGAGTTTGATATCAACCTCCCACTTACTTATCTACAGTATACAGATTTTTACACTGTACCCATCTCCATGGTATCCAAGAGCCTTTTCACACTGCTCTCCTCCCACTTTCTCCCCACTTTGTTTCTCTCCTCCCTAGGGAAACTGACAGGAGAATTCCTCAGCAAAACTGTCACCTTTCCCTCTACAAGCATCTCCTTTCCCCTGCTGCTTTCCTTTCATTCATTTGCATCCTGTAATACCCAGTTTGCTGCTTAAAATGCCTAAAATGCCTTATCAGTCTCAGAGATTTTTCTCTAATTTTACAGAATATCCTTAAATTATTTTTTTTCCTCTTGGTTGTTTGAAATTTACCTACATGAGCAATTTGAGGAAGAATCTTTACCCAAAGCAGACTTGGATTGGTTTCTGCTGTAGAAATCAAAATATGTGAGCAACTGGAAAGATTTACATGCGGAGAGGAGGGGGAAAAAGGCAAAAGAGAAACATGTTTCAATGATATTAACTGATGATTTAACCTTCAGTTGTTTTATAAGCTCTCAGCTGGGAGTTAAGGCATTGCAATACTAAATTAAAAATGGACTCATAGATGCAGAAACAAAATATATAATACAGCAGGTGGTATGTCCTTCACATCAAGGTGCTTCCCTAGCAGTAGGCAAATTAACTTTGGTCAATGGTATACAGCTAGACAGTCACATGTAGCAGAAACATGGTCTTTGCTTATGATGCCAAGATGAAAGCATCCTCAAAGTCAGTGAAAAATACTAATTGTTGTGATTGGATATTGATTTGGATGTATTTACATTTGTTTTCATTATAGGTTGCTGTGCTTAGGGATATATAAATATCTACCTGTCATAATCAGCGTTCAAATTTTAACCTGTAGCTATACATAATATAGGTATTCAGACAGCCCCTCAGAGCAGCACAGGGTAGCTACAGAGCTGATTTAAGTTTAATAAAGTTTTTTATAAGTTTCCTTGGATACTTTCCTTCAATATCTTTAAAATAAGACAGATAAGTCCTTTGAGTGTTCAGTACACAACTTTTTTTTTTTAGAGTGATATGACAAGAACTAGAATTTATTCCTAAAAAAACAATTTAAGTTTGGAAAGTATTAACTTCAAACCCACTAAAAATCCCCACTTTACAGAGAAGCAGAAATGTGAAGCAAAATAATTCTTGTGTGCAAAAAAGCCTCTGTGAAATGGATATCTACTCACTTAAAAGGATCTGCTTCACAAAGACGATCAGGCCTCTCTTTGGTACTGAATGATAAAAATGTTTTGCTTTCTACTCCATTTATAATTGGACTGCTAAAATAGCCATAGAAAAATGAGCTAGATACTATTTTTCCTTCTCCATTTACATTTTTTTCTGCTAAAAATTGAGTCAACTGAAAATGAACGTTTCACAGGTCCAAATTTGCAGAACACCCAGCTCAGGAGTCCGAGTGCTCAATAAGAGAAATTTAAGGCAGAACTTAACAAGGATTTATACTGCGATTTGAAACTTGCCAGAAGGAAAGAAGTTCAACTTGAATTTCAGGTCCAAGATGAGACAATATTTTTCTGCTTTTTACATCCGAGAAATCCAGTGAACCCAAAGATGAAAAAGTCAGAACATTCCCTTTTTAGGCATGCCAGCCTAAAACAGGTCCTGTTTGTGGCCCTTGTGTTCAACCATTTCCAAGGACTGCCTCTGAAAGAGCCCCCTATGCTCCAGACCTCCCTCCCCACAAAACTATTACAATTAGGATGTGAAGCTTTTTGATTGCAAGAATATGGTCGCATTCAAGAAGAAAATGTGTCAAAAACATACTGGGAAAATCCACATCAATTTATAAAATTTCAGAGAAAAGCGATTCCAGAATGTGAGATTTACTCATGCACTGATGTTTGCAAAGAAATACTCCATTGGCACAGTCAGCCACCAAGTGTGTCTTGCATCTTCTATTTAAAGAGTATGGTACTAGAGACAATTCAGGTTAGATATTTGGGTGTGATCTCGTGAGTTGCTATCTTTCTGTCTTCCAAACCTTGTGTCATTTTGGAAAAGAGAGGCACCTCCTAGACCTTGCTATCTACACTGCTCTGTGCTAAGCACTCCTGCCTTCCTACCATCCACACAAGCCTCATGCAATTAATTGTGTCTGTTTTCATTCTAAGGATCACATCCATTCTATCTCTGTATTTGGTTTTCCTTATATTTGTCTCAGGGCTTTTGTTTTAGGAAAAAATTCTTTGTCAGCTACTACAGAAGGGCTTTGGAATAATGCTTGTCACTGGATCTTAAACCACTGGAAATTCTGTGCTCGTGCTTCTCTGAATGTCTTTTATTGCCTCCTGTCATTAAAGGGGTATATTTTTGTTTCATTTGTATTATTGTTTCCACCTATTTTGGGCTTCATACCTGAGGATTATAGATGTCTCTGTCCCATTCGCTCTGTTGAAGGGGAAGGAACCTCGCTGGAACCTATTCACTGGTGCTTCTTAAGCAGAAAAGAAGCATTTGGGATTACCTGCATTTGAGATTTGCCACTTATCTGGCAGGTCTGTAAAGATATCTGACTTCAGACAGAGTGTTAAAAGTAGTCAAGGTTTCCTGTTCACAAGCTGTTGGATGATACAAACAATCATAAATCAAAGGCTTATCATTACAGTATTGCCATAATTCATTCAGAGCAGACAGACTTATGCAGGATAACGGGAAATTGTTTTAAACTAAAAGTCGAGACATTTAGATTAGATAGTAGGAAGAAATTCTTTACTCAGAGGGTAATGAGGCACTGGAACAGGTTGCCCAGAGAAATTGTGGATGCCCTGTCCCTGAAAGTGTGCAAGGTCAGGTTGGATGGGACTTTGAGCACCAACCTACTCTAGTGGAAGGTGTCCCTACCTATGGCATAGGGGTTGGAACCAGATGATCTTTAAGATCCCTTCTAACCCAAGTTTTCTGTAATTCTATGATGATTCTATGCAACCAGGTGGTGAAGTGCTGCAGCAAGGCTGCTTGCCTCCCGACTGTAACAATACGCAGTTGGTTCAACCGACCAAAGCCAAATCTGAACTTCATAGCACTCCCACAAGCATAATTATGTTTGGTTAAGATTTTGAAGGGGTATCTAGGGAGTGTATCAACAAACAGCAGTTATCATTTCTATTCCTGTAAGAACTCAAAAGATAACCTTGTGCCTCTTCTGTGTCTCTTCCGTGCCTCAATTTAAGCTGTTATTGATACAACCTATGCCAGCATCAGGAACAGTTCCAAGTTACTCCTAAAAGCAGTCCTTGAAATATCTAGCTGTGGCAGAAGAGATCATCAGGACCAGTGGCACTTGCCTGCCCAAGGCTTATTCCAAAACTTATTTGTGTTCCCTGTCAGAGCAAGACCCCATTTGCAACGGCAAAACTGGCCCAAGAAGAACATACTAAGACTTGATTTTTTTGTCTGTCTGGTACTGCTGGAAGTAGTAGAGATTTTGCAAGACCTTTCAATCATTCCCTGTGAGCTGTCAGTTCCTCTGCCCTCCCAAGGAAACAACCTTTCCTCTTAGCTCCTGATGAGACGCACCCTGCTGCAAAGGCAGCCTGTGCCAAAATGTCTCCCACCCACGGCAGTGCCAGTGAGAAGCCTGTCTTGTCAGTTCATTTCATTATATTCTGATGAGATAGCCTAGACTTGTCCAATTATGCTTCCTCAAGATTTTACTGGATTTACAATTTTGCTATGGTCCAATTTCCAATTTCACATATACACTGATGAACATCCAATATCCAGTTTCACATATACACTGATGTTTTAATTTTTTTTTTCCAAAAGCTACTTTAATGTCAAAACAGAACTTGCTAATGATTTATCTGCTTCGTGGGGTTTTTTAGTAGAAGTATTTTCTTTTATCATCCTCTGCCTTAGCCACCATTCCCAATTAGTTATCAAGAACATAAATAAAACATGATGATTTTGTGGAAAGGAGAAGTTACAATGACAAGGAATAAATAAATAAATCATGTTTGCCATATATTAAACACTTTGGCATTGTATCAATGTATTTATCATCACACACCTTATCACATTTAAAAAGGTATATTGTGTTCTTTGCATTCTGAATAAAAGGAAATGTTAAAGAAGATGAATTTCAAAAATATTCTGAAAATATTACAATATCCATGCTAATATGTGTTCTTCAGATCGTATTATAGCTCAAAAAAATGCAACTTCTCTACAACCCTCTCCATGATTAAAGGAAGTACTGAGAGCAAAAACAGAAGGAACGTTTCCTTTGCAGAGTTTTCAACAAAAGGTGATAGACATTTAAGTAATGAGGAAATCATTGACTGCATTATCTACTTTTTTAATCTCAATCAAAACTAAGAGAAAATAACTCCAGAAGAGAGGGTATAGTGCTACAATGACCCCAGATAACATAGCTGATCTCCTTGCACTGCCATTGGCTTCATTACTTCTTCTATCCAGTCACCATGACAAGTTAAACTGAAACACAGGCTTGATAATTTTTTGATGACCCAGGAAAGAAAACGTGGTAACCATTATGACACTTTTCAGAGTAATGTTAGCATGAATCTGCATTAGCATGAACTAATTATAATTTCCCTATGATTAACACATAAACATGAATCTTTTAGAAGATATCATCTAAAGTATAATCTACACCATTTTCATAAGGATATAATATATAGAATAAATAGAGTAACTAACCACGCCTGAGGGGGAAAAAAACCTATGTAGACTGGAATTAGCTCTGAAGTGATTCAAAATAATACCTTAAGACAGTCTTTTTGTACTTAATACTTACTTAACAGTAGGAAAATTAGTGGTGGTGCTGGCAGCAGCCACAAACCCTATTTATTTCTAACTTCCTTTTCAGTATTTAGACACTTAGAGAACAATACATCAGCAAGAGAAAAAACTTTCTTATATCTCTCATTTGTCAGAAATTTACACTCTTGACTGACAGAACAAGACTTTTCTGAAGTGATTCATATACTTGTGGCCTCTGGGCCTAATTACCGTAATTGGCAGCACTCACAAGAAATTTTACAAATTATTTAAGATGCCTCAGACTAAACACAGCATGGTAAATACAGGTCCATTTGGAACTCTTCACTTCGTTGTTCTAATAGTTGCACCATTACACCATTGCCCAAAACTATGCCTTCAAAATCTGGAACAAAGAATGTCCAACTTCTCTGAAGCTGAGAAATGATGATGCTCTCTAAGTGCTCTGAATCTGAGAGATAATGATGTGGACCTTCCCAGGCTAACATTGCTGGGAGGAAGAGGCCAAGACTTTTCAATTGACGTTTTAATTCCTTTTCCAGAAGTAAATGAATAGGAGGATAAACTTCAGGACAAAAGCAATTGCATCATCAACTTTCTTTCAGGTGAAGCATTCCTAGGTATCTCATCATCTGATTGACAGCAGGCTGACCATGAGCCAGCAGCATGCCCACGCGGCCAAGAGGGTCAATGGCACCCTGGGCTGATTCAGGAATAGGATGTCCAGCAGGACTGAGATTCTTCCCCTGTAGTCGGCACTGGTGAGATCACACCTTGAGTCCCACATCCAGTTCTGGGCCCCTCACTTTAGGAATTGTGCTGAGGTGCTGAAGCGTGTCCAGAGAAGGGCAACAAGGCTGGTGAAAAGTCTGGAGCACAAGTCCTCTGAGGATTGGCTGAGGGAGCTGTTGTTATTTAGCCTGGAGAAGAGGAGGTTCAGGAGAGCCTTCTTATCACTCTCTACAACTGCCTGAAAGGAGGTTGCAGCCAGGTGGGGGTCAGTCGCTTCTCCCAGGCAAAGAGTGACAGGACAAAAGGACATAGTCTTAAGCTACATTAAGGGAAGTTTAGGCTGGAAATTAGGAAGGAGTTCTTCTCACAAAGAGTGATTTGGCATTGGAATGCCAGAGAGGTGGTGGAGTCACAGTCCCTAGAGGTGTTTAAGAAAACACTGGATGTGGCACTCAGTGCCATGGTCTGGTTGGCAGGGTGGGGTTAGGTCATGGGTTGGACCTGATGATCTCAAAAGCCTTTTCCAACCTATTTGATCCTGTGATTCTGTGATCAGATATACAGTCATTGGACACATTTAGCAAGCAAAATAAACAAATTCACTTTCCTGAGATTGTACCTAAGAAAAATCACGAACATTTCTTCTATTTCTACCACCATGAGCAGCAGTGACATCTCCTACCTAAAGGCAATAGCCTAGATGCAAGATATCCTGTCTCTGGTGTGATAGGATCATGCGGATCATGGGCACAAAAATAACTGTGGCAGATCACTAATAGTCCAAAAGTCAGTAACTTTCCACAGAGACTTTGCAGTGGTAAGAACCTAAGCTTCATCTTGTGCTGAAGAAGGGATGGCCAGACCAGCTGTCTCAGGAGTTTGCTGCTTGCTTGGAGCCCAGGTCCTGCATGTCCTACAGCACTTGCAGAGATTCACCCAGGCCCTGCATTACACCTCTGAGCTGCACATCCAGGAGGATCAAGCAGAGGAACACTTCAGTTAACTGGATATAGTAAATACACGAGGCTGGATAGAATACATCCAAGGGGTACAAGGGTGATGACTGAGAGTCCTCTATCTGTCTTGGAAGGTGGTCACCTTATCAGGGCAAGAGGTAGGGGGATCCTGAGAAAGAGAAGAGAAGGCTAAAGATATGACAGAGATTTTTTTTTTCTTGTGGAATCTTCATCCTTGAAGATTTTTAAAACTCAGATGAAAAAGCCCTGAGAAACCTGGTCTAACTTTGAAAGTCACCTGTACTGAACAGAGGCTTGGACTTGATCTCTAGAAGTTTCTTCCAACCTAAGTTATTTCAAAATTTTAATAAATTAGATTTAATGTATCGATACAGTCAAATATCACAGTAAAATATAAGATTAAAATGCATCAGCTCCTCTATCCTCCTTCAAATATAGTTTTAATTGACATATGCAATTTCCATTTGTACTAATGAATGAATCTTAAATTTGAATAATGAGTACATTTATATCCACCTGCAAAACCCAAAAGGTGTATAGAATCGTAGCAGCTTCAGAAGGCAGCTAAAGACAGGTATTCCCTCAGAAGTTATCAGTCACCCCAGGGCTGTAATTGTTTAATTCATGGGAGAGTAAGGCATGGAGAGTTATTTGGCCCAGGAAGTTACTTATGAAATCTTAACTGAGCTGCTGTGATTTATCTTTAAACACCTGTATTGATCTGACTGAGGTAAAGTTCACAGCCCTCACAGTGCTGTGCTCTGCACTGGTAGCTGGACGGATGCTGTTAACAGACCAGTGTTTCGGCTACTGCCGAGCAGCACTGTCCCTCTGACATTTCTTCCCCCATCAAAGGGATGGGAGTGGGCAAGATCCTGAGACACAACCAGGCCAGCTGACCCAAAACAGCCAAAGGGATATTCCATACCATATGATGTCAGCTCAGATATAAAAGCTAAGGGAGAGAGGAGGAAGGGGGAGCATTTGTGATTCTTCAGAGTTTGCCTCCTACAGGAACCATTATGCATGATGAAGCCCTGCTTCCCAGGAAGTATCCAAACATCACTCACTGATGGGAAGTAGAGACTGACTTTTCCCTTTGCTTATGTGTGTGCAGACTCTCTTTCTTTTTCTTTCTTTCTTTCTTTCTTTCTTTCTTTCTTTCTTTCTTTCTTTCTTTCTTTCTTTCTTTCTTTCTTTCTTTCTTTCTTTCTTTCTTTCTTTCTTTCTCTTTCTTTCTTTCTTTCTTTCTTTCTTTCTTTCTTTCTTTCTTTCTTTCTTTCTTTTTCTTTCTTTCTTCCTTTCTTTTTCTTTCTTTCTTTCTCTTTCTTTCTTTCTTTCTTTCTTTCTTTCTTTCTTTCTTTCTTTCTTTCTTTCTCTTTCTCTCTCTTTCTTTCTCTCTTTCTGTTTCTTTCTTTCTTTCTTTCTTTCTTTTCTTTTCTTTTCTTTTCTTTTCTTTTCTTTTCTTTTCTTTTCTTTTCTTTTCTTTTCTTTTCTTTTCTTTTCTTTTTTCTTTTCTTTCTCTGTAATAAAACTGCCTTATCTCACCCACTGGTTGTTCTCCATCTTATTCTCTCCCCTGTCCCACTGGGAAAGGGAGTGATAGAACAACTTAGTGGGCATCTGGCACCCAGCCAAGGTCAACCCACTTCAGCATCTGACAGAATTTTGAGCAAATATAAGTTCTGGAGCTTGCTATACATATATTGGAGCAGAATAACTATCTTCATTTTCACTCTCTAAAATATAAAGCAAAGTAACAACAGCGCTTTTTCTTCCCCCTGTACTAGTCTACTAAGATACAAAGGATGTATGGGCAGGCCTTGCAGTGCCTAGACAGAGAGGATGGTATTACAGTGGTAGGAATAATCCCTCCTCTGGGAAAAGGACACCTTGGTGTTACTCTTGTCACTGCAATATCCTGAGGCTACACACCAAAAAGGTGCAGGTAAAAGTCAGCATAAAGCAAGGCTACTGGAAATCACAGCAAATACTTTCAAGTTGGGGAATTTTAAGCCCTTTAGCAGATGGGTCCTGGCTACCTCCCCAAACTCGTAACTCATCTGACAGACTGTCAGCACACACACACGCTATGCACTGCAGCTACCACTGCTACTGTCCCTGACAGTTTTCTCTTATTTCTCCTGAATAGAAGTCATAATCCTCCTTATGGGACATTTTGGATCTTACATGCCTACCTGCTCTTTTCACAGGGCTGAATCCCTGCCAGGCAGAGCTGAGCTGGGCTGCAATAACCTGCAGCACACCCACATGGAGGAAAAAAACTCCTCCTTCCTCAGGAATGGTTGCCAGTGAGCACACAAAAACCAGAGCTGCAGAAGTTGTGGTGCCCCATCATCAAGGAGAGGGCTGGTACCTGGTGGCACCAAACTGCACCATGCCCCTGGTACCTCACTGGGCAGCACCTGACTCCCCAAAGATTTTGTTAGAGATGTGGGATGTTTCCTTGCTTCTGTCTCACCCACGCACCATTAACAAAGCCAGCCATGGCTTAGGCCCTCTCAGGTTTTAGTCTGGGAAAGTAATGTGAAATATGTTTTTATTGTGGCTTCTTGAAAGAAATCTTTTTAATGCACAATGTCACAAAATTTTGTGAATCAAAAGCCAGATTATTGAGATAATAATTATATATAAGGCAAATGCCAAGGAATACCAGGTGGTATTCTCCTAGTTGCTCTGGAATTGTACTTAAGACTTATGTGTGAAGCATGTGAGTTTTAAATATTTTGATGCCTATACTTGCACTGCAGAAGCAAATCCATTAAACATGTAAAATAGAGTCATAGTCCTTCCATGCAATTTTGTTACATAGAAACTAACTGTCATTAAAAATTAAAGTTTACGGTTTTGTGCTAGGGCTTGGCAACAAAACTCTCCCAATGGCCTGCTTTATTATTTGGTATTACACATCAAACAAGGCCTTTACCCATTTGTCACTTTGGAGAATTTGAAACTTTAGACATAAGTAGCACTCTGTCATTGATGGGAGACCCACCAAGATGAATCAGATGTCTGATATTTCACCTAGCCATTTTCCTTGTCCAGGCGAAACTTGCCCCGAAAACTGGGAACAAGACAGAATTTTTCCAACAACTGCTTTGTTGTTCTATGTAAGGCAAGTCCATTTAGTCACCGTTTGGCCCAACACAGGAACTGAAGCAGCAGCACACTACAGAATTCATGCATAGGCAGAACTGGGACATTTCACTCCTGATGGACAACTGCAGTGACAGCAGAAAACCAGAAAAGGATGGATTATTTTTAGGAATACTTATTTCATAGATTTAGGCTATACAATTCTTTCATGCAAAGAGAACAAACAGAGAAGAATGCCTGTGCCTCATTCATGCCCTTGGCAATGTTTGATAGCACAGGAGGATATAGATTTCAGAACACAAAGGGACTATGCACACCTCCTTCCCCAATGAGCAGGCATTCTTATGGAAATAATAACTTTCTGTTTAAGACAGAAATATTACCCATGTTTCATTCAATGTTGAACAATAGGATAGTTTATTGCAAGCCCTAGTCATCTGGAGAGATTTTGCTGAAGGTGGGATAAAACAAGGATAGGTCTCAGTAAGCAGGTTATAATTTTTTCAGTACCAGTTAAACAGTTATGCTTCTGGTGGTGATTTTTAAGGAGGGAGACCAGCATTTGTGCAATCAGTTTTTGAGAATAAAAAAATGGAAGAATGGTAGGGCAGTTTTAATCTGTGAGCTGATGATACCACACTGTTAAAACAGTGTAGCTTCAATGCACTGCTCTAATCTTTGATCAGTTTAGTGTGTACATACCACTAGATGACCCTAAGATGCACACAGAGAAAGAGTTTTTTTGATGCTTATTGAGGTGGAAAGATGGAGGTAAAACACACACAGATATGTCTACTTCTCTGCAGTCCATGCTTCTCCAGTACAGTGGGAGGAGTCAGGGGAGTTGGGGAATCCTCAGGAGGATTAGGAAGCTGGCAGTCATACAATACCTGATAACTCTTGGAGATAGACTTAAACTGTGCACTGGAGATGACAGTGCTGTCTCACCTCTTGAGAGACAGACAATGGAGGCACAGCTTATCTACAATATGGGAGATTGAGCTGCAAGTCAAGTATCTGACAAATGGAGATGAATCTTATCTTTTAAATAGCTGCCATGAGCAGTTATTGTGAGATAACATTCATCTTCTCTGATGAAGATTTTCTTCATTTTGCACAGTTAGAAAAATGTTACTAATGTTACTCAGATCACAAAGAGCTCCAAAATTTAGCTGTCAGAGGTCTTAAAGAAAAAAAAAAAAAAAAAAAAAAAAAGAGAGAAAAAAAATCTTCATGCCTCTTTGGTAACAGTCATATAAGTATTTTATACAAAATAGAATTACTTTCATAGAAAAATGTCCCCAATTTTACAGCACTGGAGTGAAGAAGAACACTGAAATTAATCAGAGGAATATTTGGATCTGTGCCAACTACAACCCAGGACAACAAGCTAAGTACTCCTCTATAAAGAAATTATTAACAACACTTTTCTTCAGCTCTCCACATTTTGGGGGTTTTGTAAAGCTAGCAAGGGGCAGTGAGGCTACACAAAGTTAAATAGTTCTCTCATCAGGACAAATTTTTTACTGGATTTTTATGATGCTTCTAAAGTCTTCATTTACCATCAGAGAAATAAGCACGAGAACTGGTGGAAGGGTACAGGAACATTATTTCCTTGGTATATGTATAAGTGGAATGACCTTTTATGTATCCATTTTCTTAACTACAAGCTAAAGTAAATTTAGTTTTAGAGGCTTTTTTTTTTTTTTTTCTTTCTGTCTTGACTACCTAATTGAAAATAGATTGTGTTCAGCTTGTTTGTCTTTAATTCTTCATTTCAGGTTGCTTTCAAGGAAATGTCACCTCTCAAGAACAAAAGGTTAAGTCACACAATGCTGAACTATATAATCAGTCTGCTTGACAAGCCTAGGCTGCTGAAAATAATAAAGAATGAGCACCCGACCAGTAGACAAGCCATCTCCACTGACATAATTTTCTTTTTCAGTGTTTTAATTATTCTCATGGGTCATCTCATTTTCATACACATCAGCATTGATGTTACCTCAGGATTGGTAAACACCAGAATTTATTTTTTTCAAACGGGAATCTAGAATTAGTAATGAAATTTCCTGAGTCTGTCCCAGTTGCATTGGTGTCATGAAATACTAAAGAGGTCTGTCACTCAGAGCAAATTTGCATTGTTTATTCTAGCCAAAACGGTATTAAAAAAGCTACCAAAAATATTTTGACACAGACAAGATTCCAAAATATAAGTAGCCTGTTTATTTACACAAATGTTCTGTACAACTAATGCATTTCATTACTACTGAATTTCAGACTACCCTAGACTGATGAGTTTTTCTTTTTCAAACACGCAAAAAGCCATGAGGTAACTGCAGCTAATTGCTGTTTGGAGTGCTTGGAGAAAGTGGCAATTCATTTTGTGGATCTCATTTAAACAGCCAGACAAGATATTGTGATCTGTGAACTAGAACAGAAATATTATTGTTATGTGACATAGTGTGGAAATTCATATCAATGCAAATGAGGGGGGAAAACTGTTAAATAAAATAAACAACTACTTCAGTACCTGTGGGTATTTTCCTTTGACTCATCTTCAGGAAAGGGTCAATTTAAGGCTCCTTTAAATTCCATATTGATTTTTGTGGCAGATAATTAAATGCTTTCTACCTTTCAAAGGTGATCTGCTATGTGCTGTCCATATTTTTTTCATATTTAAAATAACGAGGCCAGGAAGAATAGCAAAATTATGTACATGATCATAGAACAAAGTATTTATGCTGTGTTAATGATGAAAATATGTTTGAAGACCTTCTTTGTATTCACTTGTTTAAATAAATAACTAATTCATACTGAAGCCTCTTCAAATGCATGGATATGACATGATCTACTCTTGATCACAAAGAAAATAGCACGATTGCTGGTCCACTCTTCAGTGCTGTCCTCCCCACTGACATGTACCGTGTGCTTGCCGTTCTTTGTAACTATGAACTCAAACAACTGGAAATGGGAAACAGACACTTGACATTCTTTGCTGGAAGTCAGATTTAAAAACATGGAAAACTGAAAGTCTGAATGTGATTACAGATTTAACTACAAGCATCAGGGATGAAGCCTTTGAGGTATTGGCAGAATAAAGTCAGAACAAAAATTTACATATAACTGGAGGAAACAGAACAAAATAGCATTAATTGGCATCAGAATTAGAAAATAAATACTCCAGGGGTCATGTGTGTTTGCTCTTTGACTTGGCACACAGATGCTTATTACAGTTCAGTATTTTGTTGTGATTAATATCCATTTATAAGTCAAGCCCTGATTCAGCAGTATGTCCACATTTAAACACGTATTGAACGGCAAAATATATACTTCATTATTTTGTTGTGTTGCAGCATAGACATCATCACTACTGAATCTATTATTAAATTATAAAGATTTTAATTAGTGAATCTAATAACATTTTCTATATATACATTTGGGTCATAACTTCAAAACCAGTATTTCAGCTGAAAATTTTAACACAAAAGTACATAATACAAAGGGCAAACAATGTCCCTGTTTGCTACCATTGGATGTGCATTGATAGCTATGATGCAGTCATCAGCTCCCATGCAGTTTATACATTAGCATTCCCTGCATCACACTGTATATCCCAGCCTGTCCTGCTGTAGCCCTGAGCATGGTTTATTACACTGTGACATTTTTGGAGCCTTTTGCTGAGAAAGAGGAACACCAGACTGGACACTAGAAGATAACAACAAATTGTCTACTGGTTGGCTTGGTCAATATCTTTACGTTTTAGTGCCTCAGGGCAAAATTCATCCTTCAGGGACTGCTTTGAGAAAAGAATGAAGAAAAGTCACTAAGGCAGAAGCAGTCCCTTGAGGATGCTCCACAACTCTGGAACTGCACCAACAGCAAGACTTTTTCTGCTGACTCAGCTACACTGGAACAGGTGGGTTTGGAATAAGAGGATAGGCTTTGCCAAGGGTATAAAGGAAAACAGGAATATACAGTGTATGTTCCCATACATGTGTTTATAGTTCTTACTCCAAAGTTTTTTACTAAAATAAAAAAAATGGCCAAGAAGTTGTAATTAACTTGTTTATAATTTTTAGACTAATGCTAATTACACTGAATAATATAACTAATGCAAATGAGATGGTAATTTGGCCCTACTCTGAAGATTTACAACAACAAAAGAAATGCAGAACAGAAAATAAAACCTGCAGCACCATTCTTGGGTTGGGACCTGAGAAAAAATGCTTTGTTCCCTGCTGCTTTGCCCTGCACCACAAGCACAAAAAAAAAAAAAAAAAAAAAAAAAAAAAAAAAAAAAAAAAAAAAAAAAAAAAAAAAAGCTGTAAAGATCAAATAATTCAATGGCCAAACTTGGCTCTATCGAGTGATGAAAAGCAGTCTTTACCAAAAACAACTAGAGCACAATAATTAATCAAAATATTTCAAAGTAACGCAGTAATCTTTCACAGTATAAATACTTTACTGTTGACATTCGTTACAGTAACAGCTAGTAATAATAACTTTTTATTCTTTGAGTTTACACAGCACATTTTGGATTAACTATGGGGAAGGATACTACAACAGAGTAGTGGTGGGTTTTTTTTCAAAGGGAGGGGATTAGGCAAACCAGAGGAACAGGTAAAATGCAAATACACAACCTAAAACACCAGAATTTTTCATGCTTTTTGGTATTTCATGTGTTTCTTCCAAACATGTAATTAGCTTATATATTTCCATATACACCTTTATATTTAACACAGTATCCTAGATATTTTATTCAACAAACTCTAAAAGTAGTGTAAGTAGACAAAAGAGTAACTCCTTCATCCTCCCACATTTTTTAACTGATTAGACAACATTATAGCTTTCACAGAAGAAAAATACTGTAATTAAGTCTATCTATTTCATTACAACTTCACTGTTTTCACCTGCTCATCCTCCTTCTCCAGAATTATCCTTCTGTACCTCAATTCATCCAAAATAGCATCTGGAATGTTTCATTGTAATTTGTGGCTTATTGCAAATGCCGTTTTTAGAAAATCCACTAAAAACATGTTCATCCCTGTGAATTGGGTGTGCAGGATAAAAGAAAGCAAAGAGGGGCCCACAGGCAGCCTTGGGGACGGTCTGCTTAGGGAAGGCTGCTGTGGTTCCTGCTCCTCGTCACCCACGGTATCCTTGTTGCAGAAGTCACACCTGCACGGAGGTAGCTCAGCTATCAGAGCACGCAGCAGCTGCTCTGCTGAGCAGGCCCTGTTTGCAGCCCAGAGAGCTGGGAGGTGACTAAAAGCCATGAGATGATGCCGTGCTGCTGCCAGCAGAAGAGGCTGTCCATTCCTCCCCGCTGCCGAGGCACCTTCTCATATGCTCATTTGGCTGCTTATCTTGCCCAATGCCAAGCCCATTCAACTTACTGAGCTGGCAGAAAATAAATACAGAAATAGATGAATTTTTAAGAAGTTAATTTCTGCTGGCATACTGAGCTGGATCCTGGCTTCAGAGAGAGAGCAGAACTGCACACTGGGATGAGGGGACATGAGGCAGAACAGAACACCCTCTTGTGCCAGCAGAGGGAGGAGGTCTCTTTGGAGCTCCCCGAGAGCTCCAACCGCTGATTTCAACAGTAAACAGTTTTCTTAGATGTTTAAAAGCTAAACCAAGCGATTTAGAGAGGACAGGTCCAGAACTGAGGGGGCAATAATCTCAGCGGGAGGCTAAGGACAGCAGGCAGGCAGAAACAGACCGGGTCCTTATCTGAGCTGATTCACAATAGCACTTCTTTTGAGAGAGAGTTAAGAGAGCTTAAACTTCAAACATCAAAATGTAACAGGAACGGTAAATAGTTACTTTGTGAGAACTGGAGACTAGAGTCAGGACAATTTGCAGCTGAAACTTTTTACTCAGTACCATGAAAAGCAGCAACCGGATTCAATGGCATCAAACACTCCTAGGACAAACCCACATCGGAGTCCTCACACAGTCAGGTACACTTTGATGGGTACAAATGTCATTTCTCAAACTACTGATATAACCAATAACAATGGTTTTTCAAAAATTTTAAATTAAAAATCAAGTTTCCAGTGAACTACCTTCACCCAGTATTAAGGCTGTCATTTCTCCTTAAAACATACCTGAATTTTTTCAGTTCTCCAGGACAGTGAAACTACTCTGCATGAATGATTCCTTCATGTAAAAAATTCTCTTATATTTTGTAAGCACAAATGGAGTTCGGAATTTATGTCTGACAAAGAGGATGTGAGACTGCTAAAGGAATTCACAAGCAGTTTATGAAATGTGGGTGATGTTACAAAACTGTTGTGCCACTGAACGCCTTTATGTATGTGAAGTCAGCTATTTGCGGTAATGTTTCTGTCATTTAGCTCCCAGTTCAGAGATGGTGAGCAAACTGAAGAGGATGTCCATGAAAAGGACATACCCAATAGGTTACACTGCCAAGAAACACTGGACAGGATAAGGACTAGGCATGACTTGTTAAAGCAGTTCCCTGCTTTTTAATTTAGAGAGAACTTTTGCAGCAGAGAAATTTCCCTGAATGGCTTCCAGATTTTGATTGGTGACCATCTAAATGAAAATAACCAAGGCATGCTGGAAGCAGGGATCAGAACTACATGCCTTTGCTCCCAGAGAAGAGTCCTGAAGAGACAGCAAAATCTCCTTATCTTCTCCTGGAGAGTAGCTGAATTTCAAACACAGTGCAGAGTTTTTCTTTTCTAAAATGATCCATTAAAGTTACAAGATTTATTATGACTCATGTTTATCCCTCCAAGGGCTGAATATTAGACTTCTTCAGCTGCCAGGGACAGAATCAACTTTGAACTAAGCTGAGGCTTAGATATACTCTGTGACTTCAGCTCCCAGAGACAGTCACCTGACTTAAGATCCTTTTGGGTCTGGATCCAAGAGTCTTAACTGCATTTCCCTGGCTGCACTTGCCTAACATCTTTCCTAAGACAGCTGCTCCAAAGCTGGTCTTGCTCTTGCACTGCACACAAAGATCATCCTTCTTTAGGCAGTTTGTTCTTGAACTTAATGTTAGATGTTGTAGTATATGGACTCATTTGCAGATAAAGTCACAATATCTTATGAAATTCTGGCAATGGAGTAACATTCTGCTCTTTGTACTTTGGCCTCAAGAAGTGTTATTTTTCACTAAGCTAAGTAAAATCATGCCAAAATAAATATACCTGCTCTCTCATTCTGTCATTATAGATTATCATTATGGCCATGTACTAATGTGCTATTTTCCACATGTCCAGGGATTTACAGGACTCCCTCATGCTTTGAAACAAGCCATTACATATATATAAAAAAAGCACTATTCTTAGTCTAATCATGTATTGCTTCGCTTCTGTTTTTTCCTGAGGCTGCTTTGTTTTCCGGAACCTTACAATGTACTTGATGCCTTAAGTTTCAGCTTTCATGTTTTTCAGCTTCTCTGCTGCCTAGGTGTGTAGTTCTGAGCCTCATAATAAGTGCTAGTAAGCTCTCTTCACCGAGTAGGTAGACAAAACAAATCCTTTTCGTGCTGAAGACGAAGGACAACGGGTACAAGTTCTCAGACTCAAAAGCATAAACAAGGGTGGACTGAAGAGAGAAAACAAGGATGAGACTTCACTACCTGGAGCTGTTATTGGACAATGAAACCCCAATATGCAAATGGACAAAAAGTTATAAAAGTGTAAGACCTCATGACCAGGCATCCATTTTGTGGCCATTTTAAGTCCATCATCACAGGGTGTAGCCCTGTCCAGGCTCTTGTACTGCCCAAGGTGTATCCTTAAAGGCCTTTTAATAAATACATACTTTATTCTCTTAGCTGAACAGTCTCTGTTCCAGGTCAGCCTTCCCAAGGCATCATACTTACAAAAATCTAATATACCTGATGACTATTTCTTTAAAAATTTCTGTGTAAAATGGCAGTGGACAGCAATAACCCATGGTTAAAATCAGCCATCATAGAATTATAGAATATTCTGTGCTAGAAGTGACCCACCAGAGTCACTTTTGTTTTTTATTAGTCACATAGTTGTCTGCAAGAGGAAATGAGGAACAATTCTTTAAAGCATCTTTAACAATTCTTTGTGGTTCAGATCCAGTCTGATCCAAAGCACTGCTGGCAGCTGCACTATTAATGTGCATTATCCAGGGAGAACTGAGCAGAGAGAACTCTGCTTTTCTTTCTTCTTTACTCTCAAAAATTCACCAAAACTATTACAGACATTCCTATCCCATATTCCAGATGGGAGAGCACAGGGAAACACATGATGGCTCACTTGCTACTGATGTGTTCATATTTTTGTCCAACAAACACTGATGGTCTGGCTTAAGTACTCACTTGAAGGGACTGGGAAATGCTCCAAAATGCCCCAGTTCAGATGTGCCCAAAGAAGGTCTCTTGGCTATATTTACTTTAGCATCCTTTTCAGAATCCCGACACACACCTTGCACCAATTTCAAAGGGAAATTTTATGAATCCATACTGACACTTTCAACAGGGACACTTTCAACACTGACACTTTGAACACATTGACCATGTGCTTTTTTAAGTGTAGTAGCATCTTTAGCCCTTCCATTCCTGCACATTGGCTGGAAGTAAGTACTTTGGTTACTCCTTTTTGATAGAGGCTTCTGCATGAACTCAACAGTATAAGCTACTCACGCAAGTCATGTGGAAAGGCTGCTGAGATAAAACACTGAGAAGAAATTAATTGGGTGAATAGGAGGTGATTGTATAACAGCATTTGCAAAGGCCATCAAGGAGCCTGGAGGAGATACCTGGTCTAGGCAAGTAATGGTAATAAATTGTGTTGCAAAATAAAAAACAAGCTGATCTGTAAGACAGAGGGAGAGAAGCGACTGGGGAATTGTTCATAGTGCAAGTTTGTGACTCTCACTCCAAGCTAGCTCAGGTGTCACCACCTGACAGTATTTTGGAGAAGAGCAGCAGCAGCCAGTCTGCCTCTTCCCCTGGTGCAGCATGGGCAATCCCTGACTTTCATAGCAAGCAACAACTGGGTAAGGTGTGCCAGGAGACCCTGCACTTTGTCAGCCAGAAAGAGTGCCTCAGAGCTGTGTGAAAATGCCCACAGAGACCTGTAAAACAGGCAGTGGTTCCCAGAGGATGAGCACATTGAGTAACGAGCAAGATCTGAGGACAGACCCGGTGTGGATGGACAGGGCAGGGAAGCAATAGCTAATTCTGGAGCCTATCAGGGGACCACAGCCCCAGAAGATTGCTGGCTTTGCTATATAAGCACAGCCCCTTTCCTTAGTCTTACAAGTAAAGAGAGACAAGATGCTACAGGGATAGCATCTGCTGCCCTCTAAAAACCACTACCAAGAGCTGAGACAGATGGAGGATCTTCCTGCCTGTAATGCTTGAATCAGCAGCTTTTGTACAATGTAGTTTTGAAGTTGCTCAAGCTTCAGAGTAGCTTGTTTGTGACTGCTGCAACCTTAATGAGTGATTAATTTGTGGTGGAAATGTCCAGCTGCCTGTATTTGTGGTTATGGACACTGAGATAACCACAATTTGCTCTAAAACAAATGGCAGAAATACAGGTCTTCCAAAAGGTTGCTGTTGTTGAGCCTTGCAGTACTCAGTGTTAAACATAAGGTCTTGAGAGATGAAATCTAGCTGGAATTACCTACAGGGACTATCGATGTCTCTGCTAGAACAAAGTAAACAGGAGGGAGAGAAAAGATCTGCTGGAGAACAGAAGAGAGAGAAAACACTCAGAAGCTGATTAATACTCCACTGGCTACCATTTAGGACAGGAACAAATCTTCAGAATTTTCAGTTTTGGCCAAAAATAGGTTGATATTTTTGTTATCTGTGACACAGGTATGCCAAACGGTTTTCAAAAAATATTACTGTCACGTTCTCTTTTATCTACCACAATATGACTTATATTGGTCTTTACTGGCATACTTCTAGATATAAGTATTGTGAGGGCTGGTCCATTACTAGGATAGACTGCCTTGAGTTTCTTTGCTGAATGGGTCTACTATGCTGCAATACCATCAAAATATATGAGGAACTGCTAGTAATTCCTGTTTCTAAAAAAAAAAAAAAAAGATGGGCAAGGGACAGGGAAGAGGTGGGGAGAAGCCTTAGGGGGATGAAGCATGAGGTCTGAGTCAAAACCTAGATTCAGTTTGTTTCTAAGGTAGATTAAAGGAAGTACAGCACTTACATGTTTTAAAGGTAGTATTAATAATTCTCTAAAATTCTCCAGAGGTCTATCTTCTAAAGAAACCTGCATTGGTAATAAGAAGAGAAAACTAGTTTTGAAAGCAATCACCAGTTTGGGATTAGGGGAATTTGGTAAGAAAGATATCCATGTGAGTCAAAAGACTTACTGCAGCATAGCCAACAATGAGAAAGATGAAGTTTTCCATTGAATTTAAACTGTTCATCTTGGGTTTGGTGCCTTTAACCAAGCTGCACCTGGTATTGCTTATAAGGAAGGTAAGATAAATCAGACATGACATTTACCATGCTTTCATGCAACTTCCTATTACGTTTAATTAGATTACTTGCTGAAATGATGGCTTTGGATAGACACTTCCTCCTAGACAAGAGACACTTAAGATTTGTAATGAGCAACAGCAAAAGGTAACAGAGTTTAGAACTGACAGCTGCCTCACAGTCATATTTAAAGGGTTTGCATACTTTGCCCTTTTGTGTTTCTCCACTAACACCCAAGTGGGACGCAGGCGATTAGCAGCTTAGAGAAGTGGTGAGGAGCACCACAAGCAAGATAAAGATTGGCTGCTTATCCAGTAGCCTTCTGTCTGGTGCTTTCCAAACTTGAAACCTAGACACGGTCTGTCTGTCTGTGCCCTCAAGCCAAGAAACCCAAAACCCCTCTGTCTGGTGCCTTCAAACCATGGGGGGCCATGAGCAAGACAACCAGTTCTAGTGGCAGCAAAAGTAATTTTTTCCACAAGGATCATAGGTGTGATAGATATGGCTGGCAACAAGGTGGATATCTGGTGCATAGTTCAATCCCAAATCACCACTGGAAGCAGCTCATGGGGAGAAGATGGTGTGAGGTGCTGTAGTAAGCAGATCATGGCTTGGTCATCCCTGATCTAGGTGAATTCTTTGACTACATTAAAGCACAAAGGTGCTTGAGATGTTTAACAGTTCAAGAATGTCAGCTGGTCACTGCAAAGATTATATTTGCACATAAATACCTGCATTTATACAAAAAGCTCAGGTTTTTTTTGTAAGAATGGCACAGATTTTTCTGTTGCTTGAGTCATTGCTGATATGAGTTAGTTAGCCTCCTATATGCACCTTTTTTTTTCTTTCAAAGGCTGCAGGGACTTCACTAATAAAACTGGAGCCTAACACTTCTTAGTGTGGAGGTGTTAAATTGTTTGAATTTAAATAAATTCGGAAAATTGCTATCTCTCGTCATCTTTATTTGGTATTCCTCATTGTCCATGTAAAAATTTTCAGTCATTCAATAACACAACAGAAAATACAGTATATCACTGTCAACTGTTTTTTTTAAATTTTATTTTACCGAATTTCTTCTTGAGGATTGGGATCATTACATCAGGAGACTGCAAAATAAACTACCTTTAATAAAAAGTGTTCTTATCCAAACTTGCAAAGAAATTTAAAGCAAACGAAATTTAAAAGCTCAAAAGCCAAGTAAAATCCAAACAGCAAAAGTATTTTAATAGGAAAAAACCAACATAATTTTTAAACAATCCTATGATTTTTTTTGAGGCTGACTCATGATTCTGTAATGTTTAAAGTTGGCAATACTGATACCCTGTGATTTAGATGACTAATCACAGACTGAAAAGCTAATAATCAAAGTAAGCAGTTTGTGAAGTACCCACAGACTAGAAAATATGTATCTCAACTACTCAGCAAAGGCTTATGTATAAATTGACAACAAAGAGAATCAGTTTATATAACTGTTTCACAAAGAGAGAAAAGAGCTAATCAGTTAATCAGTTATTTTATTTGTATCGCATAATGCTACCAGCTGCAGTACTGAGTGTGAAGAGGGAAGAGCATGAAATGGAGAGAATAACAGGGTAGTGCTTCAAGCACTGTATTCACAGCAAACAGGGGAGTGTGGATGCTATTCAGCAAGCAAAATGCAAGAGTAAAAACTGTCTGAAGTAAGACTGCAATTACACTGCACACCAGATGAGAACTTACCTGGGGGAAGGAGGGAGGCAAGCAGAAAAGGAAGTCAGAAGAGAAGTGATCTTCTGGCAATAAGGAGTTAAATCTGGGTTCAAAATGCAGTCCATGGAATATGACTATGCGGAAGACTAAAGAGAGTGAAAGCAGAAGAAATATCATTTGCAGACAGGTGGAGGCAACAGGGGTGACTCCTGGCTTCTTGGCGGGTTTTCTGATTAGATCAATTTTTTGTGCACTGTAGTTCTCAGCTGGGCTCTTTTCAATCTTTTATATTATCTGATGGTAAGCAGACAGCAGAAGGAGGTATATGTAGCACATGCTTGGCACCATTTATATTTCCTAACAAGAAGATGGATTTTTTTCTGAAACTCTGCTCATAGCAAAGTGATGTTGGCAGAAGCTAAAGCATCCACACATATTGAAGCTGCTCAATCAGCCTAGTTCCCGAAAAGTAAAAATGACAAGGAAGGATGATTTCTAATCTTCAGAAGTTAAAGAGGGACTGAAGAAATATAGATAATATGGTGGAACTTAATTTATTGACTTGTAAAGGCAGAAAACAAAACCATTTTGAAAAGAAACACTACACGTTTCTTTGAATTAGTATTTTTATTGCTACTTCATTGCAAAATATAAAGAATGTACAGCATTGGCCCACAAATTTGTACCCTCTTTATATAAAATTTATGTGTTCTTTATATAAAATTTATATTCTCTTTATCTAAAATTCAATAGAGCTGTTAGTAGTTTCAGAAAATTTGCCCGCAAAGGCATATTTAATTACAAGTCTGCCAAATGGGAGTTTCGCTTTCTTTTGAAGAACCTGTTTTAGGCAGGGTATTACATTAGTAGGATCTTTAATCTGATCCTGCATGGAAGCTCATATATCCCTGGGAAAAGGAAAATATGGCACACACTGTTTGAAAATGAAGGTTCAATAAAAGCAAGCAAATGCAAGAAATTGGAGTGAATGAAGAAAAATGATCCATCTGTATTAGGGCTTCCTGTAGCAGCTGTCATTGATCAGACAATCATTGTAACATCTAAGGTGCTGCAAAATTGGAGTGGATCCCAAAATTCAAAGGAAGATTGTAGACTAAATGGGAAAGACAGAGGGATGTATTTCACATCTGTCATCCGGATAGGAAAGATATTCCATTCTTTACTCCAGATGGAGAGCTCACATTTGGACGCAGGGAGTGAGGGGGTGACTGAAATGCAGGGATTCATTCATGAGCTGCATGTACAATGCAGCTCTTTTGAACACGTTGCAGTGATGTACCAGGAAAGGCAGGGGGGCATCAGCATAATTAATCCCCTCGTGCAGGAAATGCAGGGGTCACTGTTGCAGGATACATGCCTCACATTCAGAGTGTGTCTCTTTTGCTTTTACATTTATTTTAAATAAATGCCTTATCATTAGCTATGGCACTCTAACTGCAGGGGACCCTTGTCTGGCGACAACTTTCTGCCTCTGTTGACACAGTTTCTTAATTAATTGTGTGAGATTTACTCAATAATATAAATATTTTCATAGAGAGGTATGCAAGCACACAAAGGAAAAATACTTACATAAATATATTGGGGAGGGTGACAGAAATGTCAGTGACAAAAAATGCTTCATGCAAAATAAATGGGGAACTGTATCTGGGGTGCATCAGGTAGAACATCATCAGCCAATTAAGGGAGGGGATTGTCCCACTCTGCTCTGTACTGGGGCTGTCTCACCTCCAAAAATTGTGTGCATTTTTGGGGGCCACAATATATGAAAAATACTAAGCCAAAGGAGGGCCACGAGAATGGTGGAGGAACCTGTATGAGGAGCTGCTGAAGTCACTTGGTCTGTTCAGCTTGGAGAAAAGAAGGGGAAACATCACTGCAGCTTCAACTTCCTTGTGAGGGGAAGAGGGGCAAGCATAGATCTCTTCCCTGGGGTCACCAGTGACAGGACCCAAGGAAACAGCACAAAGCTGAGTCAGGGGAGGTTTAGTTTGAATATCAGAGAAAAGTTTCACACCCAGAGTGTGGTTGGGCACTGGAACAGGGTCCCCAGGAAAGTGGTCACAGCACCAGCCTGACAGTTCAAGAAGCATTTGGACAAGACTCAGGCACATGGTGTGGCTCTTGGGGTGTCCTGTGGGCTTGGATTTAGATTTGAATATCCTGATGAGTCCCTTCCAACTCAGCATACTCCATGATTCTCAATTCTATGAAATGTACATTAAGTGGATAAAAGTTGCTATAAAGGTTCTTAAAAAGCAACTCACCATGTTTATTGACAATAAACTGACAAAAGAACCCTGTGTATTTTCAAGAGATGTTTTTAATAACCAGAGGATTTCAATGCATTTATTTAACTGAAAAAAAAATCATAATATCCATCCAAAACATATAAAAATCAAAGTGAAAGAAATCTTGAGTATTCTGCCTGCGTATATACTCTTTGTAGAGCACATCCTGTATATTCTATGTCTTCTTACTATTCATACCATTTGATATGTGTTTACAGAACATGATATTGTTCCACCCAGCTCACCTCTGCCTAGATGCTTGTAAACTAACATACTGATCTTACAATAGACATTAAATATGAGAGTTTGGGGATCTGCCTTGGGGAACTCAAACACTTCTATTTTATTTCATGAACACTTTGCAAGCTCATATGCTTGTTTATGGTTTTTATTGCAACCTTGAATTGTTTGTCTTGCTTCAAGGAAAGGAGATACTGATATATGAGGGGTGGTTCACATGTGCTTCTCTCTTCTATTTTCCCTAAGAATAAAGTCTGATTCATGTACTAAAGGCTCTGCCAGAAGCCTGCCTGTCCCTGACTGAAACTGTCACAGCCTCTGCAGAATGAAATGGCAGCATAGGGGAAATGCAAAGGGCTTGTGCACAAGCTGTTATGAGACAGAGTCTCGACACAGCTTTGGAGGGAAAAAGGAACAGCATCCCCAAGCCCTCCAGAGAGACCTCAGCCTTGGCCTCTACATCCACAGGAGTCTTCGAGTGCTGCTAAAGGTCAGGCCAGAGCAACCAAGGGTTTGGACATAAGTCAAGGAGTTCTGGAAAATCAAGATCTCCGTGCTAGAGGGATGGTTATGAGAAGAGATCAGGACAGCAGGATGCCTCTACTAGAGTAACTGCAGTCCAACAGCAATCCCTGATGCAGCGAGCTCTTAAGTTATCTTGCAGAGAGGAGGCTCCCAGTAGTGCACTGAAACCCTACCAGAAACTCCTTTATCTCAGGAAACTGCTCTGCTCTTACTATCATTAGCTCATCGCAGCTTTGTATCTCTATCTGAACAATTTATTTCTTCCCTGAAAATCTGCAAAATGTGGATGCATAATGACAACAAAAATCCAAAAATTGACAGTGCTTTATACATGAAAATGAATTCTTGCATTTCAGCCTGCATAACACCCAACAAAAAGCTGTCCCATATCCACCAGCACATCTGCCTCATTTCACTCTCCATGCTCACATTTCAGATGACCACTCAAGTCTCCCTAAGCAGAGTCCTTTGCTGAAGAACTGTTAGCCTCCAACACATCTGTGACCTTTGGTAGAGAAAGGGAAAACAGGCAGCCACCTCACAGTATTGCTTGGGTACATTTGATCTCTGAGAACTGCCAGGATATAATCCACAACTCCCCCACTGATGATGATGCTGTTAGATCCCTGATGCGTAACTAAAGGATTGTTTAGAAGTGAGACTGTGGCCCCAAGGAAAACCTGAAAGCAGACAACCAGCACAGCTGCAGTGCAGCAGCCCCAAGACTGCGATGGTGTGCTCGTCACACAGCAGCAGTGAGCCTGGGGACCAGAGAGGGCTGTGGGTGGGAGCCTGTTGGTCAGACAGCAGGGACCCCAACACCACAGAGAGCTGCCAGAGAAGCTGGGAGTACCAAGAAGCCAAACCACCACAGCCATGAAGGTGCTGTACATATAGTGGATGCAATTCACATGACTCATATTCATGCTCCCTATAGGCAACAGAGAGAAGCAGGCACCCTGAGAGAGACATCCAGATGGGTTTCTATAGCAGACAGATGAGCCATCTCTGAAAGCCTGTTCTCTCCATTGACTGCAAAGGCTGACTACGCAGGATCCACAGCAGTCTACTCTGTAGCTCAAAAAATTTGAAAATTATTGCACCACAGTTAGCTTGACTCTATTTTCCAAATATACACCTCATCTAGGACTTCTATATATTCTGAATTTTGAAAACAAATTGTTTATTTCTGCTGGTTTAAATAGTACAGTTAACCACAGTCGGTTCTGCATTTTGCTTCTTTTATATTACATGATAATAAGCATGAAAGATTTTTATTATAATATTTATAAGTATATTTACACACATTTATCTAGCCTACCCATAAATGTGTGAATGCAGATTTTTTTAAAAATTTTGTTCTCAGCCTTCACTGTCAAGTATCATTGCTGTTTTAAAAACCATTCATATGAATATTTACATTTGAAAGTGTGCTACTAGAGATTTACAGTGTGCTTTCACATGCTGCATCTCAAACAGGATATAATATAATGGAATACATCTTTCTTGTTTTAATCAGTAGACTTGAGCATAGTCTATTTCATATTTTGCTGGGTTCTTTTGAAACCTTTGAAATAGAAATCAATTACCAGTGATTTCAAGGGGCTTTGGAGTGGACTTCCTATTATCTTGTTAAGACAAGCAGCCCAGTTTATTTCTATTTTAAAATTCTCCCTAAGTTGGAAGACAGAGTAATAGCACTGTCACTCTGAGAAATGCCATACACCTCACCTGAAAAGACATGGTTGGAGAGGTAAAATACACATTTGGAAAGACCCTGTAATTGCTGTAAAAGTCACAGGTTCTGTGAGGTTGGAAGCATGGAGTAGCAAATGTGGTGGGTGGAGGGTTATTATCTGCTTCATTCTGCTGTATCATCCACTTCTACCTAAGCTGATGTTCATATTTCAAGCTCTACATAGAGAGCTGAGGCTAAATCTCCAAGTCCCTCACCAAAACTGATGTTAATTTAACTTAATTTTCAGCCACAGGTTCTTGCTGTGTTTTTGGCTGCAAGGTAGGAAAGCATGATCCTTTTACTCTGCTCTAGATTTGTGTTCAGTGGTCTGGGGAGGTCTCCACCTTCCCTTCCCCAGGAACAGACATCCCTGCTGGCATGGCCCTTCACAGAGCTCTGAGCTGCTGCTGCTGTGGGTTTCCCCCCAGGGGTCCCCCCAGCACCTCCATGTCTGCTGGCAATGTCACCAGCACCCTGTAGCACTCAAACTGCCACCCTGCTATCAGGGACAAAGCTTCATCTCAGCTTCTGCCTCATATTCCTTACCCATATGCCTTTGATCTTCATTCTCAATTCAATATATTGCACTTGAATTAATGAAACAAAATTATGAACAGAAAGTATTTAGAGAGGACTCCACATAATTTTGTAGCATCTATGTGCCTTCTGCATGCTTTACCAGCCATGTTTTCATTTAGACCACTGCCAAAGTACTGAGCAGCTTTCAGTCAATAACCAGTCTCTGCAGATCCCCCCTAGGAAAAGACATAGTCAAACCTGAAAATGAGACAGTTGTTTATTTCTCCTAACACAGTTGTAGGTTTTAATCAAAATACCCTGTGATACCAAGCCAAATTCTTCAGAGAAATTAAATTGCTCCTGTATCCACACAGTTGTTTCCATCAACCAATCTATAGTCCTGTCAAAGAAGCATAACAGATTTATTTGACGAGTCTTCCTTGCTGTCAAACTGTATTGACTGGCATTATTTTTGTTTGTTAACCTATCCTTTCTGTTGAGTCTTCCAGGGTAACTCTTCCAGTATTACAATGGAATCCAGATTCATGTAAGAGGGGTGTGTGTATGTGTTCTAGGTCCCATTTTCTACCCTTGACATTTCAACAATATTATAGCACTTTCTGAAGTTTCTGAAGTCTTCTTAGTTCTCCAGGATTCATACTAGTGTTTCAGAAGCTGCTTCAGCTATTTCCTCCATAACCTTTTTTTGGAGGAAAGTTACTTATTCAGAACTGATAACCTGGAAAAACTTGGAAGATTTCCATCACCCAAGGCAGGCTCACAGCTTTCTTGGAGAGCTGTCTGCCTTTTGCCAAGACAACAAGCAGTGCCCAGCCACTTCTCAAAAAGGGAGAGCTGGGCTGGAGAAACAGGGAGTGCCCTGAAGAGTCAAGGTCGCTGTGCCCACTGTTGCTGCTCCTGTGCACATCTCCTCAAAAGGGAATGCACACATTTCTTACCCTGTTGCCATTTTATTCTGAATACAATCATAATTAGCGTAACTATTATGCAAAGAGATCCAAGAAATTGCTGCAGAACATGCACGCTTCCAGATGGGTTTCTCAAGGTGAAGTGCTGATGGTAATACAATTGCTATTACACCTCCTAAATAACCATAAATTCAACGGGAGCAAATGAGGCAACCTAACTTGAGCTCCGGTAGGAGAAAATAAGGAGAAAGAACTCAGATTGTATCATAAGGACAGGGAGGAAATCAAAGGATAATGGTTTGTCTTTTGTGTTTTAAACACAGTATTTTGTCTGTCAGATTCATTCATCTGATACAAAGCTGAGCAATAGCGTACACTTCCAAGATAAAATCAATTATGTATTATCTTAGAGTTGTACAATCTCATTCACCACAGAGGCCTTAATGTGACTTACATATAGCCTAATTCTTATTCCAGTTCTCTGAACAAAGCTAAATCTCACTGACAGTTCACTGTACAAATTCCAATTTATGGTTTTTCTGCATTCTCAGAGAATATAAAATTGTAAAGACCATGTCTGCTTGAAGTAGAATATGAATTTTGAAATATAATTAAAATAAGGGAGCAAATTAAGACTCGTTTGATTTAATTCATTACCTCAGAGCACTTCTGCTTACGGTATCCTTCTATATTTTATGTCAGTTTTTAAATAAGTGAAAAAGGCTTTGTTCCTCAAAACTCCCAAACTCTGGCCAAATTAGCCACATTTTAATTAGTTTCTAAATTTAAACCCATTATGAAATAAAATAAGGAAATGACTCTTGTTTCTGTATTCCATTAAAGTGTTTCTGTAAAGTTAAAGACTATTTTGTTAACATGGCATTCCAAATTTCAAGCAATCTATTTTTGTAAAAGCTAAAAATAATATATCACATTTCAGATTATCATCATTTGCCAAGTTTTGGTTGGACTCACAAAACTACAGCAGAATTTGCTGGAAAATTTGCAGAGCTTACAATGCTTAGCTCATTTTCAAAGGGAAAAGTTCATTTCCAAAAAGATTCTTTCAGAAGCTCAGATGCTTTGTTTTGTTGGGGTGGTTTTTGTTGTTGTTGTTGTTTTTTTGTGGGTTTTTTTTTTGTTGTTTTTTTTTTTTTTTAAATGCTTGAGGCATTTTAAGCAGTTGAATTTGAGCTTTTTCTTGACTATCTGAGCTGTCAACACGTTGTCTTTCAAGAGCGTTCTCACTAACAAGACAGTAGCCAGCCTATAAAACATTTCATTCATTCTCTCTGAACAGATCAATTCCCATTAAGTAATTCTCGTGACATCTCTTCAGAGGAAATGGGAAAGGAAGGACATTGGCACACCAGTGGGACAGTGAGCCTCCATGCAGCAGGGATATGTTCCCAGCAACCCCTGTAAGATGCAAAATAGATGATTAATGCAAAAGAATGTGGCAGAGACTGATATTCAGAAAAACCACACAGCTTCTCATGAAATCTGGACTGAAATGCCATGGTCCAAGTTGAAGAGCCAGATTACTTTTGTGTACAGCTTTGATTGTGGACATTAGAAAGGCACTACCACAAGGTCAATGTGCTCAACCCCAGCCACTTGCTGCTACCCCTGTGGAAAACAAGAGATGTTTCCTCTTCTCTCTTCCTGGTTTATCTTTCAGATTCCTTGCCAGAGCTCCACCCTGCTTGTGTCATGCTTGCTGCCTCTCTGCTCTAATGTCCCTCAGTGAACATGGATCAAACATATGATCAAACATGTTTAGAACAATTTCTCTAATAAGCAACTCTATATTTTGCATAACTGTGATATTATATAGTCACCATCCACTGAGTGCTGTGTGTTTCATTGGCAGTTAAAGAGGCAAAATAGGCCCAGGTGCTGTTAGATTCCACACTCCTCTCTTTCTCCTCTGTCTACCTACTGTAACCAGAAAAACTCCAGCAGGGAACTAGGAATGCATCTTCTCATGAAAACAGTTGCATAAAATGAGAATCTCATTGCAGTGAGCAAGGACATAGCCTTGGCTACGGAAATAATTGAGTGAGTAATGTGCCCTGACGCCCAGTTCCCTTAGGAACTCACTTTCAATCTCCTGGACTTGCCCAGATGGAATTTTCTTCTGTACATGGCTGCCTATGCTCTTTCTCACAAAATACACTGAAACATTTCAGAGACTGACAGGAGGTAAGGAAATGGGTTTTAAGTTGTTTCCATAGCAGACCAGAGTCAAACAACCAGCATATGTCACTGAGGTGAATGCTCATTAACTTCTTGATCCCTCTTACTACAGTTCTTTTATCTTCAATGGACAATTGTTGGGTTTTTTCCCCTTGGTTTTTTTGTTTGTTTGTTTGTTTTTGTTTGGTTGTGGGTGTTTTTTTTTTTTTTTTTTTTTTTTTTTTTTTTTACCAGAGAAGGACAAATATACAGAATGGGATAGTAAAAATTATTTATTCTTGTCATGCATATGTAACTATTTCAATGAGTATGGTGTACTAAGAATTCAGAACACAGGTACTCTTCCTCAGAGAAATACTTCCAACAACCAGCTTCAGCTTTTTTTTAACCTTGTCCCATTAAGATTTAATTATTTTTGCAAAAGGAGAAACCCCAAAGGACTTCACCAACAAGAACAAACTAAGACACACAGACCACCTTCTGGTAAACTAGAAGACAGAAGACTAAGCCCCTTTCAAGAAGAGAGGGAACTGAATGCCTCTAAATTTAGCTGGGAATGCTGCTGTTATTTTATTGCTAGAAATTGGGGCTGCTCTCCAGCATGCTTGCTTTGTGCACAGTACTAGTGGGAAAGCAGTTTCACAGAACGAACCCCACAGATAAATAATTGTATATCTTGTAAATTCTAGGGTTTAGGCAGGAGATCACAGCTGCTGCAAAATAACTTCCTACTTCGATCACATCTCCTTGAGGTACAGAGCAATTTGAGCTTTAATAGAAAGGAACTGACTTTGAAGAGCACAGCTGGGGCATGTTTTGTGGGGTTTCCTGCTCATAATACAAGCAGGAGAAGGAAGAAGGTAGTGCAGAAATCAAACCCACCAACCCCAGGAATCAAAATGACATAGCAGTTTTTTCTCCTTTTCCTCGAGAGACATCTCTATCAGCACAAGGCTGTGTCCCTTCAGCAAATGAATGAAGGAACCAGGACCTTCTGACTCCCATGAGACTTGCTCAGTGAGATGGGGTTTTTGTATCATCATTGGAGGTTTTTTTAAATGCCCATGAGAGTTTTTGCTAAGTCAGGCTCAGAATAAGTACAATCCTTGCTTGATTTCATCTACGCTCTGATGAAATAGCCTAGTCTTATCATCTGCTGTGCCTTGGTCTGCACCTGAGCTAGCATTTCTAGTATGGTATAACACAGTACTTTATCAAGGAAGACTAAGTGGAACTGATAGCAATCAAACTATATTTTACAAATCTTTCAGCATATATACCAAACATAACTCAGAAAAAACAGGCTATGAGGTATTTATATTCATAACTCTAGGTTAAATCTACAATGGAAAATCCCACTCAGAAGTAATTTCCTTATTTGAAGCTTAAGAAAATAGCATAGAATCCACATGATATCATACATTCACTGACTGGATAATAGGTGGGGGGAAGACAGCTCTCATTGAAATAGATAAGAAGTACTGGTAAATTCTGCAACAGGTACCTTAGCAAGAGGATACATACGTTTATATATTTATATACACATTTAAAAGTCTAGTAGCAGCAGGTATTTCGACTAACTAAATTACGCTAAATCCTAAAAACTTCAGACTACCTCTGAAGAATTTAATGAGGCAAAGTTAGACTCTAGGGACATAGTTCAGTGATGGAGTTGGCAGTGTTAGGTTAATGGTTGAACTCAATGATCTTAAAGGTCCTTAAAGGATTCTATGATTCTATCTCTGCAAACATGCCATCTAATTCTAATTGATGCATTGATTCTAATTCTAATGTTAAGTATGCAACCAGGAGGAACCACAACATTTGAGTTAGATGATATTATTTGAGTACAGGGTACAGCCTGGCCACTTATGACAAAATCATCAAGTCACTTTCCTATTAAAACTTGATGGATATATATATATATATATATAAAGGCTGTGCCTATTTCAAGTTGTTTCAAAAGAAACAGACATTTGAAATCTCTAGTCTTGCAGGTATTTTGTATTTGGTATCTGTTTAAGATCCTGTCTTTCACTTATACAAAAGTGTATATCACAGTGGTTTGGCATAGTATATGGGAGTGGCTATTCGTAAAAAAGATATAAGATTATAACAAGACAGTTTATAAAAACTTGGGAGCATGACACAGATTGCAAAGCAGGGTCATTATTCAAGTGATGTACTGCTTTATAAAGCAGCAGTTGGAATCAACAGAAATTCAGTTGAACTCCTCTACCACTGGAGTTGCTAATTTCAACCTATTTCAACTGCATTAAAGCAGTAGCAGTATCAGTGGGCTTATACAGTTACTGTGAAACTAGTGGGCTCTAGTTACAGCCTGTGATGAGCTTTGTTTTAGAAAGTACTGCCACAGTCAAAATGTGTGGCTCTCCAAGACAGTTCACAGCCCATGCAGCCCTCAGAGAGCATCTCACAAAATCCACAGAAAATATAGGGCAATAACTGTAAGAGAAGAAGTAGTAAGACTAGCTGTAGCTAACCATCAAAGACAGATGCATTCCTGGGTTTGCAATGGAAAGTTCTGATTTGGCCACCATAAAGACAAAACATGATGACTGCAACAATAAGTAACAGCAAGGCAAGTCTGAAGCAGCATTACCTCTCCACTTTTTTGTGCCATCCATCCATAACTTCTACTCTTCCAGGGCATTTCTACTCTTCCAGGGCACAGGACAATGGCTGAAGCAGAGCAATGTCATGGAATATATCCATTCTCTCTTCCATGCAACCAGTAGAGAGAGAACAGCAAAGAGCACAGCAAAGCCCTCAAGCAGCTCTGGGAACATTTGTGCAAGCCAAAGTGCTTGTTAAGATCTAGGAAGTAAATTAGGGCCCACTTCCTGGTGTATGAGCTCATGAGGAAGGGTGTTTAGAGAGCAAGTTTGGCTTCTGTCCCTGATGGAAGAACCAGCCCTAGGATCAGTTCACTGGACTTGACTACATTTACCTCAGCTGCTGAACACGGAAAACATGAAAGGCTTTCAGTGGGCTGCAGAGAACCAGAGCCACTGTTTCTTGCCTTACCTAGATCATTCCCACCCCCTCACTGTGCCTTACAGTGCTGGCAGAGAGGTCAGATCCTTGTGCTGGTTTGCCTCATGCTCACTGCTTAAAAAATGGGGCTTACATTCTCCCGTGGTGCCCTGAAGCTGCTCCTCAGGGCCAGCAAAGCCAAGGGCTCTGGCCACGGAGAGCTGCACACCAGCAGAGCTGACTGCACTCATCAGTGACAGGCCCAGAATTGTGCTGAAATTACCATGAAAAATGGAAACAATCTGCTCCAAGCCTACAAAGCTAGTGAATCCTAAGTAAAATGTTTCAAAGATCTGACACATCCTGGTAACCCAACATATATTTTGGAAATCAAAACCTGCAGTTTCTCCTAGTTTAGTGTTCAGACACAAAACTGAATAGCTTTGTTTGGTACATATCATAAGGCAGCTCTTGCCTCATTTTAAGGCCATTTATGTTCTCCTCCACTACCCGTATCCTGCACTGCAGCAACAGAAGCATTTCACCTTCCACTGAGCAAGACACCAGCTAAGATCACCTGTCACATTTCATTAGAGCTGCCCAAGCCCTGACACTTGGCTCATGCCTTGCTGAGGGTATTAATGACTCTCAGGTTCCCAGTGCCAGGTGCCCAAAGACACCCCACCAGGCCTCCAGTTCCCTTGTCTGACATGTACACCTCCACCACATGTGCCACCCCACCAGCCCTGGGGAGATGTTACAGACACCTTCATGCATCTTTAGAGCAGCCAGAAGACATCAGGAGCTGGGGTGAGCCATTTGTGTTTAAGAGCCCTTGTGTTAACCTGACCCTGAATTGACCCACTGGAATACTTTAAAACTCCTGCCTGGCACCTAAAGAATCCTGAGGCAATGGGTATTGCAACTTATCTATTCACGGTATGGAGAGGCCTCACCTTGCACCACTCCCAACCTGCCCCATGCAGTTTGAGCTGATGCTCCCTTCTTTCCTTGTTTCAATGTGAGTAAGAGGTTTCCTTGCTCACCTTTTTCCTTTTACTTGTGGCTTTTAGATCTCTCCCAGCTCTTTCTTTCCCAGCCTGAACCATTACAGGCTATGTAACCTTTCAGAAATTATTCTAGATATTTCTTCATCCTTTCTCCTTGCTGTAGTTTGCTCACTTTTGCTATTTTTTTCTCAAGCCAGCTTAAAGAAAATAAAAATATCTGCTTGGTTTTTACCAGTGATTTCCTAGCTGCAGCCTTTATTTGAGTAACTCCAAGCTTGATTGCTATTTATTATTTTTAAAGGAGTGGGTGACTAATGGGTTTGGTCCTCTCTATAATTTGGATCTGTGGTGAATTTCTGTGTGATTGGATTAGAACACAATAGAAGTAAATATAGGGATCTGTCATTGAAGTTTATGGCATGCACACCAAAGATAAAAGGTCCCTTGTATTGACCGTGAGGATAAATAACATCCATGTCCATAGTCCTGGAAACAACTTGCTTCTGCCTGAAATTTAGACTGTCACAGTCCAACTGCCTAACCAAAATGAGACATCTATCCATGCTACATTTCTAATGACAGTGGGACAGGAGAGTTATCAACTCTTGTGAAGATTTGCTGTAAGCTTTTACTCCTCTGGTCAGAAAAAGTTATAATATGACCTTGGAAGGTAACTAACATATAAGCTGTGTAACATGAAGCTATGATGAAGGAAAAACACCTAAGCTGCATCATGTCATAAACTATGTGAGACCAACCATGCTAGAGATGTCATTTATCCTCAAGATACTTCGATTTTTGAGAAAAACCCATAGTGGTTTTTCCCTACAGTGACTTCACCCTTGGGATGGTTTGTGTCAATCAGTTACTCTGCAGCAAAAACATGTCTTTCTACCCAAAACTGCATGCAGCAGTCAAGGACAAAGAGTAGATATGAAGACAGCAATCAGCCCTTCTTTGGTGTTTGCTGAGCAGTCAAGCCTGGCTGGCAGTTGGACACAAGGCAATTATTGATGTGCAAACAGCACTTTGCACTCAGTTCTAATTTATATATTTAAATAGAAAACACATATTCCACTAAATCTGTTACGTGCACATCCTTCCCCTGCAGCAAAAATTTACTCTTGCAAAGTAAATTTATCTGATCGCAATACAAAGGTTCCATATCATGTTTGCCAAAAGCAAATACAATGAACTGGCCCTGTCTCCAGTTTTACTTTGTGCTTTTCTTTCTAATAAAACATGATGTTACTAAATTTTCCTGGGTTTCTTTTTTATATTCTTATTATTAATAATAATATTACTATTATTATTTATTATTTCTGAGGCTGAAGTTATTCCTACCACATACCCCTCTTTTCACTCGCATCAATTTTTTTTTCCTCAACCTTAGGAGTATCCTAGCAAAGGTGATAATATCCATGGGGAGATTCCCCAAAGCTTGCTCTGCTATGATATACAGTGACACACACAGAAGAACCACTGGCTTTGGTTCTTAAATTGTTTTGGGGTATGGTGAGGATGGAACACCTTTGAGTTGCTTAAGCTCTGCTTAAGCCCTCACAAAGCACAGACAGGACCCTGAGCCTCCAAACACACAGGATTCTTACTTTGTGTGGCTCTTGCAAGTAGCACTGAGTTCTGGGCATCAGGATAACTGCATGCATTCATTTTAGGTGCTAGATATTTTGTCAAGTAAGTTACTAGATCTATAGCTGTAAAGTATCTAAAATGCTAAAAATAATTACAAGCTGAAAGATAAAACAGTACTAAGTACCATTCAAAGGCTTCTGTACACTGGGGCCACATATTCACAAGCAGTGAACTGAAAGTGTGACTTTTGAGGTCATGGTATGTTTGCAGTTAGTCTACTCCAGAGAAACCACAGCATCTGGCAGTTATGTGCTAAGGCATCTAAGAAAAGAAAATTCAAAACACTAATATTTTTATCCAGGTCAGCAAGAGTGGCTACAAAAGAAATATTGGAAAAAACCCCAATGGAATAAAGAAGATGGCTTTCAAGATTACAGCTACCTTATATTCTGTTGGGAAAGATGAGACAGGAAAAGCTTACAAATGATTGCTTGGCAAGAGATACTGAAAATATAAAACCTGTGAGTGAAATAGAAATGAAAGCCAGCTTTGAGATGTAGGCATGGCAGGCAGGAAGACGGTGATTAACTGGAGATGGGTTGAGTGATAGCAAACAAAGGGACACCAAGGGATCTGGGAAAAGGTAGATAAGAGAGTAGCCTTTGGAGTTCAGAACACAGAGTGATATGGTAATATAGCAGTTCTCATAGGCTGTCTGCAAAGTCTGTAGGTTTTGTGTCTCCCTCGGTTAGTCACTGTAAACTAGAATATTCAACACAAAAGGAGATATAATGTATTGTAACAAGGACCTCTCTCTCTTGCTCTTACCTCTCTTACCCTCTTACCCCTCTTTCCCTCTCTCTCTCTCCCCCTCTCTCTTTGGGGTATCCCTTCAGCCGAGGCTGGTGGCTGAAGGCAAGACCCTTTTACCCACGACCCTTGCAATAAAACCACGTGCTCCTAGAATGTCTCGGGTCTGCAGAGTTCCTTCTCCCTGCCATCCACAGATGCTCCTACAATATTCAAATTAATATATTTAAATGGCTGGTCTTGGAAAAGGTCGTGGTCTTTATGAATCATTCAGAATGTATTTCTTACTGGACTATTTTGCATGGGATAATGTATCTTCCTGCATTTTTTACTGCATGCATCACATTTTCACTTTTGCTATTATTTTTACCATTGCATAATTATTACGTGTAACCAGAAAACAAAGTCAACACCTAGAAAGCAGATGGCTTAAACAGGATTTGAAAATTCTGCTGTGATAACTTCTCTTCTACATTTTAGACATATGTGTTCATAAACAAAATACATAAATATTGATGAACAAAAAATGACACACAAAGAAAATGGAGAACATAGAGTTGCACAAGATCTACTGTATACAACGTATATGATATTTAAATTTACAGCTAATGTAGTTAATAATCCACTTCATCATCAGATACCATAATCCAAAATTGTACTTCAGATGCTGCTTTCCTACTTACAGACTTACAGCACCATTAATTAATTACTAAGGAAATTTAAAAAAAAAAAAAAAAAGAAGACACCTTACACCTAGTTCAGTTGAAGCATTTTCTGAATTACAGTAATATATTGATTCTTTCAATGTAATAAAACTAAATCAAATCCCAACAGCAGGTGAACACCTAAAATGGACTTAGGGCTCAAAATGGCTTGTTCTATTTATTGAAATGTGAGTTCAGGGAAAAAAACATAAAACTTACCTTAGAAAATTATTTTAATTTTGTAGAATTGTTCAATCCATAACCCCCCCCCCAAAAAAAACAAAACAAAACAAAACAAAACAAAACAAAACAAAACAAAACAACACACACCTCCCTTCCCCCCCTACACCATCCTCTGGTGAAAAAAAAAATCCTACTAGGATGTCCTAGTTTTGGCTGGGATAAAGTTAATTTTCTTCCTAGTTGCTGTTCCAGTGCTGGGTTTTGAGAATAACATTGATAATGTTAATTGGTGTTTTATTTAATGCTAATAGCGCTTGCTCTAAGTCAAGGACTTTTCAGTGTCCCGTGCTTTGCCAGGGAGCAGGTGCACCAGAAGCCAGGAGGCAGCACAGCCAGGCGAACTGACCAAGGCAATATTCCAGAGCAGGGAACATAAACCTCAGGACATAAACTGGGAGGGAGTTAACGGGGAGCTGCCGACGCCTGCTCAGGCACGGGGTGGGCATGGGTCAGTGGTGATGAGGAATTGCATTGGGAATCACTTATTTCTCTTGGGCTTTACTCTGCTCTTCCATTTTCATTACAATTATTATAATTATTATCGTTATTACTATTTGTGTTACTATTATCATTAGTGTGATCCGTTTAATTACTATATTTTATTTTGCTTCAAATATTAAACCGTTCTCAGCTCAGACCCGGGGTTTACCTTTCACCTTCCCGATTCTCCTCCACCCAGGGTGGGGCAGGGCGGGGCCCGGGGTCACACCGGGACAGGGGGAGGTGGGGCGGGGGGATCCGGGTCACACCGGGACAGGGGGAGGTGGGGCGGGGGGATCCGGGTCACACCGGGACAGGGGGGGGAAGGTGGGGCGGGGGGTCCGGGGTCACACCGGGACACGGGGGGGAAGGTGGGGCGGGAGGTCCGGGGTCACACCGGGACAGAGGGAGGTGGGGCGGGGGGTCCGGGGTCACACCGGGACACGGGAGGGAAGGTGGGGCGGGGGGTCCGGGGGGAGCGGCCGTGCCGGGCCGGGCCGTGCCGGAGCTGCGGTGCCGGGCCCGCTCCCGCCGCCAGGGGGCAGCCCCGCCCCGCGCCGCGCCGCAGGCCCCGCCCCGCCCCGCCCCCGCCGGGCGCAGGAGGCGCTCGCTGCACGCGCGCGGCTCTGGAGCTTTCTGGAACAGCCCCCGGAGGTGCCGGGGCCGTGTCCCGCCACAAATCAGGCCCCGGTCGGCCGCCACCTTCCACCTCTGCCCAGCCGGGAGCGTCTCCCCACCGCAGGCACGGCCCACGGCAGCGATGGGCGCGGGGCACAGCCTAGGGCTGTCCTGGCTGTCGGTGCAGGGCGGAGGGCAAAGAACAGGAGCCGAGGGATGTTTGGGCTGTACTACTGCCCGAGAGCAAAAAGCACGGGATGATCTCCCCACCCCAGGAGTGTATCGCACATGGAGCACAGCACCGCTGTGAGAGCAGCTCTCTCACAGCCCAGAGCAGCCCCGAGCTGTCCCTACACACACGGGCTGCTGTCCCTGAGCTGAGAGCAGCCCCAGCATATCAGATTATGGAAATGGCTGAATTTTATTATTTTTTAGGGTTTTTAAAATTTTTTGAGAAAACAGTGTGAAGGAACTTATTTTAATTTGGGGATTGAAGCACTAATCCTTGAACTCCAGAGGTGCATTAGGAAATTCCACTTGGCAGTGGCAAGATGTGTGTTCCAGAGAATTAATTCTCCCTGTAAATAGGGCCACTTCACTCCAAGAACAGGTGGGGCCTTACCATCAGAAACTCTTCAAATTCCAAAACTTTTTGGGATTTGTGCATCTGTCTCCTGCCTACAGTTCTCAGAAGATTTACCTCTTTACATACGCCCTTTGTAGACAGAGCTACCCAAAGGACAGAGCTGCCTTGTGAATCTGTACTTCTATTTACTGGGAGCATCTCCAAATGCTCCAAATGCAGTGCAGTGCTTAACTCGGGGTGCACCAGTACTGAATTGTCATCAGTATCTTAGCAAACCTGAAACCCACCTCAGTCTTCTCTTGATTTTTGCTGGGATAGCATTCCCTCAGCTCACAGTGCTGGCAGGAGGATCAGTACCATGATGTCTGGATGATGCTCAAGTATCAGCTGAACACCCTTTAAGAATGTACAGAAAAACTCAGAAACTCGAGGAAGAAAGTAGACTGAGTTGTCTTCTCAACCACACAACCCCAAGGCAAATATAACCACTGAAGATCAGGAACCAGTCACTCTTGAGGTAAGGGAGCCCTGAGGGATGGGTATTATATACATATATATTTATATAAACATAATCCTAAAATAAATGTGCTTTTATGTTTATTTCTCCCAAAACACTGCACCAGAACAGGTTTCAGGCTGCTCCAGGCAAGAACTCTGGATGTGCAACAATGACAGCCTTGTCCTACTCTTAAGAGCAGCACAGAACAGTGTAGACACAGCCAAAAACACATGTTAGATATGTAGGCATTTAAATCCCAGCCAAGCTCTTTGGTTTGATTTACAGTAGGGCTCTTTTACTTTAGAAAAATGAAATCAAATCAAATCAAATCAAAACAAGTTAATTCCTATTTGGAAACCAGTAAAATATTCTTTTCCATACTCTTTAGAAATAAAATGTTAGTTTGACTTGCCTGTCAACACTCAACACTGAATTGCAGCTGATCTTCTCTCAGCCTAATAAACTCTCTAGATACCAGCTCAGTTTGTATGATGTTGGAGAATTCAACACCACTTTAATCCATCCAGGGTGGTCTACATTCTTGATTAGTGAGTATTTCCCCACTGCTTTGCTCTGTTGGTTCACAGAGAAAAGGCACCAGCTTACCTGAGCTACCAGGATTAAAGGATAAACTGACAATTCAGCTTTCTCAGAATTTTGCCTCAAAGTGACAAAAAACAAACACACGTATCAAAGGATTTGATGCCTAATAGCAATATTCTAACCCAAAGGGTAGAAAATCATAAAAGCAGCATTAACCAGCTGTGCTGCCCACAGACCCATCATGTCTATCAGCAGAAGGGAAAGAAGCCCAAGGCAAGCTCAGAAGTACAGAAACTACAGCTTTGAAACTGGAGGACAATCCAGAAGTGAGGTGAGCACAGCCTGTCCCACTTGCAACACTGAGTGCAGAGACCCGTGGACTTGAGAACAGGGGTAGGTGTGTCAGGTGGCAGCAACCAGCCCCTCACCTAAACCCCCTCAGGTCCTGCATGACTTCTCTGCTGAAATACCTGATTTTTAGATCAAATCACTGCAGAAAATGTAACTAAGTGTAGAGAAAGTGGGGCTGAAAGGGTGGTGGAGAGAAGGTCAGAGGCTCATTTAGCACCTGGCTGCCCCTGGGTTGCAGCATCTCATCCCTCCTCTGGTCACACAGGCAGCATTTCACACTCTCCTCAGACTGCCTCTGTGCAAAGGAGTGAGAAAACCCAGCCCCAGGCAGCTGGAATTCCAAACCACAGCTTTTTCTGCAGTCTCCCTCAAAAAGGGGGGGTGCAAGACAGGAACAGCTTTTCCTCCTCCCCCTGTACTAGCAGGAATGTGGAAGCTTTTTCTTTTACCTCTGTCCCACCACTGGACATGCTTGGAGTACGAGGAGCAATGTTAGCAAAACTAGCAATTCCCTGCTCAACTTTTAAATGCTCCTATTTATATTACTGTTTATATCATTATCTGTCATTTTGAATGATAAATAGGATTTATTTTTATAGGATTGCATTAACTGGGTTAGTTAAACCAGATTTATTTTGTGGGGTTTTCAACTCCTCCTGACCCTCAGAACAGGAAGTATCTGAGACCAGTCACCAATTTCAGGAATGAGGGGAAAGGGAAAATAAAGAGAAGATGATGCCTTTTGTGAATGCTTCAGTATTCAGAACAGAACCAGATAACACAGCAGGATGATGGCTTTGCTTCAGAATAAGACTTCAGAATAAAATACAGATAGAAAAGGTGTAATCATATCATATGATAAGTTAGTATTTTCAAATCCAGAGCAAAGGGAGGTCCCTGCCATATGTGTCTAAATCTTGCAAAGGTCTAAAATGTAGGTCACATCTATTTAGGACACTGAGCATCCCCTTTGGCTAGTTCTACATGGCTTCACACTGAGGTACTTGAAGAGCTGTTTGGTTCAGCATGCTACTTAGCATCCAGTTCTGAAATGCTATTGCCTTGCCCCAGGTATATATAAAAAGTTTCTATGGGCTTCTTCTCAGGACTGGAGACTCTACTTTTGGGAGACAGGACCAAAAAGAGGCACTGCAGTGCTGGGGATAGGAATGCACATGCCTTTTACAGACGTCTCCCTGAAGTCTCTCAGTGCTTCATTGGTAAAGGTGCCTTGACTTGAGTGTGCTAATTTATGTTATCTGAATAGCACACAGCTCCTTCTTGTAACAGAGAATCCGGCCAGTTTTACCTTGACTTTAACTTATTAATATTTGGGTCAAAAACTAGGAAAATTCAACAAGATTATAAAGAATGATTTCTCATAGACGTGTGCATGGCCAGTTCTTCACTCTGAACTTTCTTATTCCTTCAACCTGCCAACATTTCAGTGAATGCCTCCATGGATTTGTTATATCAAAGTTTCTGCACAAACCTATGAATCAAAGAGATCGTTCAGTCCTGTGTATATTCTTTGCTTGATACTAAACCCCCTGCTGATTCAGGAAAATATAGATGTAAATTTAGAGGTTGTTTAAAGTTTTCCTTGAAGACAAAGAATATTTAATAACTGAGTACAACCAATGCATTTAATAACTGTACACTAGAACATGCACCAATTTGATTTTTTAATGTTACTTTAAACTAATACATTACTTAATTGCTTACTATTCTTTGAAACACAAAGCATGAGAAATTTTGAAGTTGAAAATACAGGAGATAAAAGAGAATGCACAGTGTCTCATCCTTAAATGAGGTTTTTACCACCATCAGATTTAATGTAAAGAATACTGATATTTTTAAGCTCATTTTTTTATATGGCTGTCTGGGGCCTTGTAAAAAAATAGAGAGTAATTTGGGCATTATTTTGGACTTGGGCTCAAGCAGAAGTGTAATTACAAATCAAAGGGTCTTTCTGGGTGTTTTTGGTGTAATATGTGTCAGAAAGGACAAGTATAAATAGGGAATAGAGATGTTTACCTTTGAGAACTAAAGTTTTCTGTCCATTTGATAACTTGCAATAACAAAGGGGCTGAAAGGGGCCCTCACTGCTAATAGGGGAGGCAGAAGATATTTTCCAATTCCGTTTACAGAGCACTATGTCTGTATATGCATATGCATCTACCAAGGGCTAAAGAAGTATCAGGTAGCAAAGGTTATCCAAACTGGAAAGAAGTGGTATGCTGGTGTGAGAAGCAAATTGGCTCTAAACTGCTAATTGTTAAAAAAATAATCTTTTTCTTAGGAATACAGTGAAACTGAGTCATTACCTTCTCATTTTCTCAAGTAACCATCTTACACTTCAATTGATTTATTGATGAAAAGCCTAGAAAAAGAGCTAGTAAGCATCTTGGAAATTTTAAGGTAGACTTTTATTGCTCACAATTGAGATCCCATGAGCTTGCAACACTGCTGCAGATGGGAATGCTGGACAGCCACCATTTTTTGTTTGAAAATGTTTCTTTACAACAAATTTACTGCAGAGGGTACTTCCATAACAATGTAAAAATTAATAATAAAGCAAGTTCAATGTATTTTTACAATGTCAGGTCATTGCAATCTTGCCTTTCCATTAATAGAATTAGTCTTTTCCTACACAATCTTTTCTGTAGATGAGATACTTGGAAAATATAAGAATTTACAAGCTTAGGCTTTCCTTGCTTATTTGAATTTCACAAATGTTCAACATATTTTTGGCAACTGTTTTCTTTCATTGTGAAAGACCCCTTTGCATCAGGGAAGATGCACATCCTTGTAGCTAAAAACTTGTTTTTGTTGTCTCAGCACCTCTCAGGTCTGGAACAAAACTTTAAAATTTACTTTAGGGTTCAGTATTATTGTATTTGATAGTACTTCGTAAGTCTTAGTATTGTTTTATTCATATGTAAAATATTCAGTGGAAAACTTTAATTATATGTTACTGATACAGCGCAACTGCTAAGTCATATCTGGGGCCATTTATTCAGGAAAGCAAATGAATGCGAGTCTTCTAAGAAAAAAAGAGAAAGGGAGGAAGAGCAACCTTTTCTTGTGTAGATTTCCACCTGCAATGGGTATGGTCTCCACCACAAAACCACCACGATTCTAACATTTTTCTGTAAAAAAATACAAAGATGGTCTGCATTTGCAATGAAGAAGTGAAGATGAGGAAAAGGATTTTGAAATAGAAACTTATTTACACTATCTTATTTTTCTTGTCAGAGAAAAAAATGAGACCAACTTTTAACTCTTAAAGTAGCTGGGGGTTTAATAACCTCTATAGAGTTTTTGTCTTTTGGAGCCTAAAGGAGTCCATGCCCCTGGTATGGTTTCGAAATGCTTCATTTAAGACGTTTCAGTAACACTGAAGTGCAAGTAGATGAGTAGTAGCATAACCTTATATATACATTTCAGTCTGGGTTAGATATAATGACAAGTTTTTTACAGTAATTTTTTGACACTGTAATTATGAAAGTAGTAAAACATTTCACATCTCCATGCAGCAAGCTCATCTGTAGAATGAATTTGGTATCTAGCAGTAGCAATGCCTCATCTCGGCTGCTGAAGACTGATGAAATATAAGGGGTAACTCTGACAAAAGCCTGAATCAGTGCAGGAAGCATAAGGATGCTCTGAAAGGTTCTTGATAAACGAAAAAACACTTTCAACTCCATGGCATATGTATCAGCAGATTGCAAATTTGTGTGTTGGAGGGGCTCCCAAAACAATCTTGCAAAGGCTGCTGAACACCAATGAAAGGCCAACAGTGGCTGGTATTTGAATCTAGCCAGCCCACTAAAGTGTGGGGTTTTCTGCTTATTTCTTCAAAGAGATTTGGGAAAGAAAGGACACAAATCTCTCTGTATCAACAGAACAGGGAGCAATACTCTCAATTCCAGCCTATTAATTTCCACAAGCTACCAGGAGCAGCAAGGAACAAAGAGAGAAAAAAACACTGAGGAACTTTATCCTTCTACCAGCATTTTTTTGCAATGCAATGGCACCCCTGAGACTTTCATATTGTTGCTGAAAGGGATTTTAAAGACTGCACTGCAGTGCCAGTTTGCTGGGAAATTGCCTTATAACATCTAGATCAGTTGAAGCTTGTCTTCCTGTACCTTAGCTTGTGACTTAAGTGGCAATTGAAAGATGCCACTTGCACCAGGTTCTTGCTGACTTTAAGAAACAGCCTAAAACACCCTACAAAAAAATAGCACCAATCCTTCCTGGAATGGAGTAAAGGGACTGCAGTCCATAATGAAATTGTAAAATTGATGTATTTATGAGTCTAAAAAAATAAAAATGGACTCTTTCAAAAATACAGCAATGAGTTATCACTTTTCTTTGAATCACTTGGTTGCAATAATGAAATAATGTTGAATTTTCCCAACCGAACAGTCAAATCTGTGCTGTGATAGTGGATTCATTGGTGGTAAATGCATGCGTAGTCCAAAGGGGATGTTGACTCCTGCCCAAACTATAGCTTTGATAAGTTGGACTATCAGAGAGCAATATACACTTCCAGTTAATTTTCCCACAGACACCAAGCAGCAGCCAAAACTTTTGATATCAAATGGGTGTAGCAGGCAGACTGCTTGGCCATGACCTTCTTAATGCACTCTTGGACCAACTGGTTGGGAACAGAGATACTTGGTACAAACTATAAGCTTTTGAATGGTCAACCACTATCTGAACTAAATTCAGTCCCAGGTGTGCCCAGAATAAAAGTGGGAAGTGGAGGTTCCCAAGCTGGGTCTCAGAAGGGACAGGCACTGCAGAGGAAGTGGGAGAGGTCTGGAGAGGAGGAAGGTGTCAGGAAGGAGCAGGGCTGGACTAGCTCCAAAGGAACTCAAGCCCAGAAGTAAGGAGCAGTGAGGAGAAAGCAAAATCACTGAGAAATGCCATAAAATGTTTAGAACTGTTCACTAAAAGTAATTAATTTCTTAAATTATTTGCCTTGAGCCCTCAAAAAAAGAAGTCCCTGATTTATCCGCACAGGGCGGCATAAGACGATGGACAACCAGATAAACATGTAAATTGGCTGCGGCTTTAAAATACCTTCTTCTAATGATCTGTCTCACTGGATAAATGCTGCCTGCAGAGTAGCTAGAGAGGAGAAGCTGGAGCCTTCACACAGATAACTTGATTAAAAGGTGAGTAACTTGAGTAAGAGCTGGAATAGCACCTAGATTCTGGTCACAATGTAGGTTAAAGGCTGAGCTTACATCCAGACACAGGACTAGGCATCAGACGACACCTGGAGGACTCATTCCAGAGGGACCAGAAATGGGACAGAGATACTATTAATTCCATAACTGTGTCACCAGTCTTAAGCAAGGACTCATGGCCAGAAACTTCATAGGACTATAAAAGCCTGTTTCTTGTTGCTACTCTTCTGTTTATATGATGTATATATATGTATGACTGCCTTCATCTGTTAAAATAACAAACCACCACCAACCTTTTTCTGGTATGGTAATATAGTCCTTGAAATACTCTCAATAGGAACAATAATAATACTAACAATAATAATTGTAATATGGCTGTTACTCATAGATTTCACTGCCTTGTCAGTGAAGGTTCAAATGAAATAATTCAAAATTAACTATTACTATTGTTGCTATTATTATTGTAATAATGCCATGAGAGAAAGATGCTCTAAAATTTTAAATTGTTCGCAAATGAGACAAAGGTCAGTATTTTAATCTTTCTCCCCCACACTGGTTTCTAACAAAAATTGTATAATAAAAACAAAGGAATCCCACTTGTTTCTTAATAACTTCTGGGCAAAAATAAATCACTTGAACTCCAGAGATATTTTTGACAGTGAGCTAAAGGTGTATTATGCATGAGTAGGAGGCTTGGTGGGTGAATATAATAACTGCTTACCTATGAGGGGTATATCAGAATCCATAAGGAGAAATGTTACTCTGTTTAATGGATATTGGCCAGAAGAGCATTCACACAATTCATCCTCACTAGCAGTTCTGGTGAGTGTTGTAGGGATTTTTACAGCAGAGCCATACATCAGTATAAACTACAATGCTTCAGTTGGTTGGCAAAATCTAGTGCAGCACCAAGTGCTTCTTGTTAAATGCTCTTGTTCCCATTTTTATAAATACAAAAGAACCAAAAGAGAGTTTAAAAAACTCCCTTTTGAATTAAATTCACTTGGAATTTCACAATTTCAGATTTCCTCTAGATCTTCATGTAGCTAGCTATTAGTGCCTTCTTGGTATTTCTAGCAATTTCAAAAACATCTCAATATAAACCTGCAATCAAGCACTGACAGTTTGAAAATTATGCTTTGCCCTATTGAGAGAACTCCTTTGAAATGCATATAGTGATTTATTTTAAAATATTTTGCTAAATAACCATGTAATGTTAGTATATATAGTGCATTATATACCATGCTCTCCACTGACTGTTGACAAAAGAGTTTTGGAAGGAATAGGAACTTAGCTAATGTAATCTGGTTATGTAAAATGCTGTTAAATGCTGTTTCGTTGGGGGATCTCTTCTATAGGTATGTCTTAGGATGTGGTGTCAGGATTTGGTTTTGACCAAACTGGGCAATACAAAGCTAAATCAATCACAGTTACAGCTTCCCCTTTAACATTTTATTATTTTTATTTTCATTTTATTCATATTAGAGTCATTCATATACTAACAAATTAACAATTTTAAATAATTCCAGCTGAACCTTCATTCACAGGGCAATGCAACCCATGACTAACACCCATACTATGATTTTCTTCTGCTAAAGAGTTCCTTACCTTCAAGACTCATCTTTGCTGAATCTTAGCATCTGATTTGCAAAGCCAGGGATGCTGTCCAAAAACATGTTCCAGTTTCCGTACAGTGTGTTCTCCCAACAAAGTGTTTCACTTGCACAGTTTTAGTCAGAGCTCAGTATTCCACATTCAGGCTCGCTGTCAGTTTCAGCATTCATAATTACATTATGAATGTAATTATTTGTATGCTTAACCATACAAACAAAGCTGAAGTCTGTTTGGTTTTCCCTAATTTGACCAACATAATTAGCATTTCATAAGCCCTCCTATTAGCAAAATATTGGGTCAAATCATTTATTGATATAAGTCAACTGAAAAACAACAGAATTACCCCAGAGAATAATTTGGCCTATTAGGTTTTCATTTAATTGTGAATACTTTACCTGTAATTATCTGCTTATGAAAACATAGCTACATAATAGAATCACAGAACAGTTTGTTTTGGAAGGGACCTTGAAAAATCTTCTATGCCAGCCCCCTGGAATGAGTAGGGACATCTTCAGATAGAGCAGGTTGGTGGATCTGGGCCAAATCCAAAGGTCATTCAGATCAATTCAAAACTGTCCCCTTGCCTCAGAAAGCCTTAGGCTGGGTCCAAAGTATAGTACACTTGAGACTTCAGGTTCAGCAGAAAATTCATTGTTCAGTGTCTTGGTTACCAAGCTGAGGATAGTGCCTTCAACTGAGACCTCCTGGTCTGACCAAACAGTCCTACAGGAGAAGTTCAGCATTTGTCCCTCTCCAAGACTGACAGCCAAAGCAGCAGGATAAAACAGGAGAGGCACGGGAGAAAAGGTCGGACTATAAATCATCGCTTGAAATGGCAGCTCAGAATAAAAAGGCTGATAAATACCTGGCCATGTTCTATGCTATCCCAATACCCTGCTTTACTGCTTCCCCACTGGAAAAAAGTCTTACACAAGCACAGCCTGTCACAAGCAAATAGGCACATTTCAGAGTTTATAGCAAGAGCCCTGTGCCCTAAATTCAAAACTTCAAATAAAATGAAAGGAATAATTTGAATCTCTTCTATACCAAAATGAAAATACAGTAGGTTTCTAGGTGGGACCCAAATCCTGGCTGCAACTTCCAAAGTCTTGTGTGACTTGAGACCATATTAACTCAGAAACTGCTTCTGTCCCTGTGAAATCTTACTGCAGTCAAGATCTGCAGGGATGTTCAGTTGTGGTTTTATGGTGTAAGTGAGAAGGCTTTTTTTTTTGTGATGGGGGGCAGAGTTTGTGAGTACCCTCAGGGTTTTTGAAAGCTCAGGGTGTAACCTTCCAAGTGTAGTGTAAAACTCCTCTTAGGATGCAGTGCAAGGACTAAAAGCAGTGGAAAATGTTATATTCATGAGCTGTCCTCTGGCACTATTTAATGTGTGTAACATATAGAAAAGGTAAGTGGAACACAGCTGTACTTGTTGCATTTCCTGTATGGTAGTGTATGCATGGAGAGGAGGATGTAGAACATGTGATGAAAAAGTGCCAAGTGATCACTTATTAAATCTGCCTAATGAGCACAGGCCACATGGAGCTTGGAAATTCATCTGACTATTCTGCTCATAACAGTATTGTCTTCTCTGCATGACTGCTTCATCGCTATTATCTTAATTTCTTTTGTTAGAAAAAGCAAAACATCTCTTTTTATTTCCCTTCTTTATTTACCCCTGTTTTATCTCTACTTGTATTCCTTTTCTGTCTGTAGAATAGTAACTGCTTTTTTATTTCAAGAAGTTGACTATTTGAGGCAAGGATTCTTGGATGAAATTTCAGGGTAGGAAGCTCCTTATTTTTGTTGACCAATGGACAGCAATCACTGATAACCAGTTCTGGAAAATACCTTATTTTGCCCTGTCAGCCAAAACTGTAGACTTCTTCATTTCAAGCTTCCATGAGCAACAACAGGCAGTTGAGAGGAGTGTGGGGTGAGGAATATTGGTTCCTCACCAGCAACATTCAGGAATCAAGTTCAGATAGCCACAGTAGCACTTTTAGCCTGAAATTCCATGATTCAGTGAAGTTCTCTATACCCCACAGTGTTGTCTTGTTCCTAGACCATGTCCCATACCACAAGCACAAGAGGTCACTACACCGGCTCCACTCCAGCGCTTCAAGCCGGTGTCTGTGCCATCCACATAATTTTTCAGGCAGTGGATGCAATGTGATATGCAACAGAAACACCATCCCACATGCAGTATTTATAGATAGGAGAGGATATTTCTACAAGAGGAAGAGAGGGTAAGCCAAAAGATTTTGGAAATGCTCTAAGTTCCCATGACAGAACTACAAGACTACACTTCCCAAGACACTACACTGAATATGTAAAGAACAAGGACTTCTTAATAGTGATACATCCTGCCCAAGAGAAGTAAGAGTGTGAATTAGGCCTCTCAAATTACCAGCAAAACTGCTTGAAAAGATAAAAAGTTATGGAGGTATTCTGAGGTATCATGATCTCCAGGAGAGGAATTCTGATGCAAGAAAAGCCTAGAGGGAGTTAAGAAAAAGGTGCTCTGTGAAGTTGAGGAAGTAGCATTGAGAGTGTGTGATCCCAACCATGCCACTAACTTTAACCATGAGAGGTAACTCAATTCATGTAAGTGGGCAATTTCACAAACAGAAGTATTGGCTATATGGAATGCTGTCTTTCTGTGGATTCTGAAATACACTGGAAAGGAAAAAGCAACAAACCTTATTGTATTATGTATTAATTTCTCCTATAAAATGCCTGCCATTTCCTTTGATATGTTGTCCTTACAGTTTTCTGCAGAATTCAATTTTAACAGGTACTAAATCATGGAGGTACTTTTTTCCTTGCCCTGAAAAGATTCCAGTTATATTTGGAGAAGATCACTGAATGACAGTATTTCTTATCTATGTATCAGACAGCACAGGGCACTGTTGTCAGCCTGGTAACATTCTTCAATATTTTTTTTTTTCACTCTGTATACGTTGCTTTAGAATTAATATTGGCTAGGAAGAACTTGATAACATAGATATTTTATGTGGAGCAATTCTCAGATCCTGAAAACACTTCTCAAGTTAAGAGTGATATTCTCGTAAGAATAGGGAAAAGAGCTAATAGTCTTTTATCTTGATCAGTGATGTGGAAAAGACAAATTAAGGCACTAAATCTGTGCACAGTAAGAACTGAATATTGGTCTTCAACTTCCTAGACAAAGACCTTATCCTCCTGAGAATATTGAGCTAGTTGAGGAAGGGGAGTGCTGTCTGATATAGTAAAAGTAAACTTAAAACAGTCCAATGAGATATATGATGGCATTATCTCACAGATCCAGGTGATCCTTTTCAGTCCTAAATGCTTTATACCTAAGAGTAATGTTTCATTACAACGTTGTTCATTGAGTAGATGTGTTGCAGCATGTCACTAGAGCAGTCACACAGGTGTCCCCCTGGCCATGAGGCAGCTGTGTGGCTCTGGGAGGCAGAGGAGCCCTTTCAGCTCCCACTGCAGGTGCTCTGACTCCTGCCCGCTCACCGGGCCGTGTGCCGGGGCAGAGCTGCACAGCCTTGTCTGGAGTGGTGTGTCTCATGGAGGAGACACTTGTTCTGTCACCTCAGACAAGACACTACACTTCTCTGGGAGTGATTTTCTTTTAGACAGTGTTACACAGATGGTGAAAAACAAAAGCAGTCAGGACCTTTTGCCATAGGCACTTATGCACTACTGCAGTAGGAATAAATAAGGATAAGAGAAATACAGCAAAACTGTGTCATACAGGTACACTGTCTCTCAAAGTCATTCAAGTATCTGTGTACAGCTACTGCTGAAGGTCCTTTCCACCATTCGCAATTATTAACCATCTTCTTCCCATGACTGGTCTAACTAGACTGGCTGGATTAGTGTCATTCTTAAGCATGAGTGACAGAGGCATATGGTAGCTAATAAGTGTGCTCTTATGTTTCTTAATGTTTCTTAAAAATAAAACCATTTCTAAATCTAAGAAGGTTCTAAAACGTAAATGAAAATAAAATAATTGAGGTTGTCAAGTCAAGCAGTTGGAAGTCAGGAAACATGAAATGTCTTTATTTGGCACTTCTGAATATGCATTAGGATACAAACTTAAATTACACAGTGACTGACTGATGACCAGAAGGACTCCCATTTCAGGCATTCAGCAGGGAAAAAAAAAAAAAAAAAACACCACCACCTTGTACATAAACTCATGTTAATGAATAAGGAAACTCCAGTGTTGCTAAGAGTAATAGGAGCCATACTTCTGGCTGCAGAAACACACAAGAGGACATTAAATTACTTCAGAGAACAAAATAAATGAAACAAGAGCACATTCAAAATCTAGGATCCATCCAGAATTGTTCAGAAGAGATTCACCAAGTCCTTAGTGCAAAGTGCAAGAGGGGATTGAAACTCCAAGCAAAAAACTTTTTAGTGTTTCTCAGGGAGAAGGAAAAGACATTACTTCAGTCTCTAAAATTTAACAGGGAAATCAAATCTATCCTCCAACAAAACCACCTGAAAAGTTAAAATCAGAGATAATCTTTTAATCTGTAAAGAGATAGCAATATGTAATTACATATTTAGACAGCAAAAGTCTGATAGCCAAAGGGTTATGTGGGATACATTAATTAAAGTAGTTTTGATAATTTACCTACCTTGCTGATGAGCAGTTTTCAAAGCTATTGACTGGGAAGCTGATACTCTTTTACATAAGCCATTCCTAAAGACTAGAATTAAATTCTGTAAGCCTCTATACATAATTGATACTTTCAAAGAAATCCAAGTCAATACTGCAGAAATTCATTTTATGTGAAGTGTTTTAATTTCTCTAATGCAAATATAAATAATTTTACTAACTCTAGATTTGGTCAAATGTGCACATCCTTATGAAATTAAGCCAAGAATAGTTACACCAGCTCAGACCCACAGCCCATGTAGCCATGTAGCATGTAACAGCAGTGCCCTTTCACCCATGGTCACTAGGAGACATTTTAGAACAGTGAAGTAACTTGAATTACCCTTCTCTGGCTGCACACTCCTGGCTTTTAGCAATCAATGGTTTCAGATCCTCCTGACTAGAAGTTGCACCTGATTACTCGGTGAAATAGCTGCTAAGAGCTCAGTTTTCTATGTTATGTTCAAGAAATGATTATTTTTGATTGGCTAACACATAGAAATAAATAGAAGTGTTAAATGAATGAAACTACTTGCACATTTAAAGCCTAGGCCAGTAGAATGAGCCCTTCTAAAAGCAGCCATGTCCACCACTTTCCTGGCTTCTCACTCCTTTCTCAAGTCAACTTCTCACTCTTTTAAAGTTGAGATGACAACAGCTGGTCACAAACAGGTGAATTACTAGGCCTATAGTGAGCTGTGTTTCCAGCAGTCAGGATTCTGGAAGTGCACATGGGCTCTTTGAGAAGCACTGCTCACAGAGAAGTTCCCAGAAGTGGAGGCACAATTCAGCCCTGAGGGTTGAGAAGCAAGGGAGTGGACACGAGAGGAAGGAAAATACAAATGGATGATTAGGAACGTGAGTAGAGTATGATAAAGTAAAATAAGCAAAACTGGAAAAGAGCAAAAAGAGGAACATAGCCACAAGCCACAAGGTTTTGTAGAGAGTGGAAGATCTCATTTGATGAAGCTTAATGCTGCATTAAGCTCTTTTAATAATCTGATCATTTTTTGAACTGCTTCTCTTTCTTTCATGTAATGTAGGTTCTTTTGTCAACTCTTGATTTTTACAAAAGCTATTCATACTTCTAATTATTTTTTACCACACTTATCCATTCTGGATTTAAAAATCTGCATTTTATATTCTTCTTATATTAATGTAAATTTAGAGAGAAAATCTGAGTAGATCTGAATCTGAAAAGATTTCACTGCTAGACTACTTTTCATTCTCCATTTAGGACAGGAATGCCTTGATTCAAAAGCAATTACATAAAAGCAACTAAAATATTTAATAAGACTGATCTAAAAATGTTTATTGAAGAGAGACAGCACTGCTTGACGGATTTTAAGAGATGAAATAACAAACTACATTCATACATGGACTATAATAAGATTCACACTGAAATTAATACCAGGATTGTGGCTTTGAACATAACTCCTCTTTGTATTTTTGAGTACTACCATCACAGCATTATGTTACCACACTAATGGCATGAGAAACTACTTAACTGCTACAGATTGCACAAAACAGACAACTCAACTTACCCTCTATTTAGTTATTTACTTACATCTTTTCTAATATATAATACACCTTCATTCCAATGTGTTTATCCCTTTACCAAGTAAAAGCTTCTTCACAAATAAAAGACAAAAAATCTTCTCCTGCAAAAATCAAAGTGTCTGAATCGAGAAGATAGGTTAATCAAAAAAGGCATTTGTATATGAAATTTTTGTAAGTCTCAATGATGTTACAGACACTGAAGTTTTAAAAAATATTTCGCAGTGATGTTAAATGTAACAGAAAGGTTCCTTCCTGCATACTCAATTTGAAACATGAGTTAATTTCCTATAGTTATCTCATAAATGCCAGTCATGTCAGTTCTGAATATGCATGATGAGTTACCTTTTCTAAGATACACCCTGGCCAAGCCCTTATGCTCATCAGCAAATGGTGCAAGAAAAATAATTTATAACTGCACATTTGTTTACAGACACAGCAAGGACTTATTAGATTGTGCAGAGCATGACCCTCGTGCAGCTTCACAGCTTTTGGATGAGAGGACATATTCCCTTACAGTTTGCTTTCCCACCCCTTTATTTAGTTACACTATTTACACTTGCTCCTGTTGGGGATGGTGAATGAGGCTGCTGTGCTGCAGGTACAGGTAGAGCAAATACACTCTTGTCCATTGCTCCTCTTAGATACACACAGCTTCTTAGCACGATTTGCATTATTCCTGTAACTCCCACCGTTTATAATTCCACTTTCCTGCAGAGTTCCTAACTGGCAGATTGCTAATACTCCTGGCCTTTTTTCTTGTGTGGTATTTTCACTAGCAAGACTAAGGGCAGTCAAGTCAGTACTGAATCCAGATTGAAACTAATGAACTTGCCCTTCCCAAATAACATAGCTTAAAATTGAACTTTCCTAAATTTAAGCATTAAAATGTTACAATTGATTTTAAAATTAGGATAGTAAAAATGTGCCTTGTGGCACTTGAGCAGGTTTTAGGATATCTGAGATCTGTGGCCTGACTGGCGCGATGACATAAAATATTTATTCTTTAGGAAAAAACCCAAATGAATCCCTTAATATTCTTTTGCAACTGCTACAGCTAGCCCACAGTGCCCAACTTGTAGCTTCAGAGTAAACATAGGGCTTAAATATTCATTGATTTGAATTTGAACTACCAATATATTGTTTCTTCTTCATATTTAAATAATCTAGCATTAAGTACAGAATGGAAATTTCAAAGAATTTCCTAGTAAATTGTGTGATCAGCATGTAAATAGCATTTAAAAAAAATCTGTAAGAAATAAAACATCAAACTACCTATTCATTTCAGTAACAATGATGCAGGTCCCATACATATTTACTAAAATATTATAGATTGTCTTAGTGCTTTGTTTTCTGGTTGTTTTTTTTTTTTTTTTTTTTTTTTTTTTTTTTTTTTTTTTTGTTGTTGTTGTTGTTGTTGTTGTTGTTTGTTTATTTGGTTGGTTTTTTTGGGGTTTTTTTGAGGGAGCTTGAAGTGGATTTTCCTTTATCTGTTTGTTTGGAAGTGGGTGATTTTTTTGCTGCATTGCTGATTACTGAGACTTTTCTTACCAGTAAAAGCCGGTAAAGAGAATTACCATTGCTTATAGAATCTCATATAGATCTGCTTTCTTCCAATATGAAGCTCTTTCCAAGTCTTTTGGAAGTTGTCAAAATCAACTAAGATAATTCTTGGATTTCTTTGTGAGTGTCAATATCCAGTTATTGCTGTAGAATAAATATTCTAATATAGGAGATTAATCTATTTTCACAGTAGGAAAATCAGCCATGACTGTGAAAGAAGGGCAGAAGAAAACTACATATAGTTAGGATGAGAATGAGAACTCAGGTCAGTAACTGTGTGCAGTTCCAGTGTGAATGATCTATGCCTGCTCTGAATTCTCAATGCAGCAAATTTCTGTCTGTAACATGATTTTCTTTTAGATGAGGATAACTGGAAGAGATCCAAGTAAAGAGATGACAGATAAATGAGCCTTGATGCAAAATATCCATGTATGATGTGCCATTCTGAGACACTTGGGTGTCACCTGCACCAGTGGCAGGTCAGACACAGAAGCTACAGAAGACCACACCTTCTTTAAGCACCAGCTGGAAATAAGGGATGGCTACATATGGTTACCAAGTATTGCATTAGATCTGTGGAAATCTGAACAAGGTTCCAAGAGATCACATTAAGGAAGAATGTAGAAGTCCTAGAAACTAGGAAGTTCTAGAAGTAAAAGCCCTAGAAAATTTCCTCAGTCCTCCACTGTGAAACCTTATTAATTGCCTTGCTTGCTGATCCAGATTGACCCACACAGACATAATGAGTGTTGCCCTTGTGTTTGGGTAGGATAATAAATAATTATTTGCTATTTATAATTAAATGAAAATTCTGGTATGACAATCTGTGGAAATGCTTAAAACAGGCTTATTCTGAAACACTTCTACATCTGGTATTCTAACTGTGGCTCAGTAAAGTTGAATGTATATTTTTAAAGGCAAAATCATAGCAGTTTTGCCCACGGAACAGGTAGGATGAGATTCAGTTCTCCTACATCTGAACTAGTCACCTCCATGCACCCTTTGCAGTCAGTTTGATCTATTCAGACACTTACTTTAGAATGAGATTAGTGACACTTTACACTGACTAGACCTCCACTGACTGTAAAGAAATGCAAGGGCAACAAGCTCAGATGAAGACATCTGCAACTGTATGAGTTCCACACATTTTGATAAATGCCAATATGAATTGTACACTAAATCCCTATTCACATTATTTTTGGCTGTAAAAACACCCCTACACTTGCCATTTCAGATAGCAATACCCTCCACAGCTAGCACTGCCTCTTAGCTCCCCACTGAATAAAGAAGCACTACTATCCACCTAGGATAGGAGTTGACAATCTGAATGATTTACCCAAGGTTTCAGGAAGAGTTCATATCTTCTTTTTAATTCCATACTTACCCTCACAGATGTGGGCACAAGCTAACAATATGTACTACATTCTTTTGTGATATTAATACTTGTACAACATATTTAAAGCCTTTGATAATCCAGAATTGTGAGGTCTTATTGTGATTATTGCATTTTTTGACTTCAGGCTCAACTTCTGTTCAGGCTGCATAGATGTGGTCTGGTGGGAGGATTGCTGCACACTTCAGATTCCCACACTTCAAGCATTTGAACTTCATAATACTGAAGTGATGTTTTGATAATAGAAGGTCAATAAAGGACTTAATAGAGTGCTTATAGACATGCCAATCTTTGTCCTAGGTACACAGATGTTGGTTCATGAAAATTACTGATGACTGTTCAAAGGTTTAATTAGGCACAGAAGGTGTAGCAAACAGGATATTTGGATTTCAAGCTAAAGTCTTGAACAAGATTTAGAAGCCAAAGAGCAGAGAATATTAGTTTATGGGAACAGGTCTCTTTAGTTGATGGACTAGTAATTTCTTGTACATACATGACAATGAAGCATTGAGGTACTAAATGCAAAGAGCCAAGCAACAAAATTATGCTGAATTAATATCCAGGTCCTCAACAACGCAGAATTCAGCTCACAGACCCATGAGGCACAAATACTGGTGTCTACAGTTCCCAAAGTGCCTATGCCTCTAGTACAGTCAGTGGTGCCTCTATGAATGCTCTGAGGCTCAATTCAGCTGCTTGCATCCCAGTGCCTGGTGTCACTGCTGCTGCTCTCAGATGCAATGCCTGACCTTCAGGCATTCTTCTAAAGAACACATACCCTCTGAACATCCTACAACACACATTCTACCCTGTGCAGGTGTCTCAGATAACCTCAAGCTTCTGAAATACTACAGTTTACCACAAGCACAGAGGCTGTTCAGCTGCATTTCTCAGTTGCTGTTGCTGTACTGATTAATCCTCATGCACTAATAGTGGGATCTTAAGGATGGAGGAATTGAATCAATACATAAATACAGGTGACTGTATTTTTAATTATTATTATTATTATTATTGTTGTTGTTATTATGCCTTCCCCCTGACTTCTGGGGCTGCCTATTGACTCAGAGCTCTGCTGATGTTAGGAGATATCACACAGGACCTAAGAAGGATTGTAGTCTTTCAGTGCAGTCACTGAGAGTGACATGGAATAACTTAAGGTTTTTGAAAAGGCATTAGATGTCTGATTGAGGCAGAAAACTACATTGATGTATCTTAATCCCGAACTGAGTATCATCGGTAGATTCTGACATTAGTGCTACCCTAGGAATTCGTAGCTAGATTGTAGAGCTGATTAGAGCAATAGGTCATAAAGAATGTAATTTGTAAAGTAACCCTTTAAGCTTGCAGACAAGTGAAGAGAAGTCTGATGGAAGCAGAGTGGTGCTCACAACCCCAGCTGGCAGTGGTGTTTCATAGCTTGATTGAAAACAAGAACACACATTGCACACGAATTTCATAAAAATGCAGTGAAACATTTCAGTGAAAGAATCTGCTGCCTGAATGGTGACAGTGCACACAGGCAACCATTGTACAGAAGGAAAAGAAGTTTACAGTCATTTTCCCTACAAAGTATTATTTATCTATGCTTAAATATTATTTACATATTGATATGATTATGATAGATGTGCACCACATCTATGTTTAGGTAATTTATAAACTAATTATTTATTTTATGGATAGAAAATTGTGAAGTGAATGTATAACATGTCTACAGAGCATTAAAACACAACTGGTAACAAGAGTGTTGATGAGAATTGGAGGGAGAATAGCCATATTTGTATTGAACAGTTATTTTCTTTTTCCTCAGTGTCCTGCAGAGCTAGAGTAAGCTAACTATTCAATAATCAAAAGCAACAGAAAACAGTTTAGAAGTCAGTTGGACACAAAAGGCATAACTTACTATGTGGCTCAAACACAAAGCATACAGGCTCTTTGGAGGAACGAAAAATGCTGAATTTCTAATAATAAAAGTATTTAGGGATCCATTGTAAAGTCTTTGGAATAAAGAACCACAAAAAACCTATTTGACTTAATGCTTGCAGGGCAACAGAGGGGCTGTTTCTTTACTGCATGGACATGTGCCTATTTAGGATGCTGAACTCACTAGGACTAGGATGACTTACAGAAGTTTCATATGGAGCAATGCCAATATATATTATGGCCTTTTTAAGTATTAGAAGTATTCCATTTTAGAATGATACACATATTTTTTTTACTCTTACTTATAAAGAAATTGAAGCCTTACCCTGAATCATTACCAGCTTTCTCAGTTGAAATCTTCTAACACTGACTCAGTTTGAAAGAAACTCTGTGAAAGAAAGACTGCTTCTAAAAATACCTGTATGTGCAGCATAGTAAAACAGAGCTTTAAAAGCTTTGAAATCCCAACAATAACAGTTTCATTTAATTACAATTCTTTTTATAATCACTGAAATTTGTCAAATATATCTGCTACTGAAAAAAGAGAATGGGTATGTGTATAATGATGTGCATTATGTATACTGACAATTTATCCCTTTTATGCTAGTAAAGTTATAGGAGTATAACTTTTGACTAAACATCCAGTTTCAATGGCAATTTTCTTTTTAACATGCTAGTGGTCAGCAGCAGATTCGATTCATAAAAATGCCAAAATAAGTTCAGCTGGAATAATGTGCACAAGAATTGCACTTCTAAAAGAATTTTTTTTTTTTTTTTTTTTTTTTTTTTTTTTTTTTTTTGAGTGTATTATTTGAACTCCGGGACAAGTTAAAGGCAGCACAGTACAGAGTTCCCCTTCAAAAACTGACGTAGATTAGCCAAGAAGATGCAGGACACCTCCATTCCAAGAACACCATGGATGGAGCCAGCATTTCCATGTCACTGTAGAACTTTCCACTTTTTAGCATTTTATAACCAGCACCACAACTATCTAGACATGAAAAATCTTGTTACAAGGACCAACTTGGAGATCAAACTCCCCAGTTCAAACATAACTGGTGAGGGAACACAAACACATATCTTACATGATTGCTAAACTTCTCTTAGCAATAGTTGAAGGAAAGGCAATATTAAGTATTCCAAGCAGACACTTCTGCCTCTGCCTTATATTCCCCATCTCTCAACCCATTTACTTTTTTTTATGCCAAAATATTTTATGCCTCTGATATTTTTATGTCTTTAACTACAGGCAGCAATCAAAATGCTGGCACTTCCTGGCTACTAACATTTAAAGCTTCTATCACAAGAGAGAAGGAGCATGTCATGTACTCATAAGAAATAGATTCATTACCAACAATTGCTATTATTGGCATGTTTCAAATAGACTCCAAAACAGCCTTTTCTATGTCTTAACCTCCTGTTGCTGAGCAAGGAATAGAATCAGCAAGCATCTCAGGAGATCTGACAAAAACTTACTTACTGATAAGATGAGAGAAGGAGAGATAGAGAGAGAGAAGGCAGGTATCCCAGCCCTACTCCTGTGTGGAACTACACTAAACCAGACTTCTTCTGCTATGAAGATTTAAAAAAAAAATAAAAATAAAAAAAGTGTGCATGAGACAGGGCATACAACTCAACGTTCATGCAGTGTTAGGACACATTTTTAACTTTCTGCAGAATTCAGGGCATGAGAACAGTTGATTCAACTGCAACTGCATATTAATGAGAAATCAATTATTTCTGATGTATTTATGCATAGATATTTATTTTAAAAGCATCTTTAGCAACAGTAAGAAACTACAATCAAGAAATTCAGTCTTTCAAGATCTGTTTAACAGTATGGCAAAATTCTCCCTAAATGTATAAAAAAAAGACTACCTGTAGATTTCCCTGACAAAACTCATCATACTTATATATATACATCCTTTATGATATCCACCTCTGAGCCAGTCTTTCCAAACTCCAGTGTCGACACAAGCAGCACTTCCCAGGTGTGATGCAGCTAACCTGCCTTAGGGCAAGGCTACATCTCCCCTTAGGGCTGCCCATCCCACTCCACACCAAGAAAACCAAGAAGTTCCAGTAACCACTAGTTACTGTCCCAATGGACCAGCTACAAGATGCACATTTAATCACTTTAATCTCACACCCAGTAACAAAGTCTCAAGGAAATAACTGAGTCCATAAATCTGTCTGACCACCATTTGGTTTTCCTTTAAAGACAGCATCACAAAAGCACGTAAAACACATCAAATACTGTGAGAAATAATGGATGTAAATTATGAGAAGAAACTAATATATTTCATCGAGAGCCACAGAATTTGCTAGGCAATATTTCCCAGTACTGTACATAAGGGACCAGCATTATCCACAAATAAAGCAATGTTCTTATTTATTTCAGAAAATATTCAACATAACAAATGAAAGTACCAACATCTCAATTATAGTGGTAGGCAAGGAGACAGTAAAGAGAGCATTAGAGGGAAAAAGCCAGGGTGGGAGAACTACATTAATTTTTATAGAGAACTTAAAAATGCTTCCCTGTTTGGGAAACCCAATCCACTCTGAGACCTTTGACTGTGAGAGCAGGGGCAGAGGAATGGTGCTCTCCATCAGCAAGGCAGGAGCATTGCTCTACACACCCCAGCATGTGCAGAGCTCAACAATGTAGTGCTAGGACCAGGGGAGTTTGTAACAGTGCAGGCAAGGAAGATGCAAACTGGGATTTTACCAGCACCTGACTTAGGGATGGCCTGCATAGACCAGGACTTGGAAGACTTCCTGATGCACATGAGGAAGCCAGGGAGAACAAGGTCCAGGATGTTGAAGAACAGGCATTCTTGGAGAAAGGGAAGCCTGAAATAAAGGAAGCAACACCACATTTGCACCTATTACTACTCATGCCTTAGAAAGACTTCAGAGTGAGGTTTTGAAAGACTTTGAAGTGAGGTTTTGGTGGTTTGAGTAAGCTACTCTACAGAATGGAGCTATTAATTAGCTAATAAAGGTTGTCATAGCAGGTCTAAGACATGCAATAAATACTGAGGGTCACTGGATATTTTTCTGCTTATTTAAACCATATCTTATATTTAAAACTGCTTATTGATTTCACTTAGACCAAAAATAATTTAATCTTCTGAAGCACTATTTAAAATAGATTGCGCATTGTCAGCTCTTTCAAAGGAAATTTCTAAAAATGATGGAAAAGCACATGCAGCCCTGTACAGGATAAACACTAAATCTGTCCCCCTTCTTGGTCTTTACTGGAGATCAGCAGAGAGGATTGCTGACTGTGCTCTTTCCAAACACTGCACCCAGAAGAGAGGTCAGTTCCAGTGGCAGGGCAAGCTTTGGAGCTGGGAATTGTGGTTTGGCAGAGAAATGCAGTATGCTGCCCAGGTTCAACATGGCCTGAAGGCATCATCTTGGATGGAGAAGGCAGAGATTTTCAGGCGCCACTTCTCTCCCAGGCCCCTCTTTCAGGTTTCTCTGATGCTAGCAAAGGAATGGCCCAAAGTACTCCAGTAATTCTCATCATGCCAGTGACTAGGGATGCTTGCAGAAAGTTCAGAGGTGGACAACTCACTGACACCATAGAAAAATGGACTTCCTCACTTGCAGGAAATTTACAGTTGGCCACAAGCCCCAAGACGGCACATTCATCAATGGTGCAGTGGCAGGGCAAGAGCCACTGTGGCATTCCATGCAGTGTTGTTCTGGTCTCAGGCACCTGGCACACAATCAGTGGTCATCGATGGAAGAGGAGGCTATCAAACGAAGGGCACTGCACAATTTGCAGAGAATAACTTTGTGATGCTCTCTCTTCAGCCATCAGCACATATCCCAGCTCAGTGTTTTGGGGTATTTGGCTACTTTTCTGACAAAAGCAACAACAGTAAGAAAATGTTTTTTCCCAGTTTCACATTAGAAGAAAAAAAAATAGGAACATGGATTATTTGTTCATAAACAACATAGAGAAGCCAAAACCAGAACTTTTCTTGTAGGCAGCTTTTTATCTTTATGACTTGAAAATGCCCATGCTCATCAAAATTTTGCTCAGAGAGTTAATATTACAAGTCACCTTTTCTGTAGAAGGCTACTGTGAAAACAACTGAAGTATGACACAGCCCAAATACAGTGCTAAAACCCAAAACCCTGCTCACATCAAGGTGTGTGCTTAGGGATGTCTTTGCCAGCTGACACCTAAAAACTGGGTCTGAGTTCAGAGGCAAAACCTTCCTTGTTGGCCCTTAACTCAAATGGCTGAGTTAAAACATTTCAGCTGGCTGGTTTTCACTGGGAAGTAGGTTAATTTGTGAAAGCTAAATACAAATAAGCTGAACTCTGAGCAACTGAGAGCTCAAATTTGCACATAGCCAGCACAGTGCTCTCCAAGCATATCTGAAGAACACTTTATATGTGCTCATTTATTATATAAAATAAAAAACACAACTCCATTTAAATCCCTAGGATCCATTAGTTATAAATTTGCCTTACCACTGAAGTTTTCATCAAAGTCAATGGTTGCAGCCAGGTACTTCCTCTTAAAGAGCTCCCCTTGATGCAATGGCAACACAGGTCTTGGGCAGGGTTTAGTTATTTGCAAACAGGTACCTGGTATTATTATGAAAAGTTCGAGATACCTTAGATGGGCAGATTTGTATCTGTTGGCAGATACAGCACATGGATTACATGGGACCCTTCTGGAGCAATGGCTGAAGTGCAGAAGTGTGACTCTCTACAGTCCCTAACATGGCCTTGAGCTCTTCACCAGTGGCAAGGAAGGGCCACCTTGGGGAGCTGGTGCTCCCTGGGCAGTGCTGGGTGCCCCAGACCTGGATGCAGCCAAGTCTGCACAGGCATCTTGGAGGAGCTACAGCACCTAAAGTGATGCTGGGCACTAAAAGGAGCCCAGCTGCATTTAGTTCCAAGCATAAGCCAGAGCTATCAAAATGCTGCCTCCGGTCAAAAATGACGATGCTGTGTTCTCGTTGCCCCCCAACACATGAAAACACCATGGAATCAAGCACAGGTAAAGCAAATAAACCACCACTGTGCAAGAGAAAGCCTGCAATATCCATAGTGACCAAACCACAATTGGGAACAGGAAGTTTCAGCCAGACCTTTTTATTGCATCAAGAAACTAAGTGAAGGCCCAGGTTCAGCCACTAACACACACAGAAGATATTTTTACATTAATTCACAAATACATATCAGTTCAACACCAGCTGAAATTTCCAAGTTGCCTGCTGTGAAAAAAAGAAAACAAAACAACAAAAAATGTTAATACCAAGGAAATTCTGAAAGATGTCCTTTTCTGGTGACAACAGGCAACATTCCAGGAAATTATTTTTGTTGATCACTAAATAAAAATTTCAAGTCACAAGTCACAAGTGAGGAAAAAAAAATTATACATAACTACTAAATGACCTTATATCATACTTCATTTTTTACAGGAATCAGTTCGACTTCCCTAAGCCCCTCCATAGTACTCTCCTTTTTTTCCAACATTAACCTGGGCTTGCTCCTACGTCTGTTCACCCTCCAGCTCATAGACTGCAACATGAAGTGATAGAAAACATAAATGTTAACATGATGCACCTAGAGCAATGATTGTTCTAGCAGTGAAGCAAAATGTTAGATTTCATTTTCAGGCTGTAATCAGAATGCGTAAGGCTTTACATATTCTTTTGATTCTCAGGTATCACACTACTTTGCTAAGCTTCAGTGTCCATATTGGAGTAGCAAATGGACATTTGTCAGTACATTTTAAACAAAATTCCATCCAATTCAGAAGCATACCACAAAGTTCTTAAAATAACAGAAAGCAAGTTAAATAAATTAACAAATGCAGAGAAAAAATCCATTAAAGGAAGTTCGGAAAAGGCATCTGTATCTTCCTTAAAAAAAAAAAAAAAAAAAAAAAAAAAAGTATTTACTAAGTATCCTGAAAAAATGTATTTATGTATTTACTAAGTATTCTGAGTAATAATACATTACTCAGGAGTGCAACTAAATAGAAGATTACTCACAAACATGCCAAGAAAGCTCCTGAAAGAAAATGCCATCTGAATGTGATATGCTTATATAGGAGAAACTTTTCCATTTTATTGATCAAAGCATTATTCTACAGCCTAGCATACACTGAGCTTCTCAGCTTGTATTTTCTTTTTTCTGCATCATTTTTAGAACAGCAGTTCATGACAATTTTGGAAAGCAAAAAGAAATAGAAAAATCCCAGGGAATTGATCAGAGACCTGACACTGGTTAGCAAAATAAGTGTGCCGTGTAACTTACCCACAACTAAGAGTATTGGAGAGACTTCCACACTGCTCTAAATCATAAGCACAGTACATGTTAAAAATAATAATATATCAGATGAGACACTTACTCGGGTATGCACAATAAAGCACTATAAAATGTAAGAGGTATTTTGAAATACAATAATTAAGGGGGGGGAGGGGGGAACAAATACATGTAAAAAAAAAGATAATTCAAAATGAAACAATATAAAAGAACATTAATTGCACTGTAAATTACTTTAAGACCAAGCACATATTACTATATGAGGTATTTCACTCATGGACATTAAAATATTTCCACTGATTTCTGTCACCTTTAACAAGTTATTTTAGCTGTAGAGAAACATTAAAAGGAAGGAAAAGAGAAAAACTCTGGGAAGCATCCAGAATTAATCTATCAGTTTTTAATTTTAAAAGAAAAATAACAGTTTCAAAATACTTAATTTACTATTTAGATCTGTTTTAATACTTTGGTCTCCTATTTCCTTACTTTCAAAGGTCACTATGTGTGTTTGAATTCATAAAGTATGTATAACTTTCTAAATCTTTTTGCAGCTGAAACACCTTGCAGTGGAGATAGCTCAAATTTTTGTGAGAAAGGTCAGTGCAATATAAGAATGCATCATTTTACTAAAGGAGATGAGACTGAAAAGTACCACAGAAACAATTTCTCCCTTAGAAGCGTCATCTTAAGATTTTTGAGGAGTACATTATAAGTTATCACTCAAGAAAACTGTCATCAAAATAGTTACCATCTATATTATTATGAAAGTAAATGATATCACAACTAATTGCATCCCTTTTCTACTTCAACATAAAAAGTAATTTCTTCTGAAACACCTGGCTATACTCACCTCTTGCATAAAGAATAAGAGCTGAAATATAAGGAGATGGGAGACACTAAGAATCCAGTGCATTTCAGGACTGGCAATAATAGTAATGCTGCATTCGCATATGTAGTGTAGCCTTTTCTGCATATAATGCTATAAACCACAGGACCTTGTGACAAAATTACTCTGATCTACAAACTGTAGTAAATTGGAGTTTCAATAAACTGTCATGAAGGAGCCATGCCTAAGCTACATGTAACATTTTGATTTCTCAGTCTACTAAAACTGAGGGGAAGAAAAGAGCATTCTGATTTATCCATTTGAATTCCAGAAAGGAAAAGAGCAAATATTTCTGGTAAGTTACTAAGAAAAAAAAATCATTTACGCTAGTTATTTAAAAATGAATCTATTATATATTGAAGGTATTCTCGTAAATTCAGTAATTTATCTAGCTCTGAAAACTAATTTTGGACTTTTGTGGTATGAATATAAGCTACAATAGCTATTCCTAAGTGACAGTATTTGTAAACTGACCCTCAAATGAGATCCAAATCTCAGACTCAAATAAAAATAAATTTATCATGTATACAATGCATAACAGGAAGACTTAGCAATCATATTTTTTCAATTTCTTACCTTCAAGTAAAACATTATGGCAAAGATAATCTCAAAATAGCCAAAAACCAGGCCAGATGCTAGATAACAAAGCCACAAGTTGCCATCAAAGAAAAGATCAGTTTCAAGTCCTGCTGCCACAAAGGGCTGGAAACATCAGAGAGGCTTGAGCTCTCCTCCAGAGGAAAGGTGAAACTCGTGTCATTGTCACCAATGGGAGCCCATCCTCTTCCCAGCTGGAGGACATTAATACTTCACACTGATACACAGCTGCTTCTTGCTCTGATGGTCTTCATAGCCCAATTGGAAAAAAAACACACCTTCTTAAGTCTACATGTTATTTCCTCTACGTTGTGTTATCATGAGGAAGCCTGGTTAAGAATTGAGACAGATATATAGTTTTTTCAAGACATTTGGTTGTACTTTTCCATTTCCTTTTCTAGCATTAAAAAAGGGCCAGATTCTTCTTGTTGCTTCAACTATGCAGGATTTGAAATGCTGCAAGATCAAGAGAAGTGAATCAAAGGAACAAAAGCAAGCATTGGCCTCCTTTCTGCTCATCAGGGAAGATAATTGTTATCAAACTCTAAAACTGAAGAATATATTTGTTCATTTAAGTGAAATCTGCTGCTGTACAGAGGATAAAGATGGCCTTATACTGATGCTCTTTGGAAAGAATTTCACTCTGCATGAATGAAGCAAAATTGTTGTCTTTTATCTTACTTGGACTCTGCTTAAACAAATTTGAGAGAATAAGTGTTTATGCTCTGTAGCTTTATATCCCAATGACTTATTAAGCCATAAATCAATAAGAATGTGGAAGATCTTTGGAGGTTTTTTTTCCTTGCTCCTCTATTTTTAGAGTATAAGAAATAAAAGGTGTAGTAACTACTTGAGATTCTTTCACTACTGTCTGCTATTCAGGGGAAAAAAGAGGTTAAAAAGTAACTTCCCACTTGTGGCGATTAAAGCTATTTGTTCAGTGTTATTTTTATAGGCTACTTGTGAAACTAGAAGGCAGGCGTGAAAGCTGAGAAGTTCCTTCTACTCCTCACTGCCAGAAAAGCACAGAATAATACAATAGCATACTTCTGTATTCCTGCAGCTGCACAAGCACTAAAACCCACCACACAAGAGTGAAATGGTTTGGATAAAGTTTCCTTTAAGGGTGACTTGGTTATCTGCATTATTAGCAATATTGTGTCTGTTTTCTATGAAAAGCCATCAGCTTATCCAGTTGCGAAACCAGGAGAATTGCTGGAGACTTTGGTGATATTTTATGATAAGTAATTTGCATAACATTATTAAGACATTTAAAAGTTTCACAATACAAGCCATACAATTGAGAAGCAAAGAATCACAGGAAACTTATTCAGTTGACCTTCAACACACAAAAATAAATTTCATGAAGAAAATCAACATTTTTTTAAAAATGTGCATGCTAAGGGAAATTAGATTCCAGACAATTAATTTATTATAATTAGATTCCTAAACAATAATTTGCATTCCCGCCACACCTTAGGGACTACTGAAAATACAGTATCACCTAAATTAAAGGAGAAAGATAATAAAAATAATTTTGAATTGTTTTTCTCAGTACTGACCTGCTGCGTCTCCAGAACAATGCAGAGGAGTTGTTTCCTCTGAAAGGCAGCATGCCAGAGGCTGAACACTGCTCAAGCAGCCTCTCAGCTTCCAAGATTAAATACATTATCAGAGACATCTTAATTGACCACTACACTTGCATGGTGTTCAATTTCTCCCTAAATCTGTGTCTTAGTTTTATGCTTTCCTAACTGCTTTCACTGCCATTATCAAGATTTAACCTTTACATTTTCTAGAATAAACTTTGAAATGCAACAGCTTTAGTGTTCAGAGTGAGATCAGGTTGATCTGACAACACCAAGATGCTCTTCTTTCTTTTGACATAACAAATTTACTTTTTGAAGAGAATATTTAAGATGAAAGATGCGAAATTGAGAGTGGTGGAAGAATCTTGCATGGAGAAGGAGCAGCTGTGAAGGACCCAAGATGGGGAGATATAGATAGACAGAAAGCTCTGGTGTATACTTCAGCTCTTTCTACTATTTGTGTGAAGTCTAAATCTCTCAATTACTGGGTTTTGTCTTGTCAGATTTATGCATTTGGTCATATTTTTGACATGTTCCACTACTGTCAATTTATCTACATGCAGTGGTTGCAGCATCTCCTGAAGATAACAGACACTGATTCCCCTTGCGAGATAAAAGCCTTCAGCTATGGTATACCTCATGTATTTCTACTAACTGCTGGTGTATACAACCTTTACTATCAAAAGTAGAAAGAAAGTCTTTTTACATCATAGGAATATATGCTTATAAAGCCACAAAAAAATTAGAGGGCTTAAGGCCAATGCCATTTTGGAAGTTATTTGCTGTTCATTTTCAAAACTGGCAAGGACAGAGAAATGTGACAAATATGGAATGAAAATGCATGGAAGATAAGTAAATTTTATGCACAAAAGAAGTATTTAAGAGAGTACAGTGAGAAACAGATAAAAGCAAAGTGAGACCAAATATATATGCATGCATGGAAACACTGATTGAGAAATCTAACTGCAGTGATTTCCATTCTCTCATCACAACTGAGCGTGTACTAAATGAATAAACTGCTACTTGACATTTTCTAAATAAATATCATGGGAAGAGTACTTATTTTACTTTAATGAATCATTTTGGCCTCTCCAACAGAAAGTAGTTGTAATGAACTGTAATCTGTTCCGGGAAATAAAGTTCTATAATGGAGATATATATATGGACTGAAAAATATGAGAAGCTGTGTTCTCCAACAAGTTTACTTTAAAAGAGATTCTGATTCATCCATGCCCACTTCTACTTATATTTGATCATAGCTGTTGACATACTGTATCTGCCATGCTGAGAGCTATTTCTCTACTAGAGGTAAGTAAGCCATATGGTTCGTGGATGACTATGAATTTTTGCAAGGCAAACTGAACTAATACGTGTATAAATTTTTCTCTTGTAGCTATTCAAACAAAACTACCCATTTAGCAAACAGAACATTTTCAATTCAATGGGATATTTTGGCCCATGTAATACATTTCTAAGAACTGGAAGTCTTTCTTAAATACAATCGCCATAAATGGGCTAACACTAACTTTCTGCATTAGTGGTCCTCTCATTCACCATGTATGGTTAGATGTAAACAAATTCACTGTACTGATTAAGTGAAGCAGCAAATAAGACTTGTCTTGTTCATGCAGTAGAACCAAAACAGCTGGTTTTGTTTGACTGATGCAGATTCAAAGGGCCCCCAATGGTATACCTCATAAAAAATCAGCAGGTTATTTGAGGGGTTATGTTCTTTTTATTACTAAAACTTCTCATAGTTATAAAAGGAAATTGCTTTGACTATGTGTAATTACAAACAGGGAGAAAAACTTTTTGCCAAAGGCAGATGTAAAATAACATTTTACCATCCTTGTTAAGGCACAAAAAACCCCATGCCAATAATTACTCCAAACTCTACAATTTAGCCAGGCAAAGCTCAAAATCAAGCTGAAATTCAGTCATCCAAACTCCATCTACAAATATTTCCTATTAGAACATCTGCTTTCAAAAAAACCCTTTGCTAACTGTGACATGATAAGTGGACCAGGACAGGCAATGTTCAGGGGAGCTTGCAGAGGGTATCCTCTGGGCAGAATGCTGCTTGTTCCACTGTTCACAGACAGTGGAAACTGGACATGCAAACCTTCCTCGGGATCAGGTATGAATGCCTCTACTCAGGGGTATGTTTCTTCTATCACATGTACCAACTACTATTGAAATAACTTGTTTCATATATTGGAATTCATTTAGAACATGACTTAGTTTACCACAATGGACCTTGAAAGTTTTGTCTTGCTTTGGTAACTTTTTGTTTCAACAGCTTGGCACTGCCAACAGTATCACTATTAATATTTGTGGGATATTGCCATACAGAAATGTGAAATCCCAATCCCACTGAGTCATTATAGTTATTACCATTGATTCAACAAGTCTTGGATTTGACTGTGGTTTCATGTGTTACATAGACAAAACATATTCTCCTCAACACCTCTGTCAAAAGCAGTCTATGTTTGCTGATTGTTAAATGCTTTTTAAAAGCATTTATGACCTCACTCTAAGTGTAATTTCAATTTGCATCAGGAATTTACACTCATTTCAGAAGGACTGAAAATTCTAAAAAGTTATTAGTGGTATGCCATATACTGTTCTAGTGCCAACTAGATCTATGACTGACTGAATGCAAATAGCACTTTACGGTAGTAAAATACAAAGCTAAAAAAATCTAAAATAAAATCAACAAATTTATTTGACAATCCTCGATTTTAGTTCACGTGTTACTAAACAATGGCATAATAAATGAATTCTTTAACTTAGGAATATTATGTCAGCTCACACAGGGTCTGCCTCAAGCACCCCGAATTAAATCTCCAATGTAAAACATTGTAATTCATAAAACCATTAAACGCTGTCTGAGTCCATTTTAACCACATTACACACATTTTGAAAAGCATGCAAAATGATGGGGGGGAAGAACCTTTGAAACATAAATTATATGATCTGCTTAGCACTGTAAAAATAGCTACACACAGTAAAATTAAAACTTGCAGTTCTGAAAGAAAGTGGCTTGTGCAAACCATCTGGAAATGACTTGAAAGTATTGCTATATTGCAGAAAGTACAGATATATAAAATGTCTACTATTCCTATTTTACCCGTTTTCCAGATAAAACACCAAGACAGAAATGCAACGAATCAGAGATGTGAATGGCTGATACCTCAAATACTCGTGCACTGTAAAATATTATCATCCATCCTCTACTCTACCCCCGAGCTGCTTTTTCAAGCGTCCAGTACCATCAGTATGCTCCCTTGGCACATCCCACAGTAGAAAATGCTCAGGTACTAAGACCTCACATGAGATTTCTCCATCATCTGCACTTGGATCTGCAGTCGGTCACACTGAGGTGACCATTGCTCCTCGCAGGATGCCCGTTTGCAGTCATCTGCTACCTAAATGGCTGGAGGTACCCAGTGTTTTAAATTTTGCTAGCGCTCAGCTTGTGCTGCTACTGTGAAGCAGAGAGAAATAGTTACAAAACACTCGAGAGCTAAGAAGGGCACATGCTTTCACAGCCGTGATCTTGGGCTCACACCACCTGAGGTGACGGCAGCGCTCAGCCACTTCCCAGGGTTTCAATTTGGAACAGATTCAAGTATCACCTGCTCCCAAGGCATAATAACCCTGTGTAAGAATGTGCCCTAACGAAGCAAAATTGGAAACAAACAACAGTAGGTTGTCGCCGTAAATTAGAAGCCTTTAAGTTTGAGGAAAGTTGAGGCCGAAGCACTTGTATATGGATTTACGGCTAAGCTGTACGGCACCGGCACCGCTCTTCGAACTGGGACACCGGCAGTGTCAGGAATTAGGTTACGAAGGCGACAGAAAGCGGGGCTGTAAAAGAAAGCGCTTTTTCTGCACTTCCCACTGGCTGAAGTGTCTCCTTGTCTCCCTCCTGCCCCGAACCGAACCGAACCGCACCGGCCCCACAGCGGCGGGTCGGGAGGAGCCGGGCCGGGCCCGCGGGGACCGCCCGCCCCGACGGTGCTTTGCCGGCTCCGCTCCGGGAGGCGAGGCGGGCTGCGCTCTCCTGACGCTGGGTAATTATTTTATTTCTCCGGCAGACGGTGTTTCGCACGCCCGCGAACACCGCCCCCTGCGCGGCGAGAGGCGGCCGCGACCGCCCCGGGGACCGCGGGCAGCAGCAGCACCGCGCCGAGCCCTGAGCACCCGCGGGCGGAAACCTGCGGGACTCACCTGCCGCCCACCCCGCCTCGGCTGCCGCCCCACCGCCCCTCGGGGCCGGGCCGTCCCTCCAGAGCACCGGGAGAAGCCTGGCGGAGCTGCGCGGCCCCTCCGACGTGCCCGCACTGTGCCCACACTGTGCCCGGCGCGGTCCGGCGGGGGAAGGGGAGCGGTGCGGGCGGCGGAGCGCCTCCAGCCGGGCTCCCCGGCCCCTCCTCGGGGGGCAGCCCCACAACCACGCGCTGCCAAAATTTAAATCGCCCCGGCACTGCGGCTCCGCGCGGAGCGTCCCCCTCCGCGCCGCTCCCTCCGGCCGGACCGGGCTCACGGGAGGGGCCGGACCGCGGCCGCCCCGCTCAGGCACCGGGCACTCCGCCGACCTGCCCGGCCCGGCCCGGCCCGGACCGAGGCGAGACCCCGCCGGGGCCACCCCGCGCCGGGGATGGGGGATGAACCACCACCGACGGCGCGGCTGGCGCGCCCCGGCCCCGCTGCCCAGGCGCCCGGCCCCGACGGTGCGGACCCCGAGGGCGCGGACCCGCGGCAGCCGCCCGCTCCCTCCGCTGCCTGTGCGGAGGCGCCCCGCGAGCAGCCCGGCGCGCCTGCCGCCCCGACGGCGACCCCTTCCCTTCCCTCTCCTCTCCTCCCGTTCCCCTCCGTCCCTCGCTCCGTACCTTTTTCAGCGCTGACATTCTAGTGCATTATTGCCGCGGCGGGAGCGGGCTGCGGCGGGCCGGGGCTGAGGAGTCGCCGGCAGCGGGAGCGGCGGCGCGCGCCCAGCGTCCCCTCGCGCCGCTCCCCCGCCGGGGCCGCCGCGCGCCGCTCCCCCGCCCCTCGCGCCCCGCGCGCGCCCCCGCCCTCGGTCCCGCGCGCGCGGCAGGGCGCCCTCGCCGGCTCTGCGCAGCCGCGCGCCCCCTGCCGGAGCCCCCGGGCATCGCGCCCGCTGAGGCGGGAGGAGGGGGCGGGGCCAACCGCGGCGCGGGTACGCCCTGCCGCAGCCTCGGCCAATAGCGACGCACGGCGCCGTGACCGACAGGTGCGGCGGCCAACAGGAGAGAGAGCGGGCGCGGTGCTGTGCGGGGTGTCTCGGAGGGGCTACGGGGCCATGGCCGGGAGCAGGAGGAACGGTGAGAACGCGCCGTCAGGGGCGAGGGATGGTCGGTCGGTGCCGCCGTGCTGCTCCCGGGGCTGGTGACGGAGGGAGCCGGGGGGCGGCGGTGACGGCTCCGGACGCGGCTGCTCTCAGCCGGTGTGTTCCGGCCCGGGCGCTCCGCACTGCCGCGGGACTCGCTCGTTCCGCTCCTGGGCGCCCTTCCCGCGGGGAAAGGCGGGGAGGAGCCGGGGCAGCCCGGGAGCGAGGGAGACAGAAGAGTCCTGGCGGAGCCAGCCCCTGCCCGGGCGGGGCTCCGGGTGCGCGGGGCTCCGGGGCCGAGCCCTCCCGGCCTCCCGTGCAGCCCCGGGCCCGGAGCGGCGGGGCGGGTTCTGCTGCCGCGTGTTCTGCCCGGGGTGCGGACACGCCAAATAGTGACTTCGCTAATCACTGAGTATTTTAAGATGGCACCTTTTTTCCTCAGTATGCACATAACACGCGTGCTTACTTGCTGTTAGTGATCATCTGTTTTGGCTCTTTTAAAGTGAGTTAGCTCACTCCTGAAATAACTGTGGTACTGTGCTTGCTAAGAATAAAATAAAGGCCTTGTGCTATCCAAGCACAGCTTCAATCAGTTCCGTTTATCTAAATGGTTTATAAGACACGGCACAGGAAGAATGCAATGATCAAAATACAGGTGTTCCATAAGTAATATCTCGTTCTTAAGAGGTGTCGAGTAGAGCTGAGCTGTGAGGGAGCGGAATGCTTGCATCCTGTGCCTGGCTTTTGCGTTTTCAGTTCCAGCATCTTGAAACTGGAATACTTCATGGGACGATAATAATTTGAGCGTGAAACTGATCAGCAAGAGTTCATGTTTAAGCTCTTTGCTGACGGGCTGCAGCTGGAGATCGTTTGCAGGAAGTATCAATGCACAGTAGTGTTCTCTGTGGTTCAGATGCAGACTCGTCATGAGAAAGGGAGAACGACTGTTTTACTTCTGCACTTTGGAGATGGGAATTACAATCGATGTTTTCTGGAAGAAAGTGAATTAGAAAGAATGAGTTCCTGCACTTGTGAGTGAATGCATGGCTCTAGTGGTTCTAGAGCTGAGAATGGGAGAACTGAATTCTAAAGCTCTCCAATTGTTTAAAACTAAAGGTCAGGTAAAGAGCTGCTTGTTTTGGTAGTGTGTCAGAGAAGGCTGAAATGATCGTGCTGAGTGCGTGACTTTACGGTGTAAAGTTGGAAATCATTCATGTTTTATTCAGCCACATTCAGTGACTTAAGATTGGGAAGAAAATACAGTGAGAAATACAAGGATGTCACATGCTCCCCTGGGAGGTAATAACAAAACTGGAAGAGTTTAGAACATCATCTGATCAGCCTCTGCAGCCCATAGCATATATGAAAACTGTTGACTTTTTATTGTGAATTTTTTGTAAAGACAGCTGTCCTATGAAAGAGCTGAGAAAGAAGGTTTAGCTGGTTCTTTTTAACGTTAGTTTTACTCTTTTTTTTTTTTTTTTGTAAGAGTATGTTGAAGATGCCGAAGACAGATTTTTATCTGCATTATGAGTAAACAATGGAACTTTTTAGCTTGTGTGGAACTGGGCTGTAACACAGAATAAATGGGATGGTCAACAGCTTGTAGGTCATGGCTCTTATTGTCAGTGAAGAGAATCTGAATAGTGAAAAGCCGGTAGAGCAGGTAAGTGGAATGCACTCCACTCTGCCAGGAAAGGCTGCAACAGAAGTAGTCGAGAAAGTGCAAAATTTTTTTTGAGTTTTATGAGGCTTTTGTTTTTGACTTGCTGGTGTTCCAATGATTCGTGACAGACCTTGAGGTACTACTGCTGTCATTCTGTGTGTCATCCGCAAGGTATTGATCCTGTGTGGGATAGCTGAACTCCTCATTTGTTGCTGTTAAACATCGACAATTGCTTGAAAGCTTTACTCATCACTCTTGAAAGTTTGTGCCACCCCAAAGTAACACTGTCATAAAGGATTGTATAGAGAGTGATGCTCCAGCTGCTGAAGGGTAGAGTTAAGGTATTGATGCAGGAGTAGTGTACATTATGGACTATAATTGCAAGTAAAAAGGGATTGAAAAGTTGTGCTGTACAGGAGCAATCTAGTGGGACCACAGGAGACTTCCTGTTGGAGAGATTAAGCTGGAAAGCAAATGTGGACACCTGAGAGACATCAGCGACAAATGGTATTAAATAGAGAGTATTGCTATTTTCATCTCTCAGGTGACTTGGGACAGGATTATAATGGGCATTGAAATGAGATTGCAATTCCTTAGTTTTGGGGGGTTTTTTTGTTTTGCTGTTTTTTTTTTTTTTAAATGGCAATATCACATATTAAACATCTTAGTTCTTGCAGAAAAGCACATCATTTCTTTCCTTTTTCTAGTTTCAGAGAAGCATCAACTGCTAGAGATTTGAGATTATTCAAATCCTTTTCTTATTTTTGTTTTTCAAACTCAACATAATTTTTTGGCAAATACTTTGATGTTTTACTGGCAAAAAAGGTACCTGTTTTAAGTGGGTGTGTTTTCTTTCATCATATGTTTTTATCAGTAAGGGGAATATTAATTGCAACTGGAGTTTGATATCTGACATTATTTTTCTCTTGTCTGTGAGAAGTATCTTGCTCCTTGCAAAACATGACCAAAGATTTATTCCAGTTTACCATGATGTAAATTCTATTTGGATTGTAGTTGGCTAAATTACAAATAGCTAGGGGTTTTGTGATTGACTGTAGAAGTTACACTAGAGTAAATGTACTTGACTCTGCCATTGAAACCTTTTATGGGAGGGGAAGAAAATTTTTTTGTTGCTGACCATGATGTTGTGTCTGGATGAGAAATGTAGTCAAGGAGAAAGGCCAACAAAGTAATGAAAGGAGGATGATACACCCAGTGGTCTTCTATGTAGAAAGTCTGCCAGGGGAGCTCATGCTCGCAGGGAGCAGAGCCTTACATGATGTGGTCTTTAGGGTTCTGTGTTTAGTGTGGATGGCTGTTCGGGGTTTCTGGGTTTTTGTTTTTTTTTTTTTTGGAAGATGGAGTGTGTTGGTGTAGGGTTGGTTTGTTTGTTTGTTGTTTGGTTAGGAAGTTGGAGCAATTCTTGCATACTTTGCCTTGGGATAGGGTGGTCCACAAGTGGTAGGTGGGACTGCTTAAACCTGCTAGGTTATATTCAGGAGCAGGTGTATGAACCTGTGTTGTTTAGTAAAAGTGGTGGAGGGGGTGGTGCCATTAAGGTATGTCTGTAGTTATTTCGCCTTTTTAAACAATCATTGCAAAGGGTGATATATTTTCTCTTTGAAGAAAGTTATGTAGAAATTCAATTACATTTATATTTTATATAATATGACCTTATGAAGATTCCTTTTGAATAACACTTGATGTACAATCTTGTAGGACTTTTATTTGTGCTCAGTGATACTACACCTGTCAATTTCATGGTTTGGTTTTTAAATACTGCTATTTGACCTTCATTTTAGCTTGCTTCTCCTCATGTGAAACTGTCTGTTTAGAATTTGCAAATTTTTATCTCTTCAGTAATCTGAACTCAGAATGACTTGTGGGGTTTTTGTGTTTTACTTTTTGATTTTTACTATTTTCAGCTGTCTTCCATATTAGTACTATAATTTACCATAACATTTAACATAATTCAGTCTTCACTTTTAGCCATATGTTCTTTGCATCCAGATTTAGGTTGAAGTAAAATTTAGACTTTCTGAACTTTATACCTGTGTTGGCACCAGATTGGTCTCAGTGAGCAGTGATGTTATAAGTGCACAGCATTCCCCCATCCCTTGCCCAAATCTGTCCAGAAGAGAGAGGAAAAAGTCTCATAGAATTACAGAATACACTGAGCTGGAAAAGAGCACAAGAACCGTTGGAGTCCAGTTCCTGTCCCTGCACAGCACCATCCCCAACACTCACACCAGGTGCACAAGAGCTTTGTCCAAATGCTTCCTGAGCTCTGTCAGGCTGGTGCTGGGACCACTTCCCTCAGGAGCCTGTTCAATGCCCAAACACCCTCTGAGTGAAGAACCTTTTCCTGATACCCAATCTAAACCTCCCCTGACACAGCTTCAGGCCATTCCCTCAGGTCCTGTCAGTGGTCACCACAGAGAAGAGATCAGGGTCTGCCCCTCCTCTTCCCCTCACAAGAAGCTGTAACTGCAGTGAGGTCTCCCCTCAGCCTCCTCCAGGCTGAACAGACCAAGTGACCTCAGTCACTCCTCATACAGCTTCCCCTCAAGGCCCTTCCCGATCTTTGTAGGTCTCTTTTGGATGCTCTCTAACAGCTTTGTGTCTTTCTTATATTGTAGCACTCAAAACTGCAAGAGGATTTGAGATGGGGCTGTAGCAGCACAGAGCAGGACAATCCCCTCCCTTTCCCAGCTGTCCCTGATGCCCTCCAGAGCACAGTGGGCCTTGTGGCTGCCAGGGCACTGCTGACAGTCCTGTGCAGCTGCAGTTTACAGTTGGCTCAACTCAGTGGCCAGAATTATGGTTATTAATAATATTCACCAAAGTTGAGCTTCACTAAGGGTGTATGAGATATCTTTTTTGATGTTTTCGGTGAGATCTGTTTGATTGTGCCAAGTAGGAAAAATATAATGGTGCAGAATGAGAAACATATTTTAAAGTTTTGTAGAAGATGGATAGTATGCACAAATTGGAACTATAGTGAAGGTGCTCTGTTTTTCCAGGACTGCAGTAGCAATACACATTTTGCAGGATTTCACTACAAGGCAGACGGGGTTCTTATGAACAGTGGAACAACATCCTGGTGTTCTCATTGTGGTTATGTAGCTTCTTATCATCTTTGTCATGTCAAGTTTATTAGATGTCTTGGAGCTTGTGGCTGCAATTAAGGTGGCCTAGTGACAGATCTCTAAAACCTTTGTTGAGACAGGATGGCACAATCTATTAGTCAGATTCTTGTTGAACTACACAGTCATGTAGAATTTGCTGACAGATGTAACATCAGTCTTACTGATTTGAAACTGTAGAGTGACAGACTGTGCTTGATCTAGCTGAATAAGTTTCTTTTAAGCTAAGAAGAGAAAATAAATATTGGCTTTTTCTAGCAATAAGTTTCTGTTTTGTATCTGCAGTTTTTCTGAACTGCATTGGTCTGGAGGCTCACAGGTCAATCTCTATGTAGTAACTGCTTAATTTAGGCGAATACATAGACATGGGGTGTTTAATCACTTCCTACCTTTTAATCCTACTGATACACACCATATACTTAAATAAGCTGTAGCTGTTCAAGAGTTGTCTCACAGACAGGAGTATTCTATATTACTGAGTTTTTGATAACAAAGTGGGTTTCCATGTGCTATAAAAAGTAATGCTAAAAAGATAAATGGAGACATGTTTTACCAACTACTACTTTAGAGCACAAAACTGGATTTTTTTCCACTGTGATTCTCGAACCTGTAATAAAGAATTAGGTGTAAAATTAGGGCAATTAGCGTATCTTTTTTTTTTTTTTTTTTTTTTGTCTAATGGGATGTTGAAGACTAATAAATGCTGTTTCAGTGAGAATAATGCCAGTGGTCTTGAGACAAACCTTGATATTGTGAAGTTATTGTTATACACTAGATATGAAATGATAGCATCCACACATCTTGTGCAGCTCCCTGTGATGTTTTTGGTTAATAACTATACTGAGATGCAGCTGATATCTGGTAGTTCAAGCACAGAATTCATGTGACCTTGGATACAACTAAATCCTTCCATTATTTCATTCCCAAACAGTACCTGTGGGTTCTTTTCACCATTAAATATGTAAAAATAGCTTTAGCAGTTAAAATCGTCTGTTATGTGTAAGTCAATGAGACCAAGTGTAGACCTGTAAAGAGGACCATTCCACCTTGTGTAGACATCCTGTGAAACTGTACAAATTTTTCCCTTAAGGATCTCACAAAAGTTTTGTGAGTCTTGTAGAACTAAAAGGAGCTAGTTGTCTAAGGAGCTAGTCAAGTTTAAAATAATCAGTTTGTGATATCAGCATTTCACCATGGTGTTTCTATTCAGTCTCAGTTTTAGAGTTTTGTAGTTCAAAAAACAAAGCAAAAAACCCTGGCAACAACCAAGAAGTCACCATAGCTGGTGGGAGAACTGGGATGAACAGCCTTTGTTCAAACAGAGACTGCTTTCCAGGCCAAAAGAGACTTCAGAATCAAGGTTTCTAACCTGTAGAGAGATCTCCATGGGAAATATATTCTTATATAATGTAGGATTCCTTAACCTAGTAAGGAAAGGAAGAAAAAGGCCCAATGCTGAAAACAGTCAAGTTTTTCAAATCTGAATAGCAAACATGGTCTGTCTGTATATGTCTTATGCCAAAGGCAAGTAGGCACTGGAAAAAACCTTAATATGAACTATGGAGTTCCTCTAGAGTCTTCTGAAGTACATTAGATTGAGGTACAAGTTTTTGGGTCTCACTGTAGGCAGGTGTGTAAAAGTACTTCTCCCAGTCATTCAGACAAGATGGAGTAGTATGTTTTCTGGCCTTAAGATGGAAGTAAATTCTTTCCTGAAATATGAAGCTGAGAAATTACTTGGTGTCTTCCCCAAGAAAGTGTCATAAAATAGCAGTGCTGTTTGGAAGGAAGGACTGTAAATTCATAGACAGATACGATTTAGTCTGAAGTATGAAGACTGAAGATGTAGTCGATGATCTGCAGAATGGTCTCCTCTTCCACTAAACACAAGCTCTTATAAGCTGTTAGCTTCTGTGTTTGTCTGCAAGTGCCTCTTGAAAGATTCCGTCAGCTTCAGCCTGAATTTTCTGCTGCAGATCTTGCTGTCCTTGCTTTTTTATCCTTTTTTTATCCTTTAGCTAGAGCAAGAGCCTGTTACCATAGCTTCGCCTGCAGGATGAGGACTGCTTGCAGACTGGGAACACAAAGCAAAATACTGTACCCGTTCCTGTGTACATAAAACTGTACTTTGATCACAGCTAGGATTCTGCATGTTTCACTGTTTTTTCCCCAGCTGGAAAGATCAATTTTGTTATTCCCATGACGTTGCTACAGTGCTTTGCTTTGGTTTGCATGCACTATCCATGGTGGAGTGGAAATACGTCACTCTTGACAAAACTGACCTTGCTGATAGCAAGAAAATCACATTTTCTGTTTTTTCCTTCTGACTTGAACAAGAGTATCCCATCTTAGATGTTAGATACACCTTTTAGATGGTCTGAACTGTCAAACTACACAGAACGTAATTGCATGTCACTGCATTGTTCTTTTCTCATATCCCTGCGTAGCTTGAATGTTTTTGGTAAAAATGAGGGTGAGTGGGAAAATGATACCCTGTTCAGGTGCCATGGAATGTCTTGTAGTGGTTAATTACTCTCTTTCTTCCTTGATTTTAATCTTTTGGTAGTTGCTGAACTGGTATCCCAAATCTGGGAATCTTCTCTGCAGATAAGTGATCCCTATTCAGAGGATTTTGATGTTAATGACTAAATAGCTGTTCATTTCCCTCGGGACTAGAATATGTTGTGCACACACCCCCAAGTTCTCTTGACTTAATTCAAGCCTTTGGTCTCTGCCATTTCTAGCAATGGTTTGGGGTCTTTGAGCCTTCAGCTGATTCCTTTTTGTTTTGCTTGTGCTGTTTTGGCAGTGGGGCTTGATGATTGGAGGTTTTGGTTTTTTCTGAGGTCACTGTGTATGTATGTGTGTTTGTGACTTTTGCTTGTGTTGGGAAGTTTAGGTCAAAGTTAATAAATTTAATTATCCTTGGAGGTTCTGTGTATTGATTTCCATTTGCTCTAACAGGGGCCCATACTCAGTGCACCATTATCTCTACTGAGCACATCTTTGGCACCCAGAGGCTCATTGGCAGAATTGGTGTCTTGTGTACATGAGGTCTCTGGAGTGGTGTCTCATTTTCAGGGAAAACAGGATGCCTTGCATGCCATCAGGCATCATAACTTCAGACTGAATTTTGCCCTGGTGGCTGAAATACAAACTGGATGCCTTTGTTTTTGTGAGGCTTGCAGAGCCATGACCTGAGAATCACTGTGTTAGGCCAAATAAACACAGAGCAAAAACCTTTGCTCATCAGTTTGGCCAGCTGAGCAACTCCTTCAGAAAGAATCCAGAAGACTCAAACTATCCTGTATGGTTAAAGGAAAGGTTAGCTATTGAGGAATGGTTTAAAAAGGAATGAACAGCTCCTAGCCTGAAATTATCATCAGTCTTCCACCTGCTAGCTGGTAAGAAGAGCAGTCTAGCAAACCTTTTCTGTCTACAGCAGTCTTTTAAAGTGCTTTTACACTCCATTGCTCTGGGTCCTGATAAACACAGTCATCTCTTTTTCGAGAGATCCCTTGAGGATCCCTGGTCAAGAGTGTCCAGCCATGATTAAGGGAAGAGGAGATGATCCATGCAATGGGATTGTTATACCCAACTAGGTAAGGCCCTCCACAGTGTGCTCTAGTTGATCCTGCTCTGAGCTTTGGGGTTAGACTGGGTGGTGTCTGGAGGTTCCTTCCGACTTTAATAGTTCTGTGATTTTTATGATCATGTTGTACGGTAACTGTCCTGTCATGACCTTCATAGCAGATGTAGTACTTGCATGATAAAAGACACTTCAAGGATTTACTTGATGTATATGCAAGTAAATACTCTCCATTTGAATATTAGAGAGTAATTCTTCACTAACAGAGATGAACTGAACATTTTAATGAAGCCTTGTCCATATGTTCTGCATGAAGATTATCGTTCTGTCTGCTCTTTCTGTCCTTTTTCATTCTGCTGTACTGTCTTCCCTTCTGCTGTAGCAGAAATAGCATATTAGCACATCTTGCACATGGGATGGTTTCAGAAGTTCCTGATTTGTCCCCTTTTGGAAAGTTTCTGTTTGTAGTAGAAACAAAGAGACCAAGTAGGACAACATGCAAGCTTCACAGAGTTCAATGCTCCCAATGCCACTTCACTTTGTTCTTGCTGCCCAGCTTCGACTTAAGTAGGCAGGAGGCGACCAAATGAGAGATGTGGTGGGGGTACTTACACTATGGATGACAAGTAGCCAAAAGTATGTGGCAAGCATTCCCCACAGAAATGGTTTTGGGGAAGCCATCGCTGCACGGGAATGTTTCTGATGTTGTTCAGAATCAATTTGTTTAGTTCTTCAGCATGCTTTTGTTACAGCTTGTAGTCCTAACTGAGTTTTAAGTCATGCTAAGTCGTGTTGCCAACCCCAGAATGTTCATAAATGTGCAGTGCTATTTCTGTGTGTTTGTGGATAGTCTGCTTTATGTATGTAATATGAACTCAGTCAAGGTGTCAATTTAATACATGGTGCCAAAAATGCATTTATCTGAAGGAGGGTCCTTACTCTTCTTGCAAAATTAGTAGCAGAAAGATTATGGTTGTTCACAATTTGTATCGGTAGCCACCATGTGTTCTGCATTGTATTTCTTGGAGTTACACTTTGCTTTCTTTCTGTGATGTCAAACTGCAGAGACCTGGTGCTTTTTCAGTTTTCTGATGTATTTGTACTTCACTTTTCCAAACATGAGTTGTCAAAAATTAGCCATGGAGCTAGTTTGATACCTATTGAAGCTTGTTCTCATGTCTGAAAATACTGGCTCCTTTTTGTCACTGAGGAATTCCTGGAAAGTCAAGTGTTACGGTGTTCCTTCAGCTCATTGCACAGTATTAATATTTTAAAAGTGCTGTATGTTTTCACCTGGAATGTAGTTTGTTTTTTTTCTTTTAAAATTAAATGAAAAGCTTAATCAGAATCAAAAAAAGACATGAACCTGTACAGTTCCTCCATCAGTTATGTTGACAGGGAAACCTTGTCATGAAATAACTATATGGTTATGTGATAAAAATAGGGTAAAAATTCGTGTATAAAATAATAATTCGATGTATAATGAAACAAAGCTAAAGTAAAATTGTAAAATCCAATAGAAGGGTAACCGTTCTCTCTCAGCCTGCTAATCTCAGTTGAAAAGACAGGACGAAAGTCATCAACTTAGACAAAAGACACTGGCCAACCCTGATAAGAATCGCTTCCTCGCCAAGGCAAGGAGAAATTCCTTCCTGACGTCGATGCCAATTTCATCAACTTTCTGGTGCCACGAGCGGAATGAAATCAACATAAGACAGACCCTTGGAATTGACATAAGAAAGGAGCCTTCCCGGAATGAGACAACTAGACTTGATGAGGTCCGGGAGAGCCATCGAAAAGAAATCCGGACTATTCAACCCACCTTGGACACCTGGACTGCCTAAGGGCAGAAAATTCCTATAAAACGGTGGACTGAGAGCTGCACTGGCGTGGACTAGGGCGTCTGGTACATCGGTGCGGACCTCTATCCACCCAGCGCGCGCTGACAATTTCCTATTTTTGTGGTTTTTCTCTTTTTCAGGTGCTCGATATTCTGTTATTAATAAATTGTCATTTATTAACCTGAAATTTGCCTTTGCATTTATAACAGATTTGGTGCCGTGACTCGGATTCGGAGGAAGCTGCGGGGACCTGCGATCCAGGAGGGTACCCCCGCTGATTTCGGCGGCCTGGTGAGTGAAGAGACCCCGCGGCTCCACCCGAACCTCCGAACCAAATTTAGGAGCGAGAAAACCACAAAAATAGGACAGGGGAAAGAACGGATCCGGGGGCAAGGAGAGCTCGGGAAGGCAAAGGGCCTTCGGAAAAGCCGCGGCTTGCAATTGCTCGTAAAACGTCTACGTGCACGAAGACATCCACGCAGGAAAAGGAGCTGTAAGTACTGCTGGTTGAGCGGGTGATTGGGCGAGTGTGTGAGACGTGATCTGATCACGGAGCGAGTGCGGACTTCAAGGTCGCAGTTCCGTCTTTTCCCGCGAGGGGAGCGGTCGGCCGCGAAGGAAGCGATTTCGTGTGAAACTCTCTTACATTGCTTGTCAAAACCGGGACGAGGGAAGTCTCGGGGACCGATCATGGAGTGGGCAAAAAGGGGAAGGGTACGTCCTGTTGAGCTCGGGAATCGGTAAACCCTTTTTGCCAGCGGACCAAGGTAAGGGTCCAAAGAGAATCCGAAAGGATTGAGAGCCGATCAGGAACCCTCGGCACAGCTCGCTGGAGGGGGAGTGATCGAAAAAGCCCCATCCCCTGAGAAACAACCAAAGACACAACGCACAGGCAAGAAAGTCGACTTGCAGGGAATTTCGAAGATTTGGTAAGGAAATTCGCGAAATATGGGACAGAAAAAGAGTAAGCCCCAGAAAAAAACCTCAGAAAGCCCCCCCTCTGGTAAGGGAAAGGGAACCATGAAAATCCCTCGAAATAGTCCCTTGGGGTGGATGTTGGAGCACTGGGGAGATTGTCCACAAAGGAAAGAGAAATCTAAGGAAAGAATGATTTACTATTGCATGGATGTGTGGGGTGGAGAGAAATTGGGGGAACACCTTACATGGCCGGTAATGGGATCATTTGAAAGCTGGACATGTAGTAAGTTAAATCGCTATGTGAAAAACAAGAGCCCCTCGAACCCCGAGGAGAGGGAATATGCCCGGCTTTGGTTAAAACACCCGAGCTGGTTTATTCCCGATAAAACAGAAAGGGCGGCCCGGAACTGGGACCGAGCCCTGGGAGCCCCTAGATCACCTCCCACCTCCCTACATTGAGCTGAATTCCCCACCCTCTCCAGAGCAAGTGGTGCCCACAGCCCCTTCCGATCCTCCAAACCAGCTTTTGGGGGCACAGGCATCTCAGGTGGGGAGTCATGCCTCCCCTCCATTGTCCCCACTGGCAGCTCCCTCCCTGCCACCCCCGCTCCTGCCTCTCCCGTCTGGCCTGGGTCCGTCGGCGGCGCCCCCGCCGATAGATGCCATGACCGCGGGAGCCCCCTCTGAGATCCCGTCTGCGCCAGCTTGGGGGCACTCTCGGTCACCTTTTCCGCCGCCACCAGGGTTGCTCCGAGCGGAGGAGAGACCCCCCTCGGCTGCACAGGCGGCAGTCCCGCCCCCGCAGTCCGGGAGAGGGAGACAACCCACTGCTACCAGTTCTCCCCCTGCTAGCAGAACCCGATTGAAAGCAAGGAGGATGAGTGATGAATGGGGAGAGAATGAGAATGTGGGACACAGTTTACTTCCATTAAGGGAAGTACCAACGGCCCCAGGGATCATTGGATTTGTAAATGTGCCTCTCAATACAGGAGACGTAAGAGCGTTCAAAAAGGAAATGGGGCGATTGTTGGATGATCCTTTTGGTGTAGCGGACAGGTTGGATGAGTTCCTAGGGAGCAGCATTTATACATATGGGGACCTGATGGCAATCCTGAGGTCTTTATTCAATAGTGAGGAAAGAGAGATGATAAAACAGGCGGGTATCAGAGACTGGGACCGGAGGAACCCACAGGGGACACCTGGGGATCAAAAGTGGCCCAGCTCTAGCCCAAACTGGAATGCACAAACAGAGGACGGGAGAAGGAGCATGGTAGATCTAAGGAACATCATAATTCAGGGCATCCGGGAAGCTGTCCCAAAGGGTCAGAACATTAGCAAGGTTTTCAATGAATGTCAGGGGAAAGATGAATCCCCCACTGAATGGATTGAGCGATTAAGGCGAAGTCTACAGATATATTCTGGGACGGACCCTAATTCCCCTGTGGGGGAAGTTCTGCTCAAAACTCAGTTTGTGGCAAGGTCATGGGAGGACATTCGGAAAAAATTGGAAAAGATAGAGGGTTGGCAGGACAAAAGCTTGCAAGAATTGTTGCGGGAAGCCCAGAAAATATACATGAGGAGGGAGGATGAAAAGCAGAAAGTACAAGCTAAGGTTTTGGTAGCTGCGGTGAAGGAGGTCCAGAGACAGGAACAGGCTTCGGGGAAATATAAAACCTTACCCCGAAAGTCTCAAGGCCCCCGAAAAGCAGCCCCAGACACGAGAAGGGAACTGCCCGAGTGCTACTATTGCAAAAGGGTAGGACACCTTCGAAGGGACTGCAAAAAGAGAATTAAAGATGAAAAAGTATTTCAGGAAAATTAGGGGTGTCAGGGGCTCTTCACCTTGGGGACCAGGACATCTAACGAGCCCCTGGTAAAACTGAAAGTGGGTCCCCAACGTCAAGAAACCGTTTTTCTGGTGAATACCGGGGCAGAAAGGAGCACTTTACAAAATCTACCAATAGGGTGCACGGTCGGTAAGGAGAAAGTTGTGGTGGTGGGTGCAAAAGGGGATCCCTTTAAAGTACCTGTGATAGAAAGCGTGGCAGAAAATAAAGTCTGCCTAGGGAATTTGTTGTTGGTAGAGGAAGCTGATTACAACTTGCTAGGGAGAGATATGATCATAGCTCTTGGAATTAGCATAGTTGTAAGAAGTTCCGATCTTGTGGTGAAAATGTTTAAACTCACTGAGAAGGATGAGGCAGACATCAATCCAGAGGTATGGCACTCTAAAGGGGAGGTGGGGAAGCTAGAAATAGACCCTATTCATATTATAATCGAGAACCCCGGGGACCCTATACGGGTCAAACAGTATCCCATTCCCCTGGAAGGGAGAAAGGGATTGAAGCAGGTTATCGATGACCTCTTGAAGGGAGGAACAATAGAGCCATGCATGTCCCCCCATAACACCCCTATACTGGCTGTAAAGAAGGCAGATGGAAGCTATCGGTTAGTTCAGGATTTGAGGGCAGTGAATGCCCGAACCAGGACTAGGTTTCCGGTAGTGGCCAATCCGTATACTTTGTTGAATCGGCTTACGCCTGAGGATGTGTGGTATAGTGTGATTGACCTGAAGGATGCATTTTGGACTTGCCCTTTGGATGAGAAAAGCAGGGATTACTTTGCTTTTCAGTGGGAGGACCCCGATACCAACAGAAAACAGCAGTTGAGATGGACGGTGCTTCCGCAAGGATTTGTAGAATCCCCTAATCTATTCGGGCAGGCCCTGGAGCACCTCTTGACTCAGTTTACCCCAAAGGCAGGGACAAAATTGTTGCAGTATGTGAATGATCTGCTGATAGCAGGATCTTCAAAGGAGCGGGTGAGGGAATGTACAGTGGAATTGTTAAACTTTATTGGAGCTAAGGGTCTGAAAGTTTCAAAATCCAAACTGCAGTTCACGAAGCCCGAAGTGAAGTACCTGGGGCATTGGCTGTCCCAAAGGAAAAAGAAATTGGACCCTGAGAGAGTCGCGGGAATTATAGCATTGCCCGCGCCAAAAACTAAAAGGCAAATACGCCAATTGTTAGGGCTCCTGGGATACTGCAGGCAGTGAATTGAGGGTTTCAGTGAAAAGGTAAAATTTCTGTATGAAAGATTAAACACCGACAGGGTGAAGTGGACCGAACAGGATGAATTAGATTTTCAAAAATTAAAAGAGGTTCTCATGACAGCCCCAGTACTGACCCTTCCAGATGTGAATAAAGAATTCCAGTTGTTTGTAGATGTTAGTGGGCAAACTGCACAGGGAGTCCTGACTCAGGAATGGGCCAACAAAAAGAAACCCATAGGATTTTTATCAAAAATCCTGAATCCTGTGAGTCGAGGTTGGCCTACGTGTTTGCAGGCTATAGTTGCAGTGGCACTCCTGGTGGAAGAGGCGAAAAAGATTACCTTCGGAGCCTCTCTGGTAGTTTACACCCCTCACAATGTGAGAAACATTCTGCAACAAAAAGCGGAAAAGTGGCTGACCGATTCCAGGCTTCTGAAATATGAAGCCATCCTAATCAGCTCCCCAGGATTGGAGTTGAAAACCACCTCGGCACAAAACCCTGCACAGTTCATGTTTGGAGACCTTTCTGAGGAACTGTTGCATGATTGTGCTGAGATCGTGGAACTTCAGACAAAAGTAAGATCAGATTTGGAGGATCAGAAATTGGAGGGGAGAGAGAAATGGTTTGTGGATGGGTCGGCAAGAGTAGTCGAGGGGAAAAGAAAATCAGGATACGCAGTGGTGAATGGCAGAACAGGAAGAGTGGTGGAATCGGGTCCCCTAAGACCCGAATGGTCGGCCCAGGCTTGTGAGCTTTATGCTCTCCTGAGAGCTCTCAAAGGGTTAAAGGGAAAGAAGGGGACCATATTCACTAACTCTCGGTATGCGTTTGGGGTGGTTCACACTTTTGGGAAAATTTGAGAAGAAAGGGGCTTGATAAACACAAAAGGAAAAGGTTTGGTCCACGGCGAAATGATTCGACAAATCTTGGAGGCAATCAAAGAACCAAAAGAGATTGCGGTGGTGCATGTAAAAGGGCATCAGGTCGGGTTGCAATTTCAGACGCGTGGGAATAACCTGGCTGACCAAGAGGCAAAAAGGGCAGCATTACTCACAGTAAGAATCCCCGAGGTGATTGGGGAGGAAAACTCCGGAATCCAAATATGTCCCTCTGAAAGGGACATTGAAGGATTCAAGGAGATGGGAGGGGCATTGGAGATGGGAAAATGGAAATTACCAGATGGAAGGGAATTGGTCCCGAAAGGGGTGGCCAGAGGGATCCTGAGACGCCTGCACGAACAAACCCACTGGGGAACACGGGCATTGGCTGACCAGTTTCTGAAATTCTTTGGGTGCAAGGGGATCTTTGAGTTGGCAAAACAAGAGGTACAGGGGTGCGTGACTTGCCAGAAAGTAAATCGATCCAGATCCAGACAAGCGGCTTGGGGAAGTCGTCCGATTTCATACCGGCCGTTTGAAAGGATCCAGGTGAATTTCACTAAATTACCAAAGGTCGGGAGGTATAGGTACTTATTGGTTATAGTGGACAAATTGACACATTGGGTAGAGGCGTACCCAAGGGCAAAAGCCACGGCTCAAACGGTTTCCAAAGTATTATTAGAGGAAATAGTCCCCAAGTATAGAATAGTGGATTGCATAGATTCAGATCAAGGGACTCATTTTACCTCGAAAATCATAAAACAATTAACCGAGGCCTTGGGAATTAGATGGCAATATCACACCCCCTGGCACCCTCAAAGTTCAGGGCAAGTAGAAAGAATGAATCAGACCTTAAAAACTCAGTTGGCAAAACTCATGCTGGAAACTAAGATGTGTTGGGTAAAATGCCTTCCCCTTGCTTTGTTGAACATAAGAACCATGCCTCATTCTGATACGGGACTGTCCCCCTTTGAAATGTTGTATGGGATGCCATACAAACATGGAATGCCTGTGGGACATCCCCGAGTCGAGGATGTGCAGTTACAACCTTATCTCATCACTGTAAACAAAAATTTACAGGAGCTCAGAAGGCGTGGACTCATCCCCCAAAGTGGCCCTCTCGGATTTGCAATTCATCAGATTCAGCCCGGAGATAAAGTGTTAATCAGGACTTGGAAAGAGATTCCTCTCGCCCCGCAGTGGAAAGGGCCGTTCCTGGTACTACTCACAACTGACACCGCAGTTCGAACCGCTGAGAAGGGTTGGACTCATTCCTCAAGAGTGAAAAAGATCGGGGACCCAAAAGCCTCGGACTGGAAGGTCACCACCCCTCCTGGAGAGCTCAAAATCAAACTCAGGCGTCAACCTAGATGACCGACCAGATAAGTTGTAATACCCCAGGTTGTGAGTGCTTTCCTTTCATTCACTTTGAATGCGTGTACTGTAAACAGGTTTGGGTCACCCATTGTTGGAGAAGGAGTCGACCTAAAGGTCTGTGCACTAACTGTCTAATCGAGGAGCAGGTTAACACAGACCGCCTCTTAGTACTTGCCACTCGGGCCGGACTTTTTGAATTAGATTCTCCTAAGTGGTATCAGATTTTCAAAAAGGGAATAAAGGGAAAATTGGACGCTAAAGCAGAACCCTTAGCAATTGAGTGCCGGAGGACCATCAAGGTACCTTGCCGAGGAGATACAATCAAATTATCCCGGTGGGCAACCTATAAGAGAAGGTTTGCCATCAGGACCACACGGGCCCCTGAAGCAAACCCTTGCTGTCGGGAAGATGGTTTACCCCGCCGTATGTTCCCATACGGGCGATGGGCAAGGCAGAGGGGTTTTTCGGTGGGGAATCCTGACGGTCCTGAGCCTAGCCGTGTGCTGAGCCAAGGGGGCCCTTCCAGGGGCGCTCCTGGGGGAGAATCCTCCCGCGAAGTGTGAATGGTGCTTAACAGCACCAGAAACCGGGCCGATAATAGATTGTCCTCTAAAAAGGCAGTTGGGTGATTGTTGAGCTAATGGCACTCGATTTCACCTTTGTGAATTGGAAGGAAGGGTCCGGTGCCAACGCTCAAGGGCAAGTCCTAAGGGCGGGCTGTTCAGGGATCCTGCTCACTCACTCGTTAGACGAAAGCGGGAACTCGAAACTACTTACCCGGTACCAACATGTCAACAATGTAACAAAACTGTATGGATGGGAGGAAAAAGGCAATCTACCTTCCTTGCCTACTATAAGGTGAATCCCCTGTGCTACGACAAAGCGAAACTAAAAATATGTAATATGGGTGGAAAATTGTATTGGAAAGGGAGGAATCTCAAACATGAGGAAACGGGTTTCTTGGACTCAGAACCCATCATTTTCGAGTTATTGCCTCCGGGAGATAAGCGTGTATGTTTGCAGTTTGACCAAGTTTTTTGTTTTTCAAGGAACGAGGAAGGGATGGACCCTGAAAGTAAAATGAAACAGGTAACATTGGAACTCAAGAAAAAGGAAGCTGAGGCCAGAAAGAGGAGAATTGAGCAAGAAAGGTTGAAATCGCTCAGTGAACAGTACGAGCAATTGGAAAGGCAATACGGAGATGGGGGATTTCCGGCCCCTAACCAAAACCTCTTTGTAGAACTAATGCAGGAGATAGCCACTGAATTGGGGCTGACGAATTGCTAGATTTGTGGGGGATTAAAGTCAGCCGAAAGGTGGCCCTGGAAAGAAGAAGGATTAGCCCCGGAACAACTTCTAAAATGGGAAAGCTCTAAATTGTCAAAAATAGTAAAAAGACCGGAGGGATGGATTTTGGAAAAAAGGATAGTGGGAACTATCTGCATCAGCCGAGAGGGGAAGGAGTTCACCGACCTGGTGGGCTATACTCCTTGCATAAATACCCTAACGGTGAATGACAAAACACGGGTCTGGCAACCTGAACCACCCTCCGGATATTGGAGCCAAATTCGAGAAAAAGATTGTGAGTGGTTTGAGACTATGGGACTTTGTTGGCACAAAAGTCCCGGGGCTAATCCATTTCAAGCACTAGCGGGACTAAGAGAGTACTGGGACGAGCCGAGAAGAACCAATATAGGCTGGAAAGCTCCAGATGGGATATATTGGATTTGTGGAAAAAAGGCCTATAGCGAACTTCCCCGAAAATGGAAGGGGTCCTGTACCCTAGGAATGATAAGACCCTTCTTTTTCACCTTGCCTAGAGCTGAAAGCAGTTTGTTAGGAGCTCCTCTGTTCGAAACATTAAACCGACAAAGAAGGGAGATAAGACGGGTGCTACCCATAGCCGGAGGCAACCAGAAATGGGGGGAAGAGGAGTGGCCTGCTAAAAGAATCATTGAGTATTATGGGCCAGCCACCTGGGCTAACGATGGCAGTTGGGGATATCGAACACCTATTTACCTCCTGAATAGGCTGATTCGGTTGCAAGCAGTGGTAGAAGTGGTTTCTAACCACACCTCAGAGGCCTTGAAACTCCTGGCAAAGCAGCATTCACAAATGAGGGCTTTTGTGTATCAAAATCGGCTTGCCCTAGACTACCTGCTAGCAGAGGAAGGAGGGGTCTGCGGCAGATTCAATGAATCAGAATGCTGCATCGAAATCGATGACTATGGGGAGACTATCAAAGGGTTAGCACAAGAAATCAAAAAGGTGGCACATGTGCCAGTCCAGAAGTGGAATTCAATTCTTCAGGCTTCATGGTGGGACCAGCTGTTCGGACAGGGGGAATGGTGGAAGAAGGTAATATTCTTTATAACATGCTCCATTGCAGGCATTGTCTTCCTCCCGTGTCTGATCCCTTGTTTCATTCGACTGATACATTCAGTCGTCCAAGGGATGCAAATAGCATCCCTTCCCATAGATCCAGAGGCAGCACAAGGGAAAACTGTGTCCAAAATAATGAAACTTGAGGAAGAAAAAGGTAAAAGAAGGGCGGCAGAGGCCCTAAAAGAATTCAAAAAGGAGCGGAAGCTCCAACAAGGTGATGAATCCTCTCAGGAGGACTGGGAAGAATGTGACTTTTTAAACTAAAATTAATGTCAATAAAGGGAGAAAAACGAATTTTTAATTTGATGAATTATTAGGTGGGAGACTGTGATAAAAATAGGGTAAAAATTCGTGTATAAAATAATAATTCGATGTATAATGAAACAAAGCTAAAGTAAAATTGTAAAATCCAATAGAAGGGTAACCGTTCTCTCTCAGCCTGCTAATCTCAGTTGAAAAGACAGGACGAAAGTCATCAACTTAGACAAAAGACACTGGCCAACCCTGATAAGAATCGCTTCCTCGCCAAGGCAAGGAGAAATTCCTTCCTGACGTCGATGCCAATTTCATCAACTTTCTGGTGCCACGAGCGGAATGAAATCAACATAAGACAGACCCTTGGAATTGACATAAGAAAGGAGCCTTCCCGGAATGAGACAACTAGACTTGATGAGGTCCGGGAGAGCCATCGAAAAGAAATCCGGACTATTCAACCCACCTTGGACACCTGGACTGCCTAAGGGCAGAAAATTCCTATAAAACGGTGGACTGAGAGCTGCACTGGCGTGGACTAGGGCGTCTGGTACATCGGTGCGGACCTCTATCCACCCAGCGCGCGCTGACAATTTCCTATTTTTGTGGTTTTTCTCTTTTTCAGGTGCTCGATATTCTGTTATTAATAAATTGTCATTTATTAACCTGAAATTTGCCTTTGCATTTATAACAGTTATTAACTTGACTGTGCTATGGCTGTGGTGAGAGTAAGTCTTACTCCATTTTGAAACTCTAATAGGTAAGATTTCTGGTAGTAGGTATTTTTTGCTTGAATTTCCTTTATTGCTAATTTTCTGTTAAGGGGTAGTTATTACTAAATGGACTTGTCTCTGATGCTGAATAGTACCAGAGACATCAGGTTAAGGAGAGGTTTTCAATAGGGAAGAACTGCTCTATAGCATCAGGCAAGAGTATTCTCTTGTTGAGCCAGTGCTTATGGATATCACACGATACCTTTCTTTCAAGTAATTGCAGCAATAAAACCCTCTGGAAAGAGCTTCCTTTGTCATCTGAAAAATGTTTTGGTAGCTCAGTTCTGAGACTGTTAACTGCAAAGCAGAGTACTGCTTTGGAGCATGTGAAGCTGCTGAGGATGGCAGAATGTATATTCCTCAGAGCCTAATTTCTTTGTTCATTTATACTGAAGACCACTTTGTTGAAGAGGTTTTGGACTACAGACAGATTTTTATTTTTTTATTCAGACTAGAATATACTTAAAATTCCAAATAGTTCAGAGTAAGTCAGTCAGTTTTTTCAGCACTCTGGTGATTCTAGGGTTACTAACAAAATCTGCAGATGATACAAAACTAGGAGGAGCTGTTGATTCCCTCTAGGGCAGGAAGAGAGACCTCAGCAGATTTAGAGGGCTGGGCAATCACCAACCATAGGAAGTTCAACAAGTGCTGGATTCTGCACCTGGCATGGGCCAACCCTGGCTGTACAGACAGACTGGGGAATGAGGTTCTGGAAAGCAGTGCCATGGAAATGGACCTGGGGGTCCTGGTCAATGACAAGTTGAACACAAGTCAGCAGTGCCCTGGCAGCCAGGAGGGCCAACCCTGTCCTGGGGGCATCGGGCCCAGCATGGCCAGCCGGGCAAGGGAGGGGATTGTCCCCTCTGCTCTGTGCTGGGGCAACCCCACCTCCAGTGCTGGGGGCAGGTTTGGGTGACACAATATAAATGAAAGACACAAAGCTAATAGAGAGAATCCAAAAGACACCTACAAAGATGGGGAAGGCCTTGACTGGAAGCTGTATGAGGAGTGGCTGAGGTCACTTGGTCTGTTCAGCCTGGAGGAGGCTGAGGGGAGACCTCACTGCAGTTACAGCTTCTTGTGAGGGGAAGAGGAGGGGCAGACCCTGATCTCTTCTCTGTGGTGACCAGGGACAGGACCCAAGGGAATGGCCTGAAGCTGTGTCAGGGGAGGTTTAGACTGGGTATCAGGAAAAGGTTCTTCACCCAGAGGGTGTTTAGGGCACTGGAACAGGCTCCTGAGGGCAGTGGTCCCAGCACCAGCCTGACAGAGCTCAGGAAGCATTTGGACAAAGCTCTTGGGCACATCTTGAGGATGGTCCTGTGCAGGGACAGGAGTTGGACTCAGTGATCCTTGTGGGTCCCTTCCAACTCACCTGACCTTGTGATTCTTCATTCACCTGAGGAAGGTGTCCTGCTGGGATTCATTGTTTCCTGCTGTCTTCAGAAGGCTTGAAATACATCAGGTTTCAAACAAGGACCTTGTAATCTCCAAGTGTCAACACTGCTCACTTCTATTTTGTTACAGTTACTGGAAATTACTGGTAATCTTAAGAGGTGACTTGTGTCAGTGCCAAGACGCTCAGACACAGATGTGAAAATTTGTAGGCAGTAAAGAACTCCCTCACTCCACATCTTGCTGCTTCTTCCAGTGTCTGCTGAAAACTCCAGCCAAGTGGATGTTGCTTCGATGAATCTATCACTGTTCCTGATCTAGATACTTCTTTCTGAGCAAAAGAGATTTTCATCAAAGAATAACCTCTTCAGTGTTCATACCCTCCAAGGCAGGCATTCTATCAGCTTGCTTTCTCAAGCAAAGGTATTAAAGATGGAGAAAGCTCCCTGTGGGAATTAGAAGGAATTAATGTATCCCAGCAGGTCTCGTCTTGCTTTCTGAAGTAATGCTATTGTGTGTATGAGTATAGTCCCTCAATTTTAAAAATGGAAAGGAAAAGGTGATGTAATTTGAGGCGGGGGGGGGGGGGGGAGGGAGGGAGGGGTAGGGAGATGACTAGGGAAATCAGATTTCGAGATGGGGAGCATAAAATCCAGTGTACTTATGAGGAGGCTGCTCTTCTCAGCAAATTTGGAGATGTATTTGCATATCTAGATTCATCAGTGTGTCAATGATCGTTTGCTTTGGAAGAATAGTTCCCTTAGTACAAGTGCTTGAATGTTAATCTGTGTACCGATTGTGGATGTGCTAGAGTTAATTTTCCTTATAACAGCTCCTGTGGTGATGTGTTTTCTGTATTTGTGGTGAAAATAGTGTTGATGACTCAGGCATCTTTTTGTTACTGTTGAGCAGTGCTTACATGGAGTCAAGGTCTTTTCTGCTCCTTACCCCACCCCACCAGTGGGGAGGCTGGGAGTGCACAAGAAACTGTGAGGGGACACAGCTGGGACAAGTCACCCCAGCTGACCCAGGGGGTATCCCACACCCTGTGGTGTCATACTCAGCATACAGAGCCAGGAGAGGAAGGAGGAAGTGAGGCACGTTTATCTTCCCAAGTTGGCATTGTATGTGGTGGAGCCCTGCTTTCCTGGAGATGACTGAACACTGCCTGGCCATGGAAAGTGATGAATAAATTCCATGCTTTTCTTGTGTGCATGACTTTTGCTTTACCTTTTACACTGTCTTCACCTCAAGCCATGAATGGTCTCAATCCTATCTTTCTGATTCTTTCCCCCATTCCATGTGTGGGGAAGTGACTGAGCAGCTGGGTGGGGCTTGGCTGCCTATTGGCATTAAACCATGACATTTAGCAATGGCTGTACTGTAGTTTATTAAAATGCTCAAGTGTTAGGAGCAGCACTTAGGGAAAAGATTCAGGATAAACTTCTTGGATAACTTGCTTTAGAGACAGAGATCTGCAAAAGGCAGATAACTTTGTCTCATTACACTGGTTATTTCTGTCTACTTTCTTTAGCCAAGGAGAGGAATTGGGGATTTTTGTCTTTCTAGCCATAGACTAACCTTGCAAGGGAACCTTACAAAAATGCACAGTCACTTGGTCATGTCTGTCTGTCTGGAAACTGTAATCATAGCCCATAACAAAACATTCTCTCACATAGTTAGGCATTTACATGAGAAAGCATAGTTGCCAAGGTACACTGGAGGTTCAGGGATGAAGGGTTTTTTTTAGTTGTGAAGTAGTTTATTGACAAGTTATGTGACGATAAAATGTTTTTCTGCTAAGCTGCAGTGGGATGCAGTCTTCTTCCAACAATTTAAGTTCTTTTTTCTTGGCAGAATTATTTCATTATGAATCTGCAGCAGGTTGCTTATGTAGTGTCCACAGAATGTATATTAAATTTGAAGTTGCAGTTTAGGTAACATTTTTCTCCAAATGTCTTTTTTCCCACCCCCACATCTCACAATATCTCCTTGACCACATAGAATTCATGAAACTAGAAATGTTGCTTTGCAATAGATAACACCTTTTACTACTACTTCACAATAGATAAAACCTTTTACTTTATACTTCAGTATAATGTCTTTTTAAGTTATTGAAGTATACATGTAAATATAAAAAAGATAATGGTTTTGGTAATGAGCAGATTATTTGCATCTATTTCTTTAATCAAACGATACTTGCACTTGACTAACTTGTAACAGATTGTCAGTGTCGTCAGAAATGGGCCCATAAGAAGAAGAGGCGTATAAGAATACTGATAATTCTGTAGAAATAACTGGTTACCATGTGTTTCTGCTGCTGTCTACTTCTAGTTTTTCTGTGTGATTAAATCATTATAGCTTACTGATTTTAATGAGTAATTCAATTGCGGTGCCTCTGTGCCAGAAGAGACCTGCATTTTGAGTAGTGTTATGACACTTGCATAGGAAGATTCTTGTTTTAAAAATTAATGTGTGATTTATCTGTAAATGTACTGTATTAATTTATTGCCAAATTGTAGTCAAATTGAAGACTTTAAATGTAACCTTGCTAATGAACTCTGGAGTTCTAAAGCTGGTTTTCTGATTCAGGTTCTTAATTTAAATATATTTATTTTCAGTTTCACCTGTGAGAGGTAGGGATTACTCAAAACAGACTTCCATGGAATATGAGGGAAACTGTCTCGTATCAATTAGTTGTTGGGGTTTCTGAAGTTTTAAAGTATTTTTAAAACACTGCATTTCTTCCTGTTAAAAAATGTTTTCTTACCCTGCAGTGTTCTTGGCAAAATTACTGAAACGACTCTATGGTGAAACTTCATCATCTTCTCTTGTTCATACTTCAAGTAGAGAAGAGGAGGTGGTTCTTGAAAATCTTGGATCAAAATCTAAAGAAAAGAGTTTGGATAACATTCAGATTTCATCAGCAGATGCTAGCACATCAACTAATACACCCTGTGAATCATTTCAAGGTGAGACTGTGTTGTCATTTTTCTGATATGCTTTTAAATAGAGCTGCTTTATTTCAGAACAGTGTAGTGTATCGTTTTTTTCATCTGTTGATACCAACAGATGAATTTGAGTACTAGAGCTGGTGGTACTTAATACCTGGAACACTTGAGGCCCTGTGAAAGTCAATAAATAGTCTCGGTGTATATGCTTGGATGCAGCTTTAGCAATAGCAAATATGAAAGTTCAGTGTAAGCTGTAACTGTCTTTGATATAATGTCTTTTAAATAGTGATAAAATTACTTCTACTGGCATAGCTCTGCTTAGCTTAGATATAAAGATGAAGATTGGGGATACATGATCCTGCTCTTGTGCTGCAACAGACAACAGAAACCCCATGGGGAATACAAGTCCAACAGAAGGCAAATACTAATTCAGAGACTGTTAGTCCCTTGAAAAAGAGCATTATGTTGTGTGTGTTTATGCAGTGAACATGTCACATGAATACTTGAACAGGTAAGTAAAAGTACTTTTTTTTTTTTTTTTTTTTTTTTTCCCCAAGTAAGTTGTAGAATGTGAATGGCATGCCAAAAGATAGAGCTGGAAAATGAGGTAGCTGTGGTATTACTTGGGGGTAAAAGGCTCTGTGCACAAGTATAGAATAAGTGTGAATTGCTTTGTATTCGTCTAAAACCAGATTTTGCCATGTCTAGAAGGCTGTTAAACTGGCTAGAAAAAGAAAGGTATGTTTCCCAAGAGCATAAAAAGCTTTTTCCAGGAGAGATGGTCAGCTGTCCTTCTTACTTGCTCACAGGGAAGAACTGGTTGGATGTGGATGTGGTCTGGGGCCAGAGAGTGATGTCTGGAAAGAAGAGAGCAGAATGATTAGGGTTAGAACTGTGTGCTCCATAGTAACAGATGTTTGTCTTGTTCAGGGGTCTGCCTGGTAGGATTAAATATGAGAGGATTGGTCTGAATTTCAAAGGAGCGCTGAAGAGCTGGTCAAAGAATAACCTCTCAAAGCACAAGAATGACTTATTTTGACATGCAGAAAACTAAGCAAATGTGGCAGGATGCCCGACTGAGCTCGGAGGTGTCTGGGAGAGCAGCAAAGGGAAGGTGAAGGAAGGCTAGCAGGGACAAGGGTAGGTACAGGAGCTGTGTCATCACGGTGGAAGCAGTTCCACAGTGCCTGGCAAAGAAGAACAGAACATCTATTAACAGTAACCAGATTCAACCAACAATCCAGTGACACTGTGCATATTAATAGTGACAAGGCAGGTCTGAGGTCAAACCCGTATGTCAAGTCTGTGTCAGTGTGTGCATCAATTGGTACAAAATATCCCTCTAGTCAGTTTGGGTCACCTGTCCCAGCTGTGTCTTCTTCCATTCACCCCCAACTTCCTCACCAGCATGGTAGTACAAAAAGCAGGAAAGGCCTTGGCTCTGTGCAAGCCCTGCTCAGCAATAACAAAAACATCTCTGTATTATCAGCCCTGTGTTCAGCACAAATCCAGAACATGGCCCTGTACCAGCCACTGGGAAGAGAATTAACTCTACCCCAGCCGAAACCAGCACACCATTACTGTAATAGAAAGCTGCATGGAAATTTCAACTTCTGTAGTTCTATATGATTTATACTCAATATGGTTTTCAAGACTGGTACTTTTGGTACTTCTTTTGTGTAGTCAATAGTGAAAAGCATATTTTCAAAAGGTTGATAAAGCAAAGCATTAAACTTACTTTGTACAATGATATGTGATAGCATTGGGAACTGATGGTCCTTTCAAAATAGGTAACAGGCTATTTATTTAGTTGCTCTATGATAAAGGTGTGCTAATTACACACAGCTGTGGAAGTAATTTCTTAAGCTAAAACTATCTTAATTTGTAGTGAATCTATACCATTCCTTATAAATTAGGGTCTGGAAAAACTCCCACTGAAATGGGAGGTGAGGGGGAGAATTTGACCTTGTGATTTATAACTCCTCTGATTTGTTTATAACTGATTCCTAATGCAATATTCTTCAAGGTAATGAAAGAAAAGCTTTTTATTCAGAATCCTAATACAGGGAAAATATAGGTTATGGGATAGGAAACATGGAGTAAAAAGAACATGTTTATATTTAGGATTTTCATAGCAGAGCAACAAGGCTGGTTTTGAAATTAACAGAAAACTGTAACTGAGTTTGTTTTCTGTTGGAGGCATGCAAATGCCACAGTAGTACAGAAAGGGGTTCTGCCTTGAATCAAGTTCAACATATAAGTACTTTAAAAAAAAAGAAGCCGTGAAGTGATAAAACTCATAAGTAAAAAAGATATCTCAGTTACCCATCTGGGAAGCAAACACACAACCATTCTTTTCTGCTTGTAATTTTATTTAAATTTAACGAGCCCTTGCATTTATGTGTGGTTATTTTATAACATTGGACACTGAAAGTACATGCTTAGAGATAGGTAGAAGGTTTGAGCTATAAACTCTGTGGCCTTGGTGAAGGAAAAACATAAAAGCATTGATTGAATTTTTTCATCATAAACTGTTTTAAGTGACTTCTTACAGACCAAGATTATGGACATAACTACAAGGCAGCTGATGATTTAAGTAGCAGTAGTCAAAGATGGCTAATTGAAAGCAATAATGGAAAATGAGGGATTTTTCTTTTGTAAATACTCTTTCCTAGTTTGAAAGTGATTATTTCAGTCTTACAAAATACTACTAAAAATGATCTAGTGTCAATAAAAGGTTGAAGATTTCTTTTAAAATAAACTGTCTTAGTTCTTAAATATTTTCTAGCATTAAATAAAAGATTTTACTCTAAAACTCATCACAATGTCCCATTTGCCTTTAACAGTTATTCTCAGATTATGAAAATACCGTTACCAATTTGTCTCAGCTAAACCACCATCACCTTCCCCCGTGAGATTCTGATCTTTATTGGAATGCAGTTTGCAACATTGCCTTTAAATTTTATGGGCATGTCTCTATTGTCCTTCCAGATGCAGGCTTTTGAGATCATACTTTTATATCCTGTAAATATTTGCATTTTATATGCCTTTTTTGAGACCAGATTGAAGCTCAGATGCTTAAGAAGATGGAACATCAGGACCTCTGTTAATGATTAGTTCTCATTTAATTTGGGATAATTAACAATTTACTATCAGAAAGGGTTATTCCATAAAGCTCCTCACATAGTTCTGGAAGTTTACAGTAAGACCTGGAATAACTGGAGGTGGAAGGCAAATTCTGAGAGTGTCTTGGTTTGGATAGACAGGTATCTGCCAAGGAAGATTGGAGTCGCCCTTGGAATGTAAGCCCCCCTCCCCCTTTTCAAATTATTATAAATTTGCAATTAAAAGGCTGTCAGGCAAAGATTTTGGGAATAGGTATAGCAGTTCTTTACTAGGGATATTAAAAATACAAATGTTGTAGTACAAAAGAATAAGCAAACAAGAAATCCTAGAAAACCCTGACAGAGTCAGAAATACAACCTGATGCCCTGTTGGTCAGGGTGTTGGAAACAGTCCAAAAGTCAGCCCTCCTGGAGTGGCAGATGTGGTTTTGTTGGAAGCAGAGATGATCCTGTGGAGCCAGGGGTCAAGAGATGGGTCCAGTTTTCCTTTGGGAGTCCCATGGGAACGCTGGATGACTGGTGACACTTGTGGTTCCTTTTTATCTAGGTGGAAATGGTTTGGCTCCTTCTCCCAGGGTGGAGCATCTCACAATAGGATGATGAAATGTGTCATGTCATTTGTGAGCTTTAATGGCCCATCAACAGAAGATATTCCCATGGGGGTAGTGGAAAAGTGAACAGAGATAAGAAACACTGCTCCATCTGGTTTTAACAGCTGGCTTGGGAGGCAGTGGAAGACTGAGCAGAGGTAAGAAACAATACCCCATCTGGTTTTTAACAGCTGGCTTGTTATCAGAGAAGGCAGTTACCTCTTCCCTTCTGGAGTTATAATAGATAAAGAAAAATCTCCCCAGCTGAGCTTTGGCCATCTCTTTGTTTTGGTCAAGTACCCGTAAGTATCCAACACTTAGTCTCCTTGGTAACTTACAGGGGAAAAAATTTTTTAAAGCAAAAAAGGAACAAACCAAACCCCCAACAGAGGGACACTGTCCCTTGTAACTATAGAGAGGCTTCTGAATGGTATTTGCATTTTCTTCAGGGAAGGTGGTAGTTCTGTTAGGCATGCAGAAAGTGTGTCATGCTTCTTCTGGACCCCAAAGAAGAGTAGTCATATATTTTTACTTGAGAAGAGACATTTTGGGTTTTTTAAAAACAAACCAACCAAAACAAAAAACCACACACACATACAAAAAAAAAAATACATACAATCCCTTCGAAAAAGAAAGAGCCAAGCAAAAAAACAACCAACTAAACAAATTACAAACCCAAACGAAAACAAAGCACTTGCCTGTGTGCAGAATTTCAGTTCTAGGGCATAGATAGTAAGACATACCTTCCCTTTTGATTATAGTTGTCCTAAGTCAGACTTTTTTTCCCCTTTTGTAGCAAAATACTTAGTGAGAAAATGAATGTAACCAAAGTAGGGATTCCTGTTCCCCAGGACAATTAGAAAAGACTTTCTAAATATTTCTCCCCTTGAGGAACCAGATTCATCCATTGTGAGAACTACAGTTCTCCATTTCAAAAGATGTAAGAAAAGATTTTTTTTTCCTACTTCAGCATGAAGTTAAACAGGGTCTAGATTACCATTTTTATTACCTTAAACCATCTAAAAGTTACACATGTAATGAACCTGATTGTTATGCCATGCAAAGCATTGAAAGAGAGAAATGGAGAGTTGAAAGCTCCTAAAATAAGAGAACGTTTTCCTTAAACAAAGGATATTTTGTGAATATGCTTCCAAATGCTGTATTAAAAATGCTTTCAAACTTGCTGTATCACAAAAAAAAAAAGTATCTGGCAAAAGACTGAACATTTCAAAATTTAAATTGCTCACATGGTTATGGACTTTGGCTTAATTCTGTCCTGAGAATTGGTTTGGTAGTTTTTGACCTTTGTTAGGGCCAGGTCTACTTGCAACAAGGATTAATATAATGAAAAATGTTTCTCTTGAGCTCTGCAGCTCTGTGATTTCTTTACTTTTTTGTTGGCATTTTAAAACCTCAGTAATTACTTCTAATAGCTTTGTAGTGTTATAAATGGATGTGCTGCCTAATTATCCAATAAAAAAAACCAAGATAAATTATAGCAACAATTTTAATTTTAGCAGCTTAAAAGTTACAATAGTTTGTAAATAGTAAATATTATATATTGGTTCTTAAAAACAATACAAGAGCAAATGGACCACGGAGTACCTACTGCGGGGTACGGAGCAGGACCTTGATCTCCTGTCCCCCATACAAGGCCTAAAATAACCCGTTTGGACTTTTTATCATGTGTGTCAACACCCCTTCCCACCTATTTTCGATTCGTAAGATTTACATCAGTGCCCTTATCTCCACCCATCACCACCTCTACTGCACATGCTCCACCATCCCCTTTCCGGGGATCTCCTCACTCTGGGGGTCATTTGTGAAGAAGGCTCAGGGTCTTTCTCACCATCCTTTTAATGACCCCTTGGGTTACACGTGTGTATTAAGCTTATATTATGTCAGTAAATACTATATTTGCACATCCAAATAATTTCATGATACACTAAGGCAATAAATTTATTTTAATTAGTATTTTTCTGGATTTCCCCCAGAACTTTCCCATTTCCAGATAAATATAGCTTCCTTATCTCAGTCTCTTTTCTGTCTTCCTGCTCTTCACTTAAACATCTGGAGATGAGGGGGGCCTTTCCCTTTCCCCTCTCCTCAAAGTTATATTTTAACTATTATTTTACTATCTTAAAATATTGATTACTGTTTCAATTTCATCAGCACAAATCATACCCATTTATCACAGTTGTATATATTAAAAGTGACATGCACCTTCTAACTAGAGATTTGCTAATTATAGAATTGGCTTTTTCACAGAATGTGTCAGGCTGGGAGGGATCACAGTGGGTTATCTGCTCCAACCCCCCCTCCTCAAGCAGGGTCATCCTAGAGCACATGGCACAGGATTTCACAACCTCTTCGGGCAATCTGTCCCAGTGCTCAGTCAAGTAAAGAAGTTCTTCCTCATGTTCAGGAGGAACTTCCTGTGCATCAATTTCTGCCCATCACCTCTTGTCCACCTTGGCACCACCAACAAGAGCCCAGAAATGTTTTTTTGACACCCCATGTTTTAGATACTTACACACATTGATGAGGTCTGCTCTCAGTCATCTTTTCTTGAGGCTGAACAGGCCCAGCTCTCTCAGCATTTCCTAGTACAAGGGAATGGCCTCCTTAGTCTCTGAACTTTTTTTTTTTTGTGAGAATTATAACTGCTTTTTATAAGACTTGGGATTTACTGATCAGTATTTAGCATCTTCCTTATAAAAATGAAAATTTCAGACTTGCTGGAGAAGGATAATTGCATTCAAGTGAAATATATAGTGTTCAGTTTGTCAGTATAAAGCATGCTGTGCCACTTTTGATTTTTGCTTTTTCCCTAATTCTGAAAAAGGAATTTGAAATGCAGAGAGCCTAGCCAGGGTTTTGGATCTTGTGGAGACAACTTAATTAAACTTTTCTTCTCCTTCGTTTATTTTAGTAAGAAATAGTGAGGAATGTTAGTAAGCTGTTGCTAGTAATAGGTTTTAGTTTTGTAAAAAGCTGGAATCCATTTTATGCTATGTGAATCGGCAAAATGCAATTTACTCTTTATTCATTAAATAAAAATGTGAACATCTTATCAAATGTGACATACCCCAGCGTTGTTATCCTATATGAGGAATTCATGTCAAAAATCAGTATAACTGTGTGATTATTTCATATTCTTATTTGTTCCACTGAAGTTATTGATGCTGACAGTGTACTGTACTTAAATCATGACTAGGACACTAGGACTCATACTAATCCTGTCTTCCTGCAGCCATTTTACTGTAGAAAACTTAAGCTAGTGACAGAAATGGCTAGAAGACAAAACTTGTCTGAAGACTGCATGAACTGCCCTGTCTTTTAATTGATCAAATTGATGAAGTGCTTATGGCTGAGAAATTAAATTCTAGCAGTACTCAATGCAATAAACAGCTGTAGAGACTTGTTAAACAATTGAGCTTTGCTTTAGTTAATTACTTTGAAAAGCTGTCTGTTGTGAATAAGCTAAAGAGCAATGGAGATTATAATTATTATACAATAAAGTGTTGTCACATACTCTTAAAAGTCTTTTCTCAAGGATTTAAAAATTCTCTCATTGCATGCTATATTACAGTGCTATTATGTTGTGCAAATGGGACAAATGTATCCAGGAACAGAGTATGTGGCTGAAGATACCAGCCCCTGGTGGCTGTGGTAAAAACAGTGCCCAGCCAGTTTTACAAGCCAGTATAGTTACATGCTTTAGGGGAATATAGAGATCTGGGGTTTAGGGGAGAAGGGAAAACAATTCCAAAACCCAGCCTAAAAAACATAACCAATCCAAATCCGCTTAGAAAAGAAAAAAAAAACCCTCTCTCTGCTCAGATTGAGTGGGCTGCATGTATATTATCTGTAACTTCTGTTTGTGACAGAAACAGTTCTGTTGTTGTCTCCAGTTCCTCTAGCAATGCTTTTGTGGGTTTTGGAGGGGTTGTTTGCTGCTGGTTGGCAGATTCCTTCCTTTTCTAGTGTTCTTGTGTATGTATATATGTTAACTCATTCTTCTCTTCTGTGCGCTCATTTCCAACAGCTTAGCTGTCATAGGGAGAGTTGCTGACCTCTGTGAGACCCCAAAGCAATTCAACAAGTAGCTCATCTAACACAGTGTAGTGCTTGCCTAAGAGTAGATAATGCCAGCTTGAGCTCTGGGTGTTAACAAGCTCTAAACCCAAACTAGTCAACTGCTGGAAAACTAATTGTTTTGGTACAGAAATGGAAAAATGGCTTGTTTGAGAGCTTGGTAAAATAACCTTGTTTCACCTAGAGAATGGCTGATAGTATTAAATTGAATTGAAATGCTGCATAGTAAGTTTGTGTTAGCATTCCCACTGTCCCCCTGGACTCCTTGTTTGAAATAATTTTTGTACATTGATAACAAAAGGGGTTGTGTGAGACACTACTCCTGCTCCAGTTTACACTGGGGAGTTTATCACTTAAGCTGCTATTGTCAAAATCATAGTTATTCAGAGTGAAATCCTGTATTTGCTGCTATTGCACAAGTTTACTTTCTACTTGTGTTTCCTATCAACTCTACTCTCTAAAAATTATTTGAAAAGTGGAAATGTTTATAATCTGAGCTTGATACTGAACTATGTTCTGAGCAAATTTTCCATGACATTTTGTGTTTTGCATTGTTTTTTACACAAGTGAGAGTAGACTGTTACCAGTAACTTCTAGTTATGGAATAGAAAATGTGAGTTTAAGGGGGCAAAAGCTTTAAAAACTTAAATTTTGTTTGCTTTTCTCTTATAAGCACATCTATTTATTTTCTGGTCTTGTTTCAGGTACATTCCAGTTATGACATAATCACTTCATCGGTGAGGATAATTAAATAGTTGCAACCTAGACGTGGCCTTTTAGATTCAGTGTTGTTGAATTTTTATTTTTTTTTTTTTTTTAAGGATTGATTAACAGGGATATATTTGGCTTTTGATAAGCATGTTGAACAAATAAGATCTGCAGCAGGAGAAGTAATTGAGCTGGGTACCAGCATAACATAAAGACAGCCTTATGTTCCTGTTTATACAGCTAGAAATCTTAGACATCTAATCAAAATATTGCATATAGTCATATACTGGGGCATATAAGGGACACATATACCATTTAACTGTAGAGTTTGTTTCATCATTACCTCCTACATTCAACTTTCAGAAAACAGCAAAATTTTAATTCTGCCATCTGCCTTCTAAAGTGTTCTGTTTCTTGCCTTCCTCAGTGTTTTTTCCATGCTTCACTCTCACTTTGTTTTATGCTTAATTTTTATTATTTTTTCCAAGGAAATGTAGATATTTTAATGGTTTATAGGTAAAAAGCAAAAACATCTTCCCCAGATCATGAGTGAGAACAAGAGTAAGAAAGATTTGTACTTAATCAGTTTTTTCTCTGTGACAATGTCTGCTACTCGTAATGTAGTGAAACTGAAGCTGAGTTATAGTGGTAAATGCTGTCTCCAATAAAATGAGCTATAATACAGCCTTTCTACGTGTCTAAAAAATAAACTAAATCTAAGAGTTAGCGTACATGTGGGAGGTAGTGAGGGAAATAAATGTGAGCTCTCTTGTTCCTTGTTCTTTATGAATTTCCATTTCCAAGTTTGGGCCTTGCAAAATGTCTTTATTGACCTCCGTTTCCTTTTGAAGTTTTTGGTTTTCAACAAGCTGAAGGAAAACACCATCATGAGAAAGTATTTCTGAGGATTTTCTCATTTTGTTTTCTTCTTTCAGTGCTCTAGTCGAGTATCCTCTGTAATCTACACTTTCTCTTTTCAATGAACTGAGGAACTTCTGGAAATGTGAAGTGTCAGAAGGGAAGTTGTCATGAACTGGCTTGAGTTTCAACATGCTACCAGGCACAAGTGGTGTATACACTAAGAACTGGGAACAGTCTTCTGTAATATGGCTAGGATTCCCTGGGATAATATCCTGGGAATGAAGATAATACCCTGGGAATGAAGTGAAAACATGCTTTGTTTCAATAGCAAAGGATGGTGGACTTGTTTTTGTGTAAACATAACTGAATAAAGTATCAGAAATTAAGGCCAATCAAAAATTCTGTACTGCTGTGTGTACTAATGTGCTGTGACCATTAATGTTATAAAACATAGGATTGGAATGAAATAAGTGTATTGTACTGTTTTCCCACAATGTTCTCCAGCAGTTGCTGCTTAAGGATTTTCTGAGCCAGATGACATGTATCTCTTTAATTATAAGATTTTTTTTAATCACTTTATTATTTAAATGTATGTAATTGTGCAATTTAGAATAGAACTTTAATTTTTGACAGTCTACTTTGCAACTCTTGCCCAGGATTTGTGTCCTGTCTTTGTAAATGCTTGTCTTGCTAGTCAGTGAAGGGGAAAGTTACAGTGTACAGATAATGAGGTGCATTATGTTCCTTGGGAATTGTCAGTTTTGGGGTCATAGTCTCACTTATATGCAATAAAAAATGAGGAATAGCTATAACAGGGTCATATTCTAGCTTACATAATAAGTAAAAATCATACTTTAATACAAAAATTTTAAGGGAAATAACAGACCTCATTCAAGCCTTATTTTTATCCTGGTCATAGTGACTGTAACACCACACAGAAAATGCCTTCTATCAATAATGACTTTTGTAGAGAGTACTAGACTGAGCTACTCAGACCTTGTATTTGATTCAGCATCAATTCCTCATTTCCTGTGTATGATGGTTTAGGAATGGTACTCTCAAATTTAGTACTCCCACTAAAAGGAAAATCACCAGCTGCCCCCCTCGCCTTCTCCAGTGGGAGACAAAAGGCGATCATAGATCAAGATAAGAACAGTTTACTGGAAGCAGCAATGAGATAAGGAAACAAACAGTAACAGCACTAATACTCATAACAATAATGTACAAAGAGTGGATGATTTACCTGCAAAATGTTCGCTAAACCCGAGATGCTGAAAAACAATGACAGACAGCTCCTCTGCCTGACATGCATTCCCTGTGACTGGAAAGGAGCAGCTTTCTTCTTGGAAGCAAGAGTCTCTTTTCCTAGTCCCTGGAGGTGATGTAAGGTGGTGCCTTGGCCATGTGCTCTGGGCACAGCACAGGGCAGCCCAGAACTCCTGGATCAAATACTGTGGTGGGCTCAGCCTCCCCAGCAGCTGTGACTACAGGCATGTGCCACTGCACCTGCCTGCTGTAAAAAATAATCAACTGGCCTGGCCAGAACTAGGACACTGTGCTTTTCAATAAAGACCTATTTTTGGGCATGAACTCTTTCCATCTGTTTTGAAAAGTGATAACTGGGTGTTTCCAAGAGGTAATTTTGTGGAAAAGATCACAATCTTGGTAAGATTGGGCTAATTTACAATTTTGGGGGGTAGGGGGGTGCTGTAGGATCTTCTAGTTTGATTTGGGTTCTCTGCTTGCTCTAATGAGTTCTGCTCTGTGGGAACTTAACTTGGGTGAGCTATCAAAGCTTCCTGAGTTGCAGAGAAACACTTCACAGGTAAGATGAAGTTTATGTCTGATTCAAAAACTGTACAGGGTGCTGATGTTCAATCACTGGCAGTGGGACTTCTGTGAGGGGAGGAGGTTGGGGATGCCAGCATTGTAAATGACCTTCAGCTATTGGGGCTCTTTTTTCTATAAAATAAAACTTCAGAAATAGGACTCATGACTTTTAACTAGTAAAAGGGGAGCATTCTTTAGTATCTCTGGTATCTGATTATATTATTAATCGCAGAAGCCTCTTTATTTCAGTTTTATAAGCTCAGTCATTTTCTTTGCAGCAGTGTTTTACTTTATTACCAACCCATCTCTTCTAGGCCCAAGGCGACTCTGGCCCCAGGCTGCAAAAATCCATATGTAGATATGGTAACAGTTTGGTTTGACACACTTGCACAGGATTAGCAAAGACTAAATCTAGATTTATGGGCTTGCAAACTTCTTAAAGATATATCTGATGTGAATAAATATGTAATTTGGAGACTCCCATTTAAAGAGGTAAAATTAACAAATATAGTAATGAGTCATTATTAATTTCTATCGAAAGAGTTATAATTGTTCTTCCTTGTAGGACTGTGTGTTACAGATGGTCCCTCCAATTCTGTTATGTGTAACTATTTTGTCTGGGAGGTTATTATCCCAGTATAGTTACTGCTTATATGATTAAAAGATTTAAGTTTTTCGAGACGGTTGTAAATTAATGTTTTCCTGATCATCTTTGTTTTACAAAACCTAAATAAAAATGGAAAAAAGGTGAGACTTGAAATCCTTCAGGGAGGAAGAACTTAAACATTTATACATCCTTATATTATAATTTTAAACTGTCACTAATTAGCACTTCATTATTAATCAGCATGGATGGGAGAGGAAAAGTCAATGCAAGTACTGCCAGTTCAGTGATTTGGCATCATCTACACAGAAAGGATCTCTGAAGAATTATCCTATGTTAATTTTTAATGATTTTTTTCCAAATCACATAGTTGCTCTTCGTCTTTCTGTATCTCTTCTGTATTTCTTCATCTTCTGCATCTTTCCCTTGGATATCCCTCAAAGTATCATCAATACTGTGAACTTTCTGCCTCGTTCAAGAAAAAGACAATGTTATTCTAATGTGTTTTCAAAACAAATTCATTTCCTCATGATAAAAACAACGGTGGTGTTTTCAGAAGTACTCTGAATGTTCAGAAATGTACTTTATTGTTTTTCAAGTAGGCTGTTGGAGAAATGTCAATGCATAGTTAAATTCTATATTAGAAATATAGAAGCAATTCTCATTAGGGATCTATCAGAAGCAACCCCGTTTAAAATATTTAGGAATTACTCCAGCCATAGTTGTACATAGCTGCACCTCAGCAATTGACTTGGCTCATATGGGATCTTCTAACAAGTTTGTGGTGTAAGGAGGTTGATTGTGTCCACCTGTCAGAAATGTTTTTACTGTATGTAATTTTAATAGCTCGCTCTGTGTTTTAAAAGGGCTCATTGCCCCCAAGAAGGGAAGGCTAGTGCTGTGTCTGTGCTGACTTACAGAGCTGGTTGAGTGTTAAAAAACCCAACAAAACAACAACAAACACAACCAAAAAAGGCCAACAATCCAAAATTTAAAAAACTTCACACTGAGCTATCTAAAACTACATTGCAACATCTGCAGACACCCTGAAATGCTGGCCTTTTTCTCACTGTGGTTGATCACTATTGTTCACAACTCTGCTCAGAAATATGGTCTGGTTTCATGTGAATGGAGCAGAGATGTGTCTCTGTCACTTCTTGTCTGGTACAAAATGAGGTTTCTACTGTTGCTCTTGAAGGTACTTTAAAATACCTTTCAAAGGGAAAGAAATCATACAAAAAATGCTGCCATCACCACAAATAGTTTCCTATGCAGTGAGATAGTTGGGAAGCTGGCTCTTGGCACTTCCCCTCCTGCCCTAGAAAGAAGTAGAGCAGGATGAGGAGGTGAGTCCTCTGGGGCAGACGCTACTGAGGCTTAGTCAAGTGTGACTTTCAAACTTCCTTTATCTTTGTGCCCTTCAGAGAAGCATAGGCTGTGATTAAACCATGTGCAAATGGGCAAACCACAGCTTTGTGGTTCTTTTTCTATTGCTTCTGTTACTTCCTAATAAGCTTGTATCCATCCATCCATCCATCCATCTATCTTTTGTGAAGCAGTTCTTAAAGAAATAGTGTCTGCTCATGCTGAATGGGGAAGAAAATGTTTAGAATCTCTCTTAAAATATCCCTGTAAGTGGAAGCTTCTTCTGAAGATAGGGAAGGTTTGCCTGATACAATAGAAAAGAAATGCTTCTGGTAGAAGAAACCCATAGAATATTTGGTTTTTTGTAGATGCTCTGAAATTTGGTGCAGTTCTGTTGGTCATAGGATATATTCAGTGTTCCACACCTGACCCTCAGTAACGATTTTCGAGATCACTTATTGCTGTAGTTGGGAAAACATTCAAGAAAATCCGTAGTGAGACCAGTATTGAGCCAGATACTTTGGATTTTCTGTTTTACAGGTAATGATGATACAGTTACATCTTCAAGAAGAATTTACACAGTGGATCTTCCTCCAGAGGGTTATGTTGCAGTTACTCCAGATGCTCTTAGTAATGCAGTTCATGAAAACTCTGCCAGTAGTGCTGACTCAACAGGTAAGTTTTGTATGGTTGTTACTGTGATGAATTTTTCAGAAGGGAAACTTCTTAGCAGCTCTTATCAAGTAGATTCAGACTGAAAGAATAAAGTATTTAAACCATTGCTGCCAGTGGGTGTCACTGTTTTGCAACATAAGCAAAATAAGGATGTGCATGTCTGTGGGTTCATTTCCATTGTTTGGGGTTTCTAGACTAAATTCAGCATTTGGTGATAGCGATGCAGTGCCACAGATCCTACTGGAGTAACACAGAACCTAACTGAGGACAAAGTCTTTAGCTCCTCCCACTCAAGTGACATGTACTTTCATATTATGCCTGCTAACTGTCATACTATTTTTAAGGATAAATGTTAGATAAAACTGTTGTACTAAGTCTACCTTTGATGTTCTGAGGAATTGCGTAAAGGCTTAACAACCTTTCAGATTTGCCTCTCTCAGGACAGGTATTCATCATTGGAGTTGGTAGGGGGGAGGTATCAATCCTTTTATGTTGAAGGACTTTCTGATAAGAAGCTATGACCATATAATTCAGAAACAATATTTGATGTTGTCAAAGGATACAAGAGAAGAAACAGAATCTGTAAAGTGGGTTCTAAGTTGACCTCAGTGAAATACATGGTTTTCTGAATGACATTGCCAGAATTCAGTTGATTCTGTCTGTCTTTAGAAAGAAGTCCTAAGCTTAGACAAGACAAATAAATTTATTTTTTTCTATTGCTGTGTTCCTGTGGATATATATTTGTCCAAAATTGTGTATCACTGTCATTGGCCACTAGGGACGTTTATAGCAAAGGAGATACCCAGGTAAGGCAGCTGAAGTAAAACACCTGATGAGCAGCAGTTATTAAACTACAGTATCAGTTTCAGCCTCGAGATTACCTTAAATGCAAGGAAACTCTGAGATATAACTTGCAGATTTGCAGAAAGGCAAATTCTGTTTGCCTTTGCAAACAATACCCATGGGGTGAATTTTGAGCTTGGAAATTTGGTCTGCAGTCTGTTCTGAGCTCCAGTCATAATCTGAATACAAGTAAAGCTACCAAAGTAGCTCAAGGGACTGAAGCAAAGTACAGCATGACAGAGAATCAACATACATCAAGAATATTCTTCCTTGATGTGCAGTGGTTTAAAGACCATTTTTGAGTGACAAAGAAGTAACTATCGGAGTGACGTAAGAGTAGATCTTGATAGTTTTTGGTTTATGAATGGAAAGATGTTCTAATTTAGAGCTTCTAGATTGTGCTCTTCTCAGTTAGATAGGATTCATGTTGGGAATCCAGAAGCTGTTTCTAGGTTACCCTTAACTTTGTTCAGTTGCAGAACTGTCTTTGGAGAGTTCACTGGGTTTCTCTTTCCCAGCATGTCAGATTCAAGCTGCTTATTCTGATCTTGAAGCACCTTTTCTCTCCTTCCATACTATATAATTTGTTTATTATTTCATATACTTTTCTTTCAAATATTAGAGGAATGCTTTTTCCTCTTCTGTGTTTTGCTGATAAGACTAAATGAAGTCTCATAATACTTTGTAGGTAAATTCAGTTTTATACAGGGACTTAAGTTGCTTTTAAATAAAACACTAACATACATACTGAATAGTGCTGCAACCGGAATATGTACTTATTAAGGCATTAGCATGGAACTTTTGTGGCAAATTTACTCAGCTGCTGTTTAAAATCTATGAATAAATCAGATTATGTGTGGTGCATAGTAGATGTTGCAATGATACATTATTATACATAACTAGATTTTAGATACATTGCAAAGCAGTTAAGCAGAACAGAATTTAGGATTGAGTTATGTTGTTTCTTTTTAGAGTCATATAAATACCTGCCTGGTTTTGCAGTGGATGAAGTATTGAACAATGGCTTTATTTGCTCATTTTTTAGATTTAATATTTTCCTTTACTGTTTCAAAACAAATGTACTCAACCATGATTGCAGTAAGTAGAGTTCTGGTGTTGCTTAGTGACAGTATTGACTGTTGGATGGAAAACACTGTTAGCTGATGCCAGTTTCACTGTTCAGGAAGAGTAAGTTTTAGGGTTTAGCCACTTTTTAAACAGTTAACAAAGGACCTGGAATTCTGGGAGACTTGCTTTTGGATTGGTTTATTATTTGGCTTTGTACTTTGTGCAAAGTTTTTTGTTATACTTTTGTTATGTGCACTTTTCACATAGAATCAAGAAAAAATAAGTTTGAAGTGAAGGTTTTTAATCTGTGGCTCCTTTTGCAAGGTAGGTTCAACTATAGATGTTATTCTTACCAGGTATTTGCCTAATTATTTTTTATTTATTATTTTATTAATTATTTTTATTTTTCTTACATTCCCTTTTTTACTTGCTCTAGTGTTTCACTACCCTTTAATGCTAGATCTTTCTTGCTGCAGTTTAGACCTTTGTATGTTTTGTCTAAATAAGGATTGCAGAATTGGAGATCTGTGCTAATCTTGCAGTTAGGGAGATGTGGTTCACTTCACTTGTGTATGTCATTTAAGCATACACATAAAATCTATTGCAAGATGAAGTCTGTGATTTCAGGCAGTGTTCATAAAATATAAAACTAACATCTTAAGCACTTTGTTTGCTCACCTGGGTTTAGTTGTATATCCCTTATTTAGATCTTCTTTGAGGGATAAAGGAATGAGAACCTTTGACGCTGAAGGAAAAAGAGGGTACATGCATGACTGTATGCATGAATATTTTATATATATAAAATAAATCTGTTATGTTTAGAATTGTCCCAGGTATTCTCAAAGGACCAGCTCCATAAAGTGAAGTTGAGATTTGGTGTATGCATTGTTTTAATTCTCATATTATCTATATGATGTATTTTGTATGGCAACAGGTAATCTTCCACTGTGTTTCCTAAAAATTTGAGCATGTTGTTTATGTACTGGGTAAGAAAAGGTTCCTGTGCTATCTTTTTCTAGCCCAGAACTAAGCGGAATTAATGATGTGGAAATCGAACAAAAAGAAATCTAACTCAAAAATTAATTTCATTGTTTATCAGACTTGTCTCATGAAAATAATATGGCTCTATTTTAGGATTTAATTTTTTCAGTTATATGTCACTGTGATTTGCTATGTCCTCTCAATTAATTAAGAAAACCAAATATGAGTCTATCTGAATGAATATAACAAGATTGTCAAGAGGAATAGATGTGCCATGGCTGAGATTTCATTGTGGTAGCTTAGTCTGTGGTAGACTGAAATACTCAGTCACTAAAATATGTATTTCAACATCAACTGGTTTTGAGAAATGGTTTAGAAGTTGAAGTTAATTAAAATTATAAAATAATTTCTTGTCAGCTCAAAAATATATTTTAGGTTTTCCATTGTTATTGTCATTTAAACTGCTAGTTCCATTATGGTTGATGCTGTCAGGATTAAATTAATGATGTCCACAGTAGCTTCTGAAGAAAAGAGGAGAAGAAAATTCAAGTAGTCTCTTACGTGCCTGTGGCATCTTGATTCACCTAAAGGCAGCCATTTCAGAAAGACTGAATGGTGCTTAAGCTTATGCTTGTTTTTAAGGAGATGCTATTAGGAATCGTATGTTGACTACTTACATTCTTGGCAGGTGGTTGGGAATGTGATACATCACAGAACTGATATACTCAGCACACCAAGGGAGCAATAGGTTCTAACCAGCTAAGGTCAGCAGCAAACTTTTTTTGCTGATAGGTAGCACCAGTGGTGAAACTCCAACATTATGAATCTTTGTAGCCTTCAACCCAGAGGAATCATTAGATGATTTAACTTAATCTTCTCTACTTGTTCAACTCAGCACTTTGCATTTAGAAGAAACCAAACCAAAAAAAGCTATTCACATTTCAAAGATTTCACAGACACTCGACTACTTTCTAGTGCTATCAGTTAATTGGTCTCACTCTATTTAATAAAATTTTTAAAAATTGAAAATTGCTTTTTATGCCTTCCTCCATTGAAATGAAGGGCCTCTGTTAAGCAGTATTTTCTTCCTACAAAGAAACACAGTAATCAAGTCACCATCAATCTTTTTGATTAAACAGGTTCACTTGTGCATTGCTCTAAGATATTTACTTCAATCCTCAAGCCACATTTGTAGCTATTTTAGGTATCACCCTTTTCACAGCATCTTTTTAAGAATATAAACTCCACTACTGCATGTAATATTAATGTTTCTTTACCCTTTAAGAGACTAGTACTGTATCAATGTTCTAATATTTTCAAATTAATCAGAGGATGTGACAATAGACAAAAGTTACAAGAAACAGTTCATTAAAAAATTCTTCTGCTTTAATTCCACATCAGCTCATTCAGGTATACAGTTATCTCAGTGATACTACAATAAACACTGTTTATGTAGGGCTTCTTAACTGTAAATCAAATTATTTAATAGTACTCAGTGTTACTTATTTTAAATAAAAGAATTCAGGAAAGAACTCAACATGAAATAAACTCAGCTTCTCTTGAAAACAAAGGAGTTTAAGAACACTTACAATTGCTTTTTTGAACCTTATATCTGAGAGAAAAAGCTATGAAAAGAAGTCCTGCAAATCGGGCTGTCTTATAGTGCCTTCTGTCACTGACTGTCAAGAGTTTTGTGGCAACTTCTGTGAGACTATCCAAGGCTTATAACAAGACTAATTGAGGGAATTGTGGCAGTTTCAGAGTAAGGACTCTGCATTTGCAAACTGAAAATAATATAATTCTTTCCAGTTTTGTTCATTTTTTAATAGAATAACAAGCCTATTAAAGGATTTTTATGAACAAAAATCCTGTCTAATTCATTACTTCATTAAGTATGCCTGAATAATGAAAGCTGCTACAGTACAGCTGTAAGTATAATGGCCAGTGTTTCGCTACACAGATGCACCAAATCATATTTCAAACCATAGCATAAGTAAGTTAATGGGATTGGTATACAGATGTGTAGATTTTTTTTATTATTATTTTTTTTTTACAACTTGCTGAAAAAAAACCTTTTACTGTTCTTCAGCTACTTTTATAACTCTTTGAGGTTTGCTTCTCTTTCCTTCTTTTGTTAGATTTGTTGGCACAGTCTTTCCTTTTCTAGTAAGGGTGGCATGGACTTACAGGTTGAAAACTTACTTGTGAAAGAGTTATTACTTTAAAAAGTTGATTTCAATAATTCAGCAAGGAAGGAGCAGTAATTATATGGGAGTTTGGGCTTTTGTATTTCTAACAGTTAAGCTAAGTGTTTAGTTGGGGTTTTTTAATTGATTCATTCCTTTAGGTAATTTTGAGTGTTCTGGTTTTAATTCCCTGCCAGTTTGGATGTCACTGTTTAGTATTAAAACAATATATCTTTGCATGATAAAATTATAGGTGATAACATTCTGTAGTTTAGCTTTGTCCTTGCAGAAATCAATGTATCACTCCCAGTTTGTGAACTGCAGACTTTTCTGAGCCATCAACAGCTTCAGGAGTTCTCATGTGCATGTCATCATCAGAAAGCAAGCTGTAGCAATGACACCTCTGTTGAGCCTGTTACTATAGGCTTTTTCAAAATGTTGTAGTGTTTAGAGATTAATCAGTAACTGGGAAGGAGAGATGCCTGTGAGGTTAAGGAACTTACTTCTCTACAGCCTGTTTCTTCTTCAGCTTAAGTGCACTTGACATTTTGGAATCAGTTACAGTGAAAGATGCCACAAACAAATAAAGATGTAGGACAGCTATAGCTGAAGAATTCTGTACTTCAGATGTCTTTTCCTTCCATGTCCTCTTGGCAGACCTTGTATTTGTTGATAGATGCAATAACATTCCTTAATAGATGAAATCACTGCAGGTTTTTTTCTGAAATTGAATAAGATTAAATAACCGTTTTTATTTGCACAGATAAAGTATTTAATCATTTGTTAAATCTGACAACTTTAAAAAAATCTAGATCCAGTAATGTTCATATGTACACTGACATTGTTATGGGTTGATTGCATCACTGGAATTATATTAAAAGTTAAGAAAGACCTAATCAACTTCTCTAATACTGCTTTGGAAAATTTTTGATTCCTTTTCAATCCGAACAGGAGAAGATTTCCTTTGTAAATGACACCTGATTTAAGAGTTGTCAAGAATTCTAGTTATGTGTTTAACTTTTATCATACTTAATTTTAAGGAATTAAGTGTATACTTGACAGAAGATGCTTGCTGATATACTTGTGTTACGAAAGCTGACTAGTGTGATGCCATCTTCCTGGAAATATTTCTAGTGTACTGGATGTGATACAAATTATAAATATTAAAGGTGAAGCTTAGGCAGGCACTTATGAAAGCATCTCCAGACTACCAGTGTCCTGGAGCAGTGTTAAAGGCTAATTCTGTGCTCTTGTCAAGCAGCTAGAATGGAGTAAGTGCTTCCCTTGATTTCATAGCAAACAGGTCTCTTAAAGGCAGGTGTAGAATTTACCAAGAAATTCACTGCTGTCCACTGAGGGTTTTAAACACAGGACTGGGCTATCAATTGAAGCTGTAAGGATGACTCACTAATTTAGGTTTATATACAATGTAGAAACCAGTCATTTCTAATTACCACTATCTGAAACTATTTACATTTTCTAAATGCCAGTATATTCACAAGCATATGGGACTATTGTAGAACTCATGGTACAAGTTATGAGTTTTTAATGTCACTGAAGTCTTCAGTATTTCTTGTGATAGTTTCTGACATTAATATGTTGGTAGACCTCACCAAAACAAACAATGCAACAAAACAAACACCCCCGCCCTACTTGAAACTCCCAAAACTCTGGATGACGGCTTTGAAAGGCAGATGACAAAGAACTCTGCCCCAGATATTTAGCTCAAATTTGTGTTTAGTGCTAGGAAAGGGTGTGAATGCTGAAAATGTATTAAGGAAAAAAGAATACATGGTAATGTGATACACTGGTAATGCTTTACTTTTGCATGGCTGCATGTTAATGGTTTATTAAAGAACCTTGACTTATATTTTTGTAACTGTAAATGAAGTACATGTTTAGATGCTGTATTAGCTTCTGCATGGTTCTAAAAAATCCTCAAGTATTTCAATAACAAATATTTACCTTTGAAATAAGCTTTCATTACTGTATGTTGCTGTAGTGCAGGAAACAGCCTACCCCTGATCCTAGTGTAGTGGGTTGAGGCTGGCTGGATGCCAAACACCCTCCAAAACCATTCACTCATTCCCCTCTGCAGCTGGACAGGGGAGAGAAAATTTAACGAAGGGTTCATGGGTTGAGATAAGGACAGGGAGAGGTCACACACCACATATTATCACAGGCGAAACAGGCTTGAATTAGAGATACAGAGTTCACAAACTCTCCAAAGTGAGTCCATCTCACAAGCAAGAGCTCTCTGAGCTGCTGCAACATGAATCCATCCCATGGGCAACAGCTTCCCTCAAACTGCTGTGACATGGGTCACTCTTCCACAGAGTGCAATACTTCAAAGACTGGTTGCTCCAGCATGGGAGCAGGGCCCCTCTCTCCACAGCCCTCCCACGAGCTTGCTGCCTCCTCTCAGGCATCCAGCTGCTCTGGTGTGTGCTCCTCCATGGCCTGCAGGTGGATCTCCATGGGCTGCAGGGGCACAGCTGCCTCACCATGATCCTCACTATGGACTGCAGGGGGATCCCAGCTTTGGCACCTGGAGCACCTCCTGCCCCTCCTTCTGTACCTTGGTGTCTGCAGAGTTGTTCTTCTCACATGTTCTCATCCCACTCTTCTCTGGCTCCAATTACACCTGTGCAACAACTTTGTTGTTTTAATTTGTTCCTAACTAGGTTATCACACAGGCATTACTGCCATTTCTGGTCGACTGTCAGAATGGACAATCCATGTCTATCTTTGGAGCCATCAGGTATTGCCTCTGCTGGATACTGAGGAAGATTCTGGCACTTTCTCTTGGAAGCCACCCCTGTAGCCCACCCCCACCACCAAAATCATGACCATGCAGACCCAATATACCTGGTTTATTCCTTTCCATTTTAACAAAGTAGAGACCATGCTGGGCTGGATCCCAGAGGAGAGATACATGCTTAAGCAGAATAAGAATTCACCAAGTGCATGTTTAATGAGACATGTTGACTCTGGTCATTTCCTTCACTTTCTGTGGTAGTTCTTTGACCTTCAGCTGTTAGTATTCCTTTGTGCTACAGTTGGTGTCTCAAATGGAATCTCTTCTTGTTACATGTCCATAAGTCTGGAAGTAATTTGATTAAAGCAGGTTGTGTAGTCAGTAAGGAGAGAGGGAATTAGGCCTATTATCTCTGACTTTTGTTTTCTTGCTTTTTGTTTTATTTCAAATTACAGTGATGACAATTTTTGTTGAGCATTTATTTGTTGAGCAAATATTTTTTGTCCTATAATAGAAGAGTCTCAGAGAGAGAAGAGGCACTGTGGCTTTCTCTTTTCTCCTCTTTCCCTACTGAACATCATTTTTCTCTTCTTGCTCCCTACCAGCTGAGTCACTTCACCCCTTTCAGCTGGAGCATGCTCCCTCTTTCTCTTCCCTTGCAGCTGTATTACAGGCTTCTGTTGTCATAGTGACAGTAAGGCACTCAGTTTTCCTGGGCAAGGAAAAGAAATAGAGAACAACACCAACAAGTGTTGCTCTTTAGATCCCAGCAAAAAAGCCAACACTGTTGTAATTGCTGCCTCACTTGAGCAGACACCCAACACTTTGGAAATCTGACCCTGCTTTACTACTTTCACCTCCTTGTTTCATAATAAAAACATAATCAAGACCTAAGCTTTTCTAGTTAAATCTTCATGGAGTAGCAGGATAAAGTCAGTATAGGGCTAGATAAAGGAGAAAGGCAGAAGGCAGCTGGGTCTCTGTCTGCAAGTGCTTCATGGTTCTGAATCTTACTTCTGAATCTTACTTCCTCATGTGTTAAAGCAGGAAATTTAATTGGTTTGTAGATCTTGAGATATTTCTGATCACATGATATTTTCATTTTAGTTATCAGTTGTATAATTGGTTGCATGCAAAATTCTAACTTCCACTACTCTGCTTGCTGTTGTTGCCTATGAACCTGTTGGTATTGAACCACAGCAAAACATTGCTGTCCTTCATATTAAGACTCAATATCCATTGACAGACAACACACTTGTTGATTATTAGGTGTGAAAAGGTAACCCTGGCTCATCCTCTTGCTATGAGGACCCATGTTACTCTTTCTAAAATGACTTATTTCAATGCATTATTTTCAATTTTCAAATTGAAAATAAAATTGGAAGCAGGGGAAGAGGAAAGCTTTTTGTAAGAATAGGAATTCAGTATTCATATTACCCTGGTGTTTAAATACTCTGGACACTGTAAAAATAGAGTACAAAGTTTGTTTCTAGCATGAAGGGACTTAGCGTGGCTCAGTGGACAAGGAAAATTAAGACAGTAAAAATAAAATTAATGTTAACCATGTCCTTTTTTTTCTTACAGAGTTTCTGCAAGTATATTTTATGACATACAAAAAATGCTACTATCTCATGTTCAAAGCCAGAATCAGGCCTACCTCATGATTTCATCTTGTTATTCTGTATTTACAGCAGTAGTTGTAGTTTATGGCTACTTGTAGTCATAACAGCCACACATTGATACTGCTTCCAGTAAGCTGTCTCCATTCAGTCTCCAGTGGGGAAATTTCTTGATATCATACCCTTTGCCTTCAATTACTGCCCTCTGCAAAATTTACAGGTAGCAGTTTGAAAGTACTGAACAACCCTCAATACAACTGTAACCTGTGCCAAGGAAGCTTTGAAAATCATCTTCCATCAATCTGCCATTCACAGTAGCTTTGCTAAATAATTTTATTAGTTTCATTCTATTTTCGTTCCATTTTATCCCTGCTAGCAGAAATTGGCTCATAAGTAGAGTTCAAATCACTAACAGAGCATACTCCACCAGAGCTTTCTATATTGTAAAGTATTGGAGAGAAAGGAAGCTCCTGCCTCAACTGTAGGCTCAGGATTGTTCAGTATTACAGGCTTTTTGTTGCCCATGCCATGCATCAGCCTCGCTCGCGCTCTTTCCAGCAATCTGTGTAGGACTGAAGAAATGGATATTGCTATAGCAAAAGACAGAAATACCAGTGTACACAAATCTATTGCTGTAATCTAGCCAAAATGCAGTGCAGGCAATCTGAATTGCATTTCAAGGCTCCCCAGTTGCTTTGAGCAACTTATGATTGAACAAAGCTGCTGCATCTCTGTACCAATAGTTCCATTTCCCAGCTGCATTGGCTGTGTGCAGGTGTGGAGGAAGCATTAGGGCCAATAGGCAGTCTCTCCTGACAGAAAGTAAATCCCTTCCAACAGATACACCCCTGGCTCTATCCAGCTGATAGTGCTGCATCTCACAGAGTCGTCTCCTGAAATCTGAATGTGCTTCATCCACTGGGCTGGTATAACCAGCACAGCTGTACTGACATGGCTGGCTCTGCTAGTGTGCAGTTAGCTGAGCCTCAGCTCCGTAGGGGTGTAGGGGGGAACATGGGGAACAGGCCTTCACTGACCTATGGGACACTGCCAGCATCTGACACTTCTTTTCTTGATGCAGAGATTTTAAACAATAGCCTTAAACATCTGGTCTTGGTGTAGCTAGTCTAATGACAGGTGAAGTTTTGTTTGAAGTCATCCCTGTTCTGCCTTCTTCCGTACTGTTTCTTAAGAACTGAGTGACCTTACTTTCTCAAAGCTCTTTGTTTCCATCTAACATGGATGATATTTGGAAAAGACTCACTTATATCTCACCCAACTAACTCTGCATCTTGCTGTGGAGGGTGTAGGAGAGAATGCAGAAAGAGTTTTATGCAACTATTTTTGTGTCATTGGGATGATGATACTAGTTTTTCACCAATCGAATTGAATGAACATGAATGAAAAATTTCTTAAGTTGCTTTTTTAAAAAAGAATATTTAAAAGCTAAATTTATAAATGCTAGGAACATTAAGAGAATGCAGCATAAGCTAATTTTCTGATAAGTCCAAATTTAGAGTGTGTAGAACAGAATTAAAAATGCCACATGGCCTAAAGTCCTGACTGCTTGAAACAAATTTTGCTATTCAAATCTCTTTAGTACATTACTCTCAGCAGATGTTGTGGTGATGGTGGTTTTGGAACAGGTCCCCCATGTAACACTGAGCTGGATATCAGCATCCTTGCACAGCTAACCACAAAACTGAATTTATTTTGTTAATTTTCTTTTCACTGGCAAATAGCCATTGCACTGTCACGATGCCAGATATAATATTAAACATTTATTTTGGTAGCTCAAATAGTAGGTTAGCTAGATGCAAAAATCTGAAATATAATGGAACTGTAATGGTTACCATAGCTCAAAGAGAGCCTAACACATTCAATTAAAAAATGTATCTTTAGTGCACAATGAGCTTAATTCCTTTCATGCTTCTGTCTTAAATTCAACTTAAGTACTTATCTGGAGGGCTTAAGTATGCAGTGTGTTCACAAACCATTCCAATCTTTTTACATTTAGGTATGCAGTCTATTTGAGTAGTATATCATCATTTCTTGAGTACTTAGAAATAGACACATCTTTTGTGAGTCTGGACAAATAAAGAGCTCTATTCTGTTTTTTGGTCACTGTGTCTGAAGACGGGAAGTTAAAAGCTAATACTGTCTACTGCATGTCTTCTCACATACAGAATGCTTGTTACTCCCATTATGAAACAGCATAAGTAAGATAAATTTCAAAAATTACAAAGGCATGCAACATTCAATTGATAAAAATCCAATTTGCTGTAAAACTTTATGGAAAGTGGCTATTAATAAATACAGGAACTGTATATCTAGTTACTCAGCTAGCTTTCCAGAAGAAGCAGCATAGACATCTTAAGGAGTTCTTAGTGTTAAGTATGGCACATATTCTTTCCAGCCTTCATTCAGCATACTAAAAACCTTAGTTTGTAACTGACAAATTTAGATCAGTTCTACATTAACTTTTAGACAAAGTATCAGAATTAAATGTGCACCTTTATTAAGAATCATTCTTCAGAGAATCCAACTGTTGAATGCTCAGATCTAGGCACTTGTCATATCACAAGGCGTATAAAATAGTAAAGATTCCGCTGTGGAAGCCCAAACGTATAAAGACATGAACAAAAGCCTGCATATGGTAATGTGGTGGATATTGAGCCAGTGCTGATAGATCAGCACAGAGAGGCAGCAACTGCTGCAGGCTCCAGGGCTGCTCTGCAGGTCTGTAATGCTTCATACCCTGCACTGCTGCAGTATGGCACATTTGTGCCTGCATCTAAGTTTTTTTCCATCTCTTCACTGAAGCATATGAGAATATTCTATTAAACTGCTTGAATAATTAGAAGAGCAAGGCACCTAGTGATATTACAGTAAGTGATGATAATAAAGTCTGTCTCGGATCAAGCTTCCTGTTTGGAGAAGCCTGTCTCTTTTTATGTGAACGCAGAAAGGGGAGCGAATATTATGGGAGCTTTTGCATGGCAGTTAAATACCTCAGCTGAACTATGGCATTTTTTACTGAAAAGAATATAATGTCTATCCTTCTTGTTCTTCTGCCAGACAAAAGAAGTGATTGATTCTTTGTTCAGTACTTTATTTAGTATATAGGTGAACACTGTAGAGGAGAGAAATACTAATTTGTTACAGTTCCTTGAGAAATAAAAATACATAGCCTTAGGATAAGTGGGAAGACTTAAATTAATAAACCACTGATAGAGCTCTTCCACTTCCATCTCAGGATATATATTTAATTTTGGGGTTTTTTGCCAGCTTTTCTCTTCCTGAGAAAAAATGCCAGACTCTCCTGGTATCCTTTGTAGCATTTGCATTTACCTCCATGTAGTGGGTTAACCCATTCCAGATTCCAGACACCCAACAAAGTCTCTCTCTCTTACTCCGCTCTGCACCTGGACAGGGGAGAGATAATACAGTGAGGAGGTCATAGTTTGAGATAAGTACCAGGAGAGGTGACTCATCAAATACTGTCACAGGCAAAACATCCTCAAAATCTGAGAATATTGTTTGAGTTTATTGTTAAAAAAGGTCAGAGTAGGATAATGGGAAATAAAAACAGACCTTAAAACACATTCCCTCTACCTCTCCTTCCTTCTCAACTCTACCTCCTCCCCAGAGGGGAACAGGGACACAGGTAATGGGGGTTATGGTCAGTTCATCACATTTCTCCTGCTGCTCAGGGAGATGAGCCCTTCCCCTGCTCCAGTGTGGGGACCCCCACAGAAGATAGTTCTCCATTAACTTCTCCAGTATGAGTCCATCCCGTGGGTAACAGTTCTCTAAAGGGTGCCATCCTTCAAGGACAGGCTGCTCCAGTGTGTGTCCCCCATGGTGTCGCAAGTCCCACCAGCAAACCTGCTCCAGCGTGGACTCCTCTCTGCACAGGTCTGCAGCTCCCTGCCAGGACCCTGCTTCAGCACAAGCCTCCCACGGGGTCACAGCCTCCTCTCAGGCATCCACCTGCTCTGGTGTGGGTCTCCTCCAGGGGCTGCAGAGGAATCTCAGCTCTGGTGCCTGGAGCACCTCCTGCCCCTTATTCTGCACTGACCCTGGTGTCTGCAGGGCTGTTCTTCTCATGTTCTCACCCCAGTCTGCTCTGGCCACAATTATACCTGTGCAATAACTTTTCTTTTCTCAACTGTGTTATCCCATGGGTGTTAACATTTCTGACTGGCCCAGCACATCCATCCTGGAGCGTCTGGCATTGCCTCTGCTGGACGTGAAGGAAGCGTTTAGTAGCTTTTAGTAGCTACTCCCAGCTACCAAAACCTGGCCATGCAAACCCAATATACTCCATCACTGTCTCTTGGGCTTTGCGGGTTCAGCTTTGGGTGCTTCTTCCCCTCCATATTTTTTGATACCCCCATTTCTTTCATTTTCTCTGCTCTTCAGTGATTCTTTTACTACCATTGCCCATAATTGTTTTAGGGTGTACAGGTGCATGGTAAAGTAAGTACTCATAGGCAGTTCTGAAATGCTCCTCAACTAAATGCTGGTACCGTAATCTTGAATATGCTATTGATAGACGGAGCCTTTAGTGCTAAATATTGTACAGCTTTGGATGGAGATCCTTTTTTTTCCTCTGAAAGGGGAGAAGAATATATCAAAGAAAAATGAAAGATTATCAAATACAATATGCAGTGTTTCCTTATTTCATATGTTACTTACGTGTGTGTGTTTCAAATTTCAAATTGTAAATTGCTTTACTGATTGTATGAAATTTAGACGTAAAAATCAGTAATCTCAAGGAAAAAATATGTTGCAGTATTTTGTTTGACGTGTATCTAGAAATCATAATGGTATACAACATTGACTACATAATCAGAAATGTTAGCATTTGAAAATAATCTTCACACTTTGTTTAGTATAAAACCATATGTACATTCATACAGAACTTCAGCAAAAACTTTAGAGATAGTGTGACATGCTCTTCTGGCAGAAGAAGTTGTACATATGCAAAAAAAATCTAAGTAAAATACAATGATTAAATTATTTGAATGTGTTCTCTAGTGCGCTACAATGCTTTTCTTTTTCATTCTGACTCTGGAATTTTTCTTCTATTAAATACCTTCTTACAGTAATGTATAAATTCTATTTAATTGAAGTGCCTCTAGCAGTTACATTACAAGCTGCATAAACTTCCATTGTGATTATATATGTGTTAGTTCAAATGTATTTACAAGGTTTTTATACTTCCCTTTCTTTATATCTTTTAATGGCAGTAATTTTGTACACTAAAACTTACTTGCAGTGAAATACTTATGTTAAAAGCCAAGTAAATGGAAAGCCCTGAATTATTTTGATCTGTTTGCAACATATTCTCTGGTGATCTTCTGCCAACTTTTTGTGTTGCTATACTTGTTAGTACAGTGGAAGTTCTCTCTGCTGGCTTCAGTGTAATTTGATGGCAGAAGTGAATCTTGTGCGAAGTCCTGATTAGCATCTATCTCCTCGTGGGGGGTGAGTGAGTAACAAAATACCAGCTGCAGTCTCCCTTGATGCTGCCCAGCCAGGGAAGTAGTCAACACCACCGCAGAGCCAGGTATCTGCTGTCTCCATCCAGAGGACCCCCATTCCCAGTCCTGCTTTCACAGAGGTCAGTGCTCTGGCCCTTGTCTTAAAGGAACCTAAAGCCATTTCTAAAATTTATTGATTGTTTCACTGCTGCAAATTTTTTGTGAATTCTTTAGTATTCCAGAATGAAAAAAGTCATGTGAACACAGGAACTGGCTACCAAAGTCAAATCCCGGTTTTTTGAGAAGACAGAAACCCGGACTATATGGCCTCTTGACCCACTTGGTGAAAGATTACTTTTATGAAGGAAACAGGAGAAGAATTGAATAACCATTCTTTGTGATTTCAAACCCAGCATTTCAGTGAAACCTTAAGAATTTTGAATTTGCTAATAAGATGTGCAGGTAGCTCATAACCTTACTACAGACTTCTTGGACTTTCTTTTTGGTTTAAATAAGTGGATTTGGATCAGATCTGTCCTGCTTTCTTTTTGCTCTTCATTGGTATATATAAAAAGTCCCACTTTCTCATCATTTATTTTGCATATCATTTGGAAAAAAATCAAAACAGAGCCGAGCTGGGCATAAACCCCTTGATTAGGAATTCTGTAGAACAAAATGCTTTGATTTTGGTAGTGTGGTTTGGTTTTGATTTTAGAAAAGCACTTTTTCATATAGTAAACAGCCATCCAGGAGTCCTTATAAAACATAAACATTACTTTTCAAGGAGGCAGTTTTGGTGACCTGTACTCTGCAGAAGATACTCAGGTTGATACATATGCAATAACTTGTGCTTCACCTATAGTGTGTCATAGAGCCATGAGAGTAATAGTAGTATAGTGTAAAAGCAGTTGGATAGTTTGTACAGATAGGAACAGTAACAATCATGTAATATATGTATTTCTTACAGAAGCACACAGATCTCTTTAAATTTATGTTACCTGCTTAACTAGCCTGCATTGTCTAGTCAGCTGTAAAAATTTCTGTGTTCCCAAGATGGAAAAGAAAAGGTCAAATGAAGCTATAGTCTGTGACTCCAGCAGAATATTTGCATTTAGAATGAGAATTTTTTTTTTCACCCTGTGTTTGGTAATTAATTACAATTAGGGAAACTGCTTAAGGAAATTGAAAAAAATTATTCTTGGGCCTATGTTCCTTGCATCTAAATTCAGAATCTTTATTTTATGTATCTGACTTAATATTGAGGACATGCTTGTACCTGGACCCTACGAGAAGGCTCTTACTTATACTATACAAATAAAATGAAGAAACTTCTATTTTACATTTTCTTGTTTAAATAAAATTATGTGTGATGCATATCATCAGGCTCTGAATATAAAAAGGTAATAAATATTCCCCTAGTGTCAGAAAATTTTCTGCGATGTAGTAGCTGTTTTGGGGAAAAGTGAAGTATAACAGTCACTTAAGAATTGGACTTGATGATCCTTGTGGATCCATTCCCAGTCAGGGGATTCTGTGGTATCATTTGGCCTAGAAAGAGACTTCCTAGACCCAGATTTATTCTTCTTCTCACGTATTTCTTACCTGCTGCTTGGTATTTCATTCAGGAAGAACATCCTGCCTAAAAGTCAATATATATGGTTAAAGTTAGATGCTTGTGGCAGGAATAAGCTCTCTTTGGGAGAACCTTTTTATTCCTGCCCCAAAGGAATAGCATTTTACACCAACAAGGAAATTTGCTTGTGTCCCAGCTGGATTAAGAGTAGTATATATCAGCTAGACCATAAAAACAAGTGAGGGATTCATTTAGTAATGAACATCTGACTGTGTCAAAGGCAAAAAAAGTGTGCATATCCATAGCATATTATGGGTAGACTGTGATTGACAGCTATTGATGCCTAAGGTTCTATAATGTTGAGAAGAAAAATATAAACCAGCTTCGTAGAGGTGATAGGCAAGCACACCAAGCAAAGAGGAAAAGCCGTCACGTCCCACTGGTCTGGATTGGGGGTACAGTGTGATGGAAAAAACTGCGTTCTGCAAGCAGAGGACAGATTTTCAAATTCATATGAAATACAAAGTCAAGTGTAGACAGATGAACACATGTCCATTTATCATAGCAGGGTCATTTCACAGGTCATGTCATATAACTGAAGAAGATAACAATGCCTCTCTTATTTTCAAGGGATTATATTATTCTTCAGTGAGATGCAGAGCAACCCTTATTTTTCAACAACTTAAATGGGAACTAAAAACAACTTGGCACTTTACTAAGCTGAATAGACAAGTTGTTATGCTCCTGCTGCCATGTTAAGTACATTACTTTTGGGAAGCAGCACAAGAAATCCTGAAAATGATAGAGACTGATCAATATTATCCTGGTAACATTCTACTGTGTCCAGAAATAGGTGCTCTAATCGTGTAAAGATGATGTACAGTGGATTCAACACCTAGAAAAGTAGAACATGCATACTATGTGACCTCTTACTGAGAACATGTGGCAAAATTATTTCAGTCACTTCCCAAACTTTTTTTGTAATGGATGCTTTCAGCTGCGTTTTGTGGGTTGTGTTTTGTTTTGTTTTGTTTTGTTTTCATGGGGTTTCGAGTGTGTGTTTGTTTGGTTTTTGGGGTTTTTTTGTTGTTGTTGGTTGGTTGGGTTTTTGTTTGTTTTTCTTTGTTGTTGTTTTGGAGGGAGTTTTTTGGTTTTTTTTAAATTTATTGTTATGAATAATCAGATGTTTATGTAATTTCATTCTTTGAAAATCTGTAGCTGCTTAGTACAGAAACCAGGATGGAGCCCTTAGGAGATGAGGAGACACACACTGAGAGAGAATAACTTTATAGAATGTAAGGGACACACAGGTGTAGAGGAATGATGGCCAAGGAATAAATGCTCTGTACAGCAGAGACGAGAAGTCTGCTGAGAACAATGAGAACCCAGGTTTCAGAGGGACATTCCCTAGGGACCCAGAGAGCTCTGTGCAGACTGTTCTGCAGCTCTGGAAGTATCTGGTGTGCTGAACTGAGAACAAGCCTAAAAAAAAAGGATTGATTTACAAGGATGCAGTGGTCAAGGTGGAGATAGGGTTATGTATGTATAGTTTAGTTTTCAATTTTCCTCATTTTGAGTTTTCTCCACCCCCAGAAAAGAAATCAGCTGTTCTAGTGTCTGTTCTAATAAAACCTAGTTTTCCTACTAAAAAGCTGGTTTAGAGTGTTTATTATGAAAAAAGAAGTTTGAGCAGTGTGACTGCACAGCTCTGGGCAGGGCAGGGCCGCTGCAGCACAACATGCAGTCCAGAACAAACCTGCATACTGGGGAAGATTGTGGCACCAGGTCCACATCTATTACAAACTGACAAATGACCAAATTACAGCTGGTTTGGATTTTCCCTTTGGTGTTGCTCATTTTTCCAGCATACCTGCACATTTATATGTATGATTAGTTCAATGTAGAGCACTTGGTCATTAAGAAATTACTTACTGCTTCAATGCACAATTAATTTAGAATGTGATTAATGAAAGTAAGCTTAATCCATCTCCTAAAACATCCCTGTTTTTACAAAGCTGCTTGGAAACTGTGTAAGTAAATTTAATTCAAATCTAGTTTGAGATCCAAAGATAAATGGATGAAGGAGATAGTTTAAAATAAAACAGGTGGAAGTTCTGCATTCTTTCAGACTTTACTTTTCCTGAGTGTTTTGAAATAGGCTTTACTGGAAGAACCATGTAATAAATTGCAGTTGTGGCAGCTCTTTCATATATGAAGTTAAATATAATTTTTTATTAGATGCTTTGTAAAATGTTAATAAATATTGCAAAATATTGCAAAAAATAGAATTGAGGTGTAAACTGAAATATTGAGGTGAAAACTGACGTAAGTTGGGAGGTTGTTGCTGTTTTCATTTTGCTGTGTCAGTGTCTGTCTACTTTTATGTAGCTCTTCTGTGCCAAAGATTGTACTTTCCTGTAGATCTGCTCTTAAATGCTGTTTTGTCACAAGGGAAAACTATGTATCTGTTTTCCATCAGATAACCTGTTTTTCCAGTATTTCCCATTTTCCAGTCTGTGTTCCTACACTCTTAATAACATCTAAACATTTTGTGCTATTTTAGCTGGTATATTTGGAAAGAACATTTTAAATGCTGCACAGGATTTTAAGATTGCAATGTTTCTTATAATTTCTGGTGTTATTCTGAGTAAAGGGAGAGCTTTGGATTCTTTAAACTAACCATCAGTTGAAAACCATCTCTGGGGAAAAAGGCTTTGAGGAAAACTCTGAACATGTGTTTGTGTCCTGAAAATTGAAAGAAAGAGCAAATATTTCAAATGGAAATGTGACATCAGGTGTTTAAAATGTTTTCAGTTTTTTAATACAAATGTTACAAATCTCCCCCTCCCATTCATAGTGGTGTTATCTGTTCTGATACAAAGATGTAATCTTATTTAGCCAAAGACTGAGAAGATTTTTCTGTTTAGTAACAATTAGTCTTTGTGGCTGCTTCAGATTCTTGAACATTTCTGATTTAGTAGCCTTCAAAACAGCTACTGATTGTCATTGAATCTCTCTTTTTTTCTTGTATGTGAGTGTGCTTATCTTTGTGAATTTACTCTATTTTCCTCACTGAGTCAACATAGTTCTTAGTGCATTTGGGAACCACAACTGAGCCCATTTGGGAAGTACTGTATGATGCTTCTAAATAATGGTGACTGAGTCTGATTGTTTGCACATCCCCCCCAAAATGCCTGAAGACAGTGAGTTTGATATTTAAAACAACAAAGGATCACTAAAAGGTCAAAATATTTGCTTTCATTTAAAAACTAAGTTATTAAATGGTACAGAATTTGTATCAGAAATATTTCTATTTAAGAAAGATTGGAGGCTTCATCAAGTACAGCTTTCTGTATAAAGTGACAAAAGGCCAAAAACATTACTGCTAAAATTAATTTATGCATTAAAATAGTTTCATATACCTCCTGGATGCCTCAGATCAGTGTATGTGTGGACTGAGTGTACAAACCAAAAAGCAAAGCAAGCTTAGAGTCTGTTTCATCGTGTATCCAGCTGGGATTGGGAACACTCACTGCTTGCAAGATCAGAGAAGCAGCAGAGAGAGCAGTAATGGGATCTTCAGTTTTCCCCTTAGTGTCTCATCAGGATGTTGTGAAAAGTTTCAGATTTTACACACAGTCAATAAAATAACCAAGACGTTGGTTAGTGGAGCTGTGAGAGGAAATGAGACCCCTGACTTTTTATCCTATGTGGAGTTTGGTTCACAAGAGGCACATCACAACAGCAACCATTGGGTTCAACATGCCAAAAAAACAACAGGAAATAAACAACAATCCACAACAATTCAAGAAGGAACACTACACAAAAATAAAGATACTAAAAAGAACCTTAAAAAGGTCAGCTAAGAGAAGGAAGTTGTACCAGGTGGTATGGAAGCTACTTAAGGACACCATATGTGATATTCAAGGCCAGCGCCCACCACCTGTCATGAAAAGCTTGAGAAAAAGCAAGAGAAAGACAGCAGAGCCAGACAACAGAAGAAAGGAAGTTGTTAGAAAGAAGTAGGTGTCTTTTAAAAAACTGAATTCACACCCAAATGATGTATTAAACATATTTAAATGTAAGAACGTGGTAAGACAGGCGAAGGAGTGTTTGAGCAAACGTTACATAGAATAAACTGACAATAGGTCTTACTTTTGATGCACTAGGAGCAATGTGTCTGGCACTCTTTTGAGCCAACGATCTTGGTGTAGAATGGGTATTTGTAGAGGCCTGTTTCAGAGAAATTAAATAAATCCTTTGCACTGATGTTAGCTGCGGAAAAAATGCTATGGAGAATCCCATGATACAGCACTTCTTCCTGGCTTTTCTGAAAGGATATGTGAAATTGAAGTGATTTAATGATCGTGCAACAAAATAAATTTATAAAATAAAATCACAAGTACCAGATTTTATTCATCTCAACTTTCTAAAAGAATTCAAGGAAATAAAATTTCCCGTATTACTGACAATGATGCATAGCTACTTGGTTTTCAAATTGCCTTGTTGTCAGAGACTTTGAGGTTAGATAGTGTGAAGCCAGTTGTTTAAAACAGTTCTTAAATCATCCAGGCAACTGCAAGGCTGTTATCCTGTTGTTTAGTTTAGGCAGTTCAGCACAAATTACGATGGAAAATAATATTTCTGGGTGCTTGATAACCTGTGATCTGAATGGGACAGATCAAGAGAAGGTTTGCAAACAGAAAGTATACAAACATCTTGGAATCTTTGAAGACATAGGAAATACATAGATAAGGATCATGCTACAGCTGATGTGGTTTCCTTGAATTTTCACCAAGTTTTTGATAAAGCCCCTCCAAAGAGGGCACATGGACATAACATGAAAGATGAAGCCCCAGAATAGATAAGCTGATGAAGAGAATGCAGCAGTTCTCAAAACAGAGGTCACAACAGGAGCCTTGTGCTCAATAGATGGCCAGGTAAGAAGAATGAAGTGTTATCAGAAGGTTTCCTGATGACTACATGGATATCGACGGTACTGAAGGCTGGAGTTGGGTGCAGTGTAATCCTAGATTGAGTGATTTGTCAAAAATGACAGATGAAACACATCTTTAGCAGTTGTCAAGTGATGTACTTAGGAAAAAATAATCAGTCAAAATTCACCTGCGAAATGGTGAGCTCAGAGCTGACTGTTACCAAGCCAGAGTAAGATTTTATAATACGATAAGTAACCATGAAAACAACATTTTAGCACTCAGCAGCAATCAAAAAGCAAAATTATGGCAATTATTAGGGTAAAAAGTGCAAAAGAATGGCCATTATTCTACCTTTGTGTAAGTCCAGAGTTCATGTTTTTTTGAATGCAGAGTATGGCTACTGTTTGATACAGGGTATAGACATAGGTAGTTGTTTGATGTGACCAAGTGCAGTTCATCCTATGGCAGGATTTGATGACTTATGAATAAGAGAAATTTGTCTGTATATAGATCATTTATGATTGAATACTTATGCAGAAAGTGGTATCTGCCTCTAACTGATTATTGTCATTAGCATTAATTGGATTTACTTAAAATCCAGGAGCTAATACTCCTCTGTGGTAGGCAGCAGTTATGCAACATTTGCCAGATCTATGTGAATTCTTCATCTGTCAGCACACAAACATAGTATGAGTGAAAAAATAAAAGACAGTCCCTATCCTAAACAGCTTCCAGTCTTCTGCAGTTTTCTACAACATTACAAGTGTTGCACATTGATAGAAGTTTTAAAGTTTCTAAATGGATTTTCTAATTTCAAATTACTTGAAGCAGTTTCTCCAAAAACGAATGAAAAATAGTAAGGTAGTTTTGTGTTCCTGAGATCTTTCCAGTGTTGCTTGTGTTCTAATGAACCATTCCATTTTATTGCATTCACCAGCCACAGCTTCTCATTCTTGGACAAATTGCAGCTATAAATATCTTAATTAGCACTAAAAATAAAACTGATTTTTTCCCTTACAAGTTCCTAAACCAAAATTAAACTCCTCTGCTTTGGCTGCATGGTACACCATGGAAGATTCATCAAGTATCAAAGAGAAGAAAGAGCTTAAACTGGCTGAAAAATCAAGAGGGCATATGTTCCGTTTCATCTGAAAAACGAAACCAACCCAAAACCAAAAACCCAACAGAATTACCATGAGCAACATCCAGACAGCCAGCTGTGGGACTTGAACAGGAGAGCCAGCTGCCGTACTTGAATCGTGATGAGCACATTATATGGATTCCCAAAGCTGAGTGGATATTCTTTGACTCTGTTTTCCTCAGTATGCTTTACATATTTTTTCCTCTCTTTTTTTTCCCCCTGTTCTAAAAGTCTATTCTAATAATATTCAGGGATCTGATTTTAAAAAATCCCTAGCATTCAAAAATCCCATCTTATAGCACAATTTCATTTTGCATACTGTGGAACTTCGTATTCCTTAGACTTGCAGACATCTAAGTAATCAGATTCCTATTTTTCATTGTCTTGTAGGATGCTGTCTCACAATGTTTCCATCTGGCATTGTCTGAAGGAACTGAAATAGTAAAGATAAACTCAAGGAAGCTTCTATTTTCCATTGTGGAGTTGCCAGCAGTGTGTTCATGCTGATGGTTAGTGTGGACAGGAGGAAGTCAGCTGTTGCTCCTAGCCTATGTTGAGCTTTGTATTTAGTCTCCAGCTGCTCTGGTGATGGATACAGAGTAACTTCCTAATATAATAGAACTCAATAGAAAGTTAGCTAATTGGGAATCTTCCTGTCAATTTTTTTTTCTATTTTTCATTGTTTTCTACTTTTCCTTGAAGATAGAAACTGGCTGTGTTGACTTTTCATTATCACAATTCAGTAAGCTGTATATATGTCCTCTTATTTCATTTAAAGTCTCTCTTTTTTACAGTCTACCTCTGTTCTGTTGAAGAAACATGTGGTTTGAATGGAGAAAACATTTAAATTGTTCAGGCAAGATAAGTTAGGCTGTTAGAAAATTACTTTTTCTTTTAGTGCTTACATTCTGTGGCTGCTCATTGCTGCTTCCTATCATGCAGTCAGTCAGGGTAGTGTCACTGTGCACCTGCATGGCAAGCTGCATCCAAAAAGGAATCTGTGCAAAAAAAAAAAAAAAAATGAACTCTGAACAGTTCCTGCTCAGGAAGGGGTTCTTATTAAGGCTGAAAGAAATGCCTATGAAGTTATGAATGTGACTGGAAAATGTATATGGGCATTCCATCTGGAAGACACTTTGCTCAGTCTGAAAGAGCACCAAATGCAGACCTAACAGGTTAGAGTCAATTGCTCCAGGAGAATTGGATTATGTGATCAATTAAGCAACTTGTGGAGCAGAGGTAGATCTTAGAAGGGAGAGAGGTGACAGACCAGTATGGAACAGGAGAAGAATCATCAGCTCTTGTGGAATTAGAGCAAGCTGTAGCTACAATTGTGGCTAGAGTTAGTGTGGTCCAAAATCTATTCTTATCGTTGTTGCTTAAGTATTCACTCAACATACTGAGATTGTTTGCATAGTGTATTTTCCCTGCATTTTTTAGAATTACTTAGCTTTGTCACTTGTTATGACACGTCATAACAAATCTTTTCTGTCGGTGAGAAAAATTCTTAGAACCAAATTTGTATCTATTGAAAAATTATCAGGCCTCCCTATTGGCTTGAAATGTAGAGAATCATTAAAATATTGGGTCTTGTTTGACGTTTTTATAAAACAGTGGATTTTTAAATTAGTAAAAATTGTCTGATGAGCAGACTCATATTAAGAAACACCTTCCTGTGTACCGATATTTTCTGTAAAAGAGTCTGATTCTTCTCAGATGTTGCAAGTATCTAGTCAGAACTCATCATCTCAATTTCCTTTGTGGTTAATGGAAGGGAAGAGAGAGATGAAGTCCTTCAGGTTGCATTTCCATCCCTGCTGGTTTAGGATGAGATAAACTGCATTCTAAAGAAGAAAGTGTCTTTTGGGTTATCATAAGGAGCATAGGTCTAAGCATGCACTAAGTATTTTCAGGCAGCTAAATCTGTGGGAGGCAGATCCCACTGAGTATGTCATTTGTTAAGGTCATTGTGTGGGCTGTGACATAAACTTTATGGTATATGTTTCTTGTATAACTTTCATTTATATTTTAGCATGGCTGTTGTAATCAGGTAGCCTTGCTGACTATATGAACAAGCAGTTCTTTTGGCTCTTCTATGCCACACGCATAAGAAATCTATAGCAAATTGTACCATTAGTGAACAAAAAGATTTTACTTCTGTTAGCTTGTGAAACAGCTCAGATTAATTGCATGTCATCTTGTTTTCACGTGAGGAGACAGAAACTAAGTCTATTTTGTTACTCTTTCAAGTCAAATCATAAAAATTACTTTGGAGTTTCTTTCTCTTCTGACTTCTGTGAGAGTCCTCCTTTTGCCTGCCAAAATCTTACTGTTCTGGAATTATGCTAAGAAATGGAGCATTACAAACTTGAACAGTACAATAGGTTTATATAATAGCTTTGGAATATTTTTCCTGTTATTTTCTATCTTTTTTCTTATGTATGCAAACAAGTTGTTAGCTGTTATGATCACTGATACCAACTGAGCACATGTTTTCGTTGAGCTTTCCCTGCTGATGCACAGGTATGGCTTTTGTTTTTCCTGAGCTGATAACAGCTCACTTTACTCTACAGAGTTGTTCAAATTAATCCCTTTTGTGTGGATTGCTTTGCATTCCTAAGCATCTAATTGTATTTATTCCTGATGTTGAATCTGGTAATTCCCTCACATGGAACAGTAGATACTAGAATACAGGTCAAAGAATGACCAAAACTGCTAAAGGAGTGCCACTCTAGCTCTTCAAGAGAACTAGGTAGAGTCTTGTGTTTGTTTCCTGTGTTGGAGGAAAGTCAGCATAGTTCTGGTTTCCTTTCAGTCACGCATTTATCTTAATACCTACATTCATTCTACCTTTTGACAGCTTCACTGCAGTCTCTTCAGACCTTCTGCTGTCCTGAGCTACTTAGGATGAGGAAACTCTTGGATTTGACTCAAAACATTGGTTATCTTAAGCCTCATCATGGCTTCTGCCCTGTTTTTTTTCAAGTGATTTCAAACCAAAGAAGGATGCTTGGCTGCACACCCTGCTATAGTTTCACTGAGATTTGGGAGTCTCAGATGCTTAAAGAGCAAAGTAAGGCCACTTTGCTGAGAGCATAGATTAAAGTAGTGTTATTAGCAAAGCGTGCTGTTCCGGTCAACAGAGGGCTGAGAAATTTTGTGGAACAATGTGTATATATATTTGCAGTGAAGTTCACCTATTTTAACACAAATGCTTCCATGAAAACTCAAATTAGATCTCAAGATGAAACACTGATGTTTTGTTTATAGCATCTTTCACCATTCATGTCTGCCTTCAGTTCTGATATTTTATTCCTTCAGGATGACACAGACATTCTTTTTCCCACATCCCATATGTCCAAATCACATATAAAGATATTTAGCTCAAATACCATGAGTGTGAAACATTCCACACTGTGGGTCCAGGGTGATGTTTGGCTTGTCTTTAACGTGCTGTGGTGTTCAATTACAATACAGCAAATTTATTTTTATGCAGACTTCTCCATTGAAAGTATGGAAAATTGCTTTGCAGTGAGTCATCTGACAGCTACCAAACTAAAAGTCTGTAGTGATATTTAAAGAGAAAGTGGCTCAGAGCTGGCAGAGTTCAAGACAGAAAAAGAAACAGAAATTAAAGAGAGGGCCTTCAACCTTGGAGAAAATAGCAACAAAGACTGGTTAGGGGGAGGAGTGACAAGAAGCCAAACACACTGAGAATGTCTGAGACAGTTCAGGAGATTATGCATATCATTCTGAAACAGGCATTTTGGGCTTTAGATGTCTCTCCTCTATCACACCAGCCTTAGCCAAGCAAGGCTGCTTTGACCTAAGAGAATGGTGTAAATCCAGATAAATAAGAGTACTAGGCCCAGGGCACTGTAAGGAGTTTAGAAGCATGCAGGTAGAGATTGAGAGAAAGATTAATATCTTAACTTTCTGGAGCAAAACATTAGAATGTGGTGTTTTCACCTTCACTGAATGCCAGGCACCCACCAAAGCCATTCTGTTACTGTCCTTCTCAGCTGGACAGGAGATAGAAGGTTCACAAGATAAGGGCAGGGAGAGATCATTCATTGATTACTATCATGGGCAAAACTCACTCAGCTTGGGGAAACTAATTGAATTTATTACCAATTAAAGTTAGAGCAGGATAGTGGAAAATAAAATCAAATCCTAAAAGCACCTTTCTGTTCTCTTCCCCTCCTTCCCTTTATCTTCTCAGGCTTAACTTTAGTCTCAATTCTCTACCTCCTCCCCACCAGCAGTGAAGGGAGATGGGGAATGAGGGTTACAGGCTCTTCATCTCCTCAGGGAAAGGAGTTCTTCCCCTTCTCCAGCATGGGGTCCGTCCCATGGGAGACAGTCCTCCAGACTGCAGCTCTTCATGAACTGCTCCAACATTAGTCCTTTCCCACAGCATGCAGTTCTTCAGGAACAGTTTCCTCCAGTGTGGGTCTTCTGTGGGGTCACTGCCAGCAAACCTGCTGCAGTGCAGTGTGGAGGGAGATAGAGTTCCTACCTCCACTGGGCCACAGATCCTGCCAGGATCCTGCTCCAGCATGGGCTTCCTATGAGGTCGCAGCCTCCATCAGCCTTGCACTTGCCCAGCTGGAGAGTCCTCCACAAGAGGATCTCTGCTCCACCATGAACCTCCGTGGGCTGCAGGGGCACAGCTGCTTCACCATGGTCTTCACCAGGGACTGCAGGGGAATCTGCTCTGGCATCTGGAGCACTTCCTTCTCCACTGACATTGGTGTTGTTTGAGTTGTTTGTCTCACCTATTCTCACTCTGCTGTTCTCTAGTTGGAATGGCTTCTGCACAGTAAACATTTTTCCCCTTAACTATATGTTATAGATATATATGTAAAATATATATGGGTAGCTGTGTTACCCCAGAGATGTTACTACCATCACTGATGACTCAGCCTTGGCCAACAACAGGTCCATCTTGGAGCTGGCTGACAGTGGCTCTGCTGGATTTAGGGGAAGCTTCTGGCAACTTTTCACTGAAGTCACTGCTGTAGCCACTGTGACCAAAATCTTGCCATGCAAACTTACTATATAGAAGAAAACTGGCATTCTGCAATCCATGGTGTTTAAATGTGTGAGGGTTTTTTTAGACCATGAATGAGGGAATTCCAATTAGTTGGACAGCAGTTATTGTAGACATGAATATGGACTTCAGCAGCAGTGCACTCAGAGGGAAGATGGATTTTGGGTTCTGGCCAAATCTTCTTTGGCTAGTGCTAGAAGGGCTAATCCTTGAAGTGTGTGGGAGGAGCCGTCAGGGTCAGAGATTACTTTAAAACTTGAGCTTTGTGTACAGGGATAAAATCTGAGTAAAGAAATGCAAAACCTGTCTTGAAGAGCAAGAGGGGCTTACTTCCTGTGACATCTGAGGCTTTTGAAGAATTAGGTAGTAAGGAAATTATAATATAGCAAGGGAACAATGGCAGGCTGTTAAAGAGATTAGAGATTACTTACCAAGGTCATTGTTGCCTTGCATGCTTTTCCTATAGAGTTGATTCTCCCAAAGGAGGAGAATGTTTAAGGAGGAGAAAAGAGATGAGTCAGAAACAGGTGCCTGGTGTTTTTAAAGCACAGCACTGTCATGAATGGATATCATCAATATAAACACTATAATCTTTCATTGTAAATTAAGTACATTCTTCTTGTGTTCTTGGTCAAGTCTACCAACTGGTGGTGTGGGACTTAGGTTGCCCAGTCTGCCCATACTGCTTTTTGCTCTGGGGATTCTTTTGACCTCGCTCTTTATAGAACCATATTATCTGCCTTAAGAAAGTAAATGAGATGTAAAGTATGTAGCATGAAGGAGAGTACAGTCTTTATTGAAAGCAGAAGGGGAAAAAAACTTGTCTTTTTAATGCATTCAGAAAAGTTGACTTTGACATTGTAGTACTGAAAGACATTGTAGCATAAAAGTAAGGTTAGAGCCACTCAGGTATCCCAGAATTTGAAGGGTGTCATATTTCATTGCATGCAGTTCTAAAATGCTTATTACAGTTCTTCTTATTTACAGCTCTCATGTCTCTTTTGAATCCGCAGAAGAGGAATATCAAGGGCAAACCAAGAGAAGGCGCATTCGAAGGAAGAAACAAAAGAGCAGTTTACAAATCTCTAGTAATTTACATGGAGAACAAACAGATTTGGGAATGCAAGAGACTGTTGTTCAAGATAATTTACAGCTGCAGCAAACAGAAGGTCCCAAAATAAGCAAAAACAAAAAGAAGAAAATGAAAAAGAAGCGACAGAAAGAAAAAAAGAGAGCAGCTGGCTTAGTAACAAAAACTACCAGTGTGGATTTTACATATCAGCCTGACCAAAACAACAAAGAAGAAGCAGCAAGCTTAAAAGACATAAGTGAAAAGGCAGATAGCATTCTGGACTTCCTGCAGGCAACACAACAAATTTATTTTGCTGACAGTATGTACCACTCTTTATCCTTTCTTTTTATGAGTATTACCATGCAGGGGAAAATGGAATGCATTTATTACTGCTGTAAAATGGGACAAATCTGCTAAAGAAGTGTCTCTCTTGAAGAGAGACATGTGAGAAGCAAGGCATGTGAGTACCTTGTATTTGTCCCACTTTCTGGTGTGTACATGAATATGTAAGAATTCACATCAGCAGAAAAAAACTGTGGACTTCTGTCTTTAAAAATATTCATGATGTTCCTTTCTCTTCTCTTAAACATTCCAATGCACTTGGGACAAGTGGTTAAAATTCTTTTTCCCTCTGCAAGCAAACATCCAGAAGGATTACATACTTTCAGAGAACTTCAAATAAGGGCAGTTGCTATCCTAAACTACTTTCATGGTTAGTATCTCTGAACCAATCTACTTTTCAGAATGTTCTGCTTCCCAGGAGGAGATTTATTTGTATTCTATAAGGAAATCTAGACAGACAGCATTTAAAAGAACAGGGAAGATACTATTGGCACTGGGAAAGAATATTGGCATAAAATACTTGTGAACAAGATGAATGGGAACTGATGCTCAATGCACATTCCCTAGTACTTTTAAAAGAATTGCACGGATTTATCCCTAATGGCCTATCCAATGTTCACTGCTCACTGTGGAGCTAAATGGAGAATATTAAATAGCTTACTTACCTGTATTAGTCCATCTTAAGGCAGAGCTGTCAGCTTCTAGTACCATAAAATACATCTTTTAGTCACAGAATTACGGTAAAAACCTTGTTAAGATGACATCAGGGATTTCATGTTAACTTTTTCAAGATTTATACATGGAATTTTCTTTGCTTAATGTTAATTTTTCCTGCTGCATTAGATCTTCATACTAAGCCTAGCATTTGAAATCTATCCTACTTTCTGGCAAAGGTATTTCCATTACCAAAATGAAGAATTTTACTTCTTCTGCATATGACTAAGTAAATGCAAGCTAAGCTACTTGTGGAACTCCACAGCCACCAAGCAAGATTGAAAATTCTTCAAGTTCTGCTGTTAATACCTGACCCAGAACAGAAACCTATTCCTGTGCCTGTTCCAACAACCCACAGCTGTGTTGCATGTTGATTTTTAAGAAAAAAAATGATGTTGAATTTCCAGCTTTCCTGCAAGTCAAGTTAAGGTTTTGGCAGTTTTGACAAACTGACTGGCTCTAGTTTCAAACCAGCAGGTTGGAGTGTTGAGCCAGTGAGGACCTTGGAATCCACAGAGAGGAATTCTTAGGTGAAAGGAATTTCATCTCAAGATGAGATATGACATCTGTAAATCAGTGTGACTAACTTTCTTGTTAGGCAAATCCCAGTTTATATATAGATCTGACATTATGCAGTTTGCCCTCTCTAGTTGAATGATTTTAATGCTCTCTATTTGTTTTAGATAAAATTGGAAGCCATTGCTTTTAGCTGCATTTTCAAATGGTCACACTGGATTATTCTTCTAGTACATATGTTAAAAATCTGAATGGGTAAAATTCTGTACTTCTCAAGTGTCTTGCTGGTAAAAAGCAGAATTAAAGGGAGTCTGGTTAAAGGGACAGACAACACATTGTTACTGGAGCTGTGCTTGCCGGGAGGTGGCCTAACATCACTGGATGGTGGAAAATAGAGAATAAACCTTTTTTCCTCTTTAATTATGTGTGTGCAGACATCTGCTAATTTTGTTTGGGGTTTTTGTGGTTTGGGGTTTTTTTAGCAAACTCCCTTATCGTGCCTGTGAATTGTTTTTCATCTCATTTTCTCTGCCCTGTCCCACTGGGAAGGGAAGTGATGGAGCATCTTGGTGGGTACATGGTGTGCAGCCAAGGTCAACCCATTACAACAATGTATGTCCTTCTCTGCTGTCTTGCATGCTGTAATACTTGCTGTTTAAGTAAAAACATGAAGGTGCAATACCAAAGTAATTGCTTGCCTCCAGAAGTGCTTTGCAGTAGTTCCACAGAGTTGTTCTCTTGTCCAAATGTGTATGCAGTTTATAATATATAGTGTGTAGGAAGGAAAAAGACAGTGCTTTGGCCATAGTACAGTTTTTTCTTCACACCTTCTTTCTCTGCCAACTTTGAAAATTTGATTCTTCTTGCATTGCTCTGATTATGAATCTTGTTGTCCTTTTTACTTATTGATTTTTGTAGTTTTTGTTGTACCATTAATACTTAACAAAAATGTTTTACAAGCTACTCTTTAGTACCTGCTATTTGGTTGTCATTTGTACTAAAAAGGAAGATGCTGTCTTAGGGGAAAAAAATATAATGAGGAAAATTCTCTGAGTTCACTGAATATTTTTAAGATCGTCTTCTAACTGTTTTTGCAGAGAAATCAGAATGCAGAGATGCTGCTGTAAATTCAGAAACTGCCCAAGAGCTCTTACAATGTCTTGAACTTCGCAGCATCTCTTCCTCAGATGTGACTCATCTGCATCGGCTGAAATCCCTTGTATTGCTACAGGATATTGAGAGATTGAAGGATGCTTTGAAACAATTCCAAGAACAATCTATGATGTCTGCTGGTAGGTACTGTTCACTCTTGTTCATACACTGGTACTTTTCTATGAATTAAAATTCACACCCCTTTTTTTTTTTTTTTATTTAGGAAGCTGTAAATAATGATGTAATATATGTAAATACATGCTTATACAAGATGCGAAAGTGTAATTCCCACCAAGAATACAGTGATATCTCTATTTGTCATTTGTTTACAATCAATTTAGAAGCTTTTCTCACTTTGCAGCAACTACAGAATACAAGATGATTCCAGGGTTTAAACCAATATTTTCAAAATCTGAGATGCTTTAAGATTTCATCTCATTTAAAGCATGTTTTTAATACATTCCCATGGTAGACTTTTTAAATCGTAGGAGTTAACTTGTTTATCTTGGAGATTTCACTCCTCCAGCTAAGGATTGATTTTACATGCATAAGAATCAATAAAACCCATTATTTTATTTCTTCCTGGTCACCACGTGGCTTCTTTAATATACAGACTTTGCAAGCTAAATTTTGATTTACAGTTTTGGTATTGTTTATAAACGAAGTTTCCAAAAAATACTATTGATAATGTAAAAATTTAAAGTTACTCTTTATAACAAATGATATGCTGAAGTCATTAATAAAAAAGAAAAACTACTGTGTTACTAAATTTTTTCGTGCCTGAGGCACAGGCTCCTTCTGTTCTCTATTATAACCCCTATAATTTTTGTAGAATCTCTTCTTGTACAGTTAATAGTTCTTCAAGTGAGTGTGGGATCAGCATGTAGTCCACGTGAAGTATAATGATTCATTTTCCATGTAGTCTGCATTTTAACAGTCATTGCTACTAGTCATTAGAACTTGTGTTGCAGCATCAGACAAAAATCTACAGTATATGCTGAATTTTCTTGCCTCCCAAAGAATTTAATCAGAGTTGAGAGCACTTGGCTACAGCATGAGAGAATCTCAACCATTTTAGATTGTACTCTTAAGTTTTTTGAAGAGTAGCAGCAGCGATGGTAGCAGTGTGGTAACAGTGTAATTAAGATCCCAGCCATCGAGGCTTAGCAACAGCATTCAAAGAAGAGTCATCTGCTTGTAACTTCATTAAATAATTTACAGCATGATAGTGGCTAAAGATCCTCATCAGGACTGGAGCCTACTGAATGCTGTGTGTTGGACAGAGAAAAGAGAGAATTCCTGCCTGTGCAGTTTATATCTGATACATTTTGAAAAGGATGCTCTTACAGGAGTACATATCTATTCTTTTAAGGGTAGATATGTAGTATGACAGCCCTTAAGGTTCTGATGGATGTGAAGTATCCACATATACATGGAATGAAATCCTGCTGTGCATTTCAAGCCTACAGTCTCTAATCTTAATTATATTCACACTGTCATTGGATGTAAAACATGTGTGCAAACCACGTAGAACTCAGCAGGAATCATCAAAATGGTATTGCCCTTTATTGGATGAACTAATTCAGCTTTTCTTGATTAAATCCAAATGGAATTGAAATGACAACATTCAGGATATTCTTTACAGGCCTTATCTAACTTTTATACAGTCAGTTGGAGTTCTGTTGGGTTTTGCAGCCTTGAGACAAGTTGCTCTGTTTACTTTTGTATAGCAGAAATCTCAAAATGAAGAGAGAAAACGGAAGCAAATTAAAACTCCTAATTTTCCAACGTATGTATTCATCACTTGAAAAAGCAATAGACAATTTTCTGAATGATTTTTAAAATTCAACACTGTTTCTGCTGGTACAGCCTGGAATTGTTTACTCTTCCAGTGATTTTTTCCCTAGTAACTGCTGTCACTCTGGGCTCAATTTTAATCTCATTCCAAGTTCACAGTGGTATAACCGTAGTAGTTTATTTGATATTCATGAGGTACAACAACATGAGAAAGAGGGAAAAAAAAAACCTTATAAATTATTGAAGGATAATTAAACAGCTGCTCGTCATTAATTTTCCTCAGCAGACTTTAAAAAATACATTCTATTTGTAGTTCCAGAAACTCAGTGAATGAAAATACAATGCTCTGAAATTTTACTTTGAAATAGACCTTTAATTATACTCTATTTTTCCCTACTTTTGGCTCAAAATCAGGTCATTTTGTCCAGTGTGGGTTTTTCACATTTCAGTTTTCACTCCCAATGAGCAGGTAATAAAAGTTAAGAGTTATTGCAAAGACCTTTGTAATATAATACCGTTCTATAATAAGAACTTGAATTTGATAATACAACCTTTGTTGTATTTACAAATTCAAGTCTTCATTATAGAAAGACAAGTTAGGGCTGTTTATGAAAGTAAAAATGCACAGTACATAATAGTGATCTCTAGGTTTTTTATTACTTCGTCTTATTATATTGTCTTTTCTCTCTTTTTTAAGGGAATGCAAAATACTAGAAGGAAAGGTCATTCCATATTTATACGATAAAAAAACCTGTGATTCCAGGAAGATATATTATTTTTACAAAATAAACATTTTATTCCCTGTAGTTCAAGAAACAGTATGTTAACTGTGATTATTATAGTTATGATTCTACTTAACATAGTATCATCAAGGAAGTAAAGATGGGTGCTATGTTTTGTTCAGTTTTATCTTTAATTCCAGGAAGGGAAGCATAAGACAAAAATGAGAAGTGATGCATCTCTTCATATTAGTGCACATTCTCCACTAGTAAAAGTTACAAATTATCTATACCGTTATGTCTTTCTTTTTCTCCTCTCTGGATGTTATGATGTCATCCAGCTTTCCACTGAGGTTACCAAGTCCCACTTGGCAAGCTTATACCTACTGATGATAAATGTACTTTAGAATAAAGCCACGGGCTGCTCCAGGTCTGCAGATGACAAATCCAAAACTGCTGGTTCAATACTGTGATTTAGTATTTCCTTTGCATCTCTTAGCCTGTTACTCAGACTGAGAATCACAATGCATCCAAAAGAAACAAGAAATAAATTTCTGTTTTATCTTAATTTTTTAGATCCCAATATTTGCAGTCATATCGAAGAAAGTCCTAACAAGGGTGATGGTAGGGTCTGATAAATTTTGCAGGAAAAGGAAATGCTAAGGAGATTTAGACACAAAAATTATCAACAGTAGCTGTTATCTTTTAACCCTTTGTTCAAAGGGGAAAAAATACTTTAAAAAAAATCTGTGGTTCAAAGGTACTGGTTTTTCTGTTTAGTTTTCATCCTCTGTCAACTTACCTTGTACTTTGTGCTTCAAATACTCCATCAAGTTGCCTTTGACCTTGTATGTGAATGATCAGACAAAGTTGAGGTTGGTCAAGAATGTTCATGTGAACATGGTTATTTAGAGTGTTACTGTTCTCAGTCTGTAAAAGAGAACAAAATAGTTCCATTTATTTGGTAGTCTTTAACAAGAAGTACTTACATCTACCTAAAATCTTCTGTAAGTGCAGGGAAGAGAATGTTTAGAAGTCACACAGACATGGATTTCTCATGATGGGGGCTTTGCTGTTCTCTGTTAGAAAGTCTGTGGCTGTTAGCAAAAGGAAGCCAGAGACCTTCATCATCCTCCACAGTGCAGTGGGCAAAGGAGAAGAGCTGTGACTGGAAGTAATGTTCCCTTTGCTGGTTGGAAACTAGCTTTGGAAATCAGAGCTGCTTAATTCCCATTTCACATCAATTATTAAAGCATAGGTGATCACCTAATTAAAAAAAAAGTCATTATCTCCTAATTTATGAACTCATTTATGAACTTCTGCTCATCAACTTCATTCTGTTATCTATTAACATTTTCCCTTTGTTGGTTAGTTTCAAATCTCAATATACTCTTCCCTTGTTGCCTAGGAAATTATCACTCATGGCAGAGCTAGAAGCTTCTTTTAACTGCCTTTTTTTGGAGAATTGTCATTTATATAAGTCTTCATTGCAGGGGGAGGTACATTTTGCAGACCAGACTTCATACAGTTACTGTGTGCCAACAATGCAGAGGCTGGATATACAGAGGCTTTAAAATAATGAAATTTACTCTTCTTTTTTTTTAATGAATGACCATTCAAATAAAAGGAAAATTGAAAACTGTATTAGCATAATGTTATAGAATCATTTTAAGTGTGATTATTATATGATAAGTACTGCAGAAAATCCTATCATTAAAAAACAATGAAGTCACATAGGTAATCTCTGAATTAAGACAGAAGTCATAGCATTTTGAGGCTTTAATGCAGCTGTGTGTACAATATGACTCATTCTCAACTGGGGCTTCTAGGTACTACTAGGTAAGTTAAATAATGATGTGTGAAATTACTCTCCAGACAGAAAGAAGCTTTGCCCATAAGATCATGTCATTTCAATCTCATTTTTTCTGAATTATTGAATCATAACAAATAGGAAATTTCAACGTGTACGAGCAAAATTGTGTCTCATACAAGTGACTGACCTAAAATAAAATGCACCTGCTCAAATAAAAATTCATAGGTATTAGGCTTCAAGCTCCAGTATCTGCTCTGGTTTTACTGAAATGTTAATATTGAATGGTAACAGATGTTTGCACAAGTCTTTTTCATAGTCTTCAGAAATGTCATGGAGATATTTCAGGAGGAATGTGTTTTCTTTGTTTCAGATCATGCCAAGGTAGCCACATCTCTGTTTCACTACTGGATTACAGATATCCTTCCTGTGAAGAGCAGGAAATAAAGCCTTACCCCTGTGTCCATATGCACAGGATTAAAATTTAATATACAAACTCTTAACCAAGTAGCAGTTGTTCAGGAAGAGCAGTGTCCTGCTCGATACACATTCTACACCTTCAGGTAAATGAATTACTTTTCTGTGTTACAAACTCCAGAAGACAATAAAGGTATAACTACAATGTGACTTTTGTGATGGGTTGGTCAAGAGTATGGCCTGAGTCTTCAGATGCATTAATATGTACATTTCACTTTAGGACAAGGGACTTAACTGGAATGATGAAGTCTCTATCTGGTATTTTGCTTAAGAAGTATAGTATTATCTTTTGTGTTTGTAAGTTTATCATTCCTTTCTGGAAGTTATATTTCTTGACATTTTGTATATCTGCTTGCCTGGAAAACAGAGCTATATTTTTTATATTTAAACCTAAGCAACATTATGTCTGAGCAATGTCTTTTTGCTGAATAAACTGCTAAACTGTGGACATAGATACATTTCTATATGCAAGTCATGTAGGTCCTGTTTGGAGTTATGCAGAAACTTGGATGGCATTTTCAGAATTGGCTCAGCCTGTTACCATCCAGTGGGTTTCACTGACTTCCGAGTTATGGGACTGGGTTCTCTCTCCCTGATTACTGTGTAATCTGTCTACTACTGTGTAATATTTCTACAGTTGAATTTATCCAAGTGTAGATACTACAGTAAGTCATATCCATGGTTGTAAAATGTTTTGGAATAATGAATAAAAGAGTGCATTGTGAGAGCCTCTTCTCTGAGCTGTATCATTCATCTGGCAGGTGATACAGAGCAAACTATGTCTTATATCTAGGTGTGTGTTAGCTTTGTCATCATTAAGACAGGGGCAACATATTTAACTCCTCCAGCATGTGCTTGGAGAGACACTACTGATGAGACTATACAAACATTGCATGGGTTTTCTTGCTTTGTTTTTTCTGATTCATAATATTGCCTGATATATCCTGTTGCAAGGCATCGGTTTAGTAATGCTCAAAATTTGTAATAAAAATTACAAATCATTGTACTTCTTTCTCATTAATTGAAGAAATCAAAAGGGGTTTAGTAATACACCAAATGATTGCAGGTGCAGAAAAAACATTCTTATGGCTAAAGAAGTTTTGTGCAGCTATGAAGAACTTGAGTTTGGTCTGTATCTGGTAGGAAAGGTATATAAACCAGACTTGGGAGAGGAGAAACTTAGTAGTGTGTTCCCTGTTTTAATGTTCCTGAATTGCTAACACGTAGGCATTGAACTGTAGCTGTGACTTTTCACTGAGATCCTGCATGCCTCAGTCCTACATCTGGAGAAAGAAGAAAACATCACTTGAATGTGAAGCACCTAGATACCCTATTTTAACTGACTCATGGGAAATTAATCACTTCATCTTCACTTTAAGGTTTGAATGTCACACTGTGAGGCCTAGGAACTGCAAAAAAAGGATACACAGCAACTCACTGTAGGTAAACATCATCTGTCCTAAACACTGAATATGGAAAACATAAGTGAGGTCATATAATCAAAGAGAGACTTCTGAAGCACAAGTACAAAAGAGATCAAATTAGGACCTCAAAAATAACTGTAGTGTCTGCATTTCCTAATACTTGAGTGACTGTGCAGAGGGAGGTTATAGGGCTGCTGCCTTGAGCAGACCCCAGGACCTCGTGACTCCTCCTCCTTGTCCTCTGGATTCTGGGTTAGTGTACCTGGAGATCTGGATGTCAGTGTAGGTGACTCCAGTTTCCACATTTGCAGGTTCAGACAGCAGCAGTGCCTAGGCACATGTCTCAGGGACACACACACACAACACTCACATGGCTGATTACACAGCCCTTTGACCTCTTGAATAGCAGGACAGCCACTCTTCTTTCCCTGCCTGGATCCTGAGCCCTCATCCCTGCTCTGTGGCTCTCCTGCACACCAGCTAGTCCAGGCTGGAACACACTATCACATGTTCACACACTCATCTACAGGCACTCATGCACTTATGTCACTTGTTTATTGCTTTAATTTCTCTTACTTATTATTTCTCTTTCAGTGCTTGGCCATATCTCATAATCACAGAATGGTTTCACTTGGAAAGTACATAAAGATGAAGTTCCAGTCCCCCTGCCATGGTCAGGGACACTTTCCACTAGACCTGATTACTCAAAGTGCTTTTTAAAATTCAGCTGAATTTTGAATAGCTGCATATAGATGAGCAGATTTTGATATTTTTGCCAAATAGAAATATTTTCACAAAATCACAGAATGGGTAAGATTGGAAGGGATCCCCACAGTGGAATCACCTGGTGCTGCCTGACTGCTAAAGCAAGGTAAAATTTTGTGCTATTCCAGTGAATAAAAGTTCACAGGTCAAAAATGTGTTTTGCTTGAACCAGGTAATAATGGATAAAAGATTACTTTTGGTCTCTCTTTTTTCCCCCTTTCCTTTTACCACTGTAAGAGCCTTGTATTCTGTGCAGAAATCAAGAGCAGTTTCTGAGCGTAGCCAGTTAAGTGATATCTGATGTCTTTGCAAATGACCTGTATTAGGAGCTGAATCTTACACTTACCAACTCTGCCACTGTTGCGCTAACAGGGATTATGACGAGGATAAAGTATACTAAAGAGTTTAGAAAACTGGACCAAATTCAAGCAGATAAATTGTAGATTGTCATTGTAGATAAATGCAATTGCTTAAGAGCATTTGTTTCTGAAACAAATGTGCCAGACAGTGGTGTGCTGAACTGCAACATGCAAGAAGACACTCAAAAGCAATGAACAAAATAACACAGCAGGAAAATCTAGTTTAAAAGCAAAAGAAATTGACATGACTTATAATTTAAATTAGGCAGTGGGTTACATATTTGACATTCTATTTGCAGTTAAAAAGATTTTTAAAAATTTTTTAAAAAAATTAATATCTGGTCACTCTTCTGCACTGCCTCTCTAAAAGAAATGGTGCTCAATCTCCTTACACCTTTTCAGGTTTATTTGAACAGTGGTATCACAATGTGGCCAAGATACGAAAACTGAAAAATTTGAATCAGTATCCACCAGTGAACACTGATTTTCATTTCACTATACATGGCCCTTTCAACATAGCATGAAACATTTATCTCTTTAGTTTTTCATGCTAAACTTAAAAATGGCAAAGGATATGGCCTTGAATTTTTGCTTCTTCAGCATCATTCAGTTTAATGGATGTGCTGCATTATGTGGAATTACTGAAACATGGAAGAGTTTTTAAAATGGTTTGTGCATCAGAATACTTCTGGCTAAACTGTACATGCACTGGTATTAGCATATTTCAAACTTTCATGAAGACAGAACATTAAAATTTTGGGTTTAAATCGTACCTGGACTCCAAGAGTAGGAAGAATTTAGGGGTCAACTGGAAAGTAACCTACATGTGTCTTCAAGGGTTAACTTTCTAGTTTACATTATTGAGCAGTGTGCAGTAAGTAAGGAGCAGCAGCACAGTGGGAGAGAGATCTGCTCTGAGAGGCAGCAGTCCCTTACCAGCCTGTACAAGGAACACCACAGAGGCTAAAGTCATTTGAGAGTAGCAGTTGGATAAGCTGGTCACTGCACTTGTATGCAAGGATAAAAGTTCAAAGCTGTTATCTCTATATATAGGTACATGTTTTATTCTTAAAATTGCCTGTAAGACCGTAATTTTTCTCCTTTGTGGATATGTAATATAGGAATCAATCTCTAATGTTATAGATTTTTACTGCTTTGTAATTGGTGCAATATTTTAGGTAGTGCTTTACAATCATGTGGAGTTACTAATTCCTTAATGTGTTTTCTATGACAGCTGCCTTTTCTCTGCTGCACCAGTGTAGGGAGTTACTACTCAATAAGCTGAATGTCTGAAATAACATCTGGGGGAGGGGAAAGAAAAGAAAAAAGAAAAGGAAAAGAAAAGAAAAGGAAAAAAAAAAGAAAAGAGAAAAGAAAAGAAAGAAAAAAGAAAAACAAAACAAAAACCACAAGGAAGGAAAAAAGTGGTGAACCACAGGCACAAAGACAGAAGATTTTTAAGCTATCTTTCACTAAAGAAAAATTATTTCACATAATAATACCGTATCTATCATAAAACCAGTCCACAGATGTAGAATGAAAAGAGGTGTGTGTTACGCATGTATAGCATGGTACACATTGGGCATAATAATAGAGAGTGGTAGTGCAAAAGATGGCAACTGTAGAATTGGAGAAATGTTATTATATTTAATATTTAGGGAAACCTCAGGTTATAGCTATGCAGTTTTTGTAGTTACTTGCTTCCGCCCTGAATTGCTCCTAAGGAGGGCTGTATTGCATGTGTTTATGCAGCTAATTAAGCTTCACTCTTTACTGCTTTATCCTCTGCATTGCATCTGAGTAACTTCTGTTTGTTGTTTTAAACTGTTAGATATATGCAGGCCTAAGGAGAGTTGGAGACATATGTATTTTAGAAAAGCAGAAATTTAGATCCTCTATTTGTTTACAATCTCTTAAGAATCTAGGAAAAAAACTATATATTCTATGATTATTTGAAACTGCATATGCACCATAGTGAAGGTCAAATATATAGATTTCATAAGGCTATTCTCTAAGTCGAGTGCTTAACTTTGTATAATTAACAGTCTGTAGTCATTTTAATGATCTCCGTACTCAGGTAAAGTATAAAGCAAGCTGTAATACTCTTTTACATTATTACTGCAAGGCTACGTCCTGTTTTAGGATACATAATGGACAAAAAAGAAGTGTAATCTAAGATTGAAGAGGAGTACACAAAAACAGAAGGAATTTTTCTTTTGCATCTGCTATAGGTTGCATCAAGTATGGGCTGCTTTTCTTCACTTCCAAGATCTTTGCCAGTCCTCTCCATCCCTCATTCAGTGCACAGATGATTCCTCCATCCTTGTCAGCCTTGGTATTAACTTCCGTCGCCCATTTGCTGTACTTACAGATTTGCACATTTGTGCTTTTCCCCCACAGTGCTTTCCACAACTCTACAGTGCAATCTTTCCATTGTCTTCCTTTCCTTCTTTAAAACTCTCTTTTGCTGTGATCTGCCCAAAACCTTGGCCAAACCCCTAGGCCTGGTAAGTATAGTGCTAGGACAACTGCCTACTGTGCTGACTAATGTTGCCTTATTGTCTGTGTACTCTCACATCAATATCCCTGTTTTTTCCTACTGTTTTCTCCTTTCCTAAATGAGTAGCAGTTTGATGCAGCGTTTGCCATGTTTCACAGAACCAGCACAGCCAGTTCTATCAAGTCTGAGATGACAGTGTGCTCAAGAAATGTAATAGACCTACCTACAGTGGAGAACATGACTGAACGTGTGGGCAAGGCTGCTGATAGTTTAAAGTGGCTTCATAATTTTACATTGAACTCATGATCAGTCTGGTAAAATGAGGACCTGGTTCTCCCCAGCTGGCGCTTTGGAGGCAATGTTCTTCTGCAGCTTGCTAAGGAGGGCTTGGAGGCATGCAGTCCTTTCTCCTGACTTCAGATGTGTACAGTGTAGCTTTTACCATCTGAGCTGCCTATCCTAAAGAACTTGCTAATCACTGGGATTAAGTAGCCTGATATAACTGACTGCTGCTAGACATCTATTTTAGAATTGGAACAATGGTTCCAATGGGAGAACTTAGTGTTTTATGTTGACTGGTATGAAAGCATAAATAGGTAAGTCATCAAAACATCTGCCTTGCAGGCATCTGGATCTTGTTTAAAAAAATAAAAAAGTAATGAAAAAAGATCATTTACTGCATCGGAGAAAAGGACAGGAATGTGCATGTTGCATGGCCAAAACATCACTTACTCCTGATGCTGGTCTGGTAGTGGCAAGACCTTTCAACTTGCACAGGGCCATGACCCCTTCTCCTTGATGCTTTCATGTCTTTTTGTGGGAAGCTGCTGCCTGGGAGTGGCAAAAAGGGAAAGGAGAAAAAGAAGGAGCTGTTGTACAGTTGTGCCTGGAGTTTACCCAACACAAACTGAGGAGATGCTTCTCCTGTTCTTCTTGTTCCCTTTGTGCATGTGATCATGTACAAAGCAGCCTCCACCATTTCTCAGGTAGACTCAGTAAAAGGTTGCTGTGTGATTAATTCCTTCTCCCAGTAACAATAATCAAGTGGAAGTGACTATAAATGCTCAAAGAAAGAGTAACCATTTCTAGAAATATCAAACTGATCAGCCATTACTTGGATTCTACAGAAGGAACCAATACCAAATAATGGCTTTTGAGAACCACAAGTGTAAGTGCTGAGTTCTGTGAACATGATGATAGCTGTTTGATCGCTCTCGGGTATGTGGGAGCTTAAAATGAAGGTCATGTTCAAATCTGATTGGAATTCAGGGAAAGCTGCTTGGTTTATTACCATGACTATAGTCCTGGATTCTATTTACATTCAATTAAATCTGTGATTGCAAACTGACAGACAAAAGTTCATTGATTTTTCCAACCACATTAAACTAAGTTCATGGCACAGTGTTTCATTTAGCCTATCTGCTTAACCCTTTCACCTTAATTCAATTACCCAGCATAAAATTAATGTGTAAAATATTAAATAACTCTACATTTCTAAATTAGAAAGCATTGCAAGAATATATTCATCTTGATGGCTTCTGACATACATTTATTATTGTATGATTTACAATTTGCTATAGATCACATTGTTATCCAAATGGCAAAAGTCAGTCAGAAAGCTTTTTTATACTCATTCAGTAAATTGATAGATTCGTGGAAGGTAAGACTGAAAAGGACATGAGATTATCTTCTCTGACCCCATCTAGATCCCTGGTCATAAATTTTCCCTTTACTTCTCAGCAAAGACCAGTCTGACAAAAGCACAATTTGTGATTTTTGCTAAACCAAGTCATGTACAGAGACAGTCCAGCTTAATTTAAGGACATCACGAAATGAAGACTTTGCTCCTTCTTTAGTCATTTATTCCAGCACTCAATCACTTTCATGCTTAGAATCATGTGCCTTATTTTAAATTTGAATTTGTCTAGATTTAACTTTCAGCCATTAGTTCTTGGTATGCTTTTCTTCACTAGATTAAGTAGTCCCTTACTAGCCACTTTTCTGTGAAAGTTTTGGAACACTGTAATCAAGCCAAAAGGCAACCTTTTTGACATGGTAAGTATTATCTCTTTACACTATTTGATTTAAGGCATTTTCTATAGCTTCCAACTTGGTTTTGTGGCTCCCTCATACATTCTCTCCATTTTTCTCCCACCATTTAGGAAACAAGTCTGCTGGAACTGAGCACAGAAACTTAGCATTCATTTAAAATCTCAGAAGTGCCAACTTTCATACTCACTGTTTCATTGGTTTTGGATCAGCTTCTTGACATAAGATTGTATAGGCAATCTATGTTAAATTATTTTTAATAGTAGACAAGTACTCTTGAAATCTATTGCTATCCAGGATTTAGTCTGTGGTTCCATACTTCATGTTCATAAATGTTTGTCTTTCTGTTTGGCTGCAATAGTTCAATTTTTTTTTACTGTGTCTAGATTAGCAAATAATGGATCATTTGTGTGCCTGTACTGCTTTCATTAGCATTGACTATCTGCTAATCTTGGTGACATCTGCAAATTTTACCAGCAATTATTACATTTTCTTCCATATCGTCAGTAAAAATGCTAAACATGTTGATTTCTAGTATTAATCTTTATGAGATTCAAAGAGAAATAACATTATTCAGTCATGATTCCCTATTTGTATTTTCTTTTTGAAAACAGAAAACTGAAATAATCTAGTGGATTTCTAATGCATTTAATATGTATTTATTATATGCTCTTTTTGTTTTGATCAGAAAGTCAGGTGGCACTAGGTATAATAGTTGTCAGCAAGTATTTCTTCAGTTTTCTAAAAAAACAAGCTTTAATGTTTTTCAGGTAAGGATAAGAATCCAAACTAAAGACACTGTACAAAAAAACCTTCTAAAGTTGTGTTTTAAAGTATGTTTAGAGGGAAGCAGAACAGTTGAAAAGTGTTCAAAGTAAATAGCTTCTCAGATTTATCTTACGTGTTTCCAATTTGTTGCTCTGCGGGGAATGATTTGCATTAGTTAAGAATGATTGTTGTGTAAGATTTTTTATTTTTAAACATCAAGAGAAAACTCATATTTTTTTTTCTTTTCCTGCAAGGTGTGATCCATAGTTTTACTTACAAATGTGTCTATTGTGTTTGTATTATCTGTTTTGTTGTGTTTCTTCCAGCTGGTAATTGAAGAAGGATCCCTGCAACAGGTTCATTAACTGCTGGTGAATAAAACAGATTAGAGATGTAGAAGTTTGCTTGCAAATTCACATTGACAGTTTTATAGTGGGATATGTAAATTTTCAGCTCCTTACAGAACCAGTTCTCTGGGCAGATTTCTAGGCTGCAGCACAGGCATGTTAACTGTCAGCATCAGCACTGGCTATCTAAACCCTAAGATCAGATCAATGTAAGGATTCATCAGAAATAATAATTGTATTGTGGGTGGATAAGACCTTGCAGACAACAGTATAGAGCCTTCAGCTCCCAGGATCTGACTCACTGCTAATACAGAACACCTTGCAGAATTCCAAAAGGTTCCTTAAATCTCCCCTACACTGGAGGTCTAAGAGGGAAAAAAAACAGGATTTCTGTCAAAATATCCAAGTACTAGCCACTCTTGCAGTCTGATTCCTTTATGCATAAGCAAAAAATATCAAGGTTCAATATCAGTCCAAAACCAGTTCAGGTGTCCTTGTCAGGCTACCTGAGGCACAAAGACTTCGCTGACTTTGTGTTTCTAAAAGTCCCCTCTCTATCTACTTTTTCCATATTTTGCAAGGCCTTGCAAAGTGAAACATGATCTCAAACAACCCTGCAGATACACGGGGTGAGAATATGAACATAGCTAGATCCTGGAAATGAGCTGGCAACAGTGGCTTACTGAGGTGGTGTGAACAGGAGGGAAGGAGACACAAATGTACCTTTTCCCTTGTAGGTTGTAGTGATGACCCACAGACCCATTCTGCACTGTGCTTGACAGCATTCTTGTGGGTAACCTGAGACTTTCATTTTCGAATGAGAGCAGCGGAAAACTTGGGAGGTAAAAGTCACAAAGATGGGATGACATTGAGCAAGTATTTCCAAGAGGATCATTAGTCTTTTGAGAAGCAACTGTGGGTCCTCTCTGTCAACTTTGGTGCAGCTCCAGTTCTGCAAGACTGATCATAGGAATCACCAGTGTCCTGAAATCATAGTTGCTTTGTACAGCAGTCTCTTGAATGGTATTTAGCTTGAAGCTGACCAAAGAAAAAAGTCTAAAATTATACAAAACCCATAAAGCTATATTTTAGAGAGACAAACTAGGCCAGACTTTGCCAATTTTTTTTCTTGCTGAGCCCATAAATTGTTGTCATTATTTGTGACTATCTAGGTGTTGTGATTTTACCACATTCTGCAGTTACCACACAGCCACTCACTCTCCTCAATAGCAGGACAGGAGGAAAAAAATCAAAAGAGCAGAAGTGACAGTTTAAAGACAGTTTAATAGATAAAGCAAAAGCCATGTGCACAGGGAAAACAAAGAAATAAATTCATCACTTAACACAGGCAGGCAGGCATTCAGCCATCCCCCACGTGTAACAGTGACCGTCACTCCAAACATCTCCTCCTTCTGGCCCCAGCTTTACATCTGACCCTGACCCCATATCCCCTGCATCAGCTGGGGTCAGCTGTCCCCTCCCAACGTTCTGTGCACCAACTGCCTCCCTGGTGGATTAGGTGAGGAACAGAAAAGGCCTTGAGTGTTGGAGCAATGCTCAGGGACAGTGAAAATATCCTTGTGTTACTGTAGTGGGATGACTCCAGCTGGATTTCAGACATCCACCAAAGCCTCTTTCTTGCTCCCCTCTGCAGCTAGACAGGAGAAAGAAAATATAACAAAGGGTTCATGGGTTGAGATAAGGACCGGGAGAGATCACTCATCAAATACCATCACAGGCAAAAAAGACTCAACTTGGGGATATTAAATGAATTTATTACTAAGAAATTCAGCAGGATAATGAGAAGTAAAATAAATCTTAAAATCACTTCCCCTCATCCCTCCTTTCCAGCTCTACCTCCTCCCCCAGTAGGGCAGGGAGATGGGAATGGGGGTTATGGTCAGTTCATCACAGGTTCTTTCTGCTCCTGCTCAGGGAGGAGTCCTTCCCCTGTTCTAGCTTGGGGTCCCTCCTACAGGAGAGAGCTCTCCATGAACTTCTCTGGTGTGAGTCCATCCCACAGGCATCAGTCCTCCCCAAACTGCTGCAGAGCAGGTCACTCTGCCATGGGATGCAGTTCCTCAGGCACAGCCTGTTCCAGCCTGGGTCCCCCATGGGGTCACAAGTCCCACCAGCAAACCTGCTCCAGCGTGGACTCCTCTCCCCACAGGTCTGCAGGTCCCTGCCAGGACCCTGCTCCAGCACAGGCCTCCCACAGGGTCACAGCCTCCTCTCAGGCATTCACCTGCTCTGGTGTGGGTCTCCTCCAGGGGCTGCAGGTGGATCTCTGCATCCCTATGGTTCTCCATGGGCTGCAGGGGCACAGCTGCCTCACCATGGGCTGCACCATGGGCTGCAGGGGAATCTCAGCTCTGGTGCCTGGAGCACCTCCTGCCCCTCCTTCTGCACTGACCCTGGTGTCTGCAGGGCTGTTCCTCTCACTATTTTTCACTCTGTTCTTCTCTGGTTGTTGTTATAGCTGTGCAATAACTTATTTTGCCTTCTTAACTTTGTTATCACAGAGGTGTTACCATCATTCCTGACTGGCTCTGCCTTGGCCTGTCTGGCATTGCCTCTGCTGGACATGAAGGAAGCTTCTGGCAGCTGCTCACAGGAGCCACTGCTGCAGCCCCTGCACTACTGAAACGTGGCCACATAAACCCAATACAATTATCAACCCTTTTTTCAGCACAAATCCAAAACAGCCCCACAGCAGCTATTGGAAATTAGCCCTACCCCAGTAAAAACCAGCACTCCAGGATATGCATGCCACCTGAAAAACCTACCCAGCCAAAGCATTCTACTGACTGTTGTTCTTTCTCTTCTTTGGGTTCAAATCTGAGTTCATGGACCTGAATATTATCTCAGTGCATGGAATGGTGTGCTGGCAATGCATTATGCCCTGCAGCATTCTTCATCCCCTTCCCAATCCAGCAGCCTGAGCTTTTGAACAAGAGTCATTACAACTGGGCATGCTGTGCTCTGAGATGCCCTAAGGCAACAGAAATGTCTGCAATCCAGCTCTCAGCTCAAGAGTATTGTGCACCAGGATATTAACTGTAAAACTGGCAATATTGCTTTGGTGCAGAGGCTTCCTCCAGGCACCCACAAGACAGATGGCTTTATCAGTACACAGCCATTCACCTCTGCATTGCAATTGGGAAGAAGTACAAGCAAATTTCCAACTATCTTTGCTAAGCAATTTTACAGCTGTCTATCTGAAATTAAAGCACCCTCTCTTGGTTGTGCTTTGCATTTTTATAGTGACTAGCAATCTTCTTTCTACAGTGCTACACTCAGCCTTCCATTGGGTTTCTGATGCTCGCAAAAATGTGTGACACTAAGTTAATGAAGATGAGTGCTTCAGGGTGTAGGGAACCAAGCAAAGGAGAAATCTCTGCAATCTGTATAATTGGACACTTCTACAGACAGTGTAAAAACACAAATCATCTCTAGCAGGAAAGGCTTCTGTGTACAAGTTCATAGGAAAGTATTGACCTGCACTTCATGAAAAGTCTTTGTAAAGCCTATACAAAGGGCAACTTCCCACCCACTGCCCATCAGTCCCATTCCTCCTGAACTGAAATGCAGAGGTCTTTGAATAGGTATGATCCAAGGACTGGAGGAGAGGGTTTCTCAGTAACTGAGTGTCTGTCCCACTCAAATGAGTGGGAATCCATGAACACATCTCTTAAGTTGGAGTGATTTTCCAGCTCCAAACTGGTCAGAGGTAAGTTTTAAGATTGAGCAATTAGGGCATGTGCACCCTTTGGCAATTTTAGTACCTGTGCTCCAGTTTTCAAATAAAGCTGATTGCAGCTTCCCATACATGAGAGGTAAGAGTGAAACATGCTTAAAGAGTAGCACTACCTCACTGACAGAGAAAAGCAGAGGACTGAGATTTCTATAAGCTGTGAAGTCAGAGGAGTTTCAGAGTCAGCTCTGAAAGTAACTTCCAGGTGGGCGAATCTGCCACTGCACTTCTTAACTCATGGGGAACTCTGCACTGAAAGCAGTCTCTGCATCCAAATGGGAGAAGTCAATGTCTCATAATCAGTAAAAATCTTGCTGACAAGGCTGTGATGCAGGAAAGAGGTAAAAAACTCAAAGGAACTTTTTTTTTTTACCTTTTGTGTCTTAGTGCAGTGAATCTACATTCATTTTCTGCTTTGGAGAAGGAATATGGGAAGATGGAAGAATCCCTCCCCTCTTAACTCTCAGTTAGAAGAGAACATCCCATCAGCTTGTATTTTGATTCCTTGATATGTCTGGGAAGACTATGGAAATTTTAGTAACAACACTGTTATGTGAGAGGGAGAGGACTCCGTACAGAGGAAGGAGGGAAGCAGGGAAAAAGAGTAGAAGGACACATAAAACTTGAAGAGGCCTGTTCGCAGATTCTTCATTAAGAAACTTTTCTTACTTTTCTTTGTACTATTTCTGCCCTTTCCTGTAACTTTTCTAAGTCTGCTTCATCCTTTCAAAGATGAAAGAACAAAACCCACCCATGTTATTAAAAATGCTGGTTCACCACACCTTTGTTGAAGTGTGCTCTGGTTTGTTTTCCAGTCCTTTTCAAATAACTTGGTTGCTTTTTTGACCCCTTAATGGGTACGGAGCTGACATCTTCATGGCATTTTCTTTTAATTTATAAACAGATCTTATCAGTTTACATAATTATGTCCACCATTTTGCAATATCTTATGTGGAATTTTGTCTGCCATTTTATCTCAAGTTATGCCTGATCATAGTGATTTTCTGCAGCTTTGCACAGTCAGCTTTTGATTTTAATCCCTGTGATAACTGTAATGGAATCAGCAGTCTCTGTTCTCCCATTATTCATCACCTTTTCCAGGTCATTTAAGACTTTGCTGAGCAGCACAGATCCCAGCAAAAAGTCCCAAAGGATTGTGTTGGTGATTTCCTTCCAGTGGGAATACTGCATTCCTACTTTTTTTTCTTTTTTTTTTTCTTTTTTTTTTTTTTTTTTTTTGATTGCTTATTCATTTAAATTAGAATCTTCTTAGCTCATGAGACTTCCTTCTTAAGGGTTTTCTTTTTCTCCATTTAATTGTAAAAATGCACTTTAATACACCTTGTTTGCTTATTAGTCATTCCTCAAAAAAAAAAAAAAAAAAAGCCAGTAGGCTTGTGAAGTGTGTCTTCCTTTTACGGATGCTTAATGGAGTGCTTCCCAATATATTTTTCCATGTGTCTGCTCCTTTTGTTCCTTGCAGTGACTTCTACTGATCTGCTGAACAAGGATGTCATGTTCACTCATCTGTAGTTCCTCAGATCACCCCAGGAATCCTTTGTAAAAATTACTCATTTCCCCAAGTTCCCATCCCCTGACACAAAGGATTCTCAGGGAGAGGTTACACAGTGCAGCTTGCAGTGGTGTTATTTCATCCTTCAGTTGGTTTAGATCTCTTAGCTGAATTCCATCTGGTCCTAGTGAGCTGTTGTTAGGGTTGTGCCCTGGGAAATGTGATCTCTGAAGAGAGAACGCCGGGCTAACTCCAGTGGGTTGTACTTAAGTGCAAATGCTCACTGCTCTGACCCTCATTTTGTTTTCCACTCCCAGGCAATTTGAATTCTGTTCTAGTAATTTCTGCTTGGCCTTATAGTCAGACATACACAACACCAGAATAAAGACCACCTAATGAAAAAATAAATATTATAGAAATGGTGCTCTTTGGATTAATGTATTTGTCACACTTTATTTCGTATTGATTGCATAGATTTTTTTTTACCCTCTTAAGTTGAAAGAATCTTGCAGTGTTCAGCTAGAGACTTAACAACATAAGACATGTACCTTTACCAGGATTATGCCTAAAAATAAACTACCAGTAGTGTTAAATAGCAACAACTATGCTGGTACAATGCCATGCCACAACTAACAAATGTCTGTTTAAAGGATTAGAACATTTAAATTGGACGACAGACCATAAGGAATGGGAACCATGTGTAATCAGCAATGTGAAGGCAATTGCAAGGAACCAAAGCAAGGGAACATACCAGAAAGCATGGAAGAACAAAAATTCAGCTAGAAAGGTTCCTACTAAAGCTGTGTGATTTAATTTAAAGCTTTGAAAGATTTTCTGTCATACTTGAAAGCTCACATAATTTATATCTTATATTTCAGTTTAAAGTCTTACAAAGGGATTTACAGACCTTTTGTGGTTTTGGTGGACCAATTCACTATCCTGTTGCATTGGAAACACACAGTGTTCTGCAAAATAGATTCAGGATGAATCAAAGCATTTACAGTTTCTAAATCAGAAACCATTTGTGTATGTTTTTTATCTGTTTTTTTCAGACCTGGATATCCATTGCCACTAAATGTAATTTTTCCTAAGAAAAATTCCTAGGAGACCACTATGGAAGACTCTACAACCTCTGGATGTTTAGACATATTTTATATTCAGGAATGGTGGAAGTCAGTAAAATTCTACATTTTCATATTGCCTCTACATTTATTTTAACTGTGATCACACATAAAAAAATGTTCCAGCCCCTCCAAAAAGATTGTACAGCCTTGTTTAGAAGGCGGAACAGGTGCTTTTGTAGAATTCATTTCTCACAATTTATAAAGCCATGTGGAATATAATAATCTAGACATTCTGATTGTCTGTAAATTTTGTTTGAAGGGCACAGAGAGGTACCAGTGAAATGACTGGCTGAAGTTGTGTACTTCTATTATAAATCAGTGCTTTAGAATTAGAGCTAAAATGTGGTCACACTTTGAATGTATCTGTGTCTTCTTAGAATTAATCCTTTTCTACTCCATAGTCCTGGTACCCCAGATATCCCCACTGCAGCTATAATTTCACACTGTGGCTGTGCTCTGAAACAAATGAAACGTCCCTAAGTTACAGAGAAGTGCAGCATGCTGTATGTTAGGGTTGTTCAGACACACAAAATATGGCAGTTCTTTGCAAGCCATCCAGTCATTCACAGGCATTGTAGGAGATCTCACAGCCTCCTATTCTCATTTGCCATACCCAAATACCTGGAATTACATATCAGAAGGCTGCTTCTTAAATTCTGTCACTTGTGTGACCCTCAGGGACTTGGCATGTGTGTAACAGGGTTGCAATGTGGGAGATACACAAGGAGAAAGAACCTTGTGCAATAGTTGGTTGCATATCCATCTGCTCATGGGCAGTTTTACTCATGAGAAGATTTCCCAGCAGCAGTACAGAACTTTTGGGAATGATGTGCCCAGCTTTTTACAAACAAATTCAAATTCCAAACACCCTGGGCTGTGTGTGTATGGGCAGTGGGCGGGTTACAATGGTTACACAGGTCAGTATCTATACACTGTGTATCAAAATCCAGAAGATATCTGGGGTGCTGTGATGAAGCCTGCATTACTTGGAACCCCCTGCAGATGGAATGAGGGATGCCCATGAGGACATGGAGTATGACAGTCCAGCTTTTAGTCTCATCAACCACAGAAGCAGCAAAGGACATGACATGAAGAGTTCTCATCACAGATTGTAATAAAACTTCTCATACCAGCTCTCACAGTAAAAAACTCCCCCTATGGATGGCCAGCCAGGAGCACATGTTAATCCTGGCACAGGAGCCAGTATCTGGTGGGTGTCTTGATGTAGATACCCATTTTAGTGGAATTTGGGGTGTAGAGCAGAATGAGAGAACATGCCTTGCTCCTTAACATGCTTGCCCCTGTTTGCTCCTAAATAGATGGGAAGTTGCAGGCTGTTCAAAGGAAAGAGCCTAATGCCTTGTTTCTGTGTGAAAAAGCAGCCATTGTATGTCACTCTTTTACAGCAAGAAATCATTTACTGTCATGGATTAAAAACAGCTAAGTGGTACACACAGCCAGAGGAGTGCATGTGGACTTAAGTAATGATGTGTCTTGCAACTCATGTATCCAGATATATCCACAGGGGCACCATAAGGCTCCCACATCAGATTGGCAGTGCCTGGGTAGCTGAAAAATGGCTTTATGTTAAAGGATGATCCCCACCTTCTTCACAAGGTATTGGGACTGCAGTGCATGTCCTTCAGTGCACTACCTTGCTTACAGAATACTGGGACATGGCAGGACAGGGCATGGCACTTACGACGAAAAGGGAACTCTGTTACTGACTCTTTTCAGGGTTAACTGCAGGGACTCTGGAGGTCTGCTGGAAGTCTGTCCACTGCCTGCCAGATATGAGCCTTCCCAGAAAAACTATAGATGAGTCTGTCCAGCAGTATGTGCCCAGAGGATTCTCAGGTCAGCGAGCACAGCTCTCAGGCCAAGTGTTCCAGCTTCTCTCGTAGCTTATTGTGCTGGTTGACCTCTGAGCCCACCACAGAAGCAGCAAAAGCATGGAGTTGTTGCTCCAAAAAGACATTTGTAAATCTGCTGTGCATTTTAAACTGAACCAACTGTCCAGCAATGTGTATTCAGTGAGACAACAGGAAGGTGCCTGTGATGCAATGTCTTGCACAGCAGAGGCAGGCAAGCTTCTCCCTGCCCATATCTGCTAGAGCAGTTTTCTGCTGCGGTTCAACCTACAGATTCTGCAAAGTTGTTCAACACATTAAGATGAACTCTAACATAAGAGTTTACAGTGGTTGGCATGAGTGCAGCAGCACCTTTTCAAAAGGTGCTAGCTTCTGTTAAGGTCTTCATATCTTCAAGAAATGCTCATTGTTTTTATTTGTGAGTTTGGGTTGGGTTGTTTTGTGTTTGGTTTGTTTTTTTCATTTTAGTGTTCAGTTATGAAAGGAATAAATTCATCTATACTAGTACACATCTGAGCTAGAGAAAAGATGACAGCAAGTTTGCTTATCCAACTGATGGCTCATGGATCAGTAGCTGTCAGTTCTGTTGGGCAATGACTGTTCTGGGACACTGGAGATCGTCCCCCCAAAGATGCTGTACTTGCATATCAGGTCAGATAGTAACTGTTTATGCAAAGCCTTCATTCAGCCTTCTCATATGTTGGTTTTTCCATGGCCACTTAATGTTACTGGTGTTGCTTTCCTCTACTGAATGAGAGGAGACGAAGCTTGGCTGTTGACCACATCCAGTAATTGGGGAGTGAGGAAAAATCAGTGCTCAAGGACATCCTCATTGCTTGTCAGTGTCTGAGAGGAAGGGTTTCATGATCCTCCTTTTGTAAGGTTAAACATAGCTGCTTCTTGTAATATATGCCTTTAATCTGCTTTGGTCATCTTAAAAGCCATTCTTCATAACAGCTTCCTTTTGAGTTGTCCTGCTGTAATCAGTGGGGTGCAGTTTGTACCAAATCACTGAACTATTGTCACTTCCTGCCCTGATCTTAACATAAACATTTGAAATAGATAAATTAGAATGGGAATTTGGAGCAACTAGTTCCAAGGCAGGCATCTGGAGTTAGGTGAGAGGTCCAACCCTGCTTGATAGAACTGGGTTCCAGGTAAGCTCTGGAGCAGTACCTTTGTGTTTTTCCAGTGACAATAATGCTTACCTATCTTTGCTTAGGAAATACTTCTGGAATTTTCCCTCCTGTAGTTTCTCACACATACAAATTGCAGCATTTTCTGATAAAATTTGCTTCCAGGAAAGAATTTCCCCTTTCTCCATAGCTGTAACAAACATGATTTTTGCTATTATTTTGCTCTTACATTTTTGTCAGTTTCTATTCTTTTGTCCCTCAATGGCATCAAAGCACTGTGGGCAAGCAGGCTGCAAACACAGGAGTAGCTGCTTGGCAGTGGAGCTGTGGGAAGTGCAGGAGTCAATGCTCAGCAGGAAATAAATGAATAGTTTAAGCTACTTCAATGGTAACTCCGTAAGCCTCAGCAACACAAATCTCTTGCTGCTGTGTATCTGTAACCTTAGATGACTTTGAGGACTGAACTCTGCAGTCTATAGCTCATCTACACAGCATTGCAGTCTTCTTTTATTGATGGCATTCCCTACTTCTGTCATCAACATATTCCAATCCATCTTCTTAATTTTGTGCTTTGTGAAGATACTACTGTGTAATGCAACAATACAACTAACATTGTTCCTCTTCCTTACCTCCCTTATCATCTTAGAATTCATTTATCATCTTCACATCTCTCCTTTACACTGTGTTTTGCTGCAATGCCTACAAAAATTTGGAAGGAGTCTGACTGTAAGTGAGCTGAGAATATCGCTTTGCATTCCAAGCTATACATTCTCTTTGTTTCCCTGTGTTCCTTCAGCTAGTGGCAATCATCTGCCTCCCCTCAGATTCAGGTTCTTTGGGGCAGGACTATCCCTTCTATAAGCTAACAGTGCCCAGTCCTGTTACCCCAACAGAGCTAGCAGTTTAGTTACCTTTGTTTAAGACAAAATTACTTTTAGCTTAGATCTAATTTTTGAGTAATGCACATAATGATTTGCAAGGACATGCTCTCAGATCTAATAACTGTTGAAGTCAAAAAGCCTAGGATTAGTCATACAGCTGTGTGTTGAGGAAGATTTGGTGCTTTGTTTTCTTTATATGGTTTATTTTATTGATTTGCCTGCAGTGACAGCACTTTATGTTTACTCCTATCCTGCACAAAGGGGTGTTAGTGGAAGCTGTGGGTAGGTTCAGAATTCTGCCATGTATTCCTCCAGCCTGGACTCTTTAAGGATGATTAATTTTGAAAAGTATTCTTTAGCTAAATATCTGGATTGTTGTCAAAATTATGACTTCCAAATGTCATACTGTTCACCAGGTATAGAATGAAAATGGTGTACACTTTATGGGAAATCTTCTTTTAAAATTCCGTCCCTGTATCAAGATAGAGAGCCTTGAGTAAATCAAGCTTAATGGCCCTCAAAGCCAGCAGAGAGTCTTGCTTGAAACCAGTTTATTGTTCAGAATTGTGACTGCATGTAGGCAGTACCCTGCAGTGTTCTGCCTGCAATCTGTACCCATCAGGTCGGAGCAATAAGAGTGAGACATTAGCCCCAATGCCCTCAGTATATGGTGGTAACAAGAAACTGATGCCCATCAGATGCACATGTGCCACCTGCCTGAGGTGCCTTGGGGCTGCCAAGAACCCCCTCCTGTCTGCAGGTGTGTAACTGCCTTCCCTTGGCAGTGGGGGCTGCTCACCCCGGCCACCCGTGGGGCAGCACTGTCCCCTCCTCGGTGTCACATGCTCGCTGCTCTCACGTGTCCACTCTGTGACCTTGCCCGAGCAAAGCCGAGAATGTGACTGTGGCGGGTTTCCTCAGGAACTGAGTGCAGCAGCAGCAGAATCACCTGCCTTGTCCCCGCTTTTCCCACTGTTTTTGGGGCCCAGGCCATACCTGTGTGCAGAGTGTGGCAGTGGGTGCACGTGGCATCCTCAGGCATGCACAGCTCAGCAATATCAGTGCCAGCTGCAGGAACCACCTCGAGCAGCTCCCAGCGAGGCTTGTGTCCCCTTTCTGCAGGGGATGTGCTGTGGTGACCTGGCTGCCCTGGAGGGGAGGCCTGAGGGGGCTGTTCACCTGGACACCTCCACCACCTCTTCCTGTGGTTTAACTCATGCACCTGAGCTTGCCTCACTCTTCCTTCCCTCTGCAGGATGGCTAAATTTTTTTTCAGAAATAGATAAAAAAATAATAAAAATAATAAATTTAAAAAAAAAAAAAGTAAGGAGAGGAAAAAAAACCAGACGTAGATGTAGACAATGGACTCCTGTGTGTGTGAGAATCAGAGCCTGCCTAGCATCCAGGGTCTCAAGTGCCATAGGCCATTGCTACTCCAGATTCCACAAGGCTCTCCAATGACAAGAACTGATGAGCAGAAGAAACCAGTATAGGACTGTCTGCTGAAGAGAAATTTCTGATGCTAGAGCTGGTTTAAAGGGAAATGCTGAGGTAGCTGCCGTTTTGTCAGGACAAAAAAAATATGCTAAGAATTATGTGGGAAAATGAGCTGGCAAATAAGAATCATTGTATGGAGCACAGGAAACAAGGAAAACAAGGAAGATGAGTATGATTTTAAGATAAAACATTTTTAAGGATCTGAAAGAGGATTCTTATGACACAGGAATCATACAACTACCATTAAGGCTGGGAAAGACCTCTAAGATCATGAAGTCCAGCTGTCAAGAGAATGAACTGCCTGAAAGAGAACCTAACAAAGTCTGAGGCACATAGGAAAGTGACAAGTCCATGAATGATTATTGTCTAGGTATTTGAGGCATTTGTCTGAGGGTGGTCAACAGCACAGGCTTCAAAACCTGCCAGAAGAGCAGGGGTCAGAGACCCGTGTGCAGTGCTTTCCCCACTGAGCTGACGAGGGTCATGCTGTCATGACAGTCCCTGCTCCACACTCTGGAGAGGCAGGGACATCACTGGTAGCATTGAAAGCTTTCTGGGGAGTGCCAGTTAAGAAGGACCTTTTAAGAATGTGAAAAGAAATTTATTTCATATTTTTGTGAAATAAATAATTGAGTCTTGCTTCTTTTGCGGAAGGAGCCCCAAAGTCACTGGATTACAGCAAAAGAACTTGTAATTTCATTATTGATTTGTCCTCCTAATGGAAATAGCGCACAAGGTGGTGAATACTGACAGCTGAGTTCAAAGTATCCTTTGTCTTTAATATTGGGGAGGATGTCAGCATATAATTTGCATTCTTAACTGCTTGATGACTATTAGAAAACAGTCCCTCCATCAGGCAGGGAAGGCATTAGTAGATTAATGAAGTGAGCAGTCTGCACAGCACATGAGATCCCTGTGTTTGTGCCAAGAGAGGTCTTGTGGCTTGTTGTCCAGTCCCTGGCCCAGAAGGGCACATTCATCTCTGCATCCTGGCAGTCAGAACTCAATTCTCAGAGGCTTGGACTTCAAAAGGAATGGAGGCAATCCCTTGTTTGATCAAAGTTCTCCTGAAACAGCCTAGGACAGTTATTCTTTCAGAGTCTTTGGGCAAGTAATTCAGATTTTGGTAACATCTGCAATTACAGAAAATATTCTACAATTCAGCAGTGTTGCACATGGCCAAGACATCCTTTTTAAAGACAGCTATGTCACCCAAAGCATATTTTTCTTTCCCTTTTATTTTCCACAGAAAGAAACTTGTTTGGAAAGCTCTCCCCTTCTGAATACCGCCTCACTGGAATCTCACTGCCCTTCTCCAAATAGAAAGAGTTACATACAAAATGGCAGAAATTTTGCAGCTCCTGAAACTCTGATACTTCAGCAAAGAGGTTTTCCTCTGAATGTAGGCAAGGCTGTAAATTTAAAGGAAAATCTCAGTGTCCTGTGTATTTCCAGAGAAAGGCAGACTGCATCATTATCCTTGTCCTGCTCTGAGCAGCAAGCACAGGCCCTCTCCTGACTGGGAAAGCTGGCATGGAGCATACAGTGAGAAACAAGGAAAAGGCCTTTGACTTTTCATACTATAGGTTTTCATCTCAAATGCATTTGGGCTGGTACTGATAGACTTCCTGTTAACTTCAGTCAGCTCTCAATTTTATGTTGATTGCTTCCTGTTAATACAGTAGTTCCTACAGCTAAGGGATACAGTGTGAAAGGTTTAGCACGGGGTCACTGTGAAAATTGCATATTATTAAAAAAGAACAAAGAGATTGGCAAGTTCCCAGTTTTTTGCTTTTAGTGCCCAGAGAAGTTGTGGAAATATTTAAGGCCAAGTAGGATGGGGCTTGGAGCAGTCTGATCTGGTGGAAGGTGTCCATGCCTGTGGCAGGGGAGTTGTAACTAGGTGATTTCAAAGGTCCTTTCCAACCTAAACCAAGTGTGATGATTCAATGATGATGATTTAGATTGATGCTACAGGATGAGTTCAACTCAAGTTATCTTTTTTTTTCAATGAGACATTGCTTTGCTGGTGCCACAGGGTTGGTGTGCTGCAGACCTGGTGCAGTGAAAGGAAAATGAGAACTTCCCACTTTGTGCTATGTAAGCCAAAGCCTTGGAATAAAACAGAAGCATTCCTTGACTTAACATTAATTAGAGATCTGCTGAAAGGAAGATGAGGAAGTGGTATCATTGTGGAATAGCTGTGCAATATCTGGAATGGATTATTTCTCCAAGTAGAATAATGTTCTGCTCTTTTATAGCAAGAATATTTCTCAGAGATCTTTAAGCTGCCTTAGCAGAGACTATAGGGGTGCAAGTCAGCACTGATCTCTGGAACACTTGTCATGAAAAACTGGTGTGGGCTCAATGTGCACATTGGTGCTCTACTGACTTACAACACCTAAAGATTCTTACCCTGCATGTTTAGAAGTAGGATTGCAACAGGAGTCAATTCCGCCTTGCTGTCTATTATGCAAGGGTGCATATATTGAAAATGGAAAAAAAAAGAGCTTTCCTAGCATGGTCTACCAATGGACACTACTAAATGTTGGAGAAATGAAATTTGTAGACTGTATTTTACTATTTCTCAGATAGTGTGCTACATGACTGCAGGAATAGAACTGAATTCAAACTCACTGCAGTGAAAAGAGATCACAAAAAGTAGTAATATCAATAAGTATCAAATTAGGTATTTTTAGTTTTAAAGAACTAGCAGTAGGAAAACACACAAGACCATGCATAATGCTGAGTAAAAGGGAATGCTATCAGAAAAGAAAGCACTTATTTTTAAATGTGCCTCCAAATAGCCCTGTTATATTAGCACATCCTTTCAACTTGGGTCATGGTTGCATTAAGCTTCCTTACCCAGTCAGGTCATCCTGTGGGTATAAATACATGCTTTAAGTTATATAAACACCATCCAATCCTATTTGCATTGTCACCCTGCGACACGAAATGCTATAATGACCTCCTTTTCCTATGTCCAGTGCTATCTATAAAGCAGACTTAGGTCCTTTTCTTATTAAAGAGGTCAGCTCTCTTAATGAGCTTTAGTCATTCCCAGAGAGTTTTCCAATATTGCAAGACATACCTGGCCCCAGGACTGTTTCAACCCTGCCAACACCTAAGCAGTGCAGACAGATCCCATGTGACAGGTTATGCAATGGAGAGGGGTTTTATATACCCTGGGCCCTGGAGCATGGAAAGGGCTCAAGGGAAAAGAGCATCAGGTAAGCAAGAAATGTTTGCATACTCTGTTTCTTGGGGTGGTTTTGGGCACTGTAGCAAACTGCATTAGGCTTAATCTTATGTTTCAGGAAGAGGTCAACTTGTACAACATCCTGGGGTTTAGTAATGTTTTGTGTGTTCCAGAATTGTAGGGGCTGAAACTCTGCGAAGACTCAGAAATCATGGTTATTCCTCTCCGGAGAATGACACCCGGGTATATAAGATTGCTGCAGGTATGAATTTTTTTTTCTTATTTTAATTAACCTTAAAACCACCTGTATTTCTCTTCATCAGGTTGATTTTATTTCGAATTATTGCATGACCAACCCAAGGGAACACTGGTTTCTTGTGTGTTAATTCACATAACTCAAAATAATTAATCCTCTGCTGAAAAGCAAATGAATTATGACATTTCTTGATAATTGATATCATGTTGGAATACCAAATGCAGAATATTTGGAATTAGTTAATTCTTCTGCAGTGCTTAAACAGAAACTGTTTCTCCATAATTTCCTCTTGCAATGGCTTTGTGTGTTTGGGGCAGTGGGAAAATGGTAATGGAAAGAAGGATGTAACTCAGCTGACCCATCAGTGGGTCATCAGTGACCCATCAGTGACCACTTCAGCAAACTTCCTGGCCATGATAAGGAAACCTCAATCAGTATTGACCACTGGGAAATCAGACTGTCAATCGTGATATAAAGAAAACAAATAAAATCATCTATAGAAAACATTTTAAATCAGCTGAATAATTGAGACTAAAGCAGCTATAAATATATATACATATATGTACACCAAAGAATACAGAAGAATTCCTTACTGTATTCCATATTTTGATATTTACAGAGTATCCACCCTTTCTCTGGAAAATGTCACAGCTCTTAGCACTGTGATCTGCATCCAGAATTATAGACTGCAGCAGCTGAGAGGGGGTAGTTGAGTGGTTGAGAGGCTGAGCTAAAGATGCTGTGTCTCAGTCCCAGCCATGAATTTCTTTCACACCTCCCTGCATATTGTTTGATATCACCTTACATAGTAATTCTGTTTGAAATATCTTTTGTCTTTATTTATTTTTGCAGCTGAAGTAGCCACAGTCAGACATTTATTAAGGTCAGAACACTAAGCTTTAATTCTTTAAGCTCAGTAAAAAAAATCGAATCTGGAAGTAAAAAAGAGGCTCCCTGGAATCTGTTGCTCCTGTCAGTGATGTCATGCTTTACATCCATGGATTGCAAGGGAAAGCATTAAAAAAAAACCCAACATTATTTGAAGCCTAGTAATTATTTCACTTAAAGAAACTAAAGGCAGCATTGAGAAAGACACACTTTTGAGTATTTTAACTCAAAGTGTCAATATGTATACAAAATTTTGTTTTGCTCTTTAGGGACTCCATGAAGAAGTGTTTCTGCCTCTTGATCAGTGTATCATATGGACTAGGCAAGCAGCAGTAACTTAATTTCTTTTCTGATTGGTTTTCAGCTAGTAGATAAGTAATTTTTATCTTTACTTTGCTTGGCATTTCCTGCTTCTTCATCGGACTTGACAAAGTGACTGTGTCAAAATTTGTCTGCTTGGTCTAGTCCTACCTGTGGAGGTCATAAAGAATGTTAGTGATCCCTTTTAGGCTTGCTTCCCTGAATTAGGACACATTCAAAGGAACATCCTGTGTTATTAGTAGCTAATCTGTTGGAAGGAAGAGATTTTTGTTCTTTACAGAATAAGGAAGTTCTTTCTCCTTTATCCCTAAGCCTCCACACTTCGTTCAGCTCTCCCTCTCAGGTAGCCAGAGGAAACTCCATTAAAGTCACCAAAATCAATGAGCAGCAAATGAAAGGAAAATCATATCAGAAATGTGTTCTATCTTTTACAAAGTGATAAAAAGGGAGGGTTTTCAAAACATGCAATAGATCGTGTGAAATACTCTTCAGCGGAAAGCAGAGTCATACCCTGTTAAATGGCATGGAGAAAAAAAAAAAAAAAAGTGCTTTGTAGGTTCCAAAGACCTTCTTTTGTGTTGCACTGAGCTGAATCAGCTTGTAACTTGTCCTGTTTCTCCCTCAGACTCAAGCTGCAGCAAAGATCGTTATCAACCCGTCAGACACAGCCCTGCAGCGGGCGGCTTTGCTCCTGGGAGTGTTCGGGATCAGCATATCCAGCTACAGCACGCACCAGCTAACGCAAACAAAAAGATTCCCCCTGACCACTTAGGCTGTGTTAGGATGTGACCCAAGAAGTCCAGGCTTATGTCAGTACTACTGATGAGTGGCTCTTCTGTCACTGGTACCAGTGTGGAGGTAATGAGATACTTTGCAGCCGTGATTTCTACATGCAAAGTTAAATAGATGGAACAACTGCAGACCTCTTCAAGAAAGAAAAGAAATAACTGCTGTCAGAAGCATGGCAATTCCAAATAAGACAAACTTTCTGTAAATATTACAGATTTCTTTTGTTATTCAGTGTATACATAGAGATCTAAAGGTATAAAATACAGTTACTCTCAGAGTAGCTGTGAACAGACCAGTGTGGGTGCTGGGCTCCGGAAGTGTCACTGCGTTGCAGCTTTTGCAAATGACTCCAGTGCAAAGACTGTTTTTGCAAAGAAGAAGTTAGAAGAATATATTCCTCATGACAAGGGTTAGAATGAATGAAATTAATCTCCCATAGACTCTTTGCACTGTACATGTGGGTATTACAGAATTTGTGCACTCTAGCTTTTTCTATTGAATCTTAAACATGTCGTGATGCCTTTGGAGTAGCAATGTTTGTGTACTGTAACACAGGCTGGCCGCCTTCTGTCACAGCAGAGATGGCCACAGGCTACACCAGCCACACGGTGCTGGGCAGGGCTCATGGCTACAGACCAGGTAACTTCATAGCTGTGCAGGAACTCGCTGGTCTAGAAAGTATCAGTAAAGACATTGGGTTGGGTTCCATTGCAGACTTCTGTATCTGTCTGTATTCTTCTGCAAAGTCAGCTCATCATATAATATACATTCTGATTAAAACAGAAATAGAGTTTGACCTTTTCCCCCTACTTCTCCCTTATTTTCTCCTCATTTGGTACAATAGCTTATTCAGGAAAGTTCTCTTACTATTGGTTTGCACTTTTCCAACTGTTTCTTATGTTTTATGTAAACAGGGCTTTGTAGGCTCTTCTGTGCATATGTTAGCATTTAAAATCCTTTGTTCTTGGTTACTAAATACAAATATTATTTTGGGATCTTTTTCAGTGTTTAAAATTATTTCATCTGTCAAGAGTGTTTAAATTCAGCCACTAAGGGGCATCCTACACAGCTGAATATTTTGAACTCTTCAGATTGCTCATTCCAACATGACAAACCACAAATTGAATTCAGGGTGATTTTTTTTTTTACATTTTTGAATTGTTCTTGTCCCTGTTTGCCTTTTTCTCACCCTCTCTAAGAAATCTCTCTCCTCCCCCCACAACTTTTGTTAGAAGATGATGAGAAAATCAGTGTTTACGAGGTCATTTTTTTTTCAATGTGCCAGGTCACAAATTACCTCCATCTTATATAGACTTCTTTCTATATTTTTTTTTTTTAAAATCATATTGTGAAATATTCCATCTTCTGCCTTCACCTATAAGAAATGAAACAAAATACTTGAACTCCTTGACAAAAGTAAGAATGAGACCTCAGTCACAGAGACTGATGTTATATATTGTGACCGCCACCACCATCCTCAGTATGCCATAATTATGGCTTTTTAATCTATTACAGAATTTTTGGCTGCTGCATTTTTGTTAACTGATTTCCTGCTCCCATTCAACATGAATGTAAGACCATTAGCTGTTTTCAGGGCCATTACTATGCTAATGTAAGCTCTTTTGTTAGATGAAGACTATGTGCAATAACATCATTTTAACAAGATATACTAGAATAAAATAAATGGTGACTTGGCCACTGAGATGTTCCCATTGGAAGTGATGCTCATGAGGAATGTGTACTTGTCCATAAGAATTGTTTTGAATAGTTTTGAAAGATTTATTAAGTACCAGTGAAAATGACAGGAAAATGACAGAGACAATAGGCACATCAAGTGTTGAGAGATTTTATAAAGGTAGGGGCCATAGGAGCCTCAGGAACATATATTGAAGCACCAGGGATCTGTAATTGAAATTATTTACAAAACAGACATGTTTCAACTTGCTTCTGATGAATTTGGCTTGGGCAAAAAATCACCTTTTTATGAAAAGTTGGGACTGCATCCAGCAGAAGATGTAGGCATTAGTATCTAACCTATCTGTTCCTGTAGAAATCCACACCCAAAATGTCAGTTTTCTGAAGTGCCATCTGCCACCTCATGCCAGGCACAACAGACAGCCACGAGCCCTTCTTTTCACTTCTGTGGCTCCCGGGAGGACCCTTCATTCAGGTTTCCCCTCAGCCAGGAGAGGCCGGGTGTGTTGAGCACTAAGGCATTGGCACCTTTTGGAGGTGGCAACAACATGCCCGTTTTCCCATCCTTCCTCTGTCTGGAAGCCCAGCTGTGGGCTGGAGGTTGCCCAGAATATGATGGGAAGCTAAAATCCTGGATCCCTTTTTGTCCTGCCATTTGTTAGAGCAAACACTCTTTGGCAGAGGAAGGAAAGACACCTGCACACATGTTCCCATGGAGGAGCCCATGGCACTGTACCTTCCCTCCTCCAGTTCTCCTGAGAGACTGGCATGGTCCCAGGGGGTCCTGACTCCCAAAGGAGGCTGGCTGCATGAGCCTGTCCCTGCTCTACACCTGCTACAAACAGGCAATTAGGACAAGCTAAAACCTTTTCCTCCTAAGTGCCTATTAGCTAAGTTTGCCCACTCCCTGTACACTGTGTGCCATGGATTTGGACCTTACTTATGTTTGCCATGTTTATAGACATCTAACCGAAGCCTGCAGGCTCAGTATGTGGCTGGGCTCCCAAAACCTGAGTAGGATACTGCTCCACGCTGCAATTCCCAAAGCTGCCTGGGAATTTTCTCTTCAAAGCTCTGAGCACGCCAAACTTCAAGCGTATGTTTATGTCCTATTGAAGTCAAAGAGGGTTTAAGGAAGATCCTTACATCCTTTGCCAGACTGAGGTATTTAATCTTTTTCTTGATTTCCACCAAAGAAGCACTGACATTTTAAATATATTTCTACTTTTGTTTATATGGTTTTACTTCAAAAATGTTGGCAATTCATCAACAATTGAATGCTGATGAAAGTCGGGAGCCTGGTGAGCTTGGGGAGGTTAATGCTGTATTACCTAGTTTTAAGAAACATCAGCAATAGATTTCATTTGGCATATAAATTGTTATGTTTGAGGACTTATCCTCCAGGAATTGCTTTGTACCTTCCCTAGATCTTAAAAATATTTAAATGGAAATACTATTTAAGCTAGTAAATATTAGACCTTCTTTACAAATACACTTTAAAAGCCAATTCATAAAATTTATTGGATTGGTTTTACTTCTAATATCAGGCAAATATAGGTTAATATCTCCTGATACTGAAGAACTGTAAGTCAACTAATCCACTTCTAATAGCAGTAACTTTCTAGTCTGAATTATGTCTTGATATACCAAGTTAATTATTTTATTCTTTGAAGAGGAATCACAGGAGATTTTATAGCTGTTTGATTTGTATGCCTGAGTCTACCTCCTAAAGGCGAGAGAAATGAAAGTATAAAATAATCAGAAACTCAAATACGGTTGTTACTCTCTTCAAACAGATGTAGCTTAGACTGAAGACTTGTTTGTGATAAGTGGCATTGCTAGTGAATACCACAGAACATTCAAGCTCTTTCACATATATGTACTCAGTTATCTAAAGCAGGGTTTCTGTCTCCTTCCATCGGGACAGGCAACTAAGGGCAGTCACCCAAGGTAGCACTCATCTACTAGTAAGGGAAGTATAAAATAAAGGGAAAGTCTGACATATTTCATGCAGCTTCTGGAAATTATGTTTCTGTATCAAAACTGCTGCTCTAGACCATTATTTATCTCAAAAGTTAGAATTGCAAATTGTGTATCTCCCAATATACCACAGACCCAGAAGATGAAGCTGAGTTTGCCTCATGCTCCATTTCTTACAAGGCAGTGGTAATGTCATCATGGGGCTGAGCCCCTAACTCGTGTATCTGACTGAGAACAGAAAGCAAACAAGCTGAAAAACCCCTCCATTTTAGACCATGCATTTTTGCTAGTGCCAGATTGATGGAAGTCTGGCCTCAGCTGAGGTTCCAAATGCTGCTGTAGTAGTAATTGACAATAAATTAACAAACAAAACTGGGGCATTGATGCTGTGTGGGAGCTTCCTTCCTGAAACGTTCTGTGTCTGCATCAGCTTTTCAATGGCAAGTTGTGCAGAGGGTTTATCAGTGGAAAAGCTGTGTGTTAGTGTTCATTCACTTCCCTGGCTTCATTTGAATGTGGCCACTGACGCTTAATTGAGAAATGGTTTTACCTGTGCAGTGGTGCACTTCCCTATGGACATATTAGTGATAAAACAAACAAAAGGAGATGTTAATGCTTGTCACATCTTTTCTTACCTTGGATAAAATGCCTTTTCCCCTCTTAGTTATGAGTAGTCAATGACAGCACAAAATAGCACCCTCAAGCAGTCTTGCCTTTCATATGACTTTGTTGTTATTCTTCTAGAACTATTGCAGTTTAATAAGGAGGCTGAAAGGTAGTTTAATCAAACAGTAGATTAATAAGGTTCCTAAGGCTACATTCACTTCAGCTTTCAACCCTGTGTGTAATCATGAGCTATGGAGTGTCACTGACTTTTAATCAGTGCCCCTCTCTCTGCAGTGGGTGTGTTTGTAAGCATAAAAAATAGCCCCAAAGGGCCCAGAAAGAGCTATTTCTTCCAATCCTGAGCATCGTTCTTGCAAGTGACCTTTCTAAGAGCATGAAAACCATTAATCCACACCTTTTGAAAAGGTTTCAGGAACTTCATGTAATCCACAGCACACCACTAATGAGGTCCATCCTACAAGGTGGACACTGGAGTCAGAGTAGTCAAAGGAGGTGTCTGATGCCAAGCAGGGTGAGAGCTTGAATTAGCTGTTATTGCGTGCTTCCATGTGTTTCCATTCAGAAACACCAGGTGAGATCCAGCTCAGCTGACATGAGCAATGGAAGGTTTGGCCAAATCTGCCCACACTCTTAGCTCTCAACACAGAGAGCAGAGACAGGTCCTAGGGAGGCCACTGCCACCTTGGCACCTGGCAGCAGCCTGAATGTGCTTTGTGATGAGCTGAAGAAATGGGAATGGTTTTCTTACATGTCAAAGTTTGAGGGTTCTGTAATTTTCCTGATGAGGGGAAGGGTCACTGTTATTTAAACCAGAGGAAGGAAGAAATGCCAAGGCAGAGTTACCCTGCTGCTGAGAAAGATTCTTAATCTTTTTTTAAAAAGCAAATGACAAATTGGTTTGTTCTTCAGTAATGGATTACAGGAACTTGGAACTCTTGCCCCAAAAGGAATGAGGGCATGTGAATCCAAAATTGCTGAAAGCTTGAACAGAATCATCACTGGCTAGGAATAGCTCAAACATTGTTTCCCTTCCCCATCACAGCTGAGCCATAGTTTCTTTTAAAATGTGAGCTCTGCCCCAAGGGAAAAGGAAGCACATAAGGCTGTACTCTGCTCCACCAGGTGTTATTCAGCTGCACAGGAAAGGAGAAGAAGGGCAGACAATGGAACCCAAAACTTCCCTTCACCATGACCCTCTAGGAGAGGCAGAAGAGCCCCTTGACTGTTGCTTTGGGCCAAGACAACCAGAGTATCCTGGGCCTTCAGTGAGAGTCCACATCTCTGCCCCAACTGCTGTCTGCTGTTCCTGGAGCTGCTTTGTGGCCCCTCTGAAGCTTGTGGAGCTCTGGCTGACCCGGTGTGCCTGTCTGTCTGTGTATGTCTGTCTGTGCTCATAAGGGGCAGAGGGCAGGAGCAGGCTCCTGTGCTCAGACACAGGTGGTGAACACTGCAGCAGTGTGAGGAGTGATGCCTCACAGCACCAGAGTTTTGTGCAAGTCCCTGGCTCTGTCTGAGTAACATGCGACCTCCCACTGGGCCTGAGCTTTCATCTGCAGCACAGCAGTGGCAAGAAATTCTTTCCTCAGGTAACTCTGAGTCCTCTTTTCAGTCACTTGCCAGTTACATCCTGTTCATTTGCCCCAAAGCTCACCTGAGGGATTATTTGTTATGCTTCATCCCCAGCTGAATTCAGCTGTTAATTTGATACCATAGAATGAAGAGGAGAAACTAAATAACCACTGTGAGTGTTTGCCCTGAGAAGGTATCTGCAAGGTTTTTTACCACTTTCCACCTTATTTTCAATTTTCCCGTAACAATTCTGCTGTTGCATGTTTGTCCCTGCATCTTTCTGTTCTTCCTTGCCAAGGAAAAAAGCCCCAAGGTCTCAGCTGACCCCATCCTGCAGAACAGCATGGGATGGGATGAGAGGCATCATTCAGCAAAGAACAAGAGAGGCAGGAGCAGCATCCCTGGCACCGGGTGAGAGGGGCTGTAAATCTCAACTGCAGGCCGTGCACTGAGCCTGGGACTACACTGAGCCCAGGGGGGCGATAATGAACCAATGCTCCCAAAATCCTTGAGCAAACCTGGCAACTCACTCAGGCTCTGGGTAGCTGTGGTTTAGCTGTGCAACTGTCTCAGCTCAAGTTTGTGTCAAAGTGATAGGAGAATGAACATAAATTTCATTTACATTCAGTGGGTCACTAGCAGAATTTTTGGTGTTTCTTTTTAAATTATAGTCTGAATTCCACTTCATAGTTGCTCTCCCACATTAATTAGTTCCTTGCTGAGCAGTGCACTAAAAAGCCCAGTTTGCTGTAGGATATCTACACTGGAGTATGATTCTGCACCTTAATTTCACTACACTTTAGTCACTACATATTAAATATTCAGCCTGAGTTATTTCCATAGTTAATAAATTAACACCTCCAGAAAAAAATTCATCCCCTTCAGAGGGTGTCTTTAAGAGGTGGGCCAACTTCCCATCTAATGAGTGCCTCTCTCTGTACTGACAAGGAACAGGACATCTCAGTGTCAGAAAGCTCAAGACAATGGAGACAAATCATCCCTATCTCTCCAAAAACATTCTGTTCCAGTGACAGCAGTTTCCCATTGAAGACAGACACTGAGGCCAATAGTGAATTCACAGGCACAATTTCCAGGCTCCAGCTTTCAGAAGGAGTCACTGAGCTGCAGGATGCTGTTTCTGGGACGAGAAAAGAAGAGCCTGGGAACAGACCAGCCCCACTGTGGCTCACCTCTCATATGGAGGCACCTGAAGCCTCAGAGAGCTGAAGCAGCACTGAGCAGGAGCACGCTTGCACTGGAGAGGTGGATTTACCAGAGCCTGCCAGGCACCAGAGCTGACTAGCATTTATGAAAGGGGCAGTGAAGATGCCACATCTGAGCATCCTCAGGGGAAGTAAAAGGTCACAAAGAGCTTTCCATATTTCCTTTGGAGATGCAGCCCTTGGCACCAAGTGGGCACTGTCACTGAGCAGCAGCTGCTAGACAGGAGTTTGGCATGTATCTACTGACCATCCTCCCTGAAAATGGCAGGATGCCTTCTGCAGAAACAACAGTTTCCAGTCACACAGAAAACTGCAACAGTGCTGAAGAATCCACCACAAGGCCCATTCACAACCCCACGAGCTCCTGCCCTCCACCTCCCTGGTACAGGAACAGGGACTCCAGTCTGGTCACTCTTGTCCCTTCCAGAACCACCTGTCTTGCTGGGCCTTTCAGGGAAATGACCCTCATCTGCAATGAGTTCATGAGAGATGGCTCACTTTCTGCCCCCCTGAAGCACAGAGATGGCCACTGCTTGCAGGCTACAGGCTAGAGGTGGACTGAGGGCCAGGGTGAGGTCTGGTGGCCACCAGAGCCATCTGCTGGCCCTGGGACATGAGCTGTGGCCAAATCAGGAGGTGTCCATGCACTGCAGCAATCCCATGGAGGACATCAGTTGATTAATTTCAACTGGCATATAAATGTAATTTAACAAGATTCCCAGTGTCTTATGTAAGCTAGGAGGGAACGGCAGAAAATTAATCACTTCTGGCTGAGAACTGTAATCTGCAAACAAAAAACCCCCAAACAAATCTCAAATAAACAGGAAAGTTCAGCTCAAGACTGTGCAGCTCTGTGTAAAATATGTTTCAAAGACTGTCTTGAGTCTTATTTAGTTCATCATTATTTTGCTACCTGAGCAATTTGTATATGAACTGACATAAAATATTCGAACTAGGATTGCAATTACTATAGGTTCTTCCCATTGACATTGGAGAAAAATAAATACTGCTCAGTTCTTGGGTGAGACAGTCCACTCTCCAGAGGCACACATTTCTTTCCACTGATTATGCAGGGAGCCTACTGTGTCTGTGCTCCTAATTCAGGCATCTCATTTATGTTTCCATAGCTAGCTAGGATGAATCCAAGCCAAAATCAATCCACTTAAGTGTCAAATATCCCACTGCCAAAGGTCAAACAACTTGCTCTTACAGCAAATGAAATCCATGGCTCTTAACACTTGCTTTTCCCAAACAACAAAGCCACAGTCAGTCATGAACAGAACCACAGAATGGTTTGGCTGGGAAGGGACCTTCAGAGTTAGAGCTCCACTGTCATCCCTCAGATTTGATTAAAAAGTGCGCTGGTGCTGTACCTCAGTTGCCATGGTTCTTTTAAAGTTGGACATCCTCCACTCATTGTAGCCCAACAGCCCTTTAAATGAAACATTCTTTTGCCAATACCTGTACTAAAGTATTATTTCCCCTAACACAATGTTTAACATAGAATGTTATTACGTTCTTTAATCTCAGAAACTGCTGAGAAGTTCTCAATAAATAATAATAATTTTCATTTCTTTTCAACACAAGCATCTATAAGTAATTGTGTAATATTGCTGAGGCTGAATTATCTGCAGATCTCTGCTGCACTGTAAATAAAGAACTGTGTGTACTTTGCACACTCAAATCTAAACTGGTGCCAAGGACTTGAAATCATCCACTCTACTGACAGAGGATGAGAAAAGGAGACGGTATACGGATAATAGGGCTCATGATTTAATTAGAGTCCAATTAGGGACTCCAGCAGTTCAGTTTCATCTGCAACAGGTAGGAAATTGAAACAATATTTCCTTTCTCTCACTTTTCTGCTCTGCCCATGGCAGCAGGAGAGGGGCTGATGGCTGCCCTTCCCATGCAGGCAATGTGTTCTCTGGGTACCAGACTCATGGACCACAGCCTTCCCTGTTGCCTGAGGAAATTGCCTCAGGAGTACTTTAGGATCTGGCTGAAGGAGTCTCAGAGTCATTAGTAGTTACAGCTGAGGTTATTGAAGAATGGGGAGCTCCCAGAAGACTGAAAATAGGGCAAAAATCTTTCAGATGGCAAAGTCCAGGATCACCACTCAATAGTGCTCAAAAACTACTCAACACTATTCAAAAAATAATCAGAGTTATCTGCAAACCCACAAGAAAAGAAGAGGATAAAAAGCAGCAAACGTTTTTATCTGTAATAAATCATGTGCAACCAACCCAGTTTCCTTCTCAGACAACACTGCAAAGTGAGCAAGCAGTGTAATGTAGGTGGAAAATGTCATTCTCACATGCAAGCTGGGGGAAAACACTCTTAGGTGAACCTCAGTAATGAGATTACAGGCCTTGTTCAAAAACCTACAAAGAATGAAGAGCATTCTTTGAGTGTCTGGAAACAAAGTACAGAATGGGCTGCTGCACACTGCTGTGAATGGGGGCTGCCTGATATTTTTACTAATGACTCATGGTATGTGAGTGGGAATGCATAAAACATCAACCTCGGAAGGTCTCCGGGTGCCGAAAGACAGGAGCAGAATTCAGAATGACCTAAAATCTGCCAAGGGCTCTAAGATTAGCAGTGGGATTGAGGAGGGACAAGCACAAAATCTTGCTGCTTTGGCAGGAGCATCAGCAGTGTGAACACAGGATGAGGAGTAAGGCTAGAGTGATGGAGCAAATCACAGCACTAGGCACCAGTGTCAAATGCTTGCAGGGGTGGGAAGCAACCCCATGAGGATGTCAAGAGAGGGGGTGCAGGCTGGGAGGTGTGTGAAGGAGTCTTCTTGCTTTGTCCAGTGCTGGTGAAGGCCCAGGAAAGCTGCTATTTCTCATTCTGGACCACCCTTCAAGGAACATGTGCACCAAGTGAAGACAGCTCAGAAGAAAGTTACAAAAGTAAGAAGCACAGAAAATGTGATCTGCACAGAAAGAGTGAACAAACTGGTAGCTTGGAAAGGGGAAGATTGATAAATGCCACAGACCTGACCGTGGACACTGTGCCTGCAGAAGGCATCTCTGCTGACCCACAAAAAGCAGGTGTTCTTTCTTGCTGACCTTCTTGTAACGCTCTGTGTCACAGCACTTTGCAAAGCCAAGGCCACCCTGCTTGGCAATGCTTTTATGGGTGCATAATACACACTCTGTGCCGCAAAATTGTGCTGGGGACAGCTGGTTTGGACAGGAAGCTCAGGGATGCTCTGTTATCCTGGAACCTGCCAACATAGCAACCAGCACTTGATACTGCATGATCACCAGAGGGAGCATGCCATCAAACATGCAAGTAGGGATGAGCTGTCCCAGAATTTTTCTGCCCCACAGGTTGGCATCTAGGAACACAGATGTGCATGGCTGCACTGCTAAGTGCTTTCAAGGGTTGTCTGGAAAGGGATATTTTGTTTTCAGTTTTATTCAATAAAAGACATTCCAGCAAAGTTGATTTCTTGCTGTTCTGCCTTTTCTGAGAGGGTCCAAATTATTGGGGGGGGGGGGCGGCGGAGGGAAGAGGTGGGAGGTGGAAAAGAAAGCTTGAGTTATATTTTAAAGGCACTGAGGCCAAAGTCATGACTTACTACTTGAGGTGCCTTTCTTCAGGTACCACAAAGCCTGACTTCATGGAAATGAGCTGTATTCTGCCAGGAGAGTAATCTCTGCCGCCCACAGCACCAGGGGGAAGAAAAGAGACTGCAGAGCAGCCCTGTGGTTCTGCAGGGTACTACCTCCAGGTGAGGCAGTTACTCCAAAATATCTGAGCTTCCATCAGCACTTGGACAGTCCTGATCTCTCAGAACCCACCAGCCAGTGGAAATCTCTTCCCAATACATGCATCCTTCAGCAGCTGATACCTCTGGATGCACAGCTGGAGGGGAGCAGATTTGTTCATCCCCAAGAGTCCAGTAGTCAAAGTACCTGTTTCAGCTGTGTCTCTTGGATGTGGCACCAAACTCATCACCAGGAGCACTGTATCTCCAGCCCTGGACACCTCCAGCCCCAAGAGGTGTCCCCAGAAGCACCTCTGGGGATGAGGCAGGTCCATGCTGTGGAATAGCTGGGTGTAAGAACACCCAGGGGGCAGGAGCAGGATCATGGCTGTAGGTGAACAGCTAGTATGGGAAAGGAGGACAAAAACTTTAAAGCACAGATCTCCTAGCATCTGCCCCACTCTTCCTGTGGCTCCCTAACCAAATGTAATTAACCACTGAGAACAGACTGAACTCCGGCATAAATATTGTATCAAATGTCATCAATTCTCCTTCCCATTATAATTTCTGAGACACAGCCATGATCTGGTCTGTGCTCTGTAGAAAATTGTTTGAAGGGGTGAACACCCTCCATTATCTCCAGTGCCACACCTGGTCACATCCCCAGGCCAGTCTCACACAGCAGGGTTGCTCAGCTGGGCCAGTCTGCCATTCACACACCCAGGTGGATGGAGGTAGAGGCCTCATGCCCACACTCACCTCCCCATGTCCCAAACACGTGGGTTGCTGGACCCATGACAAGCCTTTAGTGTTGGAGGTCTGGTCTCAGAGGTCACAGCTGCACATCCACACAGCAAGCCCCCCTGAGGCACTTCAGGTAGATCTCCATGGTATGAGTCTTGCTTTGCCTGTTGACCAGAAGGTGAAGATGGCCCAGTTTTGATGCAGGAGCCCAGCTCTGGGTACATAGGATATTCATACTTCTGACATTTAACACACCAAGTAGGAGGAGGAAAGCTGTCTCTGATTTGTAGCATAACTGCTGTGCCCCGAAACTTTATAAACCATGCACCCAAATGTTATTTTTTAGGTAAAAGCATAATAATTTTATGCAAATATCTGTTATTTTCAGTACTGTTTTTTTTTCCCATTCTGGAGTTTTCACTTTTACCACCTTGTCCATCTTATGCCAAGTTCTGGTGTTTGATTGGAAATATATGTGATTTCTTTTGTTATTCTAGTTGTTGCACATGGTCCGATTCAGTAGCCTGATTTATCTTTCTGTATCAACTTTTCAATATCATGCATCCCAAATAATAGTTTATATGCCTAAGGTAAAGTCAATTCAATAGCATAAATCCCATGTTTCTTTTTAGGACTGCAGCTTTTATTTCATATACTATTGATCATCAAGAGACAAAATGTTAGTGCAGGTTTCCTCTGAACTGTTCCTATAGCACCAGTGTGGGGGAAGCATAAAGATGAATATAGAAGAGAAACTATATTTCTTTCACAAATTTACATGCAAGTAAAAAAGGATAAGAATACTAAGTGAAAACTTCCATTTTTCTGTTTATCTCCAGTTGAAATATAGCTCTTCTTTTGACTAGATCTAGAAGAACTCAATGAATTGGGCAATCATCAGAACAAAACTATTTTTTGGCAGCGTTCTGAAAATATTGGCCAGCTTTTGCAGTTGGACATGCTGAGAGGTTTAAGCAGATGGCATAATTTTATCCTATCTGCAAGATCCAGGCAATGCCCTTGCCCTGGTGAATGTATTTTCCTCTGTGCAAGCCCTCACCAAAACATACAGTCAGTATAAATGAGCTCTCTGAGTGAGCACAGCCATCCTGCAGCCAGCAGCATGCTAGGAAAAAAAAAAAAGGGTCTAGAGCTCGGCATGTCCTTAGGATCTATTTTGATTCCCTGTACATCGTTTTTCCATATTGCTCCAGTGACGTCCTTCTGAAAAAATGATGTTCATGGTTCATTTTAAGTAATCTCTGGTGCCTCATAACCTTGTTCTTTGAAATAACTCAATCTGAATATCTATCACTGAAAGGTATTTGAGGGCAGGTTTCCTGTCTGAGTTCTAAACCATCCCTGTAACATGCATGTGCTCACAAATCCACCTGGGCAAATTCATGCATGTAAAAAACCTTATTCTATTTTTAATGTACAATTATTTTTGCCAAACCAGGAAACTTTCCCAAGGCAAGAACAAGTGAGGATTTGGTTAACCCCTTGCATCTGTGCTTGTAAGATAAAAGAAGTGGAAGAGAGCAGAGTCCTGCAAATGGGAATGAACCACCTTTTAGCCCCAGCTGCTTATCCTTTTAACTACTATGAAAATTGTAGTGTTTGCAAATTCGACTTTTCCTCCTTTTGACAAAGGATAAGGTATATCCTTCTTTGGGAGCCTGCCTGGGTATGACTCCCATTTACCAGCTGAGCACACAACGAGGCCGAGTGGTTTAGACAAATGAACCATCTTTCTATCAATGCCAAAAAACTGCCTCATCTGTGGAACACCTTTGGGTAATAAGGTAATATTTATCACTTTGAAACAACCCTAAATATCTTTTAGAAAATCAGAGGCTGTCAAATTGATGTAAAAGCTCCTGGGTGAGGCTCCTTCTGATGTGCTGTAGTCTCCCAATCCAATTCTGCACACAACACATCCTGCTGGCTAACGTGCCTGTGGAGAGCATACGAAAGAATATGTGGAGTTCTGCAGCCCTTGGAAATGCTGGGAGACAAATGTGAGGGCCAGGCTTTTTCTCGTGCCCCAGTTTACTCCTTTACAATATACAGAATCATAAATTGCACCAAGGCTAGAGATGTGGAGAGCAGCTTTGCACATCCCATCCATACACGAGTGCCATAGACCAAAGTGTGCTCCATACAGTGGGTAGGATTGGGGATTTCTATAGTGGATTTGTGCTTAAAGTACTTCTGTATACAAAAGGAGAGAGTGTGTGTTGGTTTATTGCTGCACTCTTGGCCTTCATTCCTATTTTGGGCATTTGGATTTAGTACATCTAGCTAAGTTCTGATTTAAGTGCATTTCCTTATGTCACCAATATATTTCTTTAACTGCTTTAATATTTCTAACAGTTCAGATATCTTCCTCTGTAATGCCCCTCATGGAAGCACAAGTCATATGAAATTCCTCTGTGTTGAAACAATCCATGAACTAAAAAGAGATTAGTAGGGATAACACAAAAAGTCTCAGGTCCTGCAGTGAGACACCACATCCCCATGTGTAATACACCATATCTCCAGTAAAATTTTCCCTACAAGGAGCCTTCTTTTCTCAGAACCACACTGTGCACCATCCATAACAATTTCAGTCCCCAGTAACACTCAGTGGCACCAATGTGTGCCAAACTCATGTTGTTAAAACACCAGGTGAGAGATGTTTCCTGCTGTATTATGGCTGGGACTCCCGGCAAATGCACACACACGCTCCCTGTGTGTCCTGGGTGCTGCAGCCCCACCACGGGGTTGACCACATGCTTACCTGGGCTGGTCCTGCTGCCAGAGAAGTGTCCTCCTTTCACAGAGACTCTAAAACATCATTGGGAGGTTTTTGGGGTGTGTTCAGGGAGAAGAGCCAGCATGACACCCACCACCACCCCACAGCTGCAACAACAACCCTCTGAGGTGGTCCCAGAGCAGCACTGTGAGCCAAGATCCACCCCATATAATAAACATATCCTCATGCTGCCAAACCTACTGGCAACATATGGATGGGTGGTTATTATGGGGAGGAATAAAAGTAACAAAAACCCATCAGCAATTTTTTCTATATACTTAGTGCTATAGTAAGTATATAAGTCTATATATGACCCATTAAGAAGGGCTGTTTTTTACACTTAGTGGTATGGCCTTCGGGGTAGGGCAGGGGAATATATGGGAATACACCATAATTAATCCGTAAGAAAATGATAACTCTCTCTTTAGTGGCAGATTGTCAGAGAGAAACACTAAAATGAAGTGTGACTCTATGACACATCACAATTTGGGGGTGGAGAGTCTGTTAATAAGATCCCTTCAAAGGAATAGTTGGCTGACGTCACAGAAAACAAAGTAGGTGCAGTTTAGTTTGTGGGATGAAAACTACAAGACATCTCAAAATATCCCAAACCTAAATAGCTCCAGCATGGCTCTATCAGTTTTGAAATATTCAAATGCTACTCAAACTGATTCAACCCCACAGAATTTGGCAGCACCCTGCAGAGGTACCAGAGGGAATGATTAGACAAGGCAGTCCTTCAGCATCAAAACTGATATAATTTTTTTCCTCACTTGCACCTCAGCACTCCACAGGCAGCAGTGAAAGCCTGCTGACCATGACTGTCCTAGTGCTGACATTATTTGGTTTGGATTAGGGTCTAAATTCATGCAAATTTGCCATCAAATCAACATTACAAACCCCAAAATTTTGTGTTTAACTCATGTATTCTCCAGATAGATTTCTTCTTATGCTGTAGAGTTGTTTTTGAATATCAATAATGAAAAAGTTGGACATGTTATTTAGCAGTCCACATTTTATGTGCCATTATTTCCTGACCCTTCTAAGAGTATGAATTTTAGAAATATTAAGAAAGAAAGAAAGAAAGAAAGAAAGAAAGAAAGAAAGAAAGAAAGAAAGAAAGAAAGAAAGAAAGAAAGAAGACTCCTGCCAATTTAAATGAAGAAACTGAAAGTTCTGTCATAAATTCACCTAAAAGCAGTTCTGTAGAACAGCAGAGAGGAAAATACACACCCTAAATAAATAAATAAATAAATAAATAAATGCCAGTGTGATCAGATGAATGCTGGTGCAGTTGGAGACTGGGAAATCAATCACTGCTCTTGGCTGTCTCTACACATTTCTTCTCATGCCCAGTTGCCCAAAGCCATTTCTCAAATTCCCATCTGAAGTCTCTGCCACCTCGACACCACCCTTTGCATAGTAACTAACACTGTCTTTTCTCTAGAGAATTCTCAGTAATTTCTTCCTGTAAGAGAGAACTGCAGTGGTAGGTGCTATCCTGAAAGTCTGAAAGAGCACATTTGTGCAAGAAACACTTTCCGAGCACTTCAGACAACCAGCTTTTCAGATGCTTGTGTTGAGACAGCCTCACAGCTCTGAAGATGATGTGCATCATCTTTATCCCAGGATGCAAATCTCACCCTTCTCTGGGAATTCTCCTACCAGCCAGCACTCTCAGAGAAGAAGCCATGTTCAGAAAACCTTTACTCAATATTTCATTTTTATCTGAATTATTTCCTAGGAATTAAACACAATCCATAAAAAGAAAATAAATATCTGGGCAAATATGTCAGGCAGGGATGTCCTGCAACAGTGGGGTAATATTAAAAGAGCAGCTACATAATGCTGTAATTGCCACCTATATATTTAGGTTGAAAATGCAATTTATGGAAAATCAGTACAGAAAAGAAGATATATAATGTGGGGGTGCTGGAATAGTATCATAAGTTTCTTAGTTGTAGGTTTGATGTGATTTGGACTTTAACCCTAGCCAGGTAAAGTTACTGTCTTGGAATGTGCTTATCAGAGGTTGATAAGAGTTGCCAAGACAACTCTAATCCTCTGCCCTGGGTTTCGATCGTCCTATTGTGTTTTCCCCCATCCCATTGTACTTCTCCCCCACATGTCCACCATCCCCCAGACCCCAGACCTTCAGGAGAGGTGTCTGACAGGGATTGGTGAGTCTCACAGGGCCACATCCCAAATCCACCTGATTTGTTAATGTTGTGTATTGCATTTTGACCTTACCCACCTGGCTTTGTGTGATTGGTCTTGTAACCTGTATCCACCCCTGAGATTTTGGGGGAACAAAAACCCCCTGTAACCGAGGCCCGGGGTCACTCCCCAGAGGCACAGGCCTGGAACCAGGGGCTGCCCCCTGAGTTACCCGAATAAAACCTTTTCTCCCTGAGCCTGGAGTGTCCCCTCTTTCTAACCACGGCCGAGACAGTTAAGGCAAAAGGGCTGCGGAGCCAAAAACCCACGCGAAGGTACTGTTGGCGTATCACAGCTAGCAGGGCGGCCCAGCTGACGCTGAGCTGACCTGAGAGACAGATACGCGAAGCAACAGATTGGTGCCCAACGTGGGGCCTGCAGACGCCTTTTGACCCGCTGTGCCGTGGGAGCTGACACGGAGGCCTGAGGAAGACTCGGACCCTGTGACCCAGAGACCTTCTGAGAGGACGTCGCCTTGTCGTGTCCCGAGGTCTTCAGCATTTCACGGAGCCACTGGGGTTGCTAAAAAGCACCCCTGGTGGAAGAAGGGAACAGCTCCTGCCCAGAGGAGTCCCCTTCAGGCTTGTGGTTGCCCCAGCAACGTCTCCAGTGTCCCGAGGGCTTGGTGAGTATATTTCCTCTAAGGGAGGGGAGGATACTCACCACAGAGGCTTGGGAAGCCTCAGGGAACCCTAGGAGGGACGGGACAGGGGGGGACCGGGGGTCCACCCGAAGGAAGCCCTTACCCCTAGGAAAGGACGCCCACAGGGATTTGGGGGGTGGTTTTGCTGGGAAGGGGTGGTGGAAAAGGATAACAGCTAGTCGGAATGGGAAACGGACTAAACACCACCCAGAAAGAGGTTTTTAAAAGTTTAATTGGAGTTTTAATTGTTGCCAAAGTTAAATACTCAAAAAAGGAACTGAAAAAGTTTATTAGGTATTTGTTTTTGCATTTTCCGAATGTTAATTCGGACCAAGTGAACAGCATTTGGTTCTGGGAAAATGCTTCTAAAAAGTTGGAAAAATTAGGGAAGTCAGGAGACGTCCTGGCTGCAAAATTTGCATTCTGGCCGTGGCAAATAAAAGCTGCCTTAAAAGAGATCACAGGAATGCAAGATAACAAAGTTGCATTCTCCCAAAGCGTTCCCTCAGTCCCTTCCCCCCATACCCCTCCCCCTGCCTCTCCCAAGTCCCCCCGACCCCCCCGGTCCCATTCCCCGGCCTCCCCGAAATCTCCCAAACCCCCCAGGTCTCCCCTTTTTCCTTCCTCCAGGTCACCCAAGCCCCCTAAATCCCCTAAAACCCCCAAAACCCCCCCAGGTATTTTAAAAAATGCTCCGGCACCCCCGGGGTCCCCCTCTCCGAGCATTTTGAGAATTCCTGGATCCCCCGCCCCCCGCAGCCACGGCCGGGTTGCGAGAGGCTCCCGGGGCAGTCTGGCTGGCCAGAACGCCCAAACCCCCCCCACTACCCCCCCGATTTCCCCAGCCAACAAACCCAGAGTCCGTTTCTCATTCGCCGAGGAAGACCACCAGTCCCCAACTAGCCCGGGTGGGTCCGGCAGCGAAAACGGCTGTGAGAAACCCCCGAAGGGAGACACAGAGACCCCCCCCTCCCCAGAGAACAAAGGAAAAGGCCTCCATAATGGCGGCAGCCACGAGGTGCAGCCTCTTTGTGCCCTTCCCCCTTCTTCTTGTTCCCAGAATGCCTTTCAGCCCCCTCCTACTGGCCCTTCCCTGTACCCGCCCCCTTTTCCCTCACAAGGCTTGCCTCCGCCCCTTCCCCCGCCTCTTCCCCCGCCCCTTCCCCCGCCCCTTCCCACGCCCCCGCAGAGCCAGGGGTGGGGTTTACCCAACTCCTACTGTGAGGGCACCGCCCCAACTCCGCCCAGAACCTTCCCCCTGCCCGCCCCGCCCCCGGAGCGGGCGGTTCCTTCCTCCGGGAAGGCTCCTTATCCACCCCACCCCCTTTTTCCCCAGCCATGTTTCCCGGATCCGAGCTTTGCCGAGCCATGTGGGCCCGGGGAAGCCCCGCACCCCCCACCTCCCCCACCCCTGCTCCTGGGACCGGGAGGGAATCAGGGCACGACCCCAACAGCGTGGGGCTCGCCGCTGCCGCCGGTGCTGCCGGCCCCCCCTCCCCCGCCGAGGCTGCCGGCTGCCCCGCCCCTGCCCGGGCTGCCGGCGCCTCCCCCAGTGCTGGGACCGCCCAGTGCTGGGACTGCCTGGGCTGCTGCCTCCCCCCCCCCCGGAACCGCAGCCGCCCGCTCCCCTCCCCCCACCGAATGCCGGCGCTGCCGCCGCTTTTGCCGGGTTACCAGAACAGTGGCTGAACGGACCGGACTCCGTGGCCCCCCCTCCCTTTCTCCCCCCGCCGCAGCAGCACCCCACAGCGCCGTGGAGCCCCTTCCCTCCCCCCCACGGCGCGAGCGAGGCGCCGCCCCTGCCCCAGCCCGCCCCCCCGCAGCCACCTCCCACAGGGGGAGCCCCACCGGCACCGCCCCCGCCCTACCCCCCACTCGGGAACACGGTGTCCCCGACTGCACCTCTTTTGGGAAATGCTTTTCCAAGCTTTCAACGGCCACAGCCGCCCGTGCCACAGGCAGGCTGGGAGCAGCCCCCAGCTTACCACTGGGAACCTGAGGCAGCGGCTGGGGTCCGGGAGGGAGAGAAGCAGGAGCTCGGAGGTGCAAACACAGATGGGGTACCCACAGTTACTCCGGTGACATACCGAAGGAGCAGGGGGCAGGGAACCACGGTAGCCACCTGGAAAGCGTTGTCACAGACGCTTGTTAAAGACCTCATGAAGGCATTAAAGGAATATGGGCGACATAGCCCTTATTTCGAAGGCTTGTTGTTTACTTCTTTTGGTGGAATCACAGTTGTACCTTTTGATTTGAAGCAGATCTTCAAGTGCCTCTCAAGCAAAATGGAATTTGAGCTATGGGAGGTCACTTGGAAAAAACTGCTGAAAGCTGCATTGCCAGGTTTGCTGGAGGACCCAACCACAGCAACTGATAATGCAGGCAATCCTATTACCCTAAACCACCTGTTAGGTGAAGGTGATTGGAAAGCAGCCTCAGATCAGGCCATCAACATTCCCCAAAATGTCCTTGAGTTTGTAGCTAATCAAGCATGCAAAGCCTTTCTGAAAATGCGGCCCGATGGCCCCTCACAATATTACTTAGACATTTTTCAGGAACCACAAGAACCCTATGTCAAATTTGTGGAGCGACTTGCTTCAGCTGTGGAACAGCAATTTAATGGAGAGGAGGCACAGAAACAAGTGATTCAGCAGTTGGCTTTCTCTCATGCGAACGAGGAGTGCACTGCTGCAATAAATCTGATACCCAGAGAACCAGGCTCGACACCTCCTCTCAAGGAGATGCTACAAGCCGTCAGTGCCGTCGTCCCACGCTGCAGGAAACCAGCCCTTAGAGAGGGGAAAACGCGCCATAAAATCACCGCTGCGGCTGTGGAAACACCTAAAACACCAGAACCACACAAGAAGAACGCTCCTGCACGTGCTAACAGCCAGTGTTTTCTGTGTGGAAAAAGCGGTCACTGGATCAATCAGTGTCCATTGAAGGGACAATTTGACAATTTCTTAAAACAGGAAAGGGAACATGAGGGGAGGGAGAACAAAAAGAACACCAGGGTGTCAAAAAACTGATTCGAGAGCGCGGAACTGCCCAGCGTGACGATCCCAATCGGGCAGCCCAAACAACCCAAAAAGAAAAAAGGTCACCTAAATCAGATTTGTCTCTCTCTTCACAGGACCTGACAAAACAAGGGAAACCGAGGCACATAGTATTGCCTGAGCCATCAGGATCCTTGACAACAGCGGACAGGTATGAGCCCTTTAGGCTCCAGTTGGCTGAGCCTCTTCACCTGCGGGACAGTCAGTGGCAAACAGCCATGGTCTCAAAGGAACCCGGCACGTGGCACATGGTGGAGACAAAATTTGTGGTCATTGGGGACTGTAAGTTCACCCCCTCAGACATACAGGTCGCCCCTGGGACAATCACAACTGACCCAGAGCGATTTGTTGTGTGGCTCCGCAGTGAAAACCCACCCACCTTCCTACCAAAAGGGCAAATTATTGCCCAGGCCATCCCTGCAGTGCAAGGACTTGTAGTAAAGACTAGTCCAGAGGAAAGTGCCACAGAGAGTGGCAAAGGAGAAAGCGACAAAGACACCACTGTTGCTGTGGTAAAAAAGATAGGCTCAAACAGGCCAAAAGATTTCTGTAAGCTTTCTATGAGTGGGGAATCCAAACTCCTTAAAGGAGCTTGGGACACAGCTGCTGATGTGACGGTCGTCCCAGAAAGGATGTGGCCATCACATTGGGAACTGCAGGACATTGCCAAACATGTAAATGGTATTGGAGGCTTGCAACTAGCCAAGCAGTCAAAAAAGGCAGTGACAATTGAAGGGCCAAACGGGCAAATGGCCACGCTACGCCCATTTGTTTTGGATTTTGATGAACCTCTGTGGGGAAGAGATTTGATGTCCCAATGGGGAGTCACAATTAATATTCCTGACCCTCCAAAGGTTTTTCAGGCAGTGGTCACTGAGGAGCGCCCTATACAGAAACTGAATTGGCTGTCAGATGAACCAATCTGGATAGAGCAGTGGCCACTTTCTAAACAGAAGTTAAAGGCGCTCAATGAGCTTGTGGAAGAACAGCTGAAAAAGGGCCACATTGAAGAGACCACTTCACCGTGGAACTCTCCAGTGTTTGTCATTCAGAAAGCAGATAAGACCAGGTGGAGGCTCCTCCATGACCTCCGCAAAATTAATGAGGTAATTGAGGACATGGGATCCCTGCAACCAGGGATGCCTGCCCCAAGCATGCTCCCCGAAAACTGGAGTTTGACTGTAATTGACATAAAGGACTGTTTCTTTCACATTCCCCTCCATCCTGATGATGCCCCAAGGTTTGCATTCTCGGTGCCCACCTTGAACCGAGAGGCTCCACGAAAGAGGTATCAGTGGAGAGTCCTTCCGCAGGGTTTAAAAGTTTCGCCAGTGATCTGTCAAAGGTATGTTGCTTCCCTGCTCGCACCTGTGCGTGCAGCGGTGCCCCAAGTGATAATCCAGCATTATTTTGACGATGTGTTGATTTCTGCACCAACAGATGACCTGTTGGCACATGCCCTTGACCTCACCGTGGCTGCACTGGTTGATGCAGGTTTTGAACTACAGGAATCCAAAATTCAAAAGATGCCACCCTGGAAATACCTAGGGCTGGAAATTGGGAAGAGGACTATTGTTCCTCAAAAATTGGAAATCAAAACCCAAATTCAGACCCTTGCAGATGTCCATCAGCTGTGTGGAGCTCTGAATTGGGTGAGACCTTGGCTAGGTCTTTCTACCGAAGACCTGGCCCCCCTTTTCAATTTGTTAAAAGGGGGAGCTGAACTGAGTTCACCCAGGGCCCTCACCCCAGAGGCAAAAATTGCACTGGATAACATTCAACATGCATTGTCCACCAGACAGGCCAACAGATGCAAACCTGACCTGCCTTTTCGTTTCATCATCTTAGGAAAGCTGCCACATCTCCATGGGATGATTTTTCAGTGGAACAACAAAACCCTCAAAAAATCAAGGGAGGTCCAAGGCAAAGAAGATCCTCTCTCTATTATAGAGTGGGTCTTTCTGAGCCACCACAGGACCAAAAGAATGACAAAGCCACAAGAATTGATGGCTGACCTGATTCGGAAAGCCAGAATGCGCCTTAGGGAACTGGCTGGTTGTGACTTTGGGTGCATTCACATGCCAATCAAATTGAAATCTGGTCAAATTACAAAAGCTATGCTAGAGCATCTGCTTCAAGAGAACGAAGCGCTGCAGTTTGCCCTAGATAACTACCCTGGTCAAATTTCTATTCATCGGCCTGCCCACAAAATTTTCAATTCGGATGCCCAATTTCGATTGGAATTAAAAAGTGTCCAAAGCAAGGAGCCTCTTAAGGCTCTAACCGTCTTCACTGACGCGTCCGGAAAGTCCCACAAATCAGTTATGACTTGGCGGGACCCCCTCACCCAGAGGTGGGAATCAGAGGTGGTTGAGGTGGAAGGATCACCTCAGGTTGCCGAGCTGGCCGCAGTCGTTAGAGCATTTGAGACGTTCCCTGGACCTTTCAATTTGGTAACAGATTCAAGTTATGTTGCAGGGATAGTTTCTAGAGCAGAACATTCTGTGCTGCAGGAGGTTTCCAATGTCACTCTATTTAAGTTGCTTTCCAAGCTGGTCAAACTGATTTCCCACAGAAAGCAACCCTTTTATGTGATGCACACCAGGTCGCATACAGAGCTCCCAGGCTTCATAGCAGAGGGAAACAGGAGAGCCGATGCTCTCGCTGCCCCTGTGGAGGTGGCCCCTCTGCCAAACCGTTTTGAGCAAGCCAGAATCAGTCATCAGCTTCACCATCAAAACGCACCAGGTCTGGTCAGGCAGTTCAACTTAACCCGTGACCAGGCCAAAGCGATTGTGACTGGCTGTCCGCAATGTCACAGGTATGCCATCCCATCCATGCCCACAGGCGTGAATCCCCGTGGTTTGTCCAGTTGTGAAGTGTGGCAGACAGACGTCACGCACTTTGCCCCCTTTGGGAGGCAGAAATACGTGCACGTCTCTGTGAACACATTCTCAGGAGCTGTTTTTGCTTCTGCCCACACAGGGGAGAAGGCTGGGGATGCTATCAAGCATCTCATCCAGGCTTTCTCTGTCCTGGGCATCCCAAAGTCCCTGAAAACAGACAATGGTCCAGCATACAGGTCCAAAGAATTCTGCAGTTTTCTGCAACAATGGGGAGTGGAACACAAAACTGGGATCCCCCACTCTCCGACAGGTCAGGCGATTGTAGAAAGGACTCACCAGAACCTCAAAAGAGTCCTCAGCCAGCAGCAACCGATTCTCAAGATTGAGCCACCGTCTGTAAGATTAGCCCGTGCCTTGTTCACGTTGAATTTTCTTAACTGTTCCTTTGAAACCATGAACCCGCCGGTGACAAGGCATTTCCGTGGGAGCTCACAGTTGGAGCCCCGGGAAAGGCCAAAGGTCCTTGTCAAGGATCCAGAGACTTTGAGGATACAGGGTCCCCATGATTTAGTAACCTGGGGACGTGGATACGCCTGCGTCTCCACTCCCACCGGTTTGCGGTGGATCCCCTCCAGAAATGTGAGACCCTATGTTCCCAAGGGTTCAGAAATGAAAGTACCCCAGGTCACTGTGGCCTCCTGGAGAAGGAGGAAAAAGGAGGAAGAGGATGCGGGCCCAGAGGCAAGTCCTCCCAGCCCAATTACTCTTCCCTCCTGGGTTTTCTGTCATGAAGGGGAAGCAGAAGAGCTGTTTCCCCCAGAGGAGTGTTTTCGATGGTTGTTTAACTAACCCTTTTTTGCTGAGTTTTATCATCTAAGGCTGAGATCATCAAAACATCAATCCAGCAGCTGCGAGGAATGGTCGAGTCCATCAAACAAGAAACAGGAGACTGGTTTGACAACCTCTTCAAAGGTGTTGGACTCTCTAACATCGCCAGCTCGTGGATCAAAACCGGACTGTTGTTTCTGTTCATCATCTTAATTGTAGCCATTGCTTCTGGTTTGGTCAAAAGCCTGATCATGAATGCAATTTTCCCCACTACTGCCCCCTCAGTGCATTCAGTGACACCTGCCATCGAATTCCCACCAGACTCTGACTCCAGCAGCGAGTGTGACTCAGATATGTACACTCCAGACCAGTGACACAAATAAAAGAAAAAGGGGGAGGTGTGGGGGTGCTGGAATAGTATCATAAGTTTCTTAGTTGTAGGTTTGATGTGATTTGGACTTTAACCCTAGCCAGGTAAAGTTACTGTCTTGGAATGTGCTTATCAGAGGTTGATAAGAGTTGCCAAGACAACTCTAATCCTCTGCCCTGGGTTTCGATCGTCCTATTGTGTTTTCCCCCATCCCATTGTACTTCTCCCCCACATGTCCACCATCCCCCAGACCCCAGACCTTCAGGAGAGGTGTCTGACAGGGATTGGTGAGTCTCACAGGGCCACATCCCAAATCCACCTGATTTGTTAATGTTGTGTATTGCATTTTGACCTTACCCACCTGGCTTTGTGTGATTGGTCTTGTAACCTGTATCCACCCCTGAGATTTTGGGGGAACAAAAACCCCCTGTAACCGAGGCCCGGGGTCACTCCCCAGAGGCACAGGCCTGGAACCAGGGGCTGCCCCCTGAGTTACCCGAATAAAACCTTTTCTCCCTGAGCCTGGAGTGTCCCCTCTTTCTAACCACGGCCGAGACAGTTAAGGCAAAAGGGCTGCGGAGCCAAAAACCCACGCGAAGGTACTGTTGGCGTATCACAGCTAGCAGGGCGGCCCAGCTGACGCTGAGCTGACCTGAGAGACAGATACGCGAAGCAACAATATAAGAACTGGATACCACAGTGTTAATTCCCCTTCTGAAGTTTTATAAAAAGGCACATGAGGGCACGTCTGCTCCCCTTGTGCCTCCTCTTCAGAAGTCACTCTGCAGTCTTTCCAAACAATAACAAACCTGACTGGCACTGCAAAGGCACAAGCCAAACCTGAAGCCAAACCTGACAGATCCACTCACATATTTCAGCTGAGGGGTTTATGTATACATATAATACTATGTCTAACAATAACAATAGAAATATTGTATTATGTACATACAATGCATATAATGCATATATTGTATACTACATGCGTATATTAATATGTAAAATGTATAAATATAAAATAGAGTAATATAAAACACAGCAATATACGTCTATTATATTACATGTATATTATACAAAAATATACTAAATATGTTACTTATGTTATACAAACTTACATTGCATATATACTGTATTCTATTATATCACAGAATCACAGAATCACAGAATCACAGAATGTGTAGGTTGGAAGAGACCTTCAAGATCATCGAGTCCAATCCAGCCCTAACACTTCAACTAGGTCATGGTATCAAGTGCCGCATCCAGTTTCCTTTTAAACACATCCAGGGATGGTGACTCCACCACCTCCCTGGGCAGACTATTCCAGTATTTAATCACTCTTTCCGTGAAAAACTTCTTCCTAATATCCAACCTGTATCTCCCTTGACGCAGTTTAAGACTGTGTCCTCTTGTTCTGTCAGTTGCTGTCTGGAAAAAGAGACCAACCCCCAGCTGTCTACAACCACCCTTCAGGGAGTTGTAGAGAGTGATAAGGTCACCTCTGAGTCTCCTTTTCTCTAGGCTAAACAGCACCAGCTTCCTCAGCCATTCTTCATATGGCTTGTTTTCCAATCCCTTCACCAGCTTTGTTGCCTCCTCTGGACGCGTTCAAGCATCTTCATGTCCTTCCTAAACTGAGGGGCCAGAACTGGACACAGCACTCGAGGTGTGGCCTCACCAGTGCCCAGTACAGGGGAAGAGTGACCTCCCTGCTCTTTCTGGCCACACCATTCCTGATCCAGGCCAGGATGCCCTTGGCCCTCTTGGCCACCTGGGCACACTGCTGGCTCATGTTCAGCTGCTGACCAGAACCCCCTTTTCTCCTGGGCACTGTCCAGCCACACCATCCCCAGCCTGTAACGCTGCAGGGGGTTATTGTGGGCAAAGTGCAGGACTCAACACTTGGACTCATTAAACTTCATCTTGTTGGACTCTGCCCATTGACCCAACCATGCCAGATCTCTCTGCAGAGCCCTCCTATCTTCCAAGCGGTTGACACACACTCCCAGCTTAGTGTCATCCACAAATTTACTAATGAAAGATTCAATACCCTCATCCATGTCATCAGTGAAAATATTGAACAGAACTGGTCCCAGACCCCTGGGGGACACCACTGGTGACTGTCCCCAGCTGGATGCAGCACCATTCACCACCACTCTCTGAGCCTGGCCATCCAGCCAGTTCCTAACCCAGCAAAGAGTGCTCCTGTCCAAGCCCCGGGCTGCCAGCTTTTCCAGGGGTGTGCTGTGGGAGACACTGTCAAAGGCCTTGCTAAAGTCCAAATAGACAACATCCACAGCCCTTCCTGCATCCACCAGGTGGGTCACCCATATTAATATGTCAATATGTAGCTGTTGTTGTATTAATGTATTATTTACATACATATATATTTATATACATATATCTTTATGCTTCATATAATTAATATATAAAACGCGTTTGTGTATTTATCAGATGTGATTTTGTTTTACACGATTTATTTTTTGATATATTATTTATTTATTGATATATATTTATTATGATATATTTTTTGATTTACATTATTTATAACCGCAGAATTATTTAACCGCGTTTACTGCTGTTATTATGTTGTTATCACTGTGCATTTATGTGTTCCCGCTGAGGCGCAGCCCCGCGTGTCCCACAGGCCGGGGGTGACTCCCGGGGCCCCGTGCGCTGCCACATCCCGCCGTGCCCGGAGCCTCCCGCGGCCCCTGGTCCCTGCCGGCAGCCCCAGTGCTCGGGGGAAAGCCCTGAGCGCCGGGCCGGGCCCGGGCACACCGAACCTCTGGGCGCCGGGGCCGGGCTGGGGGCACAGTCCCACCCGTGGGCTCCGGGCCGCGGCATGTGGGGGGAAAGCGGGCGCGGAAGGGGCTCCGGGCCCTGCTGCTCTTCCCGCAGTGGGTACGCGCTGCCCCCGCAGGGAGCTCTCCTCCAGCCTGTCTCTGTACACTCTTTGGCCCCCGCAGGGAGCTCTCCTCCAGCCTGTCTCTGTACACTCTTTGGCCCCCGCAGGGAGCTCTCCTCCAGCCTGTCTCTGTACACACTTTGGCCCCCGCAGTCCCTGCGCTGACCCCACCGGGCCGGGCCCGCAGTGCCGGCACCACACGGCTCCCGGGACAGGCCCCGCAGCCCCGGCCTTGCTCCGGGCCGGCCAGAGCCACAGACAGCCTGGGCTACACTGTGAGGCGAAAAGCTCACTTCCTTATTTTTATGTATTATTATGTAAAAAAACCCAAAACCAAACAAAATAACCCCCACCTTTTCAATGATTTTGCCAAAGTGTTCTACTTCAATGTCATGGTCTTCAAGTGACCATCATCATGTTGCAGGAGTCTGGATCACCTGTTTAAGGCTTTGGAAATAGTCTTTGACAAGGGACACTCACTGTGTTTCGTACTGTTCACCTCAGGTTAACTTTTGATTTTGGACACTTATTACCTACTACAAAAAAGTAGCAATGCACTTGGCTCAGCTTAGGGTCATAAAACCAGCCGGTATTTTTTACTTCTGACCAACATGAAATCAAAATCCATTCAAATGCAACTTCCTCACCCGTTAGTTCACCTTACAGCACTTCTGTATATCTCGTAAATGTAATATACAGAGCTTACAGAGCTTCTTATACATGGTTGCTTCACCTTATAGAGCCTCTTCTTCACCTGACAGCACTTCTGTAAAAAGCAGCTGAAGAATTGATAGCAACTTACAGCATAATTTTACTCAGGACTTCATGAATAACACATCCTTCCTCAGGGCACTCTGAGGATGGAGCCACTGAGCTGAGTCAGAAAGGTTAAATGACAGTGAGCTCAAGCGCCCCAAGGCCAAGGGTTTATGGATTCCCTTCCTGGGCGCCATCCTTGTGCTACTTATCCAGAGCCTCGGGACATCAACAACAGGTCTGAAATACAGAGCCTGGAAAATTCATACACATGCACACTCCCTATAAGAAGAGATATTTATTTGGGTTTTTATCCATATATCTATATATAAACCCTCAAAATGTCAGCCTAGTTTCTTGCTAAGGCTGTTACCAGAAATGCAAGAGAGATGCCATGTGATGGGGATTTGGAGCTACCAATAAAAACAGAAAAACAACCTCCTCAAAATGCCATGAAAGTGCCAAACGCCCCAGATGTGCTAGAGCTGCAGCTCTCTTGTGCTTAAAGTAGTTGTGAGACAGAGCAAGAGTATTTTATGGGCTGATGTGGCAGAAATGAGAGCACCCTTGGCAGAGCCCACAACACCAAGGCACAGGCAGGCCTGTCACCTGGAGAGTAGGTCAGTGAACTGCTCCTTTCTGAAGGGAAACAGGAAAAAACACCAGCACACAGAGTCTAGAGAAACTGAAGTCAAAACAGGAACTGGAGTAAGACTTGAGAGGAAGAAATAAAAGAAACTTTCAGGCACAGCCCAGCAGGGAAGGAAGCTGGGAACCTTCACTGTCTTGTCTGATATTCCTGCTTTCAGCAGGAAAACAGTTGCATCACAGACTGGATCCACCAGCAATTTCTACATCTATCTGGTAAAAAATTATTTCAAGGTATGGCTTTTCTTAAATTAATGAGTTCATGCAAGAGAACATGCTCACCTGACACAGCTGCAGAGGTCTTCTAAACAAATACAAACAAATGCAAATGTAATTATCCTGATTCTTTAGGATAGAATTGTTAGTTATTTATTTCCTTTGTCCACTTGTCTTGGAATACTAATTAAAATTAATTATTGAATAAGATATTCCTATTGTTTTCTCAGGCTTTTGAGCTTGATGCTGCTCTCAGGATATGGACCTGTAGGCACAATATCATCTGAACTTATTATGTGTTAGCCACAGCCCAGGAACAGATAATCTGAAAAGTTTGACTCCATGAGAAATATGAAACTGTCCAACTCTCAGCAGAGAGCAGCAACACATCAGGAGCTACCCTGTGTTTCCCATTGGTAAGAGATGTGTATTTGGGCAATTACTGTTCAACAGTTGAATGAAGTAGGTTGTCAGTCCCTGGAGTATTGTGCTCAGCTACATCAGTGTGATTCAGGACTAGTTCCCCTGAGGATGGTGGGTGAAATCCACCTCTCAGGAGCACAGTCTGTTCTGAAGAGAAGCACTTGTATCTTGTTGCCTTAAAGCAGCCTGTTGTGTTTTCCTTGAGCTGAAGTATTCAGGCAAGCCTTGTTGTTGCCAGGATGTGAATTGAGAGCTGCTTCAGTGCTGTCCTTGTTTCCAGCAGGCAGACACAAGAGGAGGGATGTACACTATCTGCATGAGGGGTCCCTTTCCTTGACTTTTGCAGTGAGAAAGGGAAAAGTGATTTAGTGCAGGAGTGACCATTACAAATGCTTATTTTTCTGATTACAGAAGGACTATACAAATGGTTTCCAAATACACCCCTCTCTTCCTTGTGCTACCCCATGAGGCCGTACCGCCCTTGCTCTCCAGCCTCCTTGATGCTTTTTTTCTTCTGGCACAGTTTCATGAACAGCTGCACTGCAATTAAATACCTGAATTCCTGCATTTGAGATTAAGTCCAAATTGTACTCTAAATTAATTCCTGCTTAAGCCTTCCTATGTGGCCCAGTGGTTTGGCCTGCACTCTGCTATTTAGTTGTTGTACTCTGTAAAGAAGTGTCACACTGGAGGATAATTTCAGAAAATATCTGCAGCTATAGACCTACATACACTCCAAGAAAATTCTAAGATCAAAACACAACACAGGATATTTGGCACATGAAACCTTCCATTGAGTAGCCAAGGCTGAAATGCTCTTCTCTTCCAGTTGGAGCACTAAGTCACAGTTCCTACCTTGCAATAGATGTCTTTTTGGGTAAAATTACTGCAGGAGTGCTTTCCTGAGCCAGCACTGTGCTGTCTACTGGAAGATCATCAGATCCAGATGAAGACTTTGGCTCTCATCCTTCAGAACAGTTCCTTGAGAGTGCAGGAGTGATCTAATCTTCTCTAATCCTACTAATCACATTAGATCAATTGAATCTAATCACAGGTTAGGTTAGACACCTAGAAGAGCTGTGTTAACCACTGCCACCTCCTCTGACAAGGAGCTACAGAGATCAGATGGGCTGCATCTCCTGATTGCTCACATGCCTTTGCGGGAAAAGGTCAGTGAAAAGCCGCAGGCTTCAGCTACCAGTCCCATGTGATGGGAAAGCTGCTGTAAAACATCCCATGCTGGGACCATTTCTTGAACAAAGTGGTTAACATTGCAAATGCCCTTGAATAAACTGGATATTTCCTGCTGTAATAGCTATGCTGGACGTGTGAAATATTGGTTTGAGGATGGAGGGCTTAGGAGAGCACTGAAATTGTCTGTCAGTCAGCCTGTCATTGCTGTTGACGGGTGGTAATGAGAAAACAGGCTATGTGTTTCTGTCTGTAAAGTGATTTTTTTTAAACTAGTATCAGGAGACTATGAATAGGCTTTGCCTTCTCTGAGTGTGCAGTAGACTAAGGATGTTTTTATTTGAATACCTATCAAATTTTTTTGTTATGGAATTCCCAAGAGCAACGTGGACTGCCTTGCGGTCTAATATGATCTGTGACAAACTTGTTGCTCAGGGCTCAAGAACTTAGAGTAGATGATCCCGTCTTTCTGAGACCCATTTCTTACAGCTGGAAGTTATTAAGGAGTGCCTACTTATTTAAAAATTTGTGATTGTGGTATGAACTGGTAAGGGCAGAGAAAAGCCTAATGATTTCAGGAAGCTGACAATATATATATATTCTTTTTGCATGTTTAGGTGCAGCCTGGCCAACTGATGTGTGCTCATTTGCTTGGAAGCCCTGCAGTCTATCTGACAGGTTTGGTTTGATTCCTACAGATGCTGACTTAAGAGGGGTCAGTTCTAGGCTAGAAAATCAAGTTTCTGTGGGTGAATGCTACCCGAAACCAGCTCAGAATGGGGCCCACTCTCAGGAGTATAGGATGTAATTTGAGGTAAGATCTACCTTTAACCTGCACACTGTTCAGGTCAAAGTAGGATCAACTTCCCTGTGGTGCTCAGTGCTCTCTGAGGATCCAGTGTCTTATGCACAGACACAAAAATACTGTGAGCTTGTCATGAGTAGCAGGGAGAAAAAAAAGTGATTTAGATTAAAAGCAAAAGAAGCCAGATTTTCTGAATCCCATCTTTCTTGGAGTAAAAGGAAAAAGAATCTCCATTTCTAATCACAGAAAGGAAATGTCATGTCGTGAAGTTCCTTCTTCCTTATGATTGTACCTCCCTAAAAGCTCTCAAGCCATACAAAGGGCAGTAAAGAGCTCTTCTGGGCTCCTATTCCTTATGCTAATATATTTTTATACTTTTTAATGCTTTGATATTTATTTTTCCTCAAACTCCACTGTTTGGGTTTGGGCAGGTTTTTCGTGACTTTTTTTTTTTTTCTTTTTGGAGAAATTGTTTCCATTCACTTGAGTGATTGATACTGCTGGCTGCTGTATTCAACAATTAATAACTGTGGGATAACATGTTCCTTGGATATACACTCATACAATTTTTGATCAGTGAGATTGTTTTCACTTGCAGAAAAACTACTCACTTGAGGCTTGTATTACTGTTTTTTATTTTTTCCCTGACACCAGGAACAAAGACATAAGTTAACACAAATCTTCTCTGTACATCTTACCTCTCCCATTGCAGCGGATTGTTTACATTTCATTGTCAGCAGAGCATTATGAATGCAGGGAATAATCTGTTAAGCTGATTAGGGATCTGGGGTTTAGCAAAGCAATAAACATGTGAAAGCAACTTGTAAACTTTTGTAGCTTCACCACTGGGCTCTCCCCTTTACTATTTGTATTAATTACAATGTGTGTAAATCAAATAAATATAAATGTCAGCAACAGCAGTAGTTAGCAGAAATGTAAATGTGCTTCTCTTCCCTTCTCTGCTGCATTTTCTCTTTCTGATTTTGCTACAAAGGGGCAGTAAAATGAAGGACCACATGATTTCTTTCCCCTTTGTTGAAAGGAAAAGTGCAAAGAAGCAGAAAGTTTTAAACAGGAATGAGAATGATAGGGAGGAAACAGAGCAGGAATTTGGAAAAAGAAGGGAGGAAAATTAGAAAGATAATTAGATTTGGGAGTATGAAAGAGAAAAGCCTCTCCATGCCAGTACTTTTTCCAGGGATCACTATATGATTTACTGCATATTTACCACATTTAAGATTTTAAATGGATCAAAAAAAGCCAAGAGTTGGGTATCATTCCTTCTGGTGATGAGATAGGATCTGGGCAGATGGTTCTTCACTTGTCCTTCAGGTTGTGGGAGTTGCTCCTGTCCCTTACAACTGCTAAAGTCCTATTTTACCTACATGTCCATTCCCGTTAACTTTTACATGGCTAGTGCATGGCCAGTCCCTCACAGGTGTTGGCAGGATATGGGGTAAGACAGGGAAATCATCCTGTTTTCAAGCTGTCTCATCCCAGTTTCTAATGAAAGCTTTTGGTATGAACTATAGTTTCATTTCAACAATCAAGAAATACATCTAAAAATCTCATGTAGTGGCCACAGATTCTTCACGCTGCGTCTCCCAGCAAAAGAAGAGTTTAAGAATTTCTGCTGGACACATGATGAGTAAGTCTGTGCCTTGGCCTGGGCTGCATTGAGGGCTGTGTCACCACTGCCAGGCTTTGGCAATGATACAGGCAGCTCCAACAGAACTCACAGTTTGGATAACCAAGTTTTCTGGTTTCAAATTAATGGCAACTTTGAAATACCCAAGTAGAGGACTCAAATACATCAGATCAGATCTCATATTTTCATTGTTTTCATCACAAGATTTTGCCTTGTGTGCAGTGATCTGTGCACCCTACTCCATAGGAGAAAATTATGACAGTCAGCTATTTCTTGGATATGACTACATTTATTGGCAAATAATGTTCTCCTAAGCACGAAAATCATACAGAGCCAATTTCCCTTTTCATATTTCAGCCCAGGCGTTCAGCTAGCTTTCTATCCAAAAAGTGGTTTTTTGGTTTTATTTCTGACTTACAAACATGACTTTTCCTGTCTGCATGACTTTCTGCTGAAATTCTGCCTGTTCTATATGTTGCACACACATATAAACCCTGAATTAATTAATTCCCAGTGTTAGTGTTTATAGTCAGTCTAGTCCTTGGCAGTCACTACTATTGCTTTAGGTCTGGCTGAGCAGCGGGATACTTAATTGTTTGCTCATTTAGTCTGAAGAGAGAGCAGCCAGCATAACCATAAAACCCAGAGAGAATTGTATGTGACCAGATTGAAAAACAAAGATGTACTTGCTGGATTTCACCCAACCTCCTGCAAAACAATGCTTCAGCAGTGTATGAAGAGAACTGCCATCTTCACAGGCTAAGGGGGAGGCTCGATGGGTCTCTCGGGTGGGAGAGCACAGGTCCCCTGCCCCACCTGGGGGCTGAGATTGTCCCCAGCTCTACTACTGCAGCTTCTTGCTCCTGCCAAGCATGTATTCCTGCCAAGGCAACCATATAATTAAAAAAAAAAAAGTTAAAAAAATTAAAACACTATTTAAAGCTTTTTTTTTTCTTTTTCATTTTTTTTAATTTTTTTTTTTCAATGGGGTAATCATCTGTATGGAAGTAGTCCAATGAGCAATCATGCAGATATACTTGAGGAACACAGCCAGGCCAGAGGCACTGGATAGCCTAGGGTTGGGTGATGGGCATTGGAACATGTTAAGCCAAGCATTGCTATCTGCAGTGAAACTGGTACATGAAACTTAAGAGGAGGAAAACCCTGAATCTTACTTCCCTTGCCAGTTATGTGCCTCAGATTGCCCATCCCTATATTTCTGAGAACCACCTTAAGTCGTTGCTAAACATTATGAAAAGTTTTGAGGTTCCTGAAAAGAAGATAATACCATTTATAACAGAAGTTTGTTTACTTCTAATGCTTCAGGTTATACATCAGTAAGACTGTTTCTGCCACTGCAGTCACTCTGTGAAAATATTACATAAGTGCTTCCTCTAAATAAATGATTAGATGAAGGAATATAATTTGCATAATTACTTAATATCTATAATTTAGCATTTTCAATGCCCATTAACTCATAATTCATAACAGCAATTTATTCTTCTGTACCCATCCAGTATTTCTCTCTCTGCTACAAATAGCAATGGCCTATTTTTGGCCAGCCCTAGTAAAGAAATTAATAGACTGACTTCGTGGTTATTTATTACTTGTTGGCCTTCTACCAGTAACTGTGAGAGTCCCAACATCCTGACATCTGTCTTTTGACAGGTGTAGATCTTGCCTTTTTCATCTTGAGCTCAGATTTAGAGAAATCTCAGCCTTCCCATTGTTTTGCTCTACGCTATCATTTTACTACAGATCTAAATGATCTATGATCTGCTGTTCGTAGAGCTGCTAACATCACATGCTGTAAGAGCACTCATTTGAGAGCCTGCAGTGTCTCCCTGTGAGGGCAGTGAAGAGAAAGTCTCTTTTAGAAAGCACTTCAGACCACCTCAGCTCAGGTCTTGATCTCACTTGTCCTTCAAGAGACTGCTGGCTGTGGAGCAAGGGTAGCTGTCCAAGTTCACAGCACCAATGCCTTTCCTTCCATGCTTTTTGACACCTGGAATCATAGAATGATTATGGTTGGGAGAGGTCTCTAAGGTCATTGAGTCCAACCACTAACCTTACACTGCCAAGCCCACCACAAAAACATGTCCCTAAACACTGCATCTACATGTTTTTTGAACACTTCCAGGGATGGTGACTCCACTACTTCCCTGGGAAGCCTGTTCCAATGTTTGACCACCCTTTCTGTGAAGAAACTTCTGCTAATATCCAATCTAAACCTAGTTTATACTAGAAAAGGTATTAAATTGATAGTGGTTCTTACTGTAATATACACAACAAAAAACTGCTTAGCTCCTTCAGTCCAGCAGCCTTTCTGTTCCAGTTGGCATCTGACTATGGAGCTGCGTGAGGCAAACATGGTAAACAAAGGCTATAAAGGCCTCCTGGGCAGTGTCCTTCAGGCACAAGGGTGCAGAGCTGACTCCATCTGCTTTGCACTGCCTAGAGAGAAATTCACTACATTGTTCCCAAGAGCTGTTCTGTGTGGTTTAAACTGGTTGCATGCATGCTGCCTTGCTGGTGAGACTGGGTTTGAGACTACACCTACCTGCTGCCTGAGTTTCTCCACCTGACAACACCTACCTGCTGGATCACATCAGGGTGGCATTTCTCTTCCTTGCCATTTATTAATTGTCCATGAATCATCTTTACTTAAGTTTAAGACAATGAGTAACTCACTAATGCAACAGAAACTACAGCTCTGAATTCAACTCTTCAGGCACCATAAGTAAAGCGTGATACCTTTGATTGATCTATTGTCAAAATAACTTTAGTTTAAAGCAGCATTTAATTTCAAAGGGTTTTCATTTATTTCTCAGCACTGTGGCATATGGATTTCTCTTTATCTGATTGGGAAAAACATAGGTGGTGGAACTCTCAGTGCTCACCTCCATATGGAAATACACTGGAAGAAGCATTCCCCAGTAACTGTATCTGATACAGAAATGAGAGCTGTGAGTATTATTCCAGAATAATTTTAATACCTCTTTTCTGTGGAGACACTCAGTTTCTGAATAAGGATTAGAGATAGACCAAAAAAACATTCCTACTCTGAAATAGGAGCATCCAGAGAAGATGTATGCCCAAATAATGTTCTGGAATAGCTATTTCAGAAACTTTCCAAGCACTGAGGAGCCCTGAGGGCAGGCAATCTGAGGTCTTCCAGTAGCAACAGGGTGGCCAAGTTTTGGACTGCTGTAAAATCTTGGGTGGAGCAGGGAAAGCTGCCACTACCAGCCCTTTGTGGAGCTCCTGAAGAAGTTGGTGTGCAGGGTTTCTTGCAGAGAAAGAGATCCTGTCCTTGAACACACATCCCCAGCTCACAGATGTGAGTACATATGATGCCAAACAGGCCTATGTCCATCTGTCCATTGGTCCTGCCAGGATATTTTAGCTTGATCTTCTCTCTCTCTTTTGTGTTTTGGCAGACATGCAATTATTTTTACAGAGTTAGCCCAAATACATACTGAATATACTGAAAGTATGTATTTCAATTTCTGCTACACATTTGCCCTACAATGTCTTACATATAACAAACTTTTCTGTATCCGTTTTTTGAAGGCCAAAATTCAGTTTGGAAACTTCTCCTAACTATTTAAGAAAGATTGAAATAAAATTGTTCATGTGAAACAATTTTTCATACACTGAAGAGTGAGATAATTTTTTGTTTACCATATAATGAATGTATAAATGAGGCTATAAAATAGGTGCATATTCTTTTTCCTAGTTTCTTTTATGGAAATACAATTCCCCCCCTCTATTGCATCGCAGCCTATTTACATATACAATCTCAGTCGTCTTTTTTGCCAGTGACTCAACAGCCATGCCTTGTTCTAAATGTTCTTATTATTTTCTTAGTATTGCAGACAAATGTTATCAAGTAGGTATCTAT